>NC_140948.1:120503962-121103962 GCF_014529385.1 Adiantum capillus-veneris
GTCTCGTATTCTCTCTCTCTCACACACACTTACACGTTCACCATCTACAATGATCTCTATGTCTTCAATATGCGCATCCACCGTCGGTATGTAGGTTGGGGTGTGGTCTATGAGGCTGTCAAGTCTCATGCCCAACCGCTAGGCATCTCCTATCTTAGCATTTAGCTTTCTATAATCCACACATGCCCTTAATTTCCCATTTTCCTTTGGATCAAGAAGCTCCGTAAGGCAAAAAGGGAAGCTTTTGTTGAGCAGAATTTGGCATCTAGAAGGACTCACCTCTCAAAATTATTTTCTAGATGATACGAGTTAATTTTCTAGAAAGAAATTCATAAGATACGAGTCAGTTTTTCAACACTAGCATTAAAGGAGTTTGAGACAAAGTCAGTGTATCTAAAATTTTGGTATATACCAGAATTCAAAGAAAATTGGAAAGGAATGTAGAAGGTAGGAACAATCACTTCCAGTAGCTGCCATTCATTTGGTTAAGCAAGGCTTTCGTAACAGTCCAACAAAAAGCAATTTGTATGTAAAGCGTGAGGGTGATATACTTCTTATCGTGGTTCTATATCTGGATGATTACTGGCCCAAATGAGACGCATATTGCTAAATTAAAGGCTGATTCAAATGCTACTTTCAAGATGAAAGACTTGGGGTTGTTGCATCATTACTTTTGGCATATAGTTTAAGCAGTGTGATGGTGGTATTGCCTTGTGTCAAACAAGCTACATAGAATAATTACTATGTAAGTTTGGACTTGAGGATTGCAAACATATTGCTACTTCCATGGAAGCAGGTTTGCAATTAGTTCTTTATGATGTTGGTGATCCTACTGATGTCTCTCTTTATCAAACTGTTGTTAAATGCCTTATTTATGTATGCGGTACGAGGCCTAACATTCAATTTGCAATCTCACAGGTCAACAAATTTATGCATAGCCCAAGGTCTAAGCATTAGAAGGCTATCAAACGGATCTTTTTCTACTTGAGTGGCACTTTGCATCTTGGATTTGTTTTATTCCAAGGGGTCATTGTTGCCAAATTTACATGCTTTTTTGAACTCAGATTGGGCTGAGTGTTATGACACGTGAGTGTCCACAAGTGGTTTTTGTTTCATGCTTGGCAGTTCATGCATATCATGGTTGAGCAAGAAGCAGCCTACTGTGGCCACTTAAATTGTGAGACTGAGTACAGGGTAGTCTTCATAGCTATGATTGAGTGTGTATGGCTCAAACACGTTATGGCTGATTTGGGTGTTGGACAAGACACTACCAACATATCTACACTGACAGTTAGAACGCATTGGCAGTTGCAAGGAACCCAGTTTTTCATGTCGTATGAAGCACATTGAGGTGCGTTACCAATATGTCAGAGAGAGACTCTCAGCAGGAGAGATCATCTTGACTTATGTGCCAACACAGGACAACCTTGCATATCTTTTCATTGTTGGAATTAGGGTTGCAGAGAAAGCACATAGCTTGGAGAAGATGAAGGAAGCTCAAGGTGTTGGAATTAGGGTTGCAGAGAAACGCACACAGCTTGGAGAAGACAAAGGAAACTCAAGGCACACAATAGAGAGTGTGTTACTTAGTATGCAATGGAAAGATAGATAGCCCTAGAGTGATGGGCGTATATACAATGCTCGGGGGAAAAAACCTCCTAAAGAGGGAAAAAATGCCCCAGCGGTCCTAGTGTGTTCACACACATCACTACCACATGTATATGGTAACAAATCCCCCCTTGAGTGATGCGGTGAACGAGAGCTAGCACATGAGTAAAGGGAAGTTCCATGCCCTAAGGATATGATCAGTCCACAAAGGGGAGTAAGCCCAAAGCTTTGCAGAAATCTTCAAGCTTCTCACAAGACAATGCCTTTGTGAAAAGATCTGCAAGGTTGTCCTGTGTTGGCACAGAAGCCAAGCTGATCTCTCCTGGTGAGAGCCTCTCCCTAACATAGTGGTAATGCACCTCAATGTGCTTTGTGCAAGCATGAAAAATTGGGTTCCTCGCAACTGCCAATGCACTCTGACTGTCAGTGTAGATATTGTTGGCAGTGTCTTGTCCAACACCCAAATCAGCCATAAGGCGTCTGAGCCATACACACTCAACCGTAGCTGTGAAGACTGCCCTGTACTCAACCTCACAACTCGAAGTGGCCACAGTAGGTTGCTTCTTGCTCAACCATAGTATACAAGAACTGCCAAGCATGAAACAAAAACCACTTGTGGACACTTGCGTGTCAAAACAACCAGCCCAATCTGATTCCAAAAAAGCATGTAAGTCTGGCAGCAATGATCCCCCCTTGGGATAAAACAAGCCAAGATGTAAAGTGCCACTAAGGTAGCGGAAAATCCTCTTGACAGCCTACCAATGATTAGACCCCAGGCTATGCATAAATCTGCTGACCTCTGAGACTCCAAACTGAATATATGGCCTCGTGTTGCATACATAAATGAGGCAGCCAACAGCAGTTTGGTAAAGAGTGACATCAGTAGGATCGCCAACATCATGTAGACTCAACTTCAAACTTGTTTCCATGGGAGTGGCAATAGGTTTGCAATCCTCAAGTCCAAAGTTACATAGCAATGTCTCTATGTAACTTTTCTGACTCAAAGCAATACCACCAGCACACTGCTTAAACTGTATACCCAAGTAATGATGCAACATGCTCAAATCTTTCATCTTGAAAGTAGCATTCAAATCAGCCTTAAATTCAACAATATGTCTCTCATTTGGTCCAGTGATCAACAAATCCGACATAAAGAACCACAATGAGAAGTACATCACCCTCACGCTTTACATACAATGTGCTTTTTGTTGGATTGTTACGAAAGCCTCGTTTAACCAAATGATTGTCAGCTTTCTCATACCAAGCACGAGCAGATTGCTTCAACCCATACAAAGCCTTCTTACATCTGCACACTTTCTCCTCTCGTCCTTTTATGACAAAACCGCGAGGGTGCATTACATAAACTTCCTCAAATATGTCACCATTAGAGAAAGAAGTAACAATGTCTGATTGATGTACATCCCAACCAAAATGAGCTGCCAATGCACATAGAAAACGCACAGTAGTCATACGACAAGTGGGAGCAAAAGTCTCTTCATAGTCTATGCCTTTTTGCTGTGCATAGCCCTTTGCAACAAGTCGAGCCTTATGGCGATCGATCTCACCATCCGGCTTGCGTTTTAACTTGTAAACCCACTTTGTACCAATGGCCTTTTTGCCAGGAGGCAAATCACATAAAGTCCATGTGTCATTTTCTGTAAGTGCATCATATTCTGATTGCATGGCAGCCATCCAATTTTCTGGATTCTCTGCTTCATCAAAAGACAGAGGCTCCTCAACATCATGTAAGCTAGACATAGCCAAAGCATAACAATCTGATCCATAAGATGCATGGCAAGAGGCTGAACGAGTACGACTAGACAAAGGTGCATCCAATTTACTGTCACGCAAAGTGTGCACCAGCCATTTTGGCATACCTCTAGCCTGCTCATTTTCATCCCTGTCCTCATCAAGTACATCATGTACATCTGCATCAGTAATAGGCTGATTTGTAACATTTTCAGGAACCCCCATAGGCTGTACATTTGCCTCATTGGAAATTACATTCGTATTTCCACCACTGAAAAGAGGGAACAAAGTGTCATAAATGTCATGTGAGCTTACATTACTGTCTCTAGTACATGACAGCAAGGGCTGAACAAAATCTTCCACAAACACTACATCCCATGAAACCAGAATACGCTTTGTTTGCGGATGATATAACCTGTAACCTTTGGTTTCAGCACCATAACCAACAAAAATACATTTGACAGCCTTATCATCCAATTTTCTGTGCTGTGTTTGTGGCACCAAAGCATATGCCAAATAGCCAAAAACACGCATGTGCTCAATAGAAGGATTTCTATCATGCCATGCTTCATATGGAGTAATAGACTGCAAAGATTTTGTAGGACACCTGTTAAGTACGTAAGTGGCACACATGATGGCCTCAAGCCAAAAAGAATGCGGCAAACCTTGACTTTTTGACCATACATCGTGCCATTTTTGTAAGTGACCTATTTTTCTCTCAGCAACACCATTTTGTTCAGGTGTATAAGGCATTGTATATTGGTGTTTTATCCCACGACTAGCCAGAAATGCATTAAATTCATGAGACATATACTCCCCCCTCGATCGGATTTCTGCAAACGCAGCAAACTGGCAAAATTCAGATGACTAAAACGTGCATGCCAAAGTTTTGCATTTGAAATAGCCCTTGAATCTGCAACAGCATTTGCAAAATTTTTTCCACACTTGTCATACAAAGTGAGCTTATATAGCCCATGGCACAAAAGGCCAAATGCAACAATTTCATCACTAAAACTGAGATCATGAACTGTACATCTATCATCCACAAATTTGACTACAAGTCCAAGTCTAGCAAGTGCGGATACAAACAAGAGATTCTTCTTGATCCCAGGTACATAAACTGCATCAACAAGTGTGAAGGAACTGCCATTTGCAGCAGTAAGCACAATCTTTCCAACTCCCTGAACTGGATAAGAGGCGTTGTTGGCACAAGTGACTGAATTCCCATGAGGGACAGACTCGAGAGAGGTAAACAATTCACGATGTGAGGTAATGTGCTTTGTAGCACCACTGTCGAAATACCACACATGTGAATCTGTAGCAACTGACAAGCATGCATCATGGACAGCATGATTGTAAGTGCACTCTGCGCTAAAATCCCATTCTGCATCAACATCAGCATCACAGTCTCCTTTCACAGAAGACTCAACAATGGTTGCATTTGTAGTGGAACCAACATTTGCAATGGAACCACCCTCTTTCTTCTTAGCCTCTTTGGCCTTCAACTTAGGACACTACTTGATCAAGTGATCATTAGCTTTACAATAATGGCAACGCATCTTCTTTTTTCCCTTATCACCAAAATTTCCAGACGAATTGCTGCCAGCAGAAGCATTAGAAATAGAAGTTTTGCCACTTGCAGTAGAACCATAAGAAGTGGCTGCATTGCTGTTACCACCCTTTCTTTGAGAAGCAATAAAAGCCTGTTCAACTGCACGCTGCCTAGTCCTGTTTTTTCTGGAAAGTGACTCTTGCAACAGCAATGTGCGTAATGCATCAAACTTGACAACTTCTGGATTTCCTTGGGTCATAAGTCTCCAAGTAGTAGCAAAAGTCTGGTAAGAATCTGGTAAGGCATCAAGAACAGTCTGCACAAGGAACTGTCTGAAATGACTTCACCTGCAGAAATAAGCTGCTCATTGATATCCTTGACACTAGCAAGGAAAGTGTCCATATCATCTTCCTCATGCATAATCTTCGACTCCAACTCTTTACGCAACAAAGCAATTTTAGCCTCATTGCGACTTGCATAAAGACCAGCCAAAATATCCCAAGCCTGTTTTGCAGATTTTGCTGAACGGATGTGAGGAACAATGGTGCGCTTCACAGACAACGCAATCAATGCATGAGCCTGCGCATCCTTTACATCCCAACGAGCTTGTTCTACCGTAGGCAAAGCAACTCTAATAGCAGAAATACTTGCAGCAAGACCTGCATCATCCTCAACATCGCCTACATCCTCAGAACCAGGACGTACATCAATGCCCTGCACAATATTCCAGATGCCCTTTGACAGAAGAACGTGTTGCATCACTTGTTGGGATTAGATATTAGTAAGCCAGTGTAGGCTTGAACCTCACATACTGACATACTAATAAAGAAAACCCAATAGTTTTATTATTCCCTCCCGAGATGCTGATCTCCCCCCCAACCTCCATCCTGCGCCTGAACTGTCTGCAGCTCATCGCAATAGAGACCCTCTTGCATGAGATGGCTTCAGCCTTCATGCCTCCAGACTCCATCAGGTTACCTGAGCGGACTGAGTTGAGGCTGTAGCCCAGCCTCGTCGAGACTGCATCCCCCCTTCCATGTCGGCCTCCGAGCCCTCGTCCCTGCACGCAAAAACCCCTGCCTGCTTCCCACCTTCACCTACAACGCTAGCCGCCGGCAACTCCAATGTTGAGAGAGAGAGAGAGAGAGAGAGAGAGAGAGAGAGAGAGAGAGAGAGAGAGAGAGAGAGAGAGAGAGAGAGAGAGAGAGAGAGAGAGAGAGAGAGAGAGAGAGAGAGAGAGAGAGAGAGAGAGAGGTAGTTGACCCTACCAGTACTCGTTTGCATACCCCGCACACATCCACACACACAGCTCTCGCCTCGGTTCGTGCCACTCAGCTGCAGACCACCGGCCATTCGTGGCTTAAACGCCTTGGAGAGTTGCCGCCCATCGCCCTTCAGAGGCTTCGACAGGCTTCCAGAGAGAGAGAGAGAGGATGGCCGGAGCTCCACCAGGTGTCGCACACAGAGAGAGAGAGAGAGAGAGAGAGAGAGAGAGAGAGAGAGAGAGAGAGAGAGAGAGAGAGAGAGAGAGGGAGAGAGAGGACCGCCCGCCTTTCTAAAAGGCTTCTCGAAAGCAGCTAAGCATCTCAAAAGATTCTCCATTTGCACTTTTTCAAAAACGACCAGACATAGTGGGAGATTAATTAAAAAACTTGTGTGCGTCAAGTATATTATCCGGGTCTTTCAAGGGTGCGCACATCCGGGTCTTCCAAGGGTGCGCACATGTGTTGTGAGACCCTGAAGTTTTTCGACTTCCACCTAATCCGGACGAAGCCGATGGAGCTCTTTTGCGCACATGAGCACAAAAAAGGATAGGAAAATTTTATTTCACACTAGTAAAACGGTGCCGCCTTCGGCAGTGGCATGGCTATCTCTATCTCTATTTTGGGGTGGAATTTCTCCTTTTCCCCTTGCCTGGGCCCAATGTTCGAGAAAAACCATTTTTCCAAACATACAAAATTGCCTTTCTTGAATTTGCGAAGAGGAAACATACAAAATTGCCTTTCTTGAATTTGCGAAGAGGAAATTTAAAAAATTAGGTTATTTTTCTCTATTTTGGGGTGGAATTTCTCCTTCTCCCCTTGCCCTCAACATGCACTTTTGGAATCGAAAACAACATGATACTAAGCTGAGACACATTTTCCCCTTTTCTTGATTTTTTCAAGAGGAATTTTTTTAATTTTTTTTAAAAAAATTGCATTATTTTTCTCTGTTTTGGAGCGGAAGTTCTCCCTAATTTCTCCTTGCTCTCAACCAGCATTTTTAAAATTGAAATCGGCACGATATTAGGCTGAGATACATTTTTCCCAAACACTGGAGATAAGGGAAAAAAATCACGTGAAAATTTCAAAAAAGTAGCGTAAACTATTAAAAATGCTAGTTATTTTGCAAATATTCTATCCTAAAGGGTATTTTTGCATGTTCGTGAAAATGAATTTTTCTTGGACCCTTGTCACTCCCATACATCTCTCTCTCTCTCTCTCTCTCTCTCTCTCTCTCTCTCTCTCTCTCTCTCTCTTTGGCCTACCCTGATTCACCACGCTGTAGCTGGCGCCCCCCACAACCTGCTACTACAGCACTGTGACGGTTGACCCCAACAGCCTGGGCCCAATGTTCAAAAAAACTATTCTCCCAAACATACAAAATTCCCTTTCTTGAATTTGCGAAGAGGGAATTTTAAAAATTATTTTGTTTTATTAAAAAATTGCACTATTTTTCTCTATTTTGGAGCGGAAGTTCTCCCTTTCTCCTTGCTCTGATCAACCGTCATTTTTGAAATTGAAATCGACACGATATTAAGCTGAGATCAATTTTTCCCAAACACTGGAGATAAGGAAAAAAATCGCGTCTATTAAAAATGCCAGTTATTTTGCAAATTTTCTATCCTAAAGGGTTCTCTCTCTCTCTCTCTCTCTCTCTCTCTCTCTCTCTCTCTCTCTCTGGCCTACCCTGGTTCACCACACCGTAGTTGGCGCCCCCACAACCTGCTATGGCACTGCGATGGTTGATCCCAACAACCCGGCCCAATGTTCGAAAAAACTATTTTCCTATACATACAAAATTCGCTTTCTTGAATTTGCGAAGAGGGAATTTTAAAAATTAGGTTATTTTTCTCTATTTTGGGGTGGAATTTCTCCTTTCCCCTTGCCCACAACATGCATTTTTGGAATTGAAAACCACACGATATTAAGCTGAGACACATTTTCCCCAAACACTGATACAAAATTCCAATTCAAGAAAGGGAATTTGCTAAGAGGAAGTTTTAAAAATTATAAAATTTTGGGTGGAATTTCTCCTTTTCCCCTTGCCCCCAACATGCATTTTTGGAATCGAAAACAACACGATATTAACTTGAGACACACTCTCCCGGACATGAGGTTGCGTGGTTGTCCCGACTCGTCCTAATTTTTCTCTATTTTGGGGTGGAATTTCTCCTTTTCCCCTTGCCCGATGCTTGGGCGTTGACGATGATGATGATAATTATTTTAGTTTTTCACTTCATTTTTATTTTGTAATCAGACATTGTATTAGTTCCACCAAGATTGTATGAGTTTGGTCTCATAGACCCTTTGCCCTTTGAAGACGTTTAATATAACATTTCATTTCATCTCCCTCCTCTCCACGTGAGACTGCTCTCTCTCTCTCTCTCTCTCTCTCTCTCTCTCTCTCTCTCTCTCTCTCTCTCTCTACAGTGAGTACACGTGCTGACAGAGCATTCTCTCTCTCTCTCTCTCTCTCTCTCTCTCTCTCTCTCTCTCTCTCTCTCTCTCTCTCTCTCTCTCTCGATTCCCCTTCCAGTCACATCCACGTGCGATAAGGTGGGCGGGGGGCCGCGGGCGCTCCTAAGTCCTCATCACACTGCGCTTGACAGGCCCCACGTGCGAGAGGCACCTCCTGAGTCTCTCTCTCTCTCTCTCTCTCTCTCGTTGAGTCGCCGGGCTGCAGAAGACATGCGGCGGAAGAAGGAGGTCGCGCCATGTGGCAGGGGGAGGGAACCGAAATTCGCTCCCCCCTTATCCTTAGTATAGATACGCGGGGACTTTGTTGCGCCAACCAGCTAGGCTCCTGTGGCAAGGTCGCTCGCTTAGTGCGAGAGGCAAAACGAACCCCGAAAACCGTGCAGACGCAGCGTCCAACTTGTGTGTGTTGCCCTACTTTGACGCGAAAAACGTGATGGCAAGAACCTAATTGCCACGTCACGAATTTTAGCCGCTGCTTGGAAGGAGGGAGATGCGTGCATTTTGAAGCACCGAGTTCTGAAATGTTCTTCGAAGTGCAGCTAGAGTTTCGGGCTTCTGAACCTATCACTGCGGGCTTCTGAAGTTCAGAGATCTCTTCTGTAAGTGTACAATCTCTTCTCTCCTCTCTATCACTGCCTTGCGCGCGCACACACTTTTCCTCCCACACAGTTCTGGTAGAAACGATTTGCCTCGCTCGCTTCAAACCCTAATCTTCTCGTTTCACCTCTTTTGGTTTGATTGCAGGTGCTTCACCCTCTCATCAAACTCTGCATTGCTGCGTCAAGTTGGGCGAGGAATCCTAGCTTCTGACAAATTTTTTCTGCTATTCCGGTGGCAGCCATGAGTGTCGTGGGTCTTGATGTAGGCAACGAGAACCGCATTGTTGCAGTTGCCCGGCAGCGTGGGATTGATATGGTGTTGAATGATGAGTCCAAGCGTGAGACCCCAGCGATTGTCTCCTTCAATGACAAGCAGCGCTTTATTGGAACGGCAGCTTCTGCTGCACTCACCATGACGCCCAAAAACACTGTTGCACAGATCAAACGTCTTCTTGGGAGAAAATTCAATGATCCCGAGGTACAACAGGATCTGTGTCTCTTGCCTTTCAAAGTCACGGAAGGACCAGATGGCTATCCCCTGGCGAGAGCAGATCCTTCCCCCCTACGCAGATTTTTGGCATGATCTTGTCCAACCTTAAGACCATTGCAGAGAAGAATCTGCAAACTCATGTGGCAGTAGTCTCATGCATCAAGCGAAGCGGGCAAAGGCCCGAGATTCATGCTGCATCCAGCATAGCCCGACACTAAAGCTCCGTGAAGAAGACAGGAATCCAATCGCTCTGGCATATGGAATAAACAAGACTGCTTTGCCTGAGACTGACTTTGTGGATGTTGGTCATGCTGCTATGCAGATTTGTGTGGCTGCCTTCAAAAAGGGGCAGCTGAATAGGAGGCCTCTTGCAGCTTGTTTCTTGCTGTTTGTGTCGCTGACATGGTGAAGGCCGCTGTCAGGAAACCTTGGTCTCAGAAAAAAGGTTCTGCCTGCTGTGATTGTTCTACACTCGTCTGCGAAGAGAGTGCAAGTGAGACACGTGTGCACTACAGGCTTGCCAGCATGGTGTGTGAGAATTGTGCACGGAGGGCGTTATAGGCTATTAGAGCTCCGGCTTGGTGGCGGCCAGGGCAAGCGAGAGGAGAGAGGGGCGGCAAGGCCGTGCTTGTGTGGGAAACTGGACTGGGTGACAGGAGCAAAACAATACCTGCGTTGTCATCATTGAACCTATATCGATAGAACTTGGTCTTATATCAAAACCTTGCACAATGTTCCAAATGCCCTTTGCAACAAGAACATGTTGCATCATGTATGCCACAATAAGCACTTATCTCCATCTAGTTTGTCATCAATAGACAACATGCGAAAAACATCATTGCTATCAGCCATGGTATGTGATTGTACCTGAATTGGGTAAATAGAAGAAAACCCGTACAAAAATGGTATATGCTATGTAGCACAACCTCCCCTACCCCTAGCTTACAAAGTGCCTATTTTATGAAAATCTCTAATGTTAAAAATTCTACAAAGAAGGACAAAATTACATGTGCAATACTGGACGATGAAGGTTACACTACCACTACAAGAGGTTGTATGCACTTGTGACGCTATTAGCAATGAAAATACATTGAGTTTTTATACTCTCTGTTGTCGCTAAGACCGTCGATACGAGAACGTCGCTATGAGCGTCACTATATGTGTCATTATAGACGTCGTTATATAGCGACAATCATAGCGACGTTTACAAGCCACTTATAGCGACGTTCATAGCGACGTTTACAAGCCACCTATAGCGACGTTCATAGCGACGCTGCAAAGCCTTCTATAGCGACGTCCGAGAGGGAAAAAAATTGATGGCATGCATTCAATCCATCAACCATATTGAATGTTTCAATAATAGAGTAAATCTAAATGAATCCAAAATAAGCCCAGATTCACCTTTGAAAGAAAGTGTAAGTTTAGATATAGACCCAAAGTAGTCACCCACAAGACAATATAATCATTAACTCCATCATCCATAGTATTGTTTGCAGAATAAAGATACAAAACTGACAAAAGTAAATTGATGAAAGTAAATCAATGACAATTGTACACATCATAGGCAAAATCACTTGACTGTTAAACTTTGCAAATGTAATAATTACAACAACATTGTCATTATTAAAAAAATATACATGGTTTTTCAATAGTTACAAAAAGACGTATAAACGTCATCTCATGATACATATGCTATGACAAAAGGAAACTAATGCTATCTAGCTACGGCTAAATTGACGTCGTCTAATCAGACGTCTCATCGCGTCCAAGCGGCATATTTGTCGGATTCTGCAAAAAAAAACAATAACATAGCTTTCTGTAAGTATAAAGATATAATTTATAAAACAATACGACAAATAGAAAAGAGTAAACCCTAATACTAACCATGCCGCCTCGAGAACTCAGAATGTCTATCAGGGCGTTTAAGACCTTCCTACCTGCGTACTCGCGCTCGTACGGTGTGGGGTCACGTCCTGTCACTCATCGACCACTATCAAAATATACAAAGAATCCATTATGTTAGAATTTAAAAACCCTGAAACCTTAAACTATCAAACCTAAAGAGCAATGCGAAAACACTTACAAAATTGGCCTCAAATGATGCTCACCTGCCGCTCCCTAAGTGGTGCGAGCTCCTTGCCTTTACTCACGCTTTGGCTGCCTCCTTTTGTTGCTTCCACTTGTCGAAATTCTCGCGTGCTGCTTTCTTCGCATTCTTCTTCTTTGACCAGCCAATCTGGTCTGTTCCACCTATGCTTAATTGCTTTTTGCACTTCGGAACGCTTGTGCTTGCAGTATTCGCGCATTCGAACCTTCATCAGGTCTTCATTGAAGCGGTCATCACGTGTTGAAACGGAAAACTCGTCATGCAGCATGATGATGACTTTGTCTTTTAAATCACTTGGTACTTCACTCCAGGTGTTTAGTATGTAGTGTCTAAATACCTGAGAGCAAAGACCACGCATGTGCGAGATCACTTTCTTACCTTCATTATCCAAGGTGACGCTGCCACTGAAGTCGACGGAGTAAGGCAAGCCCTGTCGCCGGTGACGCGCGAACTTGGGTGTCCCGGTAGGGGTCTCTAGCGGCGTGTTGATGGAGGTAAGGACGTCAAGTGTCTCCACTGGAGTCTGGGCCCCGGAACGAGGAGTGTTGACTAGAGTGACTTTTGGAGGAGTAGCTAGTGGTGTGTACCTGCTAGGAACGATCGTCAGCCGTGCACCTGGTGTAGATGGCAATGTCGTGGATGCGGTGGGGACGGTAAAGCAGGGGAGGGTAAAGAGCTAGGAGTGACTTTTGGAGGAGTAGCTAGTGGTGTGTAGCTGCTAGGAACGACCGTCAGCCGTGCAAAACCTGGTGTAGATGGCAATGTCGTGGCTGCGGTGGGGACGGTAAAGAAGGGGAGGGTAAAGAGCCTTGTCGAACACGAAGCGGCGTCGAGGCATCGGCAGTGGCATTCCCACAACAATCGCTGCCACCACCACTAGAGAGCCGGTGCCTAAACGAGTGTGAAGACTGTCTCATCGACACCGAAGCTTCGAAGCGCGTTGAATGCTCCGAAATAGAGGGAGACGCTAAAGGAGTAGGAACGGATATGGTTCTCCAGAGCGATGACGCTCCACATACCACTGTCTCTGCTGGGGTGAAAAAAAAGAAAGAAACTCATCATCATCCATACCTGCATTAAACACACGAATATTTAATCTTAATATTGAATGAATTAAGAAGAAAACATGGACAAGTAGAGAGAGAGAGAGAGAGAGAGAGAGAGAGAGAGAGAGAGAGAGAGAGAGAGAGAAAGAGAGGACTCATAAAGGGGGAGGGATTCCTATGTAGAGAGATTTCGTTGACTTTCTGTGAATTTGTAAAAGCACCTGCATTGCGAAGGTCTGCTCATAGAAGTTGCTTGCCCCACCACTAAATCTAATTGATCGGGTGAAAGAGACATTGAGAAGCAGTAGTAGTGCTTCTTAGTGTCTCTTTCACCCAATCAACTAGATCTAGCAGTGGGACGAGCAACATCTATATTGAGAAGGCCTTCGTGATTGCAGCTTCAGTCTCCATCGCACTCGGAGCGCAGTGCCCATCGTCCTTGTTTGTGAGAACATACCTAGAGCATACGTACCTGGAGTGGATGCAAAGACCATTAAATACAATGACGCAATGACGCATATAGACAGTAATGGACAAAAAGCCACGTGATAGAGTATATATTATAAAACGGAGCCAAATTCTTCAAATACAATATTTATGTCTTTAAGAGGTCTCTCTCTCATCCTCGCAAAGCTCAGCATAACTTCTTATATCTATATAGAGCTCTCTGTTTAAACAAATGTCCTTCGTTTCATTTTGTAGATCGTTTGTATGCACCCCATAGAGAGTAGCATCTTGATGGCAGCACCTCAGGGGCTTCTGACTGAGCATCTTCTCCGATCTCCTCTATTGATGCCGTTGTGATTGACACATGGTAGCCTTCATACGTCTGTGCACTACGAGGAGCTACCTCTATGATGTACCACCAGTTTGATGCAGACTTTATAGGATGAAATATTACCTGCCAGAGCCACATAACTTACATAAGAACTTCCAAGCACATAACGTCTAAAATTGGATGTTAACTATTTACATACTTACTTGTTCACAATGCTCGGGTAGTATGAAAGTGTCTCTTGGGTCAGTCCATTTCTTAGTTGAATCCGCCTCAAAAAAACCAGACTCTCCTCTACGCACAGTAGCGTTGCGACCCTCCGTGATTATCTTGAACCATTGCACGTCAAACGAGTCGACAAAAAATCCTCTATAATCGATCCTCAAAATTTCTTGTAGCGTGCCGAAGTAAGTGAGTTCCGCTACCACAGGATCTGCATCAGAGGACCGTCGTCGACTAGACTGTTCGTTGGATTTATTTCTACCTCCCTTTTGTTTGCCGTCCATTTTTCTACTTCTATTCCACAATCTTGAGTAAAACGCTTTTTGTCGATCCGTTCCATACTAAAATGTCAACCTTTACACCATGCTGTTGTGTATGACTTATACTACAACCAACAAAGATTATGAGTGGCCGTTCAAACATCTAAAAAATCACTAGTTGTACATTGCGAACTTACCTTGGTCGCGCAACCCTGAGAGTACTCCCACTCCTCCTTAGTCACTTCTTTACCGCACTATTGTGCGCTTTCCAATTGGTTGTGCAACCATCTTAAGCTCATGAATGTTGGTAGGTTCTCCAGACCCGTCGGATAGTGCATCGATGGTCATGTTCACCGTCTCCACTCAATTCGTGCCCTTTGTCGCTCTTGCTTTGCATCCTCATATTGTGAAATCCACTTTTGCATCACTGGATTGTGAAGCATGCAAAATCGGTTGATTTTAGCCTCTAGATCTTCCATCATCTTCTTCTCAACACCGAGATTGCACATGAAAATCCCAAATATGCGCTCATCATCTATGGTACCCCATAGCGTGTCCCGGGCTTTATCAAATCTGTCTAGCCACTCTGCAATGTACACTAGGGACTCTGATACTAGCCAACCTTCTGCCATGCTACCCTCCGGACGTGCCTTCTGACGCACATATCCCTTGAGCGTTTTCATGAAACGTTCTAAGAAGAACATCCATCTGGAATGTATTCTGTCAGCTATTTTCACCTCATCAACTATGTGAACAAGAAGATGTACCTGAATGGTTAGCATGGTAGTAGAAAAGTGTTTCTCAAACATGCACACAACCTCCGCAACGTTTAGTTTGGCGAATGGTATGGAGTTTACGTTGATCTCCTTTTGTGAGATCCATTGTACCAACTTTGCAAGTTTGTAGATTGTGTTACGGACGTCAAGAGACAAACATCCCTCAATGGCCACCGGTAAAATAAACTGCAAAACACGTGTAGCAATGATATTAAAGTCCACACACGAATTTGTTACACAATTCCCACTTGATATATTCCACTATGAACATACCTGACACAGTTTATGCCAGTCGTGTGACTTCAAACCGGTAAGCTTTCCTTCTTTAGTAAAACACGTTCAGAAGCGAGTGCATTACGCCAGTGGAGCTCTGTACAGATCGAATGGTCTCTTTTACTTTGCGTTCTTGGGCCCCTGTGAGAATTTATGGCGCTTTAGGGAGTTTTATCGATTCATCGGATGCTGTCTTTAGCCAATATTGCTCCATACGATCCACATTTCTAAGGTCAATCTTGGCTCCCAAAGTGTCTTTCTTTCCGGTCAGATGGTCCCATAGCAGATTACCCACATTCTTGAATATGTGCATTGGATCTAGAAAGTGATTGATCATGAGTCGGGGCCAATATGGTAACTCGTACCATAAAGAGAGTCTCTTCATCCCTGGGGGTAAACCGTCATCACACATCTCCTTTTGCTATAAACATGCTTGTGCAGACATCCTCGGTGTCTCTCTTTCCAAATGTCGTCCGCGTAACACATGATTCTCTGGAAGATACGCTTGATGAACTTTGTAGATTTTCTTCTTCAATGAGGACGCCCGACATGCATTCAGTATAGGTCCACATGTGACACATGCTTTGTATTGGCTTGTTTGAAGCCCTGCATGTATATACATGATAATAGATAAGCTTGAGAAAAACCAATATTTATAGTGTTTGAGTTTAAGTGTAAGTCACCTGAGCATTCTGTTAGTCCGAAATAGTCATGCATGGTCCACATTAGAATGCCTCTGATCAAAGCATTCCGTCGGCTTGTGTGTCGACTCATATCCACCACTTCTATGCCAATCCACAATTGTTGTAGCTCTTTCAATAGTGGATGAAGATACACATCCATATTCTTCACTTTATACTGCCCCGGCACAATCAAGCTTAGCCATAGGTTCCCCTTCTTCGTAGTCAACCACTGGGGAATGTTGTAGTTGATGATGACAATGGGGCACACTGTAAGATGTTGATCTTTGACCAAATGGATTTACACCATCCATAGCCAGGCCTAGGCATAATTTCGAGCTTCCCTGGCAAAATCCGACCATGTTTCATCTATATGTTTCCAGGCTGCACAATCTGCAAGAATCCGTAGCACACCATCCAAATATTTATTCTCCTCATGTCATGATGCTAGGGCGGCCATGGACTTACATTTGAAGAAATGCTTGATGCGAGGAAGCAGAGGAAGATATCGCAAAACCTTTTTTGGAATTTTTGTTCTGTGGAGATCTACTCGATATCTCTCGGAATCACATTTTGGACACTTCTCCATGTCTATGTATTCCCCTCTGAAAGTAATGCAGTCGTTAGGATAAGCTTGGATCGAATTGTAATCCATCTCCGAGTTTTGCAAGATCTTTCTTGCTTCCTCTCTGGAATCAGGCATCACATTATCAGTTGGCAGTATGTGCTCTTTGAGCAATCTACACAGCGAAAAAAATGCGGTACAATTGTGTAAAAATCTATCAGATCATTATACATCTAGAGTTTTTTATTAAAGTAAACACATTGTAATAGATCATCTGAAAAGCATTGTGACGCTAGTGTCACTTCATTCAAACTTTGTCTGCATGTTGAGAAGAACCAGGAGCGCCTTCAATCTAGACACACGTGCTCCATCATACAATGGCGCGCCGTATCGGCTTCACTTTTTATATCATCATAGGTAAGCCTTTCTGAATCCATGATCGTCTTGATCATTTCATCGATCTTGGGCTCAAACGTTGCCTCGTTGGGAATGTGGTCTGCATGATCATCCCCCGAGCTGTCAGAGGCTACATCTTGTGGCCTCACATATGCTGCTTGATCAAAGTACCTGCGAACACGTCTATTGGGTTGCAAGATTGCTACATGATGGCCAGTGTCAAAGTCCGACGAATTATAATTGACAACAACTTGATCTATAATAGATGGATCAAACTCGCCAAATTTGTGAATATGCTGCAAAGAAACGTGTCTTGTCTGTCGCACAACATGCTTGCATTGATTACAAGGACATAAGATCCTCGTTGAGAGATAGGTGTTTCGTTTGGACGACCCCACATCCTCATCACTACTCATAATAAGGGTGAAAACCTTATAACTTGGACATAAATTTAATCTTCTATTGTCATCCTCCGTCTTTTCTCTCTCTCTCTCTCTCTCTCTCTCTCTCTCTCTCTCTCTTTCTCTCTATTCACACTGTAAACCACCTCACATTCTCTAGTCGTATCCAATCCCTGCACACTCGATCTAGAGGTGCACAGAGATCAAAACCACCAGGTTATAATTTTGTCTTGATTGGTCAATGCCTATATTTGTGGGTACAAGAAGTCTACACACCCACGTCTACATGATAGTGCATGTAGTGGACAAAACCCCTTTGCCTCTTCTCTAGTTGTAGCATGTCACAGCATCTTAACATCTTTTCACAATAGATCTTTGTTCGAGGGATTACTTAGCACATTACATGTTGGCCTCCAATCTGAGTATCATGCCGTTGAAAGCTTTCCAGCTTAAGGTCGCATCCATAGAGAGGAAGAGAGGGATCACCGTTCGTCTAACTCTAATTTTTTTACCGTAATCTTGAAGGTAGACTCTAATATAAAAACTCAATCCAAAATCTAATTTTAAATCTAACCTAATTGAACATGTGGTGATTCGTGGCTAATTGAATATGGCTAGTGTGTGAGTTAATAGGTGTCAGATTCTGATGGGAATATACATATTGTTGTGTACTAGTGTTTGCTCTTTGGGCAAAGCGCACCTTCATTGACATGCACTAAAATCTAACCTAAATCTAAAAAAAGCTAGTCCATAGAACATAAATCTAGATCTAAGTTAATCTTAAACTCAAAATAAACCTAAATCTAATCTAATCTAATGTAAATCTAAATCTAACGTAAATAAACCTAAATCTAATCTAACGTAAATCTAACTCAAAATAAACCTAAATCTAATCTAATCTATGAACCATGATGGCAAATAATAATCTTCCCCCTGCGAATGCTCCCTCATCTCGAACTCTCTAGATGTGGACCTGCAATGCGTAAAGGAATGTTGAGAGTCCCTGCACATGACCGGGTCACACGGCGATCCACACTCTGAAGCTCTCTATGTAAGTCTCTCGAGATCTCCTCCTACTCGTCTTTAATCTGTCTGTCCACCTCCTCCGGCTTAGGATCATCTACCATCTTCAGCTGTGTCGGATCCACCTATTTAAAGGTACAACCAATAGTACATTAGAGATGTAACATTTAATGGCCTAAAAGCTTGTGTGTAGCGGAAATTAGCATGAACATAGTGGGCATTTCATTAGAATAGATTCCTAATGAGAATTACAAGAGTGCTTGGGTGGAGAGAGCAACAAAAAGCATAACAACTAGTTAGATAGCATAAACAATACTTTCAAAAGAGAGAGAAATTAAGCTATTGACAACAGTTGAGGACTGGATTTGCATGGAGCCGGTCCCCCCTCCAAAAGGCTTTGTATTATGGTTTCTCCCATCAAGAGAGACATTGTACAATACAATTCTTTGTGTTCCTTCAAGACTAGCTAGTGCACTGAAGATGAAAGCTTCATGCACTAAGCAAAACACTTAGCAAACACAACATTAATTATCCCCAGTATCAGACCCAAGACCTCACACACAAAATTAATTATCCCCAGTCTCTAAGAGCATCTTCATGTTGGCTCTACAGTACACCAACTTCTCTAATTGAGAAGTACTAAGGAGATTCAGAATTTTTGTCTATATCAAAGAGTAGGAGCTCCAATTACGTTCACATGCTCCAGGTCAACAATCCTGCACATGCATAGTATGGTTCATAGTTATAGGTACCCTAAAGCCGTGAGAACTGAGGAATAAGTATGAATCTTATTTGAGAAGGAACACAAAGAGCAACCCGCAAGAGTTGAAGAAGACCAAGCCTCCCATAAGAGTGCCACCACGTCAAAGGAAGCTTCATGGCTTCTGGCCTCAATGCAACCGGTCTCACAAAAGAAGCACCAATGCCATTTATGTACAATGCAAACTCTCTATCTATTTGTAGCTGATCCTCCTCTGAGAACATCTTCCTGACGTATCCCGATTGCTTCGTTCTCAAGGCAGTGTCACTCCATAGCTCTGGTGACATGTAGAGAGTATGCAGCATGGCAGCCAACGCATGGATGGGATGGCTCATGAACGACCAGCGTCTCTCTACAATATCTAATATATTTGATCGGATGAAATGATAGAACACAATGGGCATTTATTAGGTAACAGGTTACAATGTGCATAATAGTAAAATACACAAGAGCAAAGAATGCTTCGTGTGCAGCTTACCGCTCAACAATCAAAAGAGAGCATTTAGAGACATGCTCTTTCATTTACATAAATAGATGATAGACCAATCCCATGGTGGAGGCCTCCATATCTGTAACTTGTAGGAGAACATACACCGACTGAAGTACCACTGAAAGGGCATGCACCTCCTGCCAGAAAGTCTCATCCAAGACCCACCTCTGTATGTGCTTTGTGCGCTCTTGCTGAGAGTGATGCATGTCTCGCCATCTCGGATCCACAACAGTCTATAGGAGTGGATCTCTCAACCTGTAGAGCCTCTGCAAAAACAAGTAAATGTAGGAAAACCTGGTCTTGGAGGATCGCACCATATCCAGAGTACTGTGGCCCCGAAAAATAGCAAGAGCATGATGCTTCTTGCGGAAAATGGTAGTAATCTTTGTAGCCTTTGCAACTGTGGGTTGCACCCAACCAAGTTTCCCAATGTTCTTCATGAGTAAGTTTTCCTCAACCATATGACCTATTGCCTTGCAGTTGCTAGCATTGTCTGTCACAACCTGCACTACATTTTCCTTGCCAACCTCATTGATGGTTGTACGAATGTGACCAAAAATAAACTCCCCTGTGATCTTATCTCTTGCCCTCCTTGCATCCACATCACGCAAGAAATAGGTGCCCAAACAAGACAACACTAGAATATTGATTATGTGCCATCCATGAATGTTTGCACCCATCCAAAATGATAGTGCAACCAAACTCCTGCCATCTTGCTTTCACAGGAGTGAGAGCCTTTTCAATCAAGGCCTTTTGCTTATCCAAATGGTGGTCCTCATCTTTGAATATTCAAGCCGTGTCCAAGTCTCAATATGCCCTACTTGTGCAATTGCCTTGACCATTGTTTTCCATCGGTCTATCCTAACACCTTAAAATATATGCTGCACTCAACAAGCGTGTGACATATTTCCATCTCTGGCACCCTCTGACGCTCCTTGACCCAAGTCTTTGCTGAGATACGACTCGACGAAGTGGTTTGCTTTGGTGGCTCCCCTGCACCTCTCTCATGTGGCAAGGAATCCTCCTCATAAACACCTGCACGTGCCCTCTTCTTGGCACTAGAGGGATGCATGGAAGCCTCCTCAGCCTGAGTATCTAGGCTGTCCTCTCCAATGAAAGCATCATCTAGAGAATCCTGCACAGTCGAACCACCTCTCACACTCCTTGCACCACCCATTGCAGGACGGTACTCCTCAATCATTTAATCTGTGACACGCGGCGGAATTTTATCACATGGACCACATTCGTTCGTGCATTCAATACCTGTCAAATACTTGATCACCCAAGTAATGGTGCTAGTGTACTTCTTCCCACAATACTTGCATCGACACACACGTGTACCTGTGCCTTTCTGAGACGGAGTTGTATCAAGCTTCAAGACATTGGTGTGGAGAGCCCAATTTGGGTTGGCCTTGCACGGCATGATTCAAATTTCAGCCTGAGAGCATATCATAAGGAACTTTAGACCGTTCTACATACAACAAAAAAAATAAATTCTCTATGTTTTTTACTACTTTAGATATACATACCTAGTAAACGTCCAAATAGAGAACGTGAAACATTCTCTATGTAGTGATTCAAGCATAGAATCTTATTCTACATATACAAAATTATCTAAATAGGTAATTTGAACACCTAAGTGCTCTTTTGTCTATATGTATAATCCCTAATATCTATATGGTGAAAATCTCTAACTCTTTGTAATCAAAATTGACCATAATTAAAACAACAACTATACTTAAATATCACATCACAAATCATGTAGACAAAACGTTTAGAAGACAAATTTTGAGAGCTCACCACATTGCAATGTTTTAAATTATTAAATATAGTCCCAATTTAAAAGACCATAATAACTTCTTAAAGTCAAAATCATAAGTTTTTGCCATGAAATATGCTTCTAACAAAGAAGTTCAATATCATTGGCACTCAAAGGTGAGTAGCCATGAATGACTATCTTCTTCATCTCAATTAGCCAACTCGTAACTTGCTTTACCATCAAGTGGCTATCTGGATTTTTCAAATCCTTAGTATAAGCCTTGAAGGTAATATTCTCTTTCTTCAAATTCAGATACACCTTTCGAAGCGAAAAATACATCTCATTGACTGTTCTCTTCTTAGTGTACACCAATAAGATAGTCTCCATATCCTTAATGTGTATGAATCCATCTACAAAAGAAAAAAATCTAATAAGATATGTTATACGGATTCACTACTAATCCTAAGCATGTACTTTTAAACACTCACCTTTGCAATCTTTGCAAAATCATCATAATCAATATTTTTCTTTGAACTTGTACTCACAATTTAATCATAAAAAGAGAAGAAAGCAATCTTGTACTTAGACTCTTTAAAACACAAAAATTAAGTTTACCCCTAAATTAAGTTATTTACCTTTTCGTTGACATTGCTCTCTCTTTTGCGAGCACTGTCAAGCGAACTAAGTGTTTTCATTTTCTCACTCATCTTCAATATAAAAAGCATAGAATACGAAGTTAAAAATCAAAGCAATATTCTTTTCCAAGATTATAAAAAGTTAACAAAAGAGAAGAACACTTACCTTTCTCTTTCTGCCACTCTTACGTTGACAATATGGCTCCTAATGAAAGTGATAGCAAAACCATATTATGTTGTAAACTAAAAACTTTAAAAACCAAAACATTCAATAAAAAAAAAAGTATGAAATCTTAATTATATCTAGAACTTTTGATGAAGAAGTCTCAATGGATGTATCAAGATCTTGTTTGCTTGGACACTTTTTTATTGTCCTGTGTGTAATAGCTCCGTGTACGACATTGGAAGAAGCTCATCATTAAACATAGCACCATCCTACATTTTAAAATAACACTTTAACAAAATCCGATTATGTATTCAAATTATATAAAATCTTTATGACATACCTCATCTTGGTACTCTTTAATCCCATCAATGTTGTTAATTTCCATTAAAAACACTATGACATTTGGAGCACATTACCGCTCAGATAGACGCACAAAAACAAAGGAAAAGTTGAAGTCAAAAAATCTCGGGGGCGGTAATGCTCGAGTCAATGCTCGCGGTAATGGTCCTTCAGCAATGCACGCGGTAATCGGCCCGGCTATATTGCCGTGCTTTTTTCCGCGGGACTTACCGCCAGTATTACCGCGACCATTACCGCACATGCAAGTATTTTAAAAAAAAAGCAGATGACCATTTGGATGGTCCTTGGTAGGACCCATCCAAATGGTCATTTTCCTTTTTTTTCCTATACATTTAATAAATAAAAAAACAACAATTTCATTGCACAAAAACTTTGGACCAAAATCAAATGTTTAATTATATTGGAGAAACTGTTCATTACAAAATTGCCCAAATAGGTGATGCATGGCGGCTATACAACTGTGGCCAAAAGAAGACTTTGGGCCAAAATCAAGTGTTTAATTATATTGGATATTACAAAATTGCCCAAATAGGCGATACATGGGGGCTATACAACTGTGGCCAAAAGAAGACGGGCCCAAAAACACTTGGAGGATTGAGCTACTCGGATCCTGGGACCTCTCGAGGGACTCCTTGACTCTGGAAAAGAAAAAAACAACAAAACCTTTAATTAATACAAATGGATACATAATTCTGCATGCACTCATTTAAAAAAAAAAGTTCCCACTTACAGGCTGTATTGTACGACATGCATTTGTAAATTCTTCGTGATTGATTTTGTTGGTTTCATACAACCAGCACCATGTCTAATATTCGGAGTGGCTCTCTCTATATCTCTGGATCTCTCGACTTGGGCGGGTCATAGTAATATTTTGATGTATATCAATTAAAAAATATCACAAACCTAACCTTATTACCACAAATTAAATCAATTCAAATGAAAATACACGCACTCACAAATTTATCTTTCCATGCTGCTTTTCCGCCCGAGCCGTAATGCGTGGGCGTTTGCTGCGCCCTCGCCTTCACCTACCGAGTGTGCGCCCTAACACCTGCCACTCTCTCGTCCTCCAGCTCGCCTTGGGCTTTCTCCCACTCCTCGTCGTGAACATTTCCAGGGCGATAGTTGTGACCCTCAGATTCAAATGTTCGCTTTGCCGCCCTCCGCACACTGGACTTCTTATTTTTCAAGAAATTCTTGACGTACTCCTCGAGCCACTGCCTGGAGAACTCTTCCACTTCCGGATTAGGGAATCGCATGAGCAATGTCGTGTGAATGTACGTCAAGTCGACTGGGTCCTGATCTTTGAAAGATTTAAAGCAATCTTGGTATGTCGAGTGGATCAGCTGGTTAAGGTGCCCTCGAAATGTCCTCCCAAAAGAGGAACCTAGATCCACCTCCCCCCCTCGATGTATATAATAGTAGTAGCCACGAGCGTCGGGGCGGGCGCATCGCGGTCCTCATCCTCATGTGGAGCTCCAAGGGGTGAGCGAGGAGGTCGGGGTGTAGGAGGAGGTGAATCTGTAGCACTGCCCCCTCCACCACCAAAGCAGCACGAGCCACTACCTCGACAAGAGCGTGAGCCACCACTACGGGAAGAGCGCTGGCCACCCGAAGAGCGCTGGCCCGAGCTCGAACCGCTGGGTGGTGTAGGCGACGGATAACTCAACGGTGCGGGCGTGGATCGCTACGAATGCAAGGTGGAGGGAGCTGCGGGTGACGGGAAAGACGAGGGTAAGGTGGAGGGAGGCCCACTGGGAGGCACACTCTGCACGATCGGAGTGCCGGCGCCCGGTGTCGTAAGCGGTGAGAGCCCATAGGCAGCCAACTGTGCTGGTGTGTACCGCCCACGAAGACTCTACTGCGAGGATAGCCACTCAGCCTGGGCGTGGTATGCCCTCTCCAGGTCGGGGTCGTGTACTGGATCTCGGAACCATCGAAAGCCGAAGGTGGATTGTGACTGGTGGGAGGAAGACTGCGAGTAGTAAGCATCACAAGCATCCTCGTAAGAGAGGCCCTTGGCGAGAAAGTCCTCTATGGATCGATAGACGGGCTAATGCTATGCCTCCATGTGGGTGTGCTAATCGATAGTCCTCTTTGTGTGTGCGTGTGTGTGTGTAGAAGAACGAGAAGAAAGAGAGAGAGTTCGAGCACTTACAATCGTGACCTCGATCGCTTGGATATGGTGGGGATGGAGATGAAGAGGGTAATAGAGGTTGGAGATGGAGAGGGAGAAGGAGAGAGAGCTTGGAGATGGAGAGGGAAACAGGCCCGCGCAAAAAAGGAGCTCGTTTTTGACTTTTTGGCATTCAATTTTGCGGGGGCATGCAGGTGCCCCCTTTATATAAAAAAATTTGCTGGAGATTTTACCACGTGTATTACCACGCCTGTTCCCGCGTGTATTACCGTGTGTATTACCGCGAAAATCTCAGATGAGACTGCATGTGTTACGCCGACTGCATGACCTCTTGTACCCACCTCCCCTCTATCTTTAATGAGTGTCAGTCATGTCAGTACCAACATTCTTGATTCTTCTTTTTCTTATTTAGTGTGTGGTCGTGTGTGCAGGTCGATTAGGATGATGTGGGTCCGCCGGTTGGCGCGGGACGAACTCGATGGTTGAGCGAGCGATTACCATGTCCATGTACGCGATGTAAGCGTGCGATTGCACGGCTTCGGCGTATATGCTTGGCTCACGTGGATGATTATGGACTATGGGACGATCCGAGAGACGCGCTCGAATGGAAACTAGCGATCCGAGGGTTTTGGCATCCATTGATGTCGCTCCCCATTGGAGTGTGACCGGGGGCGGAGGCGGGAGGAGGACGGAAGAGTGATTGCACCAGGAAGCAGTCATGGGAGGGGGGTCACACCCACCGTCCGATGTGGGTGGGTCCACACGAGCGTATGCGCATCTTACATCCACCACATATGGGGATCTCCCCACCACCCCGCCCCACATGGAGGTGGAGGAAGATCATTTGCACAATATGGTTGAGGATCTTGTTGCACGTGAGGCGGCGAATGAGTGTGAGCCTGAGTGTGCATGTGAAGAAGCCGCCCAAAAAACCAAAGATTCATTGCTAGAAGCAACACACACCGCTCTTTATGAGGGATGCTCCTACTCCATATTACGAGCGTCTGTTGAGATCTTGAATATTCAAGCAATGTTTGGATGGAGCAATGCAGGGGTCGATGCACTATTGAGGTACGTTTAAGTGTAATAAGTGTTAGTTGTGAGTTTTTTTAGTGGTTATATGCAATAATGAGTGTTCTTTAATTATGTCATAGGCTATTAGGCAAGATGATACCTAAAGGCAATCATCTTCCAGAAAATCGAAGGAAGGCACGACAGGTGGTGACAGGGCTTGGGATGGACTATGATCGCATACATGCATGTGTCAATGATTGCGTGCTATTCCGCAATGAACATGCAGGGCTTGATGCTTGCCCCGAGGGTGGAGAATCAAGGTACAAAGAGGGAATGCAAGGAACCACAATACCTCCCAAGGTTCTTCGTCATTTCCCCCTCATTCCCCGCATAAAGCACATATTTAGCACCAAAGGAACAAGCGAGCTTCTTACATGGCATATGACAAATCGCTCCACCGATGGGGTTATGAGAGTGCCGGCTGACTCGCCGGCATGGCAACACATTGAGTAGACATGGCCGGAGTTTAGAGAAGAGCCTTGTCACTTGAGGCTTGGTCTGGCTAGTGATGGGGTAAACCCATTTGGGCATCGGTCTACCTCATGGAATACTTGGCCAGTGGGCATAAATGTTTTTGATGTATCAAGACCACTTCGTGATCGGCGCACAATGATCAAGTGCATTCTCATGTGGACCATGCATGATTACCCCGGGCTTGGAGAGATTTCTGGTAAGCTTATACTTTGTGACGCTCTTTAATGTCTTTGCATTGGTCACTTATATGCGGTTATGTCTTTTGTTTTTGTAGGATTATCGACATATGGACATAGGGCATGCCCAACTTGTGGACCCTCACTCGTGATAGAGAGACCCGCTCTACTTGGTAAGGTGATCTACCCCAATAACCATCGCTTCTTGCCGCCCACACATCAATCTTATGCTCCACCGTGCAATGGGATGGAGCCACTCCATTGGACCATGGCCGATTGGGCAAGACATTGGAACGAGCATCACAACACATTGCCTCCTCCCAATGATCCACCTAGGGGTATGTCTAGGTACTCTATTTTCTTATCACTACCCTATTGGGCTTCATTGAAAATCCGACACCTATTGGATCCAATGCATGTGTTCAAAAATGTTGGGCAAGATATATGGGATCACATGGTAGGCAAGAAAGATTCATTGGGGGCTAGAGAGGACATGAGGGCCATAAGGAGGCTCCCTCCTTCGTCCACACCTCGCATGGGGCCTCGGGGGAAGATGGTTCTTCCAAAGGCACTTTGGATTCTATCAAGGGTGGATCAAGAGCGGATGAAACAAGTCATTGCATCCATCCGTACTCCAATAGGTTATATGCGTTCGCTCAAGGGTGCCTTCACTAAAACTAAGAAAGGAGGATCCACACAACTGTATGGGCTCAAATCCCATGATTGGCACAAGATTCGTCAGGTAATGTGTGTGTGTGTGTGTGTATGTGAGTGTGTGTGTGTGTGTATATGTGAGTGTGTGTGTATGTAGTTTAGGGTTCTGGATACTAATAAATCTTTTTTTTTGTGCAATAGTTTGTGCTTCCAATTAGCATTAGTGGATTTGCGGACACGAAGGTAAAGGCCTTCAATATTCAAGGTGGGAGAAGTTGTCAGGTATAGCACATTTGATCCTCCCTCCTAAACTTTACTTTGAAGACTAACTTTACTATGAAGATTATGAAGGGTTTTTTGGTTACAGGTTTGTGAGTTCCAAAGAAATCGAAGTTTCAGCCATTCCAACAGCTCGACTTCTAACGATTGAAGCAACTCATGCTATTGAGGATGCATTCCCACGTTCTATCCTTGTTAGCCAAGTTCACCTATTGCTCCATCTTGTTGAGGAGATAGCCATTTGTTGTGTGGTTCACTCCAGGTGGATGTTCTTTCTTGAGAGGTTCCTAAAGACCTTAAAAGACTTTGTAAGGCTACAATCACAACCAGAGGTATTCATCAATCTTAAGCTTTAAACCTTATTAGGATTGGATTGTATTCACAACGCTTTTTATTGGTTACTTTAATCACTAATGGTTTCATGTGTTCAAGCAAGCATGTCAGAGGGTTGGATTGTACAAGAGGCTTTTGTGTATGTCTCTCAATATCTTTTCACAATAGACCCATCATTGCCTCATTTAAAGACGGAGGAAGAGGATCCAAAAAAACACGCAAACATTCCAAGTGGGAAAGGTTCTCTATTGATTTTGGATAGGGAATTTCAAGCCATAGTCAACAACCATTGTCTACTCAATGCTCCCATCATGGGAAAATGAGTGGATATGTATGTGGAGGTGCGTACAACGAGAGAAAGGGAGAGGGAAGCATGAAAGAGGTCGCATGGCGTAGGCGAGCACCTCCCTTTCCTAAAGAGCTTTCCAAATCCCTGATCTAATTCCAGTTGGGTGGATACACAATGCCATGACCAAGGCCAAGGCACAAGGATAACAAATAAGCCCTAAATAATGGGAGTACGCGCGAGGATTTCTACTAAGGGTAATATACTCAATGTGTTTAGTATGTGTGTGCGAGTGTGTGTGTGTGTGTGTGTGTCATATATATATATCTCTCTCTCTCTCATCTATCTTGATTGGTTTTTGCAGGTCTTCACATTCAACTCTATGTGGTCCGAAGGACGTCATTTTCGAACCCACAAGATAGATGAGCGTCGAACCACTCACGATAGTGGAGTTATGGGCATCTTTGACACGACAACACAAGAGGTGAGGGAATGTGGAACAATAGAGAGGATAATCAAAGTGGATTTCAGAACATTTCACAAATATCTCTTTGATTGCCGATGGTTTGCGGGTGAGGTTAAGAGACATGAGAATGGGCTCTATATGGTAGACTCCGGGCAATTTCATCGCGGGAAGACCAACAACTTGGTGCAACCTAGTAGTTGTGAGAAGGTAAAGTTCATGTGCAACTCACTAAAACATTATATGATACATATAAAACTACATTCATGTTGTTGTTTGCTCTATGACCTTCAGGTGTTTTATGTGCCTTGTATGTATCGAAGAGGACTTTGGTATGTTATTCCAGTTACACCACGGAGCAGATCTATCTTTGCACATACTAACATAGAGACTTTGGCAGATCCCACCATACCATCTCAAGAAGACGCCAATGACAATGATGCAATTGAGGTCGAGGAGAACCAACCATTCCCAATAACCAACCATAGTGAGGAGGAGGACGAGGATGGAGAGGATGATGATGATTCAATAGGAGAGGCTGTAGAGGATGAATCAATAGATTTATTTGTTGATTTAGCTACCATGGGGTTGGACATGGATGTAAGCACTTGTAGAGATCTCTTGGAGGATGAAAAGTAATAAATATCTTTTGGATTTTGTCTTCTTTCTCTACTTATGCTGTACAAAAGGGCTATTTGTTTATGAACGCAAGACAATACAATTTTGATCATTGTTCTCTAGCCATTTCCATATGAATGCATAGTTGACATAAAATTTTGAGGTGGAAACAAAATATTTTTGTTTATAGAATCTCATGGAGTATAAATGAGTAGAGTAGGAGATTCATACCAATAGATGAGGTAAGCAAAGAGAAGAGAGGTACTAAAAATCCCAATGAGAATGGGATTTCTTACACTCCATGCAAAAAGGGGGTACCAATTTCTGAAAAGTAACAAAATAGAATAGGATTTAAAGAAAGGGAAAAGTGGGAGAGGAATAGGCCGAGTGGAGAATTTTTCTATTGCGGTAATATGGGCGGCTATATGTGCGGTAATAATTGCGGTAATGCTCGCGAAAAAAACAAAAAATACGCCAGCGGGGCTACAACATACAATCTCTCTCTTTCTTGAAGCTCTCTCTCTCCTCTTATGCTGTAATGCTGTGCGGTAACAACAACATTCTCCCATAGTGAAACTTATCGGCTTACAAGTAGAACAAATTTATATTTCACGAACAAGCATGTTATGTTAAAAAGAGATAACAAAAAGTAAATGATGAAATATTTACCTCTGACATACCATCAAAGCATTAAAAATCTCCCCCCGGGCAGTCACTTATCAAAAGACCACTATATCACGTGCGTTCAAGAGGTAATTAATAATACCCAATATACATACTATACTTACACTGTGAGCCTATTTAAAAAACCTCCACCCCTCTCTGTATATATACATTTTTATACATTTTGGTCTTTTAATAATCCTCTCCGGTTAACTCACGTGATATCATACACATTCTAAAAAGTGACCGCCCCGGGAAATCTCCTTTGACTAACACACTTTGGTCATGCTGCTTGAAATAGTAAAATTATGTGTAATAGATACTATATATACATCTATATTCAAAAGATTGATACTACAAAAAGTTACCTCAAAGCTATCAATCATTTTCTCTTTCTCATCACTAGCATTTGAGACAACACAAAGAGAAGGCTCGAAAAGATAGCAATAAAAAAAAGATAAATTTCAAGTGATCATTTAATAATAAGCTACTATTGTAAGAATATTCACTACCTCAAGTGAAATTGCAGGATCGATGTTTTTCTCATTGGATGACTTTTGCTTTCACTTTTCACAAACACCTCCAATTTAAGGTCATAAATAAAATAATTAAAGAATCTTTTTTAAAATACACAAAGTAAATTAAGCACTACAAAAGGCTATTCATATTAGCGACGCTCACACAGCGACGCTCAATTTTTTTTTTCCCGGCGTCGCTATGAGCGTCGCAAATTTACTTGTAAATTTGCGACGCTCATAGCGACGCCGGCTGGGCTAAAAAAAATAACAGAGAGCGCCCAAAAACTCAGATCTCAGATCTGAGTTTTTCGGCGTCCTCAAGCAAGGAGCAGGTAACGCTCTCCCTCTCTCTCTCTCTCTCTTTCTTCTCCACACACACACACACACACACACACACACACACACACACACACACACACACACACACACACACACACACGAGGAGAGGAAGGAGAGCCAGGTATGCTCCTTCCCTCTCCTCACTCTCATGTTCCCTTCCCCTCTTTCTCTCTCCCTCTCTCTCTCTCACACACACACACACATAGTGTTTTTGAGAGAGAGAGAGAGAGAGAGAGAGAGAGAGAGAGAGAGAGAGTACAAACATAAACAAAAATGCACACACACATACATAAACAAAGAATGCACACACACATTGAGAGAGGAAAAGAGAGAGAGAGCATGCATAAACAAAAAACGCACACATTGAGAGAGGAAAAGAGAGAGAGAGAACATGCATAAACAAAAAACGCACACATTGAGAGAGGAAAAGAGAGAGAAAACATGCATAAACAAAAAAACGCACACACATTGAGAGAGAAAGAGAGAGAAACTAATTTAACGTCGTAGGAAACTAATTAAAATTAAAAGACCTAAAGATCTAGCCGACGAGGAGTTGAACTCAAGACCTATTATTCTAGAGGGAAATGGCATAACCAATCTATCATACTTGGCATGGGTGATAGAAAGGTTATACCATTTATCTCTTTTTATTGGCACACACATCCACACACGCGCACACACACAAGAAGAAGAGAGTTATAACGTCGTAGGAAACTATCCTAAAAGACGTTAAAGATTAGGTTAGATGTAGACTTACGTTAAATTAGATTTAGGTTTATTTAAGTTAAATTAAATTAGATTTAGGTTTATTTTTAGTTAGATTTACGTTTATTTACGCTAGATTTAGATTTACTTTATATTAGATTAGATTTAGGTCTCCATAGACTGCGATGCCTGCATGAAGCGGGTGAAGAAAGCCCTCAATGGAATATAGGGTATTGCTGCCTTCACTCATGGTGGGCTCCGTAGATCCAAAAGTACTGGTGAAATGTCTTCAGAAGATAGGGAAGAAGGTGGATCTTCAGGGCGGCAAGAGTCACTACATCCCGACAATGACCATCTAGACAACCTCTAGTCATTCAACAGCAACTTCAAAGTTAGTAACAAGAGCAAGAACGGTCCAAAGGGCCAATTGATGTCGTCAAATGTGGATGGAGATGAGGCAGTGTCACCACCGGAAGTTAACTCTCACATCTTTAGTGATGAGAATGCCAACTCTTGCCGAGTTATGTGAAAAATTATGTGTTAAATCAGTTTTAAGGTTCTTATAATCCCTGTTAGTTTAGTTCTTTGTTTTTAATATAACATAATTTACGTTAGATTTAGATTTATGTTATATTAGATTAGACTTAGGTTTATTTAGGTTTAACCACACACACACACACACACACACACACACACACACACACACAAGAAGAAGAGAGTTTTAACGTCGTAGGAAACTATCCCAAAAGACGTTAAAGATAAGGTTAGATGTAGACTTATGTTAAATTAGATTTAGGTTTATTTTTAGTTAGATTTACGTTGATTTAGATTCCCCCGTGGTTGACTACGAAGAAGGGGCATCTATGGCTAAGCTTGATTGTGCCAGGGCGATATAAAGTAGAGAATATGGATGTGTATCTTCGTCTACTATTGGAAGAGCTACAACAATTGTGGATTGGCATAGAGGTGGTGGATATGAGCCGACACACAGGACGACGGAATGATTTGATCAGAGGCATTCTAATGTGGACCATGCATGACTATCCCGGGCTAACAGAATGCTCAAGTGATCTATTGACACTCCTCACTCAGACACTGTAAATCTTGTTTTTTCCCATAGTTGATCTATTATCATGTGTATACATGCAGGGCTTCAAACAAGCGGATATAGAGCATGTGTCACATGTGGACCTAGACTGAATGCACGTAGGGCGCCCTCACTGAAGAAGCAAATCTACGAAGGTCATCAAGCGTATCTTCTAGAGAATCATGTGTTACGCGACGGCTTTTTGGGAAGAGAGCCACCAAGGATGTCTGCACAAGCATGGTTAGAGCAGAAGGAGATGTGCGATGACGGATTGCCTCCAGGGATGAAGAGACTATCTCTATGGTACGAGTTACCATACTGGCCCCGACTCATGATCAATCACTTGCTGGATCCAATGCACATATTCAAGAATGTGGGTAATCTACTATGGGACCATCTGATCGGCAAGAAAGATACTTTGGGAGCCAGAGTTGACCTTAGAAATGTGGATCGTATGGAGCAATATTGGCCGCAAACAGCGTCTGATGGATCGATAAAACTCCCTAAAGCACCATGGATTTTCACAGGGGCCCAAGAACGCAAAGTAAAAGAGACCATTCGATCTTTGGGGACCCCCACTGGCGTAATGCACTCGCTCCGAACATGTTTTACTAAAGAAGGAAAGCTTACCGGTTTGAAGTCACACGATTGGCATAAAATGTGTCAGGTACGTTCATAGTGGACTTTAATATCATTGCATAAAATGTGGACTTTAATATCATTGCTGCACATACCGGTTTGAAGTCACACAATTGGCATAAAATGTGTCAGGTACGTTCATAGTGGACTTTAATATCATTGCTGCACATACTTTACAGTTTATTTTACCGGTTGCCATTGAGGGATGTTTGTCTCTCGACATCCATAACACAATCTACAAACTTGCAAAGCTGGTGCAATGGATCTCACAAAAGGAGATCAACGTAGACTCCATACCATTCGCCAAACTAAATGCTGCGGAGCTTGTGTGCATGTTTGAGAAACATTTTCCTACTACCATGCTAACCATTCAGGTGCATCTTCTTGTTCACATAGTTGATGAGGTGGAAACAGCTGGCACAGTTCATTCCAGATGGATGTTCTTCTTAGAACGTTTCATGAAAACGCTTAAGGGATATGTGCGTCAAAAGGCACGTCCGGAGGGTAGCATGGCAGAAGGTTGGTTGGTATCAGAGTCCCTAGTGTACATTGGAGAGTGGCTAGATGGATTTGATAAAGCCCGGGACACGCTATGGCGAACCATAGATGATGAGCGCATATCTGGGATTGTCATGTGCAATCTCGGTGTTGAGAAGAAGATGACGGAAGATCTAGAGGCTAAAATCAACCGATTTTGCATGCTTCACAATCCAGTGATGCAAAAGTGGATTCCACAATATGAAGATGCAAAGCAAGAGCGACAAAGGGCACGAATAGAGTGGAGACGGGGAAGACGACCACCGATGCACTATCCGACGGGTCTGGAGAGCCTACCAACATTCATGAGCTTAAGATGGTTGCACAACCAATTGAAAAGCGCACAACAATGCGGTGACGAAGTGACTGAGGAAGAGTGGGAGTACTCTCGGGGTTGCGTGACCAAGGTAAGTTTGCAATGTACGACTAGCTAGTGACTTTATTTCTAAACGTTTGAACGGCCACTCATAATCTTTGTTCGTTGTAGTATAAGTCATACACAGCAGCATGGTGTAAAGGTCGACATTTTAGGGTGGAACGGATCGACAAAAAGCGTTTTACTCAAGATTGTGGAATCATGGCAAAATTTGAACAGTCTAGTCGACGACGTTCCTCTGATGCAGATCCTGTGGTGGCGGAACTCACTTACTTCAGCACGCTACAAGAGATTTTGAGGATCGATTACAGAGGATTTTTTGTCGACTTGTTTGACGTACAATGGTTCAAGATAATCATGGAGGGTCGCAACGCTACTGTGCGTAGAGGAGAGTCTGGTTTTCTTGAGGTGGATTCTACTAAGAAATGGAATGACCTAAGAGACACTTTCGTACTACCCGAGCATTGTGAACAAGTAAGTATGTAAATAGTTAACATCCCCCTTTTACAAGTTATGTGCTTGAAAGCTCTCATGTAAGTTATGTGGCTCTGGCAGGTAATATTTCATCCTACAAAGTCTACATCAAACTGGTGGTACGTCATAGAGGTAGCCCCTCGTAGTGCAAGGACGTATGAAGGCTACCATGTGCCAATCACAACGGCATCAATGGAGGAGATCAGAGAAGATGCTCAATCAGAAGCCGCTGCGGTGGTGCCAGACGAGCATCAAGATGCTACTACTCTATATGGGGTGCATGCAAAGGAGCTACAAAATGAAACAGAGGATATGTGTTTAAACGGAGAGCTCTATATAGATATGGGAAGTTATGCTGAGTTATGCGAGGATGAGAGAGAGATCTCTTAAAGCCACAAATATTGTATTTGAACAAATTTGCTCCGTGTTGTAAAAGCTCTGGCTCTCTAAGTACCTTCCATGGTGTATAACGCTCTTTTCTACTCGCGCTCACATCTTTTGATTGAAAATTTTGAGTTTTCGACTTGCCTCTTCTATCACTCAATTCATTGCGTCATTGTATTTATATGCGTCATTACGTCATTGTATTTAATGGTCTTTGCGTCATTGTCTACTCTATTCATTCAATATTAAGTTTAAATATTCGTGTGTTTAATGCAGGTATGGATGATGAGGAGTTTCTTTCTTCTTTGTCACCGCAGGAGAGACAGTGGTGCGTGGAGGGTCATCGCTCTGGCGCATCATTGCGCGTTCCTACTCCATCCGCATCTCCCTCTCTTTCGGAGCATTCGGCGCGCTCCGAAGCTTCGGTGCCGACGAGACGATCTTCACACTCGTCTAGACACCGGCGCTCTAGTGGTGGCGGTGGCGGTTGGTTTGGGGATTCCGCCGTCGATGCCTCCACACCGCCTCGTGTTCGACGAGGCTCTTTACCCTCCCCTTCTTTGCCCGCCCCCACACCAGCCACAGCATCGCCATCTACGCCAGGTTTTGCGCGGCTGACTGTTCCTAGCAGCTACACACCTCTACCTACTCTGCCAGGAGCCACTCCACTCGACACTCCTCGCTTCGGGGCCCAGACGCCGGTGGAGACACCTGACGTCCGTACCCCCATTGACACGCCGCTAGAGACCCCTGCCGGGACACCCAGGTTCACGCGTCACCGGCCAGAGGGCTTGCCTTACTCCGTCGACTTCAGCTGCGGCATCATCATGGATGATGACGGCAAGAAGGTGATCTCGCGCATGCGTGGTCTTTGCTCTCAGCTGTTTAGACACTACATACTAAACAAATGGAGTGAAGTACCAAGTGATTTAAAATCTAGAGTCATCAGCATACTTCATGATGAGTTTCTCGTTCCAACACGGGATCAGCGCTTCAATGAAGACCTGATGAAGATTCGAATGCGCGAATACTGCAAACACAAGCGTTCCGAAGTGCAAAAAGCAATCAAGCATGGGTGGAACAGGCCAGATTGGCTGGCCAAAAAAGATTGGAAGAATGCGAAAAAAGCAGCGCGCGAGAATCCCGACAAGTGGAAGCAACAAAAGGATGCAGCCAGAGCGCGAGTAGAGGCAGGGAGCTCGCACCACTTGGGGAGCGGTGGATGGGCATCATTTGAGGCCGATTTTGTAAGTGTTTTCGCATTGCTCTTTATGTTCGATAGTTTAGGGTTTATGAGTTTTTTAATTCTAACATAATGAAATCTTTGTATGTTTTGACAGTGGTCGATGACAGGACGTGATCCCACACCGTACGAGCGCGAGTATGCAGGCAGGAAGGGCTTAAACGCCCTGATGGACATTTTCAGTTCTCGCGACGGCATGGTTAGTGGGTTTACTCTTTTCTATTTTTTGTATTGTTTTATAAATTTCGTTATATGTTTATACTTACTGAAAGCTGTCTTATTGTCTTTTTTTGCAGAATCCGACAGATACGCCGCTTGGATGCGATGAGACGTCTAACTAGACGACGTCAGTTTAGCCGTAGCTAGATAGCATTAGTTTAGGGTTTCTCATAGCTTATGTATCATGAGACGGATTTTATACGTCTTTTTGAACCATGTATATTGTTCATTTTGCCAATCAATTCTTTATGCCTATGATGTTGTACAATTGTCATTATCATATTTGCCAATCAATTCATTTTGCCTATGATGTGTACAATTGTCAATTTTGCAAACAATGCGTCTTGTGGGTGACTATTTTGGGTCTATTATCTACCCTTGCACTTTTTTTAAAAAGTGAATCAAGTACAATATGGTTGATGGGTGGCAGGGCATTCAATGCCCTGTCACCAAAAAAAAATTCTCTCGGGCGTCGCTATAACCGTCGCTATTTATGGCTCTGTAGCGTCGCTATAGACTTCTGTGTAAACGTCGCTATAACCGTCGCTATGAGCGTCGCTATATAGCGACGCTTATGGCGACGCATATAGCGACGTCTATAGCGACGCATATAGCGACGGTTTTAGCGACGCCGAGGGTTATAAAAACCCAATGTATTTCCGTCGCTAACAGCGTCACAAGAGCACACAACCTCTTGTAGTGAAGCAAGTAAAAACAGGGATAAAGTTCTTATTTACTTTTGACTTTTTGTACTTAAACTTTGCTTGTTTCAAGAGGTCACAACCCATTTGTAGATGTCCTCCACATGCCATTTGTATTGAACTCCTTCCCAAGAAAGCACCACAATTTTATCATAGTTATCGCGGATAATTTGTATAATCTCATCTTTGCCTTTTGTGTTGTGATGTAAGTCGGCCGGCATAGAGAAATTGCAAAACCATCGACGGACAGTGCGATAGTTATCAAGCATAATTGCATGATGCTCTTTTATATGCATTTTCTCTAAAAGCTCTTTCCCATAGAGCTTATTAGGATCCCTATCCTTCCCCTTTGGTAGACAAAATATATCGTCATAAGAGGGTGTCCTAACTTTTTCTTTACTAGAGGATGAAAAAATCCCTACACCTATAAATAACATTCACAAAGATTAGTTCTAATAAAGTCAACCACTTTTGAATCATATATTTGATGCTAATAATCAGAGAATGTTACCATTTTCATTCGGCAAAGAATCTTTGTTTTTTGCGGCAACTACTCGAGAGGATCCACTTTGTATTTCTATGCATATTAATGCTAATTAGAAGTTATTAAACAACTTTGCAACCACCACTACAGTAACGTGCTATTGAACAAACATACACTAGTACCTTGCTTGGTCTGAGTTGCAGCTTTAGCCTTTTTAATCATGGCCTCTAGAAATTCTACCAACTTCGGGTTGTTTACCATAGCTTCAATGTCTTTCTCTTGGATCCTAGCAATTTGTACACTAAACACAAAATGAACCACATTAATATTATTGCTTTCAAAAACAATCAAATTACACTCTCCTAAGAAAATATTTACTAACTATGTTAAGATTCAAGTGTTACCTTTTATTGTATAGTCATGATTGCCATATAACAGGAACCTCCTTTATAAAACCTCCAACAACAATGTTTCTTCTTTTTAAAACTAACCAGCTCTTGTAACTACTCTCACACAGCCACCAAGTCTTCCACTCTTCATCTTCTTTCACAACATTCCATCATTTCTCTCCATATTGAGTCTCAATCTCTTTAATCCATGCAACTTTCACTTGCATGAGAGCATGATCCACGAACCTTACAATGGCATACTATAACGTTGGTGTAGCAGAAGTTGGTCCGTGCTGAGAAGTGTGCAGTGCAGCGCTATGTATGCTGATAGGTACATGGTAGAGGGCTAAAGCTAGTGTGGGAAACCTCAACAGGAGAGTGGCATCGGAAATGTATGCTTAAAGTTGTTTTTTAGGCCAGGGGGCCCTCCAAAGTGGGCCAATTGGGACAACAGGTCAAAGTGTTCGAGATTCTGGTAATGTGCCCCGAAATGTGGTGTTCAAGATGCTCTAGAAGCTCGTCCAGACGGCTCGTCAAACGGAGCCAGGATGCGAAAGATATGCAAGTCCGAAATTAGAAGGCTTTGCAGATCCTGACAGATAGGGCAGGTACAGAGATAGAGGTAGAATCTGGATTAGTGGATATGCGTGTAAAGCTCAAACTGTGGAGCATGCTGGTCTTTTCGAATTGCCATTCGGAGCTCAGACGGGCAAGTTATGGCCTGTGGAATATTTACCGGGGGTCGGGTACGTGCTCATCGGGCCACGTCGATAGGTGTGCTGAGAAAGATATTTTGAGCTCGCTCAGGTCCTAGAAAATCGCATGCAACGTGGAGCGTCAGTCAAAATTGGCGGATGGCCGATCGGAGTCAGGGGCATCGAGATGCGCCCACTTCAAGTGGACAAACAATCATGGTAGAAGAAGGGGGCAAGCCTCATTTTTTTCCAATTGGGCGACTTGCGGTGGAAGGATGTGGAATGTTCGAAATATGGAAAAAATTCTCGAGAGGTGTGGCTTGGAGAGAAGAGGATTCAACAAACTCGTGCACATACGAGCACCGACGGTGTGGGGAAACTAAGCCTAAACCCCCTTGGCTATAAGTTCAAAAAGGGAAAATAAGGTTGGCCTTAGCTTTGGTGGAGTTTGCTAAAAAGCAAAAGGGAAAAAAACTCCCAAAAGAAAGCCTAATGCCCAAGAAAAGAAGTTTTTTCTTTGCTTTGAAAAGGGAAAAGGAAGAAAAAGAAGGGCAGCCGTTTTCGAAAAGGTGGAAGGGTTTTCTTTTTTGGCTTAAGGAAGGAGGAAGGAGATCTTCATACACTCGTGCTCGATAGTCGGAGCCGACACACGATGGTGAAGTGTGGTTTGTGAAGTGACCGAGAGCACTCGGGCTCGGAAGAAGAGGGAGCCAACGAGGGTTTCCACAAGGAGGAGCCACTATGCGAGTGAAGGCCATGATGGATTTGCCGTCGAAGTGTGTGCCGACGTACTTGAGTTTGGAGGGAGGTGTGTGTCATTCTGTATGAAGCAGGTGATGGCCTTGTTGCGACCAAGAGCAGGCCATATGGATTTTGTACATGTGTTTTTGTTTTGAAGGAGAAGCTATGATTGCCGATTTTTGGCGTCGTCTTTCTCCCTTCCCCCCTTTCTTCTTTGCTCGTCTCCAGGGTGTGTGTTGTCGGTGTGTGTGAGCGTGTGCGTCCCCCGGGCCCCTTGTGTGTGTGAGAGAGAAAGAGAGAGAGGTGTTGAGTTGTGGAAGTGCTGGAAGCGGGCAAGATCGGTGTGATTGTTGTTTGGTGATTGTACAGAGCGTGTGTGGCTGGGCAAAGTGCAAGCGAGGCCCTGCTAGTGTGAGTTGTCTTTTGTGAAGGTGTTTTCGAGAGGACAGGGGTGCTGTGAATACCCTGAGCTATATAGGGGCCATTGCGTGTGCGCGGGTGTGTTTCCCATTCCCCCTTCCATCTTCTGGTGCCCCCACTGAGGAGCACACTGATTGCTTCTTGGTGATGTGTTTATAAGCAGAAATGTGGCGGAGTGTTGGCCCGATTTTCAATGGTGATGAAGATGCGGATGAGTGGCTAGCAGATTTTGAGTTATTTATGCTCTCATTGCACATGTGGAGTGATGAAGAAAAGCTAAAGACAGTGCCGCTTGTGCTGCGAGGAAAAGCAAAGGCCTGGTTCGATGGTCTAGAAGCTGTAAATAAGCAGAATTGGGTTGGTTTCCAAGAGCAGTTTCTCTGCAAATTTCGCAACGTGGTGTCGGCTACTGAAGCGGATGCAAAGATTAAAGGGCTGCGACAAGAAGTAAGTGGAAATTTTGATGCTTTTGTTGATAAGTTCGAAGCTTGTTGGAGTGATCTGGTTGCTACCACCCAAGTGGTCAATGCGGATGATTTCAAGCTGGAGAAATTCCTAGCTTGCCTGTGTCCTCGAGTTCGAGATAAGGTGGATGATGAAGAGCCAAAGACTTATGCCGAGGCAGTCAGAGTTGCCAGGGTGAAGAGCAGGAAAATGAAAAGAAAGCTAGAGTTAGGCTTGTTAAAGTCTGCAGATTGTGTGCATGTTGAAGCAACAGTTTCTTCTATGGGCTCGTCGAGGATGGTGCCAGTGATGCGAAGTGTGGAGCCTGTTAGGGTAAGGCCTATGATTGACTATGTTCCTTGGGAATTACCTGTTGGTGAAGCATCTATTCCATTTGTGGAAGAGCTTGTCAGTGAAGATGAGCCTTTTATTGAAGAGAGCCCATGTGTAGAGGAGTTAGCAGATGCCAGGTGTCCAATGCAACTTCAAGAGGTGGAGCCTGTTCTCGTGGAGTGCTTGTATGAAAGGGTAACGGATCGTGGCCAAATGTTTGGTGCCCAGAGCTTGGGATTGGATGACAAAAGTGGGCATGACGATGGTCCAGCTTTTGTGGAGCAGCTAGAGGATGATGATGCAGGTGACGAATCGGCCTATGGTAAAGATGATGAGGCTACAAGCTCGAGTTTCTGGGAAACGAGTGAGGAGGATAGAGATACGAGCTGGGAGACAGAATCCGAAGGGTCTATGTTGGTAAAGGTAAAGTTAACTTGTTATATGCATGAAGATGTGGTGGTTGCCACTATGGATGAAGAGCAAGGAAGAGTGTCAGAGCTTGGGAATAGAGACATGCACGTGAGGGTGGTATGCGGCACCATACTAATGACGATGCTCATCAAGGTAGTTGTGGAAGGTGCTTTGATTGTACGACAGATACAAGGGTTTCCCAAGAAAGAGAGTGTTGTTGTGGCTAAGAAAGAAGAACAGGTTGAAGAACATGGCAAGGGCGAGGCATCGGATACTTGTCGAAGGGAAGAGCAGCTGCAATCACATATGGATTTCACGGGTAGTGCCTTGGATGGAGGTCCTTTTGGCCAGGAATGCATTGAAGATGAGGTTGATTGGGGGTTTGATGACCCAGTGGGTGAGATGGATGATCAGACACAGGTGATGGCTGGGAAAGCTTTGACCAGAATGCAGGTGATACGAGGGTCTATCCCTCTCCAGTTGGCAGTTTCTTTGGAAGAGCAAAAGCCTGTTGCTATGATGGTACCGACAGAGACAGGTACGAAGGAGAATATGGAAGCAATAGTGACCGGAGTGCCTATGTTGAAAGAGTTTCCCGCTAAGCAGAGTGGTCCTTTTGATCATGAAGAAAACTCCAAGGGTGTGGACTTGTTCATGCTGTCAAAGGAATTTTCCATATGGTGGTTGAAGGGGGTGCTGATAAACGCAGCTGTGCAGTGGGCTGTTGAGCAGGTGCAGGATTTGCTTGAGGAGGATCTCACTTTATATGGTTGGGAGGGAGGGCATGGTATATTCAATATGTCTGATGGAAGTAGTGATGCATTCGGTGGTGTTTTCTTGGAAATGTACAGTATGCCTACGGATGTTGGGAGTAGTAAAAGTATGCTGAGGGAAACTTATGTAGATGGTTGGCTAGATGCCTTGGTGTGGCACTATGTGAGCCTGATACAGATGGATGGACGTGACCAGTGCCAAGTGTTTGACCCAGGTGGTGTCCATGTTGTAAAGCAGGGGGTTGGGCAACCCGCATGAACAAAGACAGCGGGTAGCAGATGCCAGGTTTTGTACATATATTAGGTGGTTTTGTGATGTGTTGAGAGTTTGTTTTGGTGTGGCAGTTTTTTAGTGCAATAAGCCTGTTAGTGGTTGAACATGAATGTTCAACAAGGGGGTGGGCAATGATGGTGCAACCAAAGTTGGTCCGTGCTGAGAAGTGTGCAGTGCAGCGCTATGTATGCTGATAGGTGCATGGTAGAGGGCTAAAGCTAGTGTGGGAGACCTCAACATGAGAGTGGCATCGGAAATGTATGCTTAAAGTGGTTTTTTAGGCCAGGGGGGCCTCCAAAGTGGGCCAATTGGGACAACAGGTCAAAGTGTTCGAGATTCTGGTAATGTGACCCGAAATGTGGTGTTCAAGATACTCTAGAAGCTCGCCCAGATGGCTCGTCAAACGGAGCCACGATGTGAAAGATATGCCAGTCCGAAATTAAAAGGCTTTGCAGATCCTGACAGATAGGGCAGGTACAAAGATGGAGGAAGAATCCGGATTAGTGGATATGTGTGTAAAGCTCAAACTGTGGAGCATGCCGGTCTTTTCGAATTGCCATTCAGAGCTCAGACGGGCAAGTTATGGCCTGTGGAATATTTGCCGAGGGTCGGGTACGTGCTCATCGGGCCACGTCGATAGGTGTGCTGAGAAAGATATTTTGAGCTCGCTCAGGTCCTAGAAAATCGCATGCAACGTGGAGCGTCAGTCAAAATTGGCGGATGGCCGATCGGAGTCAGGGGCATCGAGATGCGCCCACTTCAAGTGGACAAACAATAACGGCAGAAGAAGAGGGCAAGCCTCATTTTTTTCCAATTGGGCGACTTGCGGTGGAAGGATGTGGAATGTTCGGAATACAGAAAAAATTCTCGAGAGGTGTGGCTTGGAGAGAAGAGGATTCAACAAACTCGTGCACATACGAGCACCGGCGGTGTGGGGAAACTAGGCCTAAACCCCCCTTGGCTATAAGTTCAAAAAGGGAAAATAAGGTTGGCCTTAGCTTTGGTGGAGTTTGCTCAAAAGCAAAGGGAAAAAAACTCCCAAAAGAAAGCCTAATGCCGAAGAAAAGAAGTTTTTTCTTTGCTTTGAAAAGGGAAGAGGAAGAAAAAGAAGGCCAGCCGTTTTCGAAAAGGTGGAAGGGTTTTCTTTTTTGGCTTAAGGAAGGAGGAAGGAGATCTTCATACACTCGCGCTCGACAGTCGGAGTCGACACACGATGGTGAAGTGTGGTCCGTGAAGCGACCCGAGAGCACGAGGGCTCAAAAGAAGAGGGAGCCAGCGAGAGTTTCCACAAGTAGGAGCCACTATGCGAGCGAAGGCCGTGATGGATTTGCCGTCGAAGTGTGTGCCGACGTACTTGAGTTTGGAGGGAGGTGTGTGCCATTCTGTATGAAGCAGGTGATGGCCTTATTGTGACCAAGAGCAGGCCATATGGATTTTGTACATGTGTTTTTGTTTTGAAGGAGAAGCTATGATTGCCGATTTTTGGCGTCGTCTTTCTCCCTTCCCCCCTTTCTTCTTTGCTCGTCTCCAGGGTGTGTGGTGCCGGTGTGTGTGAGCGTGTGCGTCTCCCGGGCCCCCTGTGTGTGTGAGAGAGAAAGAGAGAGAGGTGTTGAGTTGTGGAAGTGCTGGAAGCAGGCAAGATCGGTGTGATCGCTGTTTGGTGATTTTACAGAGCATGTGTGCACTGGGCAAAGTGCAGGCGAGGCCCTACTAGTGTGAGTTGTCTTTTGTGAAGGTGTTTTCGAGAGGACAAGGGTGTTGTGAATACCCTGAGCTATATAGGGGACATTGCGTGTGTGTCGGGTGTGTTCCTCATTCCCCCTCTCCAACGTGCTTAAAGAACACAAAGGTTTCTGACATGTTTTGATTAGGATAATGTCATTCTCCTGAATCCAAGGTGGAATACTTCCAACACAACCAAGCGCAACTAGTCGTTGTCTTAGCCGTAAGTCTTTAGTTTCATATGCAATTATATTGTTTCCACAATGAAAAGCTATAAACTTGTGTAGCAAAGATTCGATGGGTCTTATGCAATCCCAAGTATAGGGCATAACTCTTTGTTGAAGAAGACTCATTACTGTAGTACTATCAATTTGTAAGATGTCATGCCCTTGAATAGGCAAAATCCTTTGGTGATAATAGTTCACTCCAAAGAATAGTCTCAAGTTGCCATTATGCTCAAATGAGAAGAAGTGGTTGATGCAAGCCCTCCAATGTCCCACATTATTGGTTGGTGTATTCTCTTCATCGCACGAGACCACTACATTATCTCCAACCTTGTAAAGTTCTCCTTTCACTACTGCATATCATGAAGATATCGACGCATCATATATCAACAGCCATGCTTTTCCAGGCATATATCGACGTAATTAGAGCACGTCGATATACGCATCGATATACGCATCGCAATGCGCATCGATATACACATGGAAAGACATTCTTTGCCACACGTATATCGACGCAAATTCCCACGGGTATATCGACGTTGTTTGTGATGCAAAAAAATTTGGCGGAAAAAAAGGAAACCAGCGCGCGCAGGGGCCATTTTTGCCTGCTCAAATCTTGGCCGGAACTTGCTGCGCAGGTATTATATCAATCCTTCCCCCCCCCCCCCCCCCACAAACCCTCTCTCTCTCTCTACATCGTGTGTGTGTGTAGGAAAGAGAGAGAGAGAGAGAGAGAGAGAGCGGTGTGTGTGTGTGTGTGTGTATAGGAAAGAGAGAGAGCGGTGTGTGTGTGTGTGTAGGAAAGAGAGAGAGAGAGAGAGGGCGGTGTGTGTGTGTGTGTGTAGGGGAGAGAGAGAGAGAGAGAGAGAGAGAGAGAGAGAGAGAGAGAGAGAGAGAGAGAGAGAGTGTGTGTAGGAAAGAGAGAGAAATGTGTGTGTGTGTAGGTAATCAAAGAGAGAGAGAGAGAGAGAGAGAGAGAGAGAGAGAGAATTAATGTATGCGTAGGAAATTAAAATTAAAGAAAGAAAAATTAAAGAGAGAAATGAAATGAAATGTTATATTAATGTCTTCGAAAGGCCAAAGTGACCTATGAGACAAGAAAGTTACAATGTGGTGGATCTGATACAAAGTCAGAGTAAAAAGATGACAAAATGACAAAATAAAATATTATGGAATCCTAAACTCTGGGTGTGGACTAAATGGCTAAAACAGCTAGCTAGGATAGGTAGATCATAGGAGATCCAGCATCTGTCGTTGGCGGATCTTATCAATCTCCTCCATGTGTGGTAGTCTGACCGGGCGTTGTGCATGTCGAGCCAAAGTGACCTGGATCGTCTGATGCAGCCTATGACTTCATTTGACCAGCTCAAAATACATTCGAAGCTCAACTCTCACCTTTACACATGAAAGTCCTCTAGGGAGCAACAACAACGCCGTCGTTGCTCTTAGAGACAAGCTTCCTCCTCAAAAAAGGTTGGGCGGGGGAATATAACAAGCCGTAGCTCAAACGAATAGAAGAAACGCCCAAAATACAAGCCGTTTTTGAAGTCCGGTTGGGTTTTTCTACGGAAAAACGCAAACGGACTTCATAAACGTCTTCTACGCTGTAGGTCAAATCCGGTTGCGTTTTTCTATGGAAAAACGCAAACGGACTTCGGAAGTGGCTTCTATGCCTATCGAAACCATCCATAGTCCATTAGGTAGTCTTAAGGCAATGTCAAGAGCGTGTATGGCAAGCCGTAGGTCAAATGGAGAGAAGAAACGTCAAATACACAAGCCGTAGGTCAAATCCGGTTGCGTTTTTCTACGGAAAAACACAAACGGACTTCGAAAATGTGTTCAATGCCTACTGAAACCATTCGTAGTTCATTAAGTAGTCTTAACGCGATGTCAAGATCGTGTATGGCAAGCCGTAGGTCAATGGGTTTGAATTAACGCCGAATACACAAGCCGTAGGTCAAATTCGGTTGCATTTTTCTACGAAAAAACGCAAACAAATTTCGGAAATGACTTCTATGCCTACTAAAACTATCCGTAGTCCATTAGGTAGTCTTAAGCAATGTCAAGAGCTCGTATGGAAAGCCGTAGGTCAAACGGATAGAAGAAACACCAAATACACAAGCCGTAGGTTAAATCCGGTTGCGTTTTTCTATGGAAAAATGGAAACGGACTTTGAAAATGGCTTCTATGCCTACCGAAACCATCCGTAGTCCATTAGGTAGTCTTAAGGCAATGTCAAGAGCGTGTATGGAAAGCCATAGGTCAAACGGATAGAAGAAACGTCAAATACACAAGCCGTAGGTCAAATCCGATTGCATTTTTCTACGGGAAAACGCAGACGGTTTTTGGAAACTGATTCTATGCCTGCCGAAACCATCCGTAGTCCATTAGGTAGTCGTTAGGTAATGTCAAGAGTCCGTATGGCATAGATGCAAGACTGGTGGTAGAGGAGCCGCAAGGGCAAGGGGTGCCGAAGAAAATGAACGACGCCATGCGAGAAACGATCATGAAGTTCTGTATACTAAATTCAGCGCCGATGCAAAAATGGCTTGAAAGGTACGAAGAAGAGAAAGAGAGACGCAATAGGGAGCGACAGGATTTTAGGTGAAGCCGAACGACTAGAGGTTTATCCTTGCCAGACTATCTCGCTCCTCTACTTGAATTCCCTACAATGGCATGGTTGGACAAGACAGTGAGAGCAGCTCGACGGATCGGAGAACCCATATCTCTAGAATAGGAAGAGCTGGCTATTGGATGTGGCTGGAAGTATCATACATACATGGCAGTGTGGTCGCATGGAAAGCATTTCAGAACACAACAAATTGACAGCAGAAGAAACACGTTTGACAGTGGGGTAATGGTTAGTTTCATGCAAAAGAGCAAGGCTAGTGTCAGAGACACGAATGAGAGCACTAGCATTTTAGATTACTGTGCTATGGTGTCAGATATCCTGAAAGTAAGCTTCAGGCGGTTTGAGATGTTTTTGTTGGATGTGAAGTGGTTCAAGGTGATTACTTCTGGTCGCAATGCAACGGTACGCAGAGATGGAAACAAACTTGTGCAAATAGATTCTACAAAGGTTTGGACAGATGCAAGCAACACATTTGCTCTCCCCAAACATTGGGAGCAAGTGGTCTTTGTACCGGACCCTTGAGAGCGACAGTGGTGGTTTGTGGTTCAGGTTGCTTCAAGAAATAAACAAGTATTTGAAGGGCAAGATCTCCTGGAGGAAAGTCAGTCAGACGACGTCCATACTACTGTGACATTAGATGAGATGGATGAAAGTATGGCAGAGGAAGCTGCCACATATACGAGGGATGATGCAGACGAGCCAGAATTGACACTTGTAGATGAAGATGCAATTGATGAAGACAATCTACCAGAACGAGTTGGGGCAGAGTTATGTTTGCAATTAGAGATAGACAATGAAACGGTTCAAGATCTTATTGATGATGCCTCACTCGTTGAGGCCTAGGCCTGTAAGTGTTGTGTGAAGACGTTAATTTAAATTTAAAGTTAATTTGTGTGAAGACACCTATGGGGGGGGGGGGGGGGGGGGGGGGGACGCCTATGGGTACGACGCCTATTTCTCCCATCAGAGCCGCTTCGACACCTAGGGGTGGGGCAGAGGCGGGTACGTCCTCATCTCCGCAGCACAGGCGCACTCGCCGATCTCGGCGATCGTCAGGTGGAGGTGGTGGTTGCTGTGGAGGAGGGTCCACAGATGCTTCGACCCCTCCTCGATTACGACCCCCGTCCTACCCAGGCACACCTCTTGACACACCTCTTGGCACACCTCGGACACCTTGGGGGGCACAAGATCCTAGTGTCTCCAAGCTCTATACTGTACGGCCAGATGGTTCTGTTGACATGGATAGAGTCGGGATTGAGATGAGACAGCGGATTCGCCAGCTCGCGGAGCTACAGTTTTCGACTAGCATTCTGACGTCTTGGGATCAGCAGGAAAAGGACAAAGTCACTTACATAGTGGAGACCATTGTGAGAGAGTACTAGCCTACTTCGGGTTCTGACGTTTTTCTGAGGAGGTGGATCAAGGGTGTTGCACGAGACACCGTGAAACATCGACGAGATGTAGCTCGGAAGGCTTTCAGGATCGGCTCGCCGAAGCCTTCGATCATCCCACACGAGACGTGGCTGCAGATCAGGGAGGATGAGCGGACAGCGGCCACGCAGTTCAGACAGCAGTATGAGGCCGCGCAGATACGACAGATGACCAGGGGGGCATCTCATCTTGGCAGCGGAGGCTTCGACACCTTTCGCTATGAGTTTGATTTTCTAATCCAATCTTAACTATTGCGTTTTTTAAAACGCGATGAATCATGTATTCTTATTACTCTGATTTTTGTATAAATGCAGAATCTTGCGATGGATTGAGCCCCGACACGTCAGGAGGAGTCAGATGGATATCGCAGAGGTATCTATGAAGTATTGAATGATCTTGATGCTTCAGGAGAGCCTGTAGACTGGACGGCCTTACAGTCTCGCTGATTGCTTGAGGTGAGACGTTAATATGTGTGAGTTGATTTAATTAAGTAAGTATATGTGAAGTAATATCAATACTAATTTTGTGAGTTGTCTTATGTGCAGGTTGTGACGCCTAGTCATCAGTGGACCGGATTTCATATATATGCTTTGTGAGACAAAGACACGCTTCTGTGTCTCCTTTTGTATAGACATATATATATGGTTATGATTATTGTTCAGACAGTTATTGTTTTCCTTATGGTTATGGTAATTGTCATTATCATTGTATAGACATGGTTATTTCTCCTATTCTTGTATAGACATAGTTATGGTTCAGGTTTTGTTTATGGTTATGTTTAACTTTCTGGTTATGCTTATGGTTATTGTTAATTTTGTTTTTGGTTATGATCAAAGTGGTTATATTGGTCGGTTATGGTTTTAAGTTATGGTTATGCTTTTAAGTTATGGTTATGGTTCGTTATGGTCATTGGCCTTAAATCTGTGAGATCCTACATGGATAGCATGTAGGAGGCGTATACATGATATATTTTTTTTGAAAAGTTTATGTAAAAAGGAAGGGAACTCTGCCAAAATTTCTATGGAGCACGGTTGATTTTGGTGCTGCTCGCTTTCTTGGGCAGAGGGTAGGAAGTCTGGCTGTGGTGGATGTGTCCATCTCTTCACTAGGCATAGGCCAGGCTACTTGCCCTCTGCCCAAGATTTTTTTTTCCTGTTATGGTCGTGGATATATGCGTCTATATATCCGTCCATATCTGCGTTGCTATCTGCGTCTATAACTGCGTCCATATCTGCGTCGTAAATAAAGCCTTTCCATGCAGATATCGATGCAAATAGCAACTTTTCACATAGACGTAGATATCGACGCCGACCATCGATATCTGCGTCGATGACACCTTTTTTTGTTGTAGTGTTTGAAGAAGACCTTGTTATAAACCCCAACTTTTGTTGCATCTTTATTTAAATACTCAGCACAAAATCTTTTCTACTCTAAAGTTGCATCTCAGTAAGATCTTTTCTTCCCACCAATGACAATCCCCTTTTGTCCAAGCACTTGTGTACATGGGGAGTCCACATGGGGCCTTGTGGCCAGGCCCCATAAAATTTTTGGCTTTCTCTATTGAAGAGACTTTCAGAATCCCACATTTATGCCACTCTGGACAATGTAACCAATTGTCATTGTCAACTAAGTCACCTTCTAGGGGGGACCATAGTATTATGAAAAACTTTAAAGATCCTTTGTGTTGGCAGAAGTCTATCTCTATCTATTTTAACATTTGAGAAAACTCTAGTGAAGAGTAACCTTCGATGGTAGTTCACCAAAGACATCTCATCCTCCTCGTGATTTGTCCTCACACGAACATAAATAGACACCATGCGCTCATATAAATACATCATGACTATCGTGGTGCAAAATGTCATCAATAATTTCACCAAACCCTGACCAAAAAGATAGAAAATTAAAATAACCTTTGATTTTTAAAATAAATTCAATTTATTTATAAGAGAATATGCCTAACCTGCAATATGCTCCAGTGGAGCTGAGTTGGAACCAAAAATCTCTTCCGTTCTAACTCTCCATGATGCAAGGAGTTTGCATATCAAACTTATATATTCCAGAGACCATCCATTATCTCTAGTGAAGTTGAGAAAAGCATGGGAAATTTCTATGACAAGAAGACCTTAATCAAAGAGCTCTTTGGGTACTCCCCTCACTTCACATAGCACATATGGTAAGTACCATTTGATAAACTTCTGATTCTGCTCTTCCTTGTAGCTCTCATGATACTTGTTGGGAAACCTAGGCCAACGACCATAGCGATTGTGAGCAGGGACAACTCTACTCACTCTTTCAGTGGCATCATCCACCATCTTTTTCACATCATTACTTAGGGATTTCATGAGAGCACCAATATAATTCAAGAACATGTTTAATGACAATATATGCATACAATCAAAAACTAGGTCAAGATGTGGATTAAACCCATGTAGGCCATAAAATCTCGACAGTGGAGACACTCCAAAAAGACCACATTCCTTGAGTAGGGCTTCATGTTGGCCCTCTGAGAAGGCCCTTTTGGAGGCTAAGATAGCAGTAGTGGACTCCTCTATCTGACGTTTTGCAGGAGAATATCTAAATTGATACCTATTTTTGTCATAAACATACCTTCCACATTATTCACTATCCAAACGAGCACTTGCCTTGCATCTACAACAAAAGGATTGCCCTCCTTCTTTACAGCAGTCGATCTTACATTGGACGGGGTGATCTCCGATCACCATCATCAACATCGCTCGAGCTGTGAACCTTTGCGAAGAGGACATAGGGGACAACATTGGGAGCAAATCAAGAGGGTAATTGAACTCTATCTCTAATCCATCGACAAACAACCTCTTTAAGTCCTCCATTAAAGGCCTCAAAAAAACATGAAACAACTTTGATGAACACCCAATTATCTTCTTGCAGCTGAAGAATATAAATACCACTGGCAAAGCTCCGACCTTTGATCTTTTCCCATCATTAAGAATCTTTATCTCCACTACTCCACAATTCTTTTGAGTAGTTCGAGATGTTTGAAAACCATCCCAATGCAAAAGCAATGCAAAGTTGTGTGAATCACCCTACGAGTTTTAAGAAAATAAATGTATAAGTCCTATCAAATAACACCTATGCACAAAGAAGAATGGATTATAGAATACCTTGCATACGTGTTTGAGGCTACAAAATGATTTCTGACAAGATTTTCACAATATCTTGTACATCTCCTCTCCATTTATCCATGTCGTTTGAATCTCATTCTATGGGCTTGGCCAAGCTCTAATGGCATGTTTGCAATCAGCATTGGGACAAATAATAGGCAACTCAAAGTGAGCATTCGGATTCCAAAATGTATTCACTTCTTTACATTTTGCACCATCCCAAATCTCATCTATATTAGTCACTATGGTTGCATTGCCATCTGATAACCACCTGTTCTTGTTCCTCCACATCTCAAGAAAGTCATGACAGATGGTTTGGCTTTTGGAGAGGCATCTCAGTTGTCATTGATTGAGATGTAATCAAAACACAACATTTCTTTTCGAGGAATATTGCACACTGTGCATTTCTTAGAGCAATCTATGCAATCTCTTTTTAGTTTTGTTTTGCCATGATGAGATCTGTTGCATGTGCATTGAACAACATTTCCATTATGGTTGTGCTCCAAGCTGAGATAGTACAACATAGGAATATGCATATTGTTAAGAGATCCTTGACATACTCTTTATCTATTTGCCTCTACCATCCCAAGACCTGAGAACATTGTGGTGAGCTGATCCCAACAAGCTGGCACATAAATGTCACCGAGTGATCCATCCCAAGTAGATGGTACTTGAATTAAAAGTTTTCTTAAGCTAACATCTCCTTCACGTGAGTCATGACTACCAACTTGAGAGCCTCCCATGTCCCCAAAAGGAATTTGGAGCATGCTATCTTGGAAACCTATAGAAGCTTGATGCTCATCCCAAAGGGTTTGTAGCTCAACTATCGTGTCTAGTATCTGGTCATACAAAGACACATCCTCTTGTGTTTACTCAACTCCCATTATATTATTTCCATTAGGAAAATTGTGCGTGTCTCTGTTTAACTCATTTATTGTTTCTTCAAGGGATGCAACATTACTTTCAAAGGGGTTAGGTAATGGTGAAAACTCTTGGTCCACATGAGAAGGATCCAATGGTTCGTCAAAATTGATGTCCTGCATTTGACCATGCACGCTACTCCAATAAGTGTCATATCTTTGACTAGCCTTGCAATGTCTAGTATAAGTTGCACGACTCACCATCCTGCCCTCATTACAATAAGCCCTACAATTATACCACAATTGTCTGGATGTGACTGACTCCAAATCTCTCTCATGAGTAGACAAGTCAGGGAATACTGATCGGTTGGAAGAATTGCTGGAAACTAATTGATGCTGAGGGATGTATATTGTCTGAAACTGACCTTCGCATCGACGGATGTACGTTGCCTCGACCATCTTGTTGATGGTGAACATGATAGGTACTCTTTCCTAAGTCTACAAAACCTTCTTCCGAATGTCGACACTTGTAATTACAAGTGCACCTAAACATCTTAGATGAAGAGGCCATGTTGACCTGTGATAGAATTACAGAGTTTAGAAGTGGAGCTATTTGTTTACCTTAGGTATGCGTGCGTGGACATTTGAGAGTCCTATGCTTGGAAGCCATGCTTATGTGTATGAACTTTAAGTTACAAGTCATGGTGTAATAGATGGTTGGAGTCTCAAAGACCACAATTATATGTGATTCAAGAATAAAAGGGTCGGTGTGCACGTTACCAGATACTTTTGGCACTGCATGGAGGAAATTAACAAACTTTAATAAGAGAGTTACATATTATTCCAAAAAGTGTAACAAAAATTTCTCCTCATTATTAGCATGAATGATGAGTGCATTTATTCAAGACATAATTTCTTGCCAGGAATAAGGCTTTTAATCACATCAAGCCTTTTATGTAAAATCCTCGAAGACATATTATTTACATCATGATAAACTAATTTGTAGAAGTTAGTAGGATATAATACTTCCTTTAAAAGAACTATAGCCATATTCTCTAACCAACATCGACTGTCATCTACAACTATTCTTAAAATGCGTATCAGAGGTTTCTCTTTTTCTAACACATAGAACTGTTTCTCGGGCCAAACAATCATTCCTTCATGTGGACTAGCTAACTCAGCAACAAGCTCAACTATGATTTCTTGTCCGGCCATAACTTATACATACATGTTTGAAAGTAAGATCAAATATTGAACACTTTCTTTTTAAATGCGTATGTGTCTATGGATGTAACATTTAGTCATGCCTATGAACTTTTTTTGTAAGTGGCATGAAGACAAGTTAACTAACTCACTCTTAGTGATATGTAGGCATGGCCTAAGCATCATTTAGAGAATCATATAAGATAGAAGAGACGCATGGGAAAGTAAAATATCTTAAAATGAGCTTAATCTTCATAATAATGTTTTTCTTATGAACTATTTGTAAGCATGAAGCCTATTCGAATTAGATAACCTTCCAATTAACCTCATGACATAGAGTGAATTTGCAAATGTGGGGCCTACGAGCAAGTATGTCTGTTCAATTAAGTGCTTTTATCACAAAGAACTCAAGCATAAAGTGTAAAGCTTAGTGCTTGGACAAATCTTCGGATGTATGTATGTGTGTGATGAAGTGTGAAAATAATATGTATTCGAATTTAAACTATACTATTTTGATACAATTTTGATGTGGAGTCTATCCACTAAAGTATAAACTCTTAGCTAGCATAAAGTGTTTTCCAATAGAACATTACAAGACACATCATGAGATAGTCTGAAAGTGTAGATCAGATATGTAGCCTATCCAAAACTTAAGCATAAAGTGTGTCCTATGAATTCAAAACAAAGCTTTTGGGAAAAAAAAATTACTTTGAGTGTGTATGTGTTCATGCATGCACAAAGCAAAAATAACTACCCGTACCACAAGAGATGAGTTACGCTTTTTGATCGAGGGATGACAATGTAGCTCCACAATCCCGCTATGGTCTTGCTTAACTTGAAAACTCCAAAAATGTCTCACTTGAATACTGCACAAGCAATGAATACATGATTAACTCCCTCTCTCTCTCTCTCTCTCTCTCTCTCTCTCTCACACACACACACACACCTTGAAAAAACATGGCAAGATTCTATGAGTTTTAAGAGTGGCTTTAAAAATAAATAAAAAATGAGTTGCTTTATTTATTTTTTGGTTGTAAAATGTCTTTGGCAAGCCTTCAATCATTCAATACTTCACGTGCAAAATCAATACTTCACGTGCAAAATCCAAATGCATGCTTAATTCTCTTATTCACTAAGGCTTGTTTTAGAAAGCCAATAGACATTAAGAAAGTAATGCAATCTAAGATCTTGTTACCATATACATGTGGTAGTGATGTGTGTGAACACACTAAGACCGCCGGGGCATTTTTTCCCTCTTTAGGAGGTTTTTTCCCCCGTGCATTGTATATACGCCCATCACTCTAGGGCTAACTATCTTTCCATTGCACACTAAGTAACATACTCTCTATTGTGTGCCTTGAGCTTCCTTCGTCTTCTCCAAGCTGTGTGTGTTTCTCTGCAACCCTAATTCCAACAATTGGTATCAGAGCAGGTCACGTCCTCCCGGGCTTAGTCGCCAGCTGCTCCAGCACACGCCTGCTCACTTTCTCCGATTTCAGTGAGCTTTGGCGAGCGTTCGCAGGTCGACAAATATTTTGGGCAAGCTCGAAGAGCTTGGTCTGCTCAGAATTTTGATTTGGGCTCATTTCGGCCTCCGTTTCCACTACGGGCAGTACTGCACAGGCTATTTCGTCATTTTGTGCAGATTTTCTGTCAGTGCCGTTTTCTGCATAACAGGTGCCTTATAGTCTTCTACGGTTTGTGCTATATAGCACAAGTTGTTCCCGCTCCATTTCTCCTATTTTCGGGCAGTTTTCACATCAGGTGCAGCATTTACCATGGCTGACAACAACAACACAGATGTGTTCAAGATGTTTGCTGCTGAGGACAGGTTGGATGGGGACAACTACCCTATGTGGGCTTATATGATGCAACATGTTCTTGTGTCAAAAGGTGTCTGGAACATTGTGCAGGGCATTGATGTACGTCCTGGTTCTGAAGATGTAGGCGATGTTGAGGATGTTGCAGGTCTTGCTGCAAGGATTGCAGCTGTTAGAGTTGTTTTGCCTACGGCAGAACAAGCTCGTTGGGATGTTAAGGATGCGCAGGCTCATGCATTGATTGCGTTGTCTGTGAAGCGCACCATTATTCCTCACATCCGTTCAGCAAAATCTGCAAAACAGGCTTGGGATATTCTAGCAGGTCTTTATGCAAGCCGCAATGAGGCTAAAATTGCTTTGCTACGTAAAGAGCTAGAGTCGAAGATTATGCATGAGAAAGATGATATGGACACTTTCCTTGCTAGTGTCAAGGATATCAATGAGCAACTCATTTCTGCAGCTGAAGTCATTTCGGACAGTTCCCTTGTGCAGACTGTTCTTGATGCCTTACCAGATTCCTACGAGACTTTTGCTAGTACTTGGAGACTGATGACCCAAGGAAATCCTGAAGTTGTCAAGTTTGATGCATTATGCACATTGCTGTTGCAAGAGTCACTTTCTAGAAAAAACAGGACTAGGCAGCGTGCAGTTGAACAGGCTTTTATTGCTTCTCAAAGAAAGGGTGGTAACAGTAATGCAGCCACTTCTTATGGTTCTGCTGCGAGTGGCAAAAATTCTGTTCCTAATGCTTCTGCTGGCAGCACTTCGTCTGGCAATTCTCGTGATAAGGGCAAAAAGAAGATGCGTTGCCATTATTGTAAAGCCAATGATCACTTGATCAAGTCGTGTCCTAAGTTGAAGGCCAAAGAGGCTAAGAAGAAAGAGGGTGGTTCCACTGCAAATGCTGGTTCCACTACAAATGCAGCCATTGTTGAGTCTTCTGTGAAAGGAGATTGTGATACTAATGTTGATGCAGAATGGGATTTTAGCGCAGAGTGCACTTACAATCCTGCTGTCCATGATGCATGCTTGTCAGTTGCTGCAGATTCACATGTGTGGTATTTCGACAGTGGTGCTACAAAGCACATTACCTCACATCGTGAATTGTTTACCTCTCTCGAGTCTGTCCCTCATGGGAATTCAGTCACTTGTGCCAACAACGCCTCTTATCCAGTTCAGGGAGTTGGAAAGATTGTGCTCACTGCTGCTAATGGCAGTTCCTTCACACTTGTTGATGCACTTTATGTACCTGGGATCAAGAAGAATCTCTTGTCTGTATCCGCACTTGCTAGACTTGGACTTGTAGTCAAATTTGTGGATGACAGATGTACAGTTCATGATCTCAGTTTTGGTGATGAAATTGTTGCATCTGGGCTTTTGTGCCGTGGGCTGTATAAGCTCACTTTGTATGAAAAGTGTGGACAAAATTTTGCAAATGCTGTTGCAGATTCAAGGGCTATTTCAGATGCAAAACTTTGGCATGCACGTTTTGGTCATCTGAATTTTGCCAGTTTGCTGCGTTTGCAGAAATCTGATATGGTTGCTTCTTTGCCGCCTCTTGAAGCACCTGTCAAACATGTTTGTGAAGGCTGTATTCTGGGTAAAATGCAACGTTCTAAGTTTCCAAAGGATGGTTCAGTTAGGGCCACATGCAGGTTGCAGCTTGTGCATAGTGATGTTTGTGGGCCCATGCAAACTCCGTCCTTGGGCAATTACCTGTACTTCGTGACTTTCATTGATGATTACTCCAGGCATGCATGGGTATTTCCGCTTAAAGCGAAGTCCGAAGTTTTTATGTGCTTCAAACAATTTTTGGCTATGGCTAAAAATGTCTCAAAATGTACTATGGGCACCCTCCGTTCCGATCGAGGGGGGGAGTATATGTCTCATGAATTTAATGCATTTCTGGCTAGTCGTGGGATAAAACACCAATGTACAGTGCCTTATACACCTCAGAAAAATGGTGTTGCTGAGAGGAAAAACAGGTCACTAACGGAAATGGCACGATGTATGGTCAAAAGTCAAGCTTTGCCGCATTCTTTTTGGCTTGAGGCCATCATGTGTGCCACTTATGTACTTAACAGGTGTCCTACGAAAGCTTTGCAGTCTATTACTCCATATGAAGCATGGCATGATAGAAAACCTTCTATTGAGCACATGCGTGTTTTTGGCTGTTTGGCATATGCTTTGGTGCCACAAGTGCAGCGCAGAAAATTGGATGATAAGGCTGTCAAATGTATTTTTGTTGGTTATAGTGCTGAAAGCAAAGGTTACAGGTTGTATCATCCGCAAACAAAACGTATTCTGGTTTCACGGGATGTAGTGTTTGTGGAAGACTCTGTTCAGCCCTTGCTGTCATGTACTAGAGACAGTAATGTAAGCTCACAGGACATTTATGACACTTTGTTGCCTCTTTTCAGTGGTGGAAATACGAATGTAAGTTCCAATGAGGCAAATGTACAGCCTATGGGGGTTTCTGAAAATGTTTTAGAACAGCCTATTACTGATGCAGATGTACATGATGTACTTGATGAGGAAAGGGCTGAAAATGAGCAGGCTAGAGGTATGCCAAAATGGCTGGTGCACACTTTGCGTGACGGTAAATTGGATGCACCTTTATCTAGTCGTACTCGTTCAGGCTCTCGCCATGCATCTTATGCATCAGATTGTTATGCTTTGGCTGTGTCTAGTTTACATGATGTTGAGGAGCCTCTGTCTTTTGATGAAGCACAGAATTCAGAAAATTGGATTGCTGCCATGAAATCAGAATATGATGCACTTATAGAGAATGACACATGGACTTTATGTGATTTGCCTCCTGGCAAAAAGGCCATTGGTACGAAGTGGGTTTACAAGTTGAAACACAAGCCGGATGGTGAGATCGATCGCCATAAGGCTCGACTTGTTGCAAAGGGTTATGCACAACAAAAAGGCATAGATTATGAAGAGACTTTTGCTCCCACTTGTCGTATGACTACTGTGCGTTTTCTATGTGCATTGGCAAACAAGATGGGCGTCTACGGAGAAAGCTACTTTTGCTTTAGCTTTTTTTCTTGCTAGGCACCTTGTCAAATTTTAGCTTTACTTTGTTTTGAAATTCCAAGTCCCTCGTGGACATGATGCCTTGTCCTTTGAGTCTCCATTTTATCCGTACTCTTTAGACCCAGGGGTTTTGAATACTACATTTCTTTTCTAAAAATCCTTTGAACTACTTTGTCCATGGTAGATAGTAATTTCTCTTTAGAGACGAAAATAGAAGTAAAGGTTCTTAATATTCTCTTGAAGGCAACAAAATTCCATATGGTAGGCCTTGTGATTTCATCACTTGGTTAAGCTTACAAATTTTCTCAGAGTGTAAGTTGGAAACCAACATATTTGGGTAAACAAATATCTAATTTATCATGCTATACACAATTATTTGAGAGAGTGTGAGAGTGAGAGTGAGAGAGAGAGAGAGAGAGAGAGGTTGAGAGAGGTTTCCTTGGGGGGTGATAATTAAGAAGACTCTAGTACACTAAAACGATGTAATTCAATGGTATTACCATGTAATTTAGACTGAGCAGAGTGTGTTCAAAACTATTGTCTAGGAAGGTCTTCTTGAAAAGATGGCATCTCATTTTCTCTACTTTATAATCAAGATTTCCTATATCTAATTCGATCTTTTTCTATGTAGAGTCCTTTTTCCTATAATTTTTCCTAGCTGGTTAAATTCACCACTTATATGTGGAGAATGAGATCGCTACCACCCCATAAAATAGGATCGATTTTCTAGGTAGAGATTGATTCTCTATGTAGAGAAAGGTCAAAAGTTCCTTGTGCATGTGGAGAGTGCACACAAAGAATAGTAAATACTCAATGCTTGCGAGAACACAGGAAAACTGCAAAGAGAAGTGAAAGAGCGGAGAATTCATAGCAAAGTGCGGGGCTTACCTTTTCGAACGAAGGATTTTGCTCTCTATGGTCCTTGCAGTAATTCTTGCTCTCTACAACAAACTCTTACAGAGAGTCTAATAACGCTCCTTGATCCAATAATAACACCCAACAATAAACACAAGTGTTAGGCATGCCTTGGCACTAAGTGACACCCATATTAAATGTGCGGTGGAGTAATGGGATTGACGGTCCGGATTGAGGGGCGGGATCTCGAGGTGCACTAAACACCGCCGTACAAAAAACGAGGCACAGTAAACTCGGCCAACGGGAAAAATGAGGCACGTTGCTGGGTTTTGAACCGATGGCCTTGTAGTCCAAGTTGAGGGTCGCATAGGCTAACCACCTCACCCACGCGTGCATCATGTATGCCTAGTCGTTTTTATGGCCTTATATTGTGAGGTGATATGCATTTCCCAGGCTGTCCAGGTTTAGTGCCCGTCCAGGTTTAGTTTTTTATTTGACTGTTGCAGCTGCGATCTCCTCTGCTTTCGCACATGAGCTTCTCCGCCTTTGATCCCATTGCCTCCTCTTCTTAAATATGGGTGCTACTTAGTACTGAGGCTAGGTGTGGGCATTCGGTGCACCATTGAAGCAAATGAAATTTTTTTGTTGACTGCGTATGGATTTGTACAGCACATATGGATCCATATCAGACATGTGGATCCGTACAGCACATATGGATCCGTATGGACGGAAATACCGTATTGTTCCGTACAATACGTTTGTACAGAAGCAACTTGGGTAAAGCTCCTTTTGAAGTAATCTATGGGAAGCTTGTTTTGCTACCCATACTACTTAGGAAAGAAAAGATTTCTGTTGTAGACGAGTTTGCATGATATTGATACCGCATAGAGTTAAGTTAAAGGAGCAATCCTTCAATCTCAAGAGAAGCACAAGAGAGAAGTAGACAAGCACAAAAAAAAAAAATCAACTTAAGACAGGACAATATGTTCTGCTTAAGTTTGAAAAAGCTAGATTAAGGAAAACCGTGGGAAAAGGCAAAGTTGTCAAACTTTCCAGGGATTTTACGGTCCTTTTAACACTAGTTTGGTACCTGAATATCAGGTACCAAACTAGTGTTAAAAGTCTTTGCCATAGCATGTGGAGGTGGCCAAAGCTATTACTGTAGAGATTCCACCAGCACTTATCAAAAAACAGCTAGCAAGGCAAGCTAAAGTAACGCTTGTATTTGGGTTTAGTGGAAGTATCCTGAACAGGTTTGAGATGATTCAATGGCTTCAGGGCCCTCAAATTCTTGGTCATGGAGGAGCAGTTGAAAGTACTTCTTACCTAGCTAAAGGTTTTTGCTCAGTGAGATTCAAAGAGTCCTCTGATGTGGAAAAGATCCTTGACAAAGGGCCCCTAGTATTTAATAGGACTACGACTCAGCTGAATCCTTGGGAGCTAGTGTTCGACTCAGCTGAATCTCTACAAGCGTTTTATCCGGTCTGGGTGGAGTTTGTGGGATTGCCTAGCTGGCAATGGGATAATCTCAGGATGCTTGCTAGCCAACTGGGCACTCCCTTATTTATACCTAGCAAGAGAGGGTTTGTCAGAACCTCAAACACGGTTTGTATAGGATGGGATGCGTCTAAAATGCCACCTAAAAGCATGGTTATCAATGTCAGAGCTGGGCTTGTTACTATTCTGCTAAACTTTGGAACATACTTTGGGGCGTGTTTTAAATGCAACAACTTTGGTCACTTCGCCAAGGATTGCCCCTTGAAGTCTAATGATACTGCAGCTCCGGTAGCACATGCCCCCAATAAAATGGAATCCTTGATGGAAGGGATGGAGAAGCAGGGAGACAATACCAAAGGGACAAATGCAGGGAAGGATAAAGGAGAGATGGTATGTGAGAAAATGAATACGAAGATGTAGGCAAAGATGGTGGAGGAATTGATTCCCATACAACGAGCTTCTAAAGGTACAGGCAATAATAATAGGATCATTACTCCTGCTACTACCCCCAAATTTATGACAACGACAACGGCGATGGCAGTTCAAGTCCTTGGTCTGAAAAGAGCCAAAAGAGTGAAGGCAGTGGCAAGAGACTCCAAAGTGCTTCAAGTCGTGAGAACACTTGAGGTGAAAGGATCTAATTCATCCTCCACCCCTTCGAAAGGAGGGGGTTTCATTGTCCCCCTACACAATCCATTTGCAGCACTGCAAGAAAAGAAATCATCAGACTTGGAACCCTTGGATTCTCCTGAGACCAAGGAGAAGGGGGGGGGGGGGGGGGCGAGGGAATGATTCGGATGCTGAAGAATTCGTTCCTCTATCCCAATGAACCTCTTATTTATGATGGAGTCTGTCACTATCCAATCTTGGAACGTAAAGGGCTTGAAAACCCGTAAGAAGAGTACCCTATTATGGGAGGAAATAAAAAATGAGAAGACAGTCAACTTTTGGGCCATCCAAGAACACCACCTAGATGCTCATAGCAAGAGAAAGCAGGTGCTAGGAAAGAAACTGGTATTCTATGGAGAAGGAAATAACGTTTTTAGTGGTGTCCTCAACATTGTAGACAGAGAATTGGAGCCGAAGTTGGTTCTTAACCACCCATCCGGCAGAATCCTAGGGATTAGAATCAGATGGGAAGGACATCCCATCACCATTGTGAATGTGTACGGACCTTGCAATCCAAAAGATAGAGCTAAAGTATGGATGCATCTCAGAGATACCCCTATTGAAGGGGAGTGGTTGTTGGTTGGCGACTTTAATATGGTAGAAAAGAGCACGGATAGAACAGGATCCTCTAGTATGTTGGCTGGCTCAAAAAAAGTCTAAATGGCAAAGTTTGTGCGAAAAGTGGGCAATGATCGACTTATGGGAATTTGGCCCATGGAATAGCATGCCTGGGTTCACCTACACAAGCCTCTAGTACGCCCGCACTACCTCTAGACTGGACAAATGCTATTGCTCACACCAAGCTGACTGGATACCGACGGTGATGGAGATGAAGGTAGTCCCAACAAAAATCCTTACGGATCACATTCCTCTGTACATACATTTTAAGAAGAATAAAGAGGAGGAGCAAACCCCAAGAGGTGAGAAAAAACGGTAGGTAACAGGGGAACACCTATTCAAAGACCCTCTTTTCAGAAATCTAACCAAGAAAGCACTGGGTAAGCTAAAAAAGGATGTCGATCTCAACAAACACAATGCGTGGGACCTCTTTGCTCGGAGCATCCAGAAAGCAATCAAAACCTTGGGCCCCCAAATCAAGAAAGCTAGGGAGGATCACCTTTTGTATCTTACAGCGGAGGTACACTTGCTTACTTCCATAAAAGCCAATGGGCATGCTACTGAGGACGAACACAAACGATGGCTCGAAGCCAAATCTAACCTTGCTAATGAGCAGTTAGAAGATATCAAAAAGGCTAGGCTTCTCTCCAGGGAGGCTTTTTTGCAACCTGAAGCTTCTAATCAAGCTCAGTTTTTTAGGGCTTTAAAAATCAATAAGAGTCGGGGCCGCGTCCACTCGCTCAATGACGAGAAAGGGATAGCAGTTCATAACCAGGTTGAAATGGTTGGTCTAATGTTGACCTTTCTCAGTCAAATCATTGGACGGCCGGAGACCTAGTCCCAAGAAGTGGAAGACGCCAGAGGGACCTTACTTCAGAGTGTCAAGAAGGAAATCCCCCACTCAAAAGCTAATAGCTTGGAACGGGCATTCTTCGAAGACGAATGTTCACTAGCATTGCAAGCCCTTGGCAAGGAAAAGTCCCCTGGTTGGGATGGGATGACGGTGGAATTCTATAGAGAATTTTGGGATGATCTCAAAGCCCCAATCACAAGATTGGCCATTAAAGCCATGGTAGAAGGGTCGTTGGAGATAAGTGTAAAGAGAGGGCTTATCAAGCCCATCCCAAAATAGATCTGTTGTTCTAAACTGAAGCATTGACGCCCTATAACGATGATGTCGGTGGCCTACAAAATTATAGCTAAAGCAGTGGCCCTCAGACTAGCCCCCCTTACTAACCAAGATCATCTCTCCCCATCAACATGGTTTCATCAAAGGAAGGTCCATTTAGGATAACATCTTTGCAGCAATGGTGGGCATAGAATACGCAACTGTCACAATGCAGGAGTGCATTCTGCTGCAGTTGGACCTGGACAAGGCCTATGACAGAATCACATGGACATATACAGAAGCCTTCATGGAATCTCTGGGCTTTGGGCCTCGCCTATGTCGGTTGGTACGGGTAATGGGGGCTAGAAGCCAGTCAGAGCTCCTATTCAACGATAGAATTGTGGGCTCTTTTGAGGTGATCAAAAGGTCTATTAAACAGGGATGCCCTCTGACCGCCCTACTTTTCGCCATAGGATCACATCCTCTAATCACGACGCTCAAAGCTAGTGCTGAACGAGGGGAGTTGCAAGGCCTGGCCTTACCAGGAAATAGACAACTCCTAGCAAAACTTTTTGCAGACGATTCTCTCCTCTTCTTGAAGGCGTGCCCCCAGGTCATTAGAAAAGCGCTGGAGATTGTACAATTATTCTCAGTAGCTTCGCGGTCCCAGTGTAATATAGAGAAGTCAAGGATGATTTGCCTATCGGAAAATGACTCATCTGGCCCTTCTATCTAGTCGGGGGAGATTGTCACAAAAGGGAATATCTTGGGGGTGGACGTAACTCACAAGCATAGATTCGAGTGGGTGCTTGAAAAAATCAAAACAAAAATGAGGAGGTGGGAGTATGCTCTTCTCCCATTCCCAAGTCGGATAAAAGTGATGAATGCCTTTATGATTCCCTATATTGCCTTCACTAGCCCGCTTCTCAAGATGGCTAAGTGTCACTGGAAAGAGTTCTTAAAACAAGTAAAAAGATTTTTATGAAAAAATAACACGAAATCTTCCAGGCCATGGCAATGGGCTCGTTGGGAATCAGTTGCTCGACGGGGAAACAAGGAGGCCTTGGAATTCTCAACCCTGTGGCCCATGCAGAAGCTTGTTGCGCAAAATTTGTTGACTCCTTGGCTAAACAGGATCAAGTTTGGGCTATTATGATCAGAGATATGATAGAAGCAGATAAACTTGGCTCGAAAGGTGGAAAGTGGAGAGGAGTGGAGTTTCTAGACAAACTCTTAGCCCCGGCGTGGTCTACCTTAAGACGGGGGGGGGGTAGCTTATGAGAATTGGTAAGAAAATGCAATAGAGTAGCAGGAGCCTTAAAGTGGGGGGAAGAAGCCAGATACTTCAAGAACCCCATCCTGCATTGGTCCCCGTGGCTCTCCAAAGTTGTAGATCTGCCATTGCCATGGCCCACACACCTATGAGCGGCAACATCTCTCTCTCTCTCTCTCTCTCTCTTTGACACACACACACACACACACACACACACACACACACACACAATCATAGCAGGCCATCGTGGCTTGCCAAATTCTCCAAGCTGGCTTGCGTCCATTGGATTGCGGCTGAAGTGGGCTGCCGACTACCACTCTCTCCACTCGCACACACCTCCTTAATCATCTTGCTCAAGGAAGCCGCCATAGCCAGGGCTTCTTCAGCTCCCTGCTTTGGCTTCAGCCTGGCGCATTTGCATGATAGGCGGCTCGATTACTTCTTTCGTAGCTGCGTCTTGCAACAGTTATGTTTCCAGGTGGACCCAGCAACAACCATGGCGTGCTGGTGCAAGCCCTCTGCAGCCGAAACGTTAGCAGACCAGAATAAGCCTGCCATTGTTCTAATACATGGCTTTGCTACCAGTGCCTTATGGCAATGGTGTGAACAGGTGAAGCCACTACAGAGGAACTTCCGAGTTTTTGTCCCTGATCTCATCTTCTTTGGTAAATCCACAAGTAAGGGAAGCTGCAGTCGGTCTGAGATATTTCAAGCTGAGATGATCGCGAAGGCCATGGAAACCATGAATGTACCTTCGTATAGTATCATAGGCCGCACAAGCTACAGTGGGTTTGTAGATTTCCGTCTTGCACATCTCTTCCCACAAAGACTCCAGAAAGTTGTCATTGCGAACTCAGGGTGTGCATGCCATGCCAAGATGATCAGGAACTTTTAGAGCGAACAAAATTAAAAGTGGTAGAAGATTTGCTCTTGCCGCAATCAGTAGCAGCATTTCGAACTTTGTTGTGCTTATCATAAAGCAGCGGGAATCTGAACCATAGCCAGCCTCACCAAGCCGCTGATGGAGCTGATCTGTCCTCGACCTCTCGCGGCCCCCAATCTCCCATTAATCAGCCCGATCTGCTCTGCTCAACCCCTCCCCTCCCAACTTTCTTAGCAGAACTCCTACGCAGTCTACCACATCTACCTTGCTCATGGCCCTTGATCCCTTGAACAGCAAGCGTGCTCTCTCTCTATGTCTCTTTGCCTACTCATACTTCGCTATGCATGGCAGTAGCGCGGAGAGTCCACGAGGCGGCGGCTCGAAGCTGGGACTCGGGCAGTGTTCAGTATCATTTTTCGAAGCACACAAAATTCCTTTCCTTGAATTTGCAAAGAGGAAATTTTAGAAATTTAGGTTATTTTTCCAGACTATTTTTCTTTATTTTGGGGCGGAATTTATCCTTTTCCCTTTGCTCTTACCGGCATTTTAGAAATTGAAAAAGACACGAGAATAAGCTGAGACACATTTTTCTCGAACATTGGACTAGAGAGAGGTGAGACTTGCGTCGAGTTGCATGCAACGGTAATGGTGTGGATTATCAGGCTGTTAGAAGGCCCAACGAGAGAGAGAGAGAGAGAGAGAGAGAGAGAGAGAGAGAGAGAGAGAGAGAGTGTTTTAAAGTTTAAACTAAAATAACTTTGCATCTCGAGTCTCGACGTGTCTTCCTCAGAATAGGCCGCAACTATCAGTCATCCCTCTCACTCTCTCCTAAACACACACACACACACACACACACACACACACACACACACACACACACGGCATTGGTTGCCCCCCAAGTGGTGCCCTGCTTACTTTCAAATACCCCAAGGCCGATCACCCCTAGCTTCATCACCAACATCCTCTTCAGCGCCGTCTCCACCTTTCCATTTCTCTTCTTCTCGGGTGTGTGTGTGCTAATAAAAAGAGGAAAATGGTATAACCCTTTCTTTCACCCAAGTGTGGTAGATTGGTTATGCTATTTCCCCCTTTGGCGGCTGCTGCCGTCTACTGTTAGTTGTGCGAGATAATCGCCAATGTGTGCAAAGTATTGGCCAGAGGAGACGGGAGACTCTTGCAATCAGCGTCTACTAGACGTGGCCGTTGATGAGTCCAACTCTTGCTCTGTGTCATGGTCCGGCTGGTTGTCAATGCCCAAGGATGGCCGCAAAGAGTGACTGTGCATAATGGTCGTTCTGATGACGCCGCCGCCAGGGTCCCGCAGGTATAAGAATTGAAGGGGCGCTGAAAGACGGAGGACCAATCCCTACAAGGCCATCAACAACAAGATCGTCAAATCATTCGAAAACATAGCCATTTTTGTTACATAGGAGATGATGCTTGGAGCAGATGGTATTGGACTCCTCATTTCATGCTGGGAGAGAACAATTCAGAGTTGGAAGCTAGCTTGGTTTTTTGTAGGTCTGTTGGATCTCCAGGTTTTGACAAACAGTCACCTTTTTGAAGGAGCTGGGAGGGGGCATGCTCATAGATAAGGGAGGAAGAAAAGACAGGGCGATGATAAGGTGCCGCAGGGTGATTGGAGATGTCACACAACAAGGAGAAGCGCCATATAAGGGGGTGAGCAGTGTGTGGGAACTTGCGAGCCAAAATGGGGATCGTGCTTGGACTACTCACAGGTGCAAAAGAGGGTGTTGAACACCGGCATGGTCGTTGAGCTCGCATGATGAGGTGTCATGGATGTTGAAAGTGGGCGGAGCCGGGATAGGTTCAGTTTTATCTCTAATTTTGTGCAGTACTTTGAAACGTGGATTTTTGTTAGAGTTGAAACATGGATTTTTATTTGGTTCAGGGTCCAATTATCAATATTTTTGACTCCAAAAGGGAATAGTATCCCCCGCCCCCCATCTTCCCACGTCGCAAGCTCCTTGCAATGACCAGCAAGCTAAGCCAGCGTTGCAAGGACACACGCACACACACACACACACACACACACACACACAAGCATCTGCCACTACTGTTGTCGATTCCCTTCCCCCACATGACGAAAACAATCACTGAACGAGGGTGACCTACACTTAGTTTCAAAAGCCAAGAGGAGGAGGAGGAATTCACTACAAGAGGTACTTAATATTAGTGATGCTCGCAGTGCAATGCTCAAAATTGAAAACCCACAGTATCACTATAGGTGTCGCTATGGGCGTCGCTAGTTACAAGTAAACTTGCGACGCCCATAGCGACGCCGACAGGGGTAAAAAAAATAACCGAGAGCGTTCGAAAACTCAGATCTTAGATCTGAGTAATGTCATAATAATCAATATCTAATTCTCCTAAATGATTTTCTCATATTAAACTGATCATTTAATGTGGGGAAGGCCAGGGGAGAAAAAGCTAGAATATTGGTTAAGCTAGCAGACTGGCCACAATAGGGATCCAAAGGAGGGAAAATAGGGATCCAAAGGGGGGGCCATCTGCAAAAGAGCCATGTGCAACAATGGGCTAAAAAGACCCTAAGGTTCAGCCCATTAAGACTTCCAAAATGCTAAGGTTCCAAAATTCAAAGGTTGTGTCCAAAGGTCAACCCTAGGGAAAATTGGATGCTTTGTGTGTGCCCTAAAAGTCTTTGCACATCCCTACATGGGAGGGGGCAAGACCTAAAGGTAGGGGATGAGAGAGAAAGCCACACACACACACACAGGCTCCGTTTACACAAAGGGAATGAGGGACACATGTCAGCTCCCTAGGCCAGATGCCCACAAGGTGTGCCCAATTTCTATTGGATGACCCTTGAAGTGGACCAATGAAAATTAAGCTAGAGTAAATCTAGTTTAATTAATTTAAAAACATTTAATAAAAGAAACCAATGAGAATTAAGTCTCCTAGAAGACTATTGGGCAGTCTCCCAAGGGGTCCAATGAGCATTCAGGAGCCCCATGGCTTGCCTGATTCCTATTGGCCAGGAGGCAAAGGGGTCCAATGAGAGTTTAGTTTAATTATTTAATTACCTAAAGTTCTCACAAAAGGGGAAAGGGGGACACATGTCAGAAGGCTATCACTTATGCTGCTTAATTGTAATTGGCTTGACTTGGGGAGGGCCAATGAGGCTTCAGGAAGAGCATTTAGCAAGAGGGCTCGCCCAAGAGAGAGAGGGGGCTGATTTTTGCAAGGCATTATCACACACACACTCACACAAGCTCATGTGTGAAGAAAGAGAAGACTATCTCTTCCCAAGCTTTAATGGAGAACTCATCACCTACTCCAAGCTGGTGAGATAGAAGCCTACATCAACACTCTCTTGGCATGTGGATGCAAATCCAACCAAGAGCCAAGCTTCAATGCATGCTCATCTCCTTTACCAAGCTAATTACGAAGCTAAGCTATGCTACATATGAGTGATTATGTGAGGAGATGTACATCTTTCTCGTAAGATACTCCTTCTTCCTCTCAATCTACTCTCATACCCTGCTAGCTCTCACCATCTTCGAAGGTGTGTGAGGTCTTGGGTCTGAGAAAGGGGATAATTCAAGTTGTGTTTGTTAAGTGTTTTGCTTAGTGCATGAAGTTTCCATCTTCATTGCACTAGCTAGTCTTGAAGGAACAAAAAGAATTGTATTGTACAATGTCTCTCTTGATGGGAGAAACCATAATACAAAGCCTTTTGGAGGGGGGACCGGCTCCATGAAAATCCGGTCCTCAACTGTTGTCAATAGCTTAATTGCTCTCTCTTTTGAAAGTATTGTCGATGCTATCTAACTAGGTGTTATGCTTTTTGTTGTTCTCTCCACCCAAGCACTCTTGTAATTCTCATTAGGAATCTACTCTAATGAAATGCCCACTATGTTCATCCTAATTTCCGCTACACATAAGTTATTAGGCCATTAAATGTTACAGTTTCGGTGCTCAAGCAAGAAAAGGTAACCCGCGCTCTCCCTCTCTCTCTCTTTCTTCTCCACACACAGACACACCCACACACACACGAGGAGAGGAAGGAGAGCCAGGTATGCTCCTTCCCTCTCCTCTCTCTCATGTTCCCTTCCCCTCTTTCTCTCTCTCTCTCTCTCTCTCTCTCTCACACACACACACACACACACACACACACACACACACACACACACACACACATTGTGTTTTTGAAAGAGAGAGAGAGAGAGAGAGAGAGAGAGAGAGAGCACATGCATAAACAAAACACACACACACACACACACACACATGCATAAACAAAGAATGCATACACACATACATTGAGAGAGGAAAAGAGAGAGAGAGAGAGAGAGAGAGAGAGAGAGAGAGAGAGAGAGAGAGAGAGAAGAAGAAGAAGAAGAAGAGAGTTTTAACGTCGTAGGAAACTATCCCAAGAGACCTTAAAGATCTAGTCGACAAGGAGTTGAACTCAAGACCTGTTATTCGAGAGGCAAATGGCATAACCAATCTACCACACTTGGGTGATAGAAAGGTTATACCATTTTTCTCCTTTTATTGGCGCACACACACACACACACACACACACACACACACACACACACCCCAGAAGAAGAGAGTTTAATTTAACGTCATAGGAAACTATCCCAAGAGACCTTAAAGATCTAGCTGACGAGGAGTTGAGCTCAAGACCTGTTATTCAAGAGGGAGATGGGATAACCAATCTACCACAGTTGGGTGATAGAAAGGTTATACCATTTTCCTCTTTTTATTGGCACACACACACACCCACACACACACACACACCCAAGAAGAAGAAAGTTCTAACATCATACAAAACTATCCCAAGAGACCTTAAAGATCTAGTCAATGAGGAGTTGAACTCAAGAACTGTTATTCAAGAGGGAAATGGCATAACCAATCTACCACACTTGGGTGATAGAAAGGTTATACCATTTTCCTCTTTTTATCATTTAAGATTAGGTTAGATTTAGATTTAAGTTAGATTAGATTTAGGTTTATTTAGGTTAGATTAGATTAGATTTATGTTTATTTTGAATTAGATTTACGTTAGATTAGTTTAGGTTTATTTACGCGCGTTAGATTTAGATTTATGTTAGATTAAATTAAATTTAGGTTTATTTTGAGTTTAAGATTAGATTAGATCTAGATTTATGTTTGATGGACCATGCAGACCAGCAATTCCACGACACTCTAGCGGTGGTGGTTGTTGTGGCGAGAGCACCTCGTTCCTGGAGCTCATGTGTTGCAGAGTCCCTAGGACACACCGAGGAGTGTCCCTGCTTGTAAGACTGCTTAGACTACATCGAAGGATCATACTGCCTACCCGTTTGAGAGTGGTGTCCCGACCACTGCGTCGGAGATGCTGAGGAGTGACCCGAACACTACATAGGGGTCGCCTAGAGGCCTAGACGATGAGCATTCACCGGACAGGGTTGCTATAGTTCACGGGAGGGACATGCCAAAGGGATACGCGTACCTCATCAAACATATGTCCGATGAGATCATTATGACCCATGAGGGGAAGCATGTGATGGGCCGCATACGACAGTTGTGTAGACAGGTTTTCTGACACATTGTACTCTGTCATGGTCTCTTGGAGGGCTCAGGATAAAGCCTCCAAGAATTATCTTATTGCTACGCTGTATCAGGAGTTTCCAGTTCCCTCTCTTGAGAATACATTTGACGATGCTTGGATGAGGAGACACATGCGCGACTACATGAAGCATCGGAGGTCAGATGCACAGATGCCAGACCTGACTGGCTTGAAGAGAGGAGCGGGTCATGGATCGACGGGGTGGAGAGGTGAGATTATTAAACCCTTGCATTAAGGTATTTGTATATGTGAGGCCCATTCACATCTACGCAGCTAGTAGCCCCATTGGTATGTCTTTTACCCTTCAATGGAGCAAATCACCACATGTTCAATTAGGTTAGATTTAAGATTAGATTTTGGATTGAGTTTTTATATTAGAGTCTACCTTCGAAATTACGGTAAAAAAATTAGAGTTAAACGAACGGTGAAAAGATCTATTGTGAAAAGATGTTAAGATGCTGTGAAATGCTACAGCTAGAGAAGAGGCAAAGGGGTTTTGTCCACTACATGCACTATCATGTAGACGTGGATGTGTAGATTTTTTGTATCCACAAATATATGCATTGACCAATAAAGACAAGATTATAACCCGGTGGTTCTGATCTCCGTGCACCTCTAGACCGAGGTGTGTGGGGATTGGACATGACTAGAGAATGTGAGGTAGTTTATAGTGTGAACAGAGAGAGAGAGAGAGAGAGAGAGAGAGAGAGAGAGAGAGAGAGAGAGAGAGAGAGAGAGAGAGAGAGAGAGAGAGAGAGAGAGAGAGAGAGAGAGAGAGAGATAAAAGACAAAGAATGCCAACAGAAGATTAAATTTGTTGTCCAGGTTATAAGGTTTTTACCCTCATTATGAGTAGTGACGAGGATGTGGGGCCATCCAACCGAAACACCCATCTCTCAACGAGGATCTTATGTTCTTGTAATCAATGCAAGCATGTTGTGCGATGGACAAGACACGTTTCTTTGCAGCACGTTCGCAAATTTGGTGAGTTCCATCCATCTATTATAGATCGAGTTGTAGCCAATTATAACTCGTCGGACTCTGACGCTGGCCAATAGGTAGTAATCTTACAACCCAATAGACGTGTTCACATGCACTTTGGTCAAGAAGCATATGTGAGGCCACAAGATGTAGCCTCTGACAGCTCGGGGGATGATCATGCAGACCACATTCCCAATGAGGCAATGTTTGAGCCCGAGACTGATGAAATGATCGAGACGATTATGGATTCAAAAAGGCTTATCTATGATGATATGAAAAGTGAAGCCGATACGCCATTGTATGATGGAGCACGTGTGTCTAGATTGAAGGCGCTCTTGGTTCTTCTCAAAATGCAGACAAAGTTTGGATGGAGTGACACTAGTGTCACAACGCTTTTCAGATGATCTATTACAATTAGTTTGCTTTAATAAAAAACTCTAGATGTATAATGATCTGATAGATTTTTACACAATGGTACCGTATTTTTTTCGTTGTGTAGATTGCTCAAAGAGCACATACTGCTAGCTGATAATGTGATGCAAGATTCTAGAGAGGAAGCAAGAAAGTTTTTGCAAAACTTGAGGATGAATTACAATTCGATCCACGCTTGTCCTAACGACTACATTCTTTTCAGAGGGGAATACATAGACATGGAGAAGTGTCCAAAATGTGATTCCGAGTGATATCAAGTAGATCTCCACGGAAAAAAAATTCCGCAAAAGGTTTTGCGATATTTTCCTCTGCTTCCTCGCATCAAGCATTTCTTTGAATGTAAGTCAATGGCCACCCTAGCATCATGGCATGAGGAGAATAAATCTTCGGATGGTGTGCTACGGATTCCTGCAGATTGTGCAGCGTGGAAACATATAGATGAAACATGGTTGGATTTTTCAAGGGAAGCTCGAAATTTGCGCATAGGCCTGGCTATGGATGGTGTAAATCCATTTGGTCAAAGATCAACATCTTACAGTGTATGGCCCGTTGTCATCGTCAACTACAACATTCCCCCGTGGTTGACTACGAAGAAGGGGCACCTATGGCTAAGCTTCATTGTGCCGGGGTGATATAAAGTGAAGAATATGGATGTGTATCTTCGTCCACTACTGGAAGAACTACAACAATTGTGTAATGGAATTTGCCTATTCAATTTGAGAATAACGGAATTTAATGAGAGTACTTTCAAGAAATGATTTTGTGAGCATAGCTTGTAGACATAATTGAAGATAGCAACATAATCATAGCAATTAGTTAACTTGGCATAGACAATACTTTTGCAAGAGAGAGAGTTTAGAGAACATGACAACAGTTGAGGACCGGATTTATGTGGAGCCGGTCCCCCCTCCAATAGGTATTTGTATTATGATTTCTCCCATAAAGAGAGACTTGTTACAATACAGTCTTTGTGTTCCTTGTGACCTAGGTGATTCCATGAAGATGGAAGGCTTCATGCATCACAAACATAACATAAACTTGAAGAAAGATTTAACTATCCCAAGCCTCAGTCCCAAGACCTCAAACACCTTCGAAGGTGGAGAGAGCTAGCAGGGAATGAGGGTAGGGAAGAGGAAGAAGAAACATTTCGTAGGAGAAAGAATTAGTTCCTCACTTATCATACTCTTGTTGCTAGCATACATAATAGCATAGTAATGAAGAAGAAGAAGATGGCAAGCTTAAGCATTGAAGCATGGCTCTTGGTTGGATTTGCACTCCATAGCCAAGAGTGTTGGTGTAGGCTCTCAACCTCTACTTGCTTGGAGAAGGAGAGGGAGCTCTTGCACTTTGCATAGTACACAATGAGAGTGCTTGTGCGTGTGTGTGGGTGAGTATACCCCCTAAGCACCCCCCTAGCTTGCTTGGGTCGACCCCCCCTTGTAGCTCATGCTTGAAGCTCATTGGACCCCTGCAGGCCTAGCCAATGACAAGCAGAGCCTATTACAAGCAACAGGGATAGCCTTGGGACAAGTGTCCCCCTTTCCCCTTTGAGAGAGAGGACTTGATAAATGCAAAAACAATTAGATAATTCAAGTAATTCATCATTGGACCCCTTTGAAGCCTAGCCAATAAGCTTCAAGCAACACATGAAGGTAACATGGGTAGGGACCTGACATGTGTCCTTGTTGCCTCTTCAAGCTTGGGCTTCCCTTGTGAGTGTGAGTGTGTGTTCTCTCTCTAATCCCTAGGAAAAGGGCTCGCCCCCCCTCTTGTAGGGATGCTTTTGACTTTAGGAGCTCAATCACCTTAGTCATCAAGCATGACAAAGCACTTGGACTAGGGGGTATTCCCACAAGCATCTCAGGCAAGCATGTCAAGGCACCTCAAGCACCTTAATCAAGCGGCAAGTCAAGCACCTCAAGCATGGAGTAAGTCAAGCACCTCAAGCACCTTAATCAAGCACCTCAAGCAAGACAAACACCTCAAGCACGACAAGCACCTCAAGCAGGACAAACACCTCGAGCTTGGGCCGGGTTCCCACCTCAAGCTCAGCCCTAGCTTACCTAAGGTCAAAGGACTTTTACACACATTATTGGAGGTCTTCAATGAAGCTAACCCTAAGGTCTTATGCTCCATTGGTTAGCCTTGCTCTTGATAGACCATCTCCCATTTGGGCCCCTTTACTATTGGCCCCGTGTTGAGATAGATCTATAAGCACATATCTATATCTTAACACTTGTTCCCGTTTATTCTCCCACATTAAGTGATCAATTTAATATGAGAAAATCATTTGGGTTGGTTAGATATTAGATTTTATGACATTACCTCTCTCTTGAAATCATAGTCGTCCTCGACTATGAGGTAGAAGAGATAATGGCTTAGTCATTAGTCAATCGTACTTAGTGGGTAGAGGATCCCTTTTTTACCCTACGACATCTTTCCAAGATGGATGACTAATCCATTTGGTGCTTGGGAGACATAGCTGCCACAAGCATGTCTGCTCTTTAGTCCATTTCATTTTCCCAATGTAGAGTGACAAATTCTACTTGGTGTTTGAGAGACGTCGTCATCACAAACATGATTCTAAGCATGCATACTAGTTAAATTTGTGCACAATTAAAAAGAGGATTAGTCTTATAAGACAAAAACATGAGTCATTTAAAAGAGAGTTGTACATTTGCTTACACTAATGTAGCATTGTAAGCATTGACAAGGTTCATACTATCCTTAAGTTGTACTCCTTTCATCCATTTAGCATCTTCAAAAGGATAATTTTTGAACTTAATAAGATACCGTCGGGTTATCTTACCATGTCGTAGTACCTTGTCTTCATGCCGAAGGACAGCTTTGGGTTGTAGCACCTCTTCTTGGTCTTCAACTTCGGGAGGGTCTTCAATAATTGGTTCTGTTGGTGGCTCTCCTTTGTAGGGCTTAAGTAGGCTTACATGAAAGGCATTGTGTATAAGCCAATGGTTGGGAAACTTGAGTTGATAAGCCGTCTCATTAATGGGCTTCAAGATTTGGAAAGGACCATAGTATCTTTTTGCTAGTTTAGCATAATACTTTTGATGGCCCGTAGGATTTTTGCATGTCGTTTGCCTTAATCGAGCCTTAGGAAACTTGAGTAAGACCCAATCATTTTCTTTGAACATTAAGGCTCTTTTGTGCTTATCAGCAGTAGCTTTTTGCCTTTGTTGAGAGATGGCTATAGCCTCCCTAATCTTTTGAAAAGATTCTTGTAGGTCACGGCTATACTCATCGGCGGCGAAGATCTTACCATGTACTTTGAGTAGCAAGGGACTTTTAGGTCTTCCCTCTATGATCTCGAAAGGTGCTTTCCCCATAGAAGTATGTACAGTATTATTGTAGGCATACTCTACTAGAGGTAAATACTTTTCCCATTGTGAGCGTTGATCTACTTCGGTAACATAAGTCTGAGTAGATCGAGTATCGTAAGATTGGCTATCTCACTTTGACCATCCGTTTGTGGGTGATAGGCCGAAGAGAAATTCAATCTTGTTCCTAGATTTTCAAAGAGACCTTTCCAGAAATTACTGGTCATTCTAGGATCTCTATCTGACACGATGGATGTGGGTAATCCATGGTGCTTGAAAATCTGAGATATGAAGAGAGTTGCCATTTGATGTGCCTTAATAGTCTTTTTGACAGGAATAAAATGTGCTTGCTTGCTAAACCTGTCGACTATTTTCCATATTCCTGTATTCCCATGGATACACTTGGGTAATCCAAAGATGAAATCCATGGATATACTCTCCCATGGTGAATTTGGAATAGGCAATGGCTGGAGTAATCCAGGTTGCTTCCCTCTATCATACTTGGTCTTTTGGCATACTACACATTTTGAAACATACTCTTGTATGTCCACTTTCATGGTAGGCCAATAGAAATACATCTCTACTCCTCGAAGAGTAGGTTGAATACCTCTATGCCCTGCATATAGAGGAGCATGGGATTCATACATAACCTTCTCACGAAGGAAATGGGTAACACATAGCCTATTGCCGTGGAGAAGATAACCATCCTGCAAGGTGAATGGTTCCTCTTTCTTCCACAAAGCAAGGGCTGACATTATGTCTCTAAAGTCAGGGTCAATAGCATACTCATCTATCATAGAGGATAGATCATTGTGAGTAGCTATAGACACCGCATTAACTTTTGGTCGTCGTGAAAGTGCATCGGCAACTTGATTGTGCTTACCAGCTATGTGAGCAATTTGGAAATTAAATTGCGAAAGAAAATTTACCCACCTCATTTGTTTGTCGGAAAGTTCGGTTTGCGTCATGAAATACTTGAGACTTTGGTGGTCAGTTCGTAGGATAAATGGAGTCCCCAATAGGTAGTGCTTCCATGTATCTAGGGCATGTAGAACAGCTAAAAGCTCTTTCTCATAAATTCCCAAGACTCATTCATCACTATTGAGCCTTCGGCTCTCATATGCTATGGCATGCCCTTCTTGAAGCAAAACCGCTCCAAGGCAATCACCACACGCATCACATTGGACCTCAAATGTTTTTGAGAGATCCGGAAGCACGAGGACTGGTTGGGAAGTAAGCTTCTCTTTGAGTTTTTCAAAAGCATTTTGCTCCTTAGCAGTCCATACAAACTTAACGTTCTTCTTTGTTAAGTCGTGTAGTGGTCCCGCTACTTGAGAGAATTTTGCTATGAAGCGTCTATAGTATGCACACATACTAATAAAGCTTCTTAGCTCATGTAGATTCCTAGGGTTAGGCCATGATTTTATTACCTCTAACTTTGATGGATCCATACGAATATCATCGTGAGAGATAATATGACCTAGATATTGAATCTCTTGAAGGAAGAATTCACTTTCCTTTTGGTTGAGAAAAAGTTTGTTTTCCCTCAAGGCTTGAAAAATCACTTGGAGATGTTGCTTATGTTCCTCCAAAGATTTGGAGTAGATGATGATATCATCAAAGAACACTCCAGTGAATTTACGATATGGTCTAAAAATTTTCTCCATGAGACGATTGAAAGTAGCTGGTGCATTAGTCAAGCCAAAAGGCATGACTAGATATTCATAAAGACCAAATGTTGTGCGAAACGAGGTCTTTACGATATCTTCATCCACTATCCTTATTTGATGATAGCCACTCTTAAGGTCAATCCTACTGAAGTAGGTAGAGCCTTGTAGCTTATCAAACAGATCTTCTACCCGAGGCACGGGAAATCTGTTTTTGATAGTGATATGGTTTAGTGCTCGATAGTCCACACACATACGGTATGTACCATCTTTCTTTTGCACTAAAAGGATTGGAGAACAAAAGGGAGAGGAACTAGGCCTCACCATCCCTTTGTCTACCAATTCCTGTACTTGCCTCATAATCTCCTCTTGTTGAGCTTGTGAGACTCGATAAGGAGGTTTGTTAGGCGGTGAGCTTCTTGGAAGGAGCTCAATACGATGGTCATCATCCCCTCGTTTTGGAGGTAGGTCCATAGGGATATCATCGACGAACACATCTTGGAATCCTTTTAGAAAAGTAGACAAGTCTAACTCTTCTTGATTCGTATCATTTTCATTTGATGAAACATTATTAGCTTTTAGAGACTCTTTGACATAAATCATGTACGCAGAAACTGAGCTCTTCATTGATTTATCAAAAGAAAGAGGATTTACAAGTGGAATAGTGCGACCACGCTCACTAGCATCTATATACATGTTCTTTCCCCTGTAAGTGAAGTAAATTCTCCTTTCAGGGAACTTCATGTTGGCAGCCATACGATCAAACCATGGTGCCCCTAGGATAACATCCTGATGTTGGAGAGGAGAGATGAAGAAGTCTACTTTGTCGGCATAGCTTTGGACATGAAGCCTCAACTTCCCAATCAAGGGAGTAACGGAGGCTTGTTGTCGCTTGAAAGCTGCATCAGCGACTACTATATCTCCCATCTCAAAATCTTGAATGCCCAACTTGGTGGCCAACTCTATTGATATGAAGTTAAGAGTAGAGCCAGGGTCAAACAAGATGAAGGCATCATGCTCTCTTACCTTTCCCCAAGCATAGGAGAGTGATGATCCTTTGCAATGAGCATCCTCTTTTGGAGCTTCGATGGTGGAAGCCCTAGGAGTCTCATTGCGAGTATTCTTCTTGGGGCAAGAACGATAGCCATGTCCTTGCTCCCCACACTTGAAACATTTATGGTCCTTGCGAAAAGCTTCAAGCTCTTCAGGAGAGAGTTTGTTTTTACCTTTGTAAACTCCCTTCTCCTTGGACCGATTGTTGTTGTTGTTATTGTTGTTGTTAGAAGTGCCTTGGGAATTATTTTGTGCATTGGATTTTCCCTTTGCATCATTTTTATCTTTGTTTTCCATGGGCTTGACATTATGTCTAGCCCCTTGATGGAAATTGATGCGTGAAGCAACCATGGTGTGATGGATTACTTTGGTAATAGTACCAGGCCGTTGAGAGTTGATGTATTCGGCCATCTCTTCAGGTAATCCCGCACAGAATTGCTGTCTTTGCTCGACAAAGTCTATCTTTTGAAAGACAGTAGCTTTGAGATGTAAATCCCAAAACTTGTCAACATACTTGTTGATAGACTCATGAGAGAGAAGCTTCAAGCCGCGCCATTCGGTAAGAACTTTATCTTTAGTATCGCTTGGAAGAAATTGCTTCATGATGGAAACTCGTAGAGTTTTCCATGTCTTTGGGGCTTCTCCATTGCCACGAAGGCTAGCCCACCATTGACGAGCTGATTTTTGGAAGTGCATAGCTACATGGCGTAGCTTGGAGGACTCTGTGAAGCCCCCGTCCCCAAAGGCTGCATCAAATTGCTAGATGAAGGCCAACACTTTGTCGGTAGCACCAAAGGTGCCATCGTAGGTGAGAAAAGAGATACTCTTTCCTCCCTGCTTGAACTTCTTTAGCTTTTGTGACCTTCGCCATGCAGGAAATGATTTGCGATGTCCTCCCCTCTTGTATTCTCTAGGAGAATAGCCATAACTTTCATCGGAAGAGGAGGAAGGTGAAGAAGAAGGAGAAGAGGGTGACCTCTTCCTAGCCCTTTTCTTCCTTTGTTTCCTCTCTTGCCTTTCAGAGTGATGAGGAGAAGGACTATAGGTTTCTCTTTTCCTCTTGGGAGGAGTAGGCGATCGTCTAGACCGCCGTCTTCGTGGAGCCACATCTTCTGAAGTGGCTTGAAGCTTCTCTCTCATGAGTCTATCAACAAGTATGTAGACAAGTTTTGGGATTTACATCTCAAAGCTACTGTCTTTCAAAAGATAGACTTTGCCAAGTTAACTAATTTCTATGATTATGTTGCTATCTTCAATTATGTCTACCCGCTATGCTCACAAAATCATTTCTTGAAAGTACTCTCATTAAATTCCGCTATTCTCAAATTGAATAGGCAAATTCCATTACATTGGTATCAGAGCATTTGGTTTCTCTTTTCTTGCTTAAGAAGAGAGGTCCTTAAGTAGCCTATAAATGGTTGATGTTGTTAATTATAATAGAGTAAGTGGAACTGGGATCTAATATCGGTTTTGTTAAGCCCACTATGTGGGGGATGGTGCACACCTCGGGAGCTTTGGACTTAATAATGGAGTCTTTTTAGACTTGCCTATGGCTTTACCATTATTGAGCCATAAGAAGTCCGAAAGGAGCTAGCCCTTGGCAACTCTGCTATGTTACACCTACTCCTCTACTCTCTATAATTAACCACTTTGAGCCATGGGTGTAGATACTTAAGAGCCGATTTTCAAAGGCTAAGAGGAGTGGCAACTAAGGTTTTGTATTTCCAAAGCATACACTAAGTATAAACATAAACTTTGTTAACATGGCTGACAATAATCAAGAGAGTAGAATGAACATTGATAGCTTTGATTTTGCACATGAAGGTGCTAATGATGATGCTCCCATGTTTGTGAATTATCTCGTCACTAGGTTGCAACAAGCTATGGGCAACCCTGTTTTGCAAGCCGAAGTTACTCAACAACTTCGTGCTTATGGAATTTCCCTTCCTCTCCTAGAGGAGAGAGAGCTTAGGAGGCCTCTTGAAGAGACCCCCAAAAGAAGACTCTCTCCCATTCGAGAGGAGGAATTCAAAGAGAAAGAAAGCAATGACAGTCTAAGTTCTTCTGAAGATGTGGCTCCACGAAGACGGCAGTCTAGACGATCGCCTACTCCTCCCAAGAGGAAAAGAGAAACCTATAGTCCTTCTCCTCATCACTCTGAAAGGCAAGAGAGGAAACAAAGGAAGAAAAGGGCTAGGAAGAGGTCACCCTCTTCTCCTTCTTCTTCACCTTCCTCCTCTTCCGATGAAAGTTATGGCTATTCTCCTAGAGAATACAAGAGGGGAGGACATCGCAAATCATTTCCTGCATGGCGAAGGTCACAAAAGCTAAAGAAGTTCAAGGAGGGAGGAAAGAGTATCTCTTTTCTCACCTACGATGGCACCTTTGGTGCTACCGACAAAGTGTTGGACTTCATCCAGCAATTTGATGCGGCCTTTGGGGACGAGGGCTTCACAGAGTCCTCCAAGCTATGCCATGTAGCTATGCACTTCCAAAAATCAGCTCGTCAATGGTGGGCTAGCCTTCGTGGCAATGGAGAAGCCCCAAAGACATGGAAAACTCTACGAGTTTCCATCATGAAGCAATTTCTTCCAAGCGATACTAAAGATAAAGTTCTTACCGAATGGCGCGGCTTGAAGCTTCTCTCTCATGAGTCTATCAACAAGTATGTAGACAAGTTTTGGGATTTACATCTCAAAGCTACTGTCTTTCAAAAGTATTGTCTATGCCAAGTTAACTAATTGCTATGATTATGTTGCTATCTTCAATTATGTCTACCCGCTATGCTCACAAAATCATTTCTTGAAAGTACTCTCATTAAATTCCGCTATTCTCAAATTGAATAGGCAAATTCCATTACAATTGTGGATTGGCATAGAAGTGGTGGATATGAGCCGACACACAGGTCGACGGAATGCTTTGATCAGAGGCATTCTAATATGGACCATGCATGACTATCCTGGACTAACAGAATGCTCCTCACTCAAACATTGTAAATGTTGGTTTTTCTTAAGCTTATCTATTATCATGTGTATACATGCAGGGCTTCAAACAAGCGGATACATAGCATGTGTCACATGTGGACCTAGAATGAATGCACGTCGGGCGCCTTCATTGAGGAAGCAAATGTAAGAAGGTCATCAAGCGTATCTTCCAGAGAATCATGTGTTACGCGACGGTTTTTTGGGAAGAGAGCCACCAAGGATGTCTGCACAAGCATGGTTAGAGCAGAAGGAGATGTGTGATGATGGTTTGTCCCCAGGGATGAAGAGACTATCTCTATGGTGTTACCATATTGGCCCCGACTCATGATCAATCACTTGCTCGATCCAATGCACATATTTAAGAATGTGGGTAATCTACTATGGGACCATCTGACCGGCAAGAAAGATACTTTGGGAGCCAGGGTTGACCTTAGAAATGTGGATCGTATGGAGCAATATTGACCACAGACAGCATCCGATGGATCGATAAAACTCCCTAAAGCACCATGGATTTTCACAGGAGCCCAAGAACACAAAGTAAAAGAGACCATTCGATCTTTGCGGACCCCCACTGGTGTAATGCACTCGCTCCGAACGTGTTTTAATAAAGAAGAAAAGCTTATCGGTTTGAAGTCACACGATTGGCATAAAATGTGTCAGGTATCATTAGGAGAAATATGAACCTTGCATGGGCCTTGTAAGGAATCCAAATTTTTAGGGATTAAGGCTAATGTTGTGTGGGGTTTAGGGGGCAAGAAGGTAGTTTTGAGTAGGCTTTTCTAGCCTTTTTTTTAAGACAAATGTAGGATGTGGACCTAAAAGGGTACTTTCTCTCTCTAGTTTTTTTAAAGTGAAGGAAGCATAGGGGTGTGTCCACATCAACAAAAACGTGGGTCACAAAGAGACAAAATTTGACTTTAAAAAAAAAAATCAATTTTACTTGTTTCTAACTTAAAACTCCCTCCCAACATATATACATATCCAAAAATAATTTTTTGACCCATTTTTTAACCCACAAGCTTAGAAAGTCCATTTTTTCAAAACTCTTTTCCCCCAAAAAGTAATAAACATTTTGTTCTCTCCTCCTCCTCCCTCCTCCCTCCTCTCTCTCTCTCTCCCTCTCCTCTCCCTCCCTGCCTCTACCTTCCTCCTCCTCCCCAATCTCTCCCTCCCCCCCCCTCCCTCCTTCTCTCCTCCCATCTTCCTCAACCTCTCTACCCTTCCCCCTCTATCTTTTCATCATTTGCTTCCTCACGTACCAGCTTCCATGGTGCTCACGGACATCACAAATGGTTTGCTTCCACCACCACGTACTCTGCACACCAAAAGCATACATAGTCGCTTACCCACGGCATTTGCATCGAAGACCACTAGTGAAGGTGATCAAAGGTCATCATAGGAACGTCGCACCGCTTGTGAGACCAATGTTGACATTTGGGTGGATGGCCATTTGTACCCTTACGATCCTATAAGCCGCTTCCATCCACCGTTCAATAGCCTTTCCACATTTCTTCAATTTCTTGGGAGGGGAGAAGCAGGCTTGTTAGGCTATTGCAAGCGGTTGTGTATGGGTGCAGGTGCTTCTTTGCATATGTGGATGCACGAATGTCAAGCTCTTCACCTCAAGACGACGGCATTACAAGAGAGTGTTGCCTCTTCCAAGTGGGTAGTTAAAACTCTTGAACAACAAATTCAAGAAAAGGAGTCCCACATCCAAAAGCTTACCAACACCATCACATACTTGAAAGGAACACCCCTTGGTGCAAGGGAACGCAAACGCACGTATTCATCCATTGAAACTCTTGCACATTCGGGAGGAGCACGCAAACAACGAGTTACAGCCACAAGGTGATTTGGTCTTTACTTGCATGATGCATTCTTACTTCACACTATTTTCTAATATTTATGTTTATTTGTTGCTAGAAACTTCATCCAGCAGGCATGCGGTGGAACAAGCCAAGATGATCGAGTCAACCTTCTCACTAGTTGTCTCAATACCCAGGACGTGATTTCTATCTTACAATCACCTGGAGGTAAGCACATTAAGGATGCAGCCACCAAGGACCTTATGTGTAAATTAAGAAATGTGGTGATTGTTAAGTATGGAGCCTGATTTACCCTTGTAATTTTCTGTGGTAAAAGCGCACATTTGTAAGGCCCCCATTATGAGGAGAAGCCATCGTGCGTGAAGGAAAATCACTCACCGGAAACCAAAATTTTCACGGACAAGAATCAGGGGCAACTTTAAAGGCCTCGGGGGCGGAGGCCCCCGAGACTTTTTATTCGCCGGAATATTCCTTTTCGCCGGAATACTATGGCCGGACGGCGGCCGGAAAGTGGTCGGAAAACAACCGGTCGGTTGGCCGGTGGCCGGTAGTCAATGGCCGATGGCCGGTGGTCGGAAGTCAATGGCCGGTGGCCGGTGGTCGAAAGTCAATGGCCGGTGGCCGGTTGCCGAATTCAATGGCCGGTGGCCGAATTCAAAAGCGGACTTGTCTTCTCAAGGGCGGCCACACATGGGCGGATTGGAGGGTCCGATTTGGACTTATTCGCACAAGGGCGGCTACACATGGCTGTCTCTCATAAGAGAGGGCAGCCCTTTTGGCCTATAAAAGGAGGCCATTTCTACACACATTTCATAGTGTAAAGTTGATGCAACAAGGTGAGTGTGAGGTGGTGAGAGTGAAGCAAGGCGGGAGCTCCATTAAGGGTATAATCCCTTTGTAAACTACTTCTTGTTTTGAAGTACTAAAGCCATTGAGTGGCTGCTTTCCCGTGGACGTAGCCCACACTGGGTGAACCACGTATATCGTGTGTACTCTCTCTCTCTCTCTACTCTATAATCTCGTGTATATAAATCTGTCTCTCTCCATTAAGTAATCTACTCAATTATCTATTTAGCTACGTCTTATTTCCAAACAACTGGTATCAGAGCAAGGTTTGCTCGTAGCTAAATTATCTCAAGGAAAGGATTCCTTGAATTGAGTGGGAGTTATGGCGGAGGAAGGGAAGCTCAAGATTGAGAAGTTCAACGGCAAAAACTACCAACATTGGAAGATGCAGATTGAAGACTATCTCTACCAGAAGGACCTCTATTTGCCACTAGGCGGTCTTGCGAAGAAGCCCGCAACAATGGCAGATGAAGCATGGATTGTCCTTGATCGAAAGGCACTGGGAACAATCCGGTTAAGCTTGGCGTCGACGGTGGCCTTCAATGTTTCGGAGATGAAGACCACGGAGGACTTGATGAAGTCACTTGACGACTTCTACGAGAAACCATCGGCATCCAATAAGGTATTTCTTATGAAGCGCTTGTTCAATCTAAAGATGGCAGAGAATGGTTCAGTTGCAGAACACCTAAATGACTTTAACACAAACATAAGTCAACTTCGATCAGTGAAAATCAATTTCGATGACGAAGTGCGAGCTCTCCTTATACTATCATCTCTACCAGATAGTTGGGACAGCCTTGTGATGGCTGTAAGTAATTCTATCTCTGGCACAAATACTCTTAAGTTTGATGATGTTGTGGGTGTTCTCCTAAGCGAGGAAATGCGAAGGAGAAGCACAGGAGAATCATCAAGTGCTGCACTATCAGTGGAAACAAGAGGAAGGCTTAAGGAGAGGTTCAAAAACCAAAAGGGTCGTGATCGCTCAAGGCGGAGCAAGTCACGCACAAAGTCAGTTCTTGAATGTTGGAACTGCGGCAAGAAGGGCCACGTCAAGAAGGATTGCTGGTCCAAGAAGAAGAAGGAGACAGAGTCTCAAGAGAACAAGCCAACATCGGAGGCCAATGTGGCAGGTAAAGTAGAGCAAGATGCTCTAATTCTCTCATTAGACAATGTGTCTAATTCCTGGATAGTAGATTCCGGGGCTTCATTCCATGCGACACCACACAAGCAACATTTCCAAGACTACACCAAAGGTAATTTTGGGTATGTATACTTGGGAGATGATGAAGCTTGTGAGATTGTCGGCAAAGGTACAGTTTCTGTCAAAACTGCTAACGGAAATGAATGGAAGCTTAAAGATGTTAGGCATGTTCCTTCTCTTCGCAAAAATTTGATCTCTACAGGACAATTGGACGATGAAGGTCACAACATTGCATTCGGAAACAAACGGTGGAAGATCTCAAAGGGATCTTTGGTGGTTGCCAAGGGTGAAAAAGTCGGTACACTTTACTTGTGTACTGTTAGCACGCAACCTTCAGCTTGTGCAGCGACTACAGAAGTTGACAGTGCGGTGTGGCACTACCGACTTGGGCATATGAGTGCCAAAGGAATGCAAATCCTTCAAACAAAGAAGCTTCTACCAGGTTTGAAAGAAGTGGACTTAGAGTTCTGTGAAGATTGTGTTTATGGTAAACAAAAGAGGGTAAAATTTCAAAAATCAGGAAATGAAAGAAAAAATAAAAAACTTGAGTTGGTTCATTCTGATGTTTGGGGTCCTGCAAGTACACCATCACTTGGTGGCTCATTGTACTATGTAACATTCATAGACGATGCGACTAGAAAAACATGGGTTTATGTCATGAAGAATAAATCCGATGTATTTTCCATATTTCAAAGGTGGAAAGCCTTTGTGGAGAATGAAACAGGTACCAAGGTTAAATGCCTCAGATCCGACAATGGAGGCGAATATTGCAGCCAAGCTTTTGAAAGCTTTTGTGCTATCAATGGCATTCGGAGGCAAAGGACAACCCCAAGGACACCTCAACAAAATGGGATTTCGGAAAGGATGAACAGGACAATCATGGAGCGAGCACGAAGCATGCGGCTACATGCAGGCCTACCGCTTGAGTTTTGGGCGGAAGCTGTAAGTACGTCTGTGTACTTAATCAACCGGTCACCCTCAACAGCATTGGATGGGGGAGTTCCAGAAGAGGCATGGACAGGTAAACCGGTGAATTATGCATTTCTCAAAGTGTTTGGGTGTGAGGCTTTCATGCACATAGATAGAAGCCTAAGATCAAAGCTAGATGCAAAGTCCAAAAAGTGTTTCTTCATTGGCTATGGAGAAGGTGACTTTGGGTATCGCCTATGGAATCCTGAAGATGGTAAAATCTTAAGGAGTAGGGATGTAATTTTTAACGAACAAAATATGTACAAAGATTACTTGGAAAGAAAACAAACAAAAGAAAAAGGTGATGAGTACATGGAGCTTGAGGACGGTGAAGACTCAAGGACTGCAAACGGTGACAATGTGCAACAACGTCAACCAAATGAGGAGACTCAACCTATTCCCCGAAGATCTACAAGAGCAAGTAGACCTCCAGAAAGGTTTGTTCCTTCCTTCAACCATCTCTTGATCTCAGATTCTGGAGAGCCGGAATCATATGAAGAAGCTATGCAACATGAATCCAAAGAAGAATGGACGAAGAGCATGCAAGTGGAGATGGACTCACTACATCGCAACCAAACATGGGAGTTGGTTGAGTTACCTAAAGGTAAGCGGGCACTTCAAAACAAATGGGTGTACAAGTTGAAGGAAGAAGAAGGTGGGAAGAAAAGGTACAAGTCTAGGCTTGTGGTAAAAGGGTTTTCTCAAAAGAAAGGTATTGACTTCAATGAAATATTTTCTCCTGTTGTAAAAATGAACTCAATTAGGCTTGTCTTAAGCCTTGTGGCTGCTCATGATTTAAATCTCGAGCAAATGGATGTAAATACGGCATTCCCTCACGGTGACTTAGAGGAGGAAATCTACATGCTTCAACCAAAGGGGTATGAAGTAAAAGGTAAGGAGAAAATGGTTTGCAGATTAAAGAAGAGCTTGTATGGTTTAAAGCAAGCATCAAGACAATGGTACTTGAAGTTTGATCGATGGATGTTGGATCATGGATTCACAAGATGCAACTCGGATCACTGCGTCTACACGAAGAATTTGGGAGATGGTAAATTCATCATCCTAATGTTGTATGTTGATGACATGTTGATTGCAAGTGCTAACATGCAGGACATCAAAGACCTAAAAGAGGAGTTGTCTAAATCTTTTTCAATGAAAGATTTAGGTGCTGCAAAGAGGATACTTGGTATGAAAATATCAAGGGACAGGACGAAGAAGACAATAAAGCTATCTCAAGAAGATTACATCAAGAAGGTACTAGTAAGGTTTGCAATGCAAAATGCAAAACCAGTTTCTACACCTTTGGCTGGTCATTTTAAACTAACGAAGGATATGTGTCCAAAGACACAAGAGGAGATAGCCTATATGTCTAAAGTTCCATATGCTGCAGCGGTAGGTTCTCTAATGTATGCTATGGTATGGACAAGGCCAGACATTGCACATGCAGTGGGAGTTGTGAGTAGGTTCATGGACAACCCAGGTAAAGAGCATTGGCAAGCTGTGAAGTGGATACTTAGGTATCTAAAAGGGACAACAAAAAATGCTTTGTATTTTGGAGGAAATGATATTTTTCTAGAAGGGTATGTTGATGCAGATATGGCAGGTGACAAAGATACTCGAAGGAGCACTACTGGCTATGTGTTCACAGTTGGAGGCACAGCAGTAAGCTGGGCTTCAAAGCTGCAGAAAGTGGTTTCACTTTCTACCACGGAAGCAGAGTATGTAGCAATGACGGAGGCAAGCAAAGAAATTCTGTGGCTTCACAGATTCTTAGAAGAGCTTGGATTCAAACAAGACAATTGTGTCTTGTACAGTGATAGCCAAAGCGCTATCCATCTTGCGAAGAACTCAGTCTTTCATTCAAGGACAAAGCACATTGAGGTGAGATATCACTTCATACGCACTCTTTTGGAAGAGGGACAACTAAAGCTAGGAAAGGTGCATACAAGTGAAAATCCTGCAGACATGTTTACAAAGGTGGTCAACAAGGAGAAGTTGAGCTTCTGCTCATCTTCAATCGGCATTCAAGGATAAGAAGCCAGAATGGAAAGCAGTCACAGGTTTGGTTTGGAGATCAGTCTCCAAGTGGGAGATTGTTAAGTATGGAGCCTGATTTACCCTTGTAATTTTCTGTGGTAAAAGCGCACATTTGTAAGGCCCCCATTATGAGGAGAAGCCATCGTGCGTGAAGGAAAATCACTCACCGGAAACCAAAATTTTCACGGACAAGAATCAGGGGCAACTTTAAAGGCCTCGGGGGCGGAGGCCCCCGAGACTTTTTATTCGCCGGAATATTCCTTTTCGCCGGAATACTATGGCCGGACGGCGGCCGGAAAGTGGTCGGAAAACAACCGGTCGGTTGGCCGGTGGCCGGTAGTCAATGGCCGATGGCCGGTGGTCGGAAGTCAATGGCCGGTGGCCGGTGGTCGAAAGTCAATGGCCGGTGGCCGGTTGCCGAATTCAATGGCCGGTGGCCGAATTCAAAAGCGGACTTGTCTTCTCAAGGGCGGCCACACATGGGCGGATTGGAGGGTCCGATTTGGACTTATTCGCACAAGGGCGGCTACACATGGCTGTCTCTCATAAGAGAGGGCAGCCCTTTTGGCCTATAAAAGGAGGCCATTTCTACACACATTTCATAGTGTAAAGTTGATGCAACAAGGTGAGTGTGAGGTGGTGAGAGTGAAGCAAGGCGGGAGCTCCATTAAGGGTATAATCCCTTTGTAAACTACTTCTTGTTTTGAAGTACTAAAGCCATTGAGTGGCTGCTTTCCCGTGGACGTAGCCCACACTGGGTGAACCACGTATATCGTGTGTACTCTCTCTCTCTCTCTACTCTATAATCTCGTGTATATAAATCTGTCTCTCTCCATTAAGTAATCTACTCAATTATCTATTTAGCTACGTCTTATTTCCAAACAGTTAGTGATGATGACGTTCAACAAGCTTGTGATGAGGCTGGAATCAGCACCAAAGCCTATCAGGCTATTTTCCAACTCCTAAAGAATGCCGTCAAAGAACATGGCATTGTGAAAAACCTATTTCCTGTTCCTCACAAGGTCAAGCTCGCAAAGAAGGCCACAAACAAAGATGTGTTCTCCCGCATTGGGACATACCTACACATTGAGGACACAATGCCAACTTCCCTTTATGCTTCGTGTGAAACAAAGACAAGGGGAAAAGGTAAGAAACAATCCATAAGACCTTCGGAGAAGGGCTTTCCTTACACAATGTGAACAATATTTTCGTGGATCTTAGAAGGCTTCAAGAAGCCATGCTTAGATTTTACGAGTTACCTGAAGAAGGTGACACACTTTACTTTTTTCTTTGGTATTATTCTTATCATAGACTCTGAAGTTTAAGGTCTTAGCACTATTTATTTTATAGTGCTTGGCACAAAAGTCGCTTTTGTGCTGAAACTCGATGAGTGTCAATTAGTGAAAGGCCGAAGGTTAGAGAGGCTAAGTGTCACTCTAATGAACGAGGCCCTTCTGCAAACCAAGCGAAGGGATTCAGTCGAGCCATCTCCCACCCCATCTTTTAGCGTCCAATCAGAGAAAGACATTTGGTGGTTGGGTGCTATTGAGGTGCCCAAAGAGACCAATGGAGTACTTTCATGGATTTTTGAGAGAACTCCATGGATCACAGAAGTAATACACTCCCAAATTGCAGGTCAGAAGTTGGATATTGAGGGTTTTGGTAGTTATGATATGGAGTGGCACTTAGGTGGGGATTTGAAGACCATAAAGTGTTTGCTTGGTTGCAAATAAGGGGCTTCTTCTCTCATGCCTTGTCCATTTTGCACTCGAGGGTACAAACCTAATGGAAAAAAAATCACAGAAGAGCACTGCAAAGGCCGGTTCCATGCTTCCATGGCAAGGGCATGGAGAACAAGGGTTAGATTGTCGTGATGTCGGAGATGAAGGTAGAGAATGGGAAGCGTCTATTCTAAGATGTCCCATGCTCAATGCCCCAGACCGTGATCAAAAGGACCACGCTTGGAATCCAATCTTTCGATTTCCTCTATCGAATGTACATTTTTGTACATTACACGCATTCATGCGCATTTTTGATAGGCTATTGAAGCTCCACATTGACTATGCTTTCACAATGAAACCATTGGAAAAGTCCCAGGAAGCGATCGAAAGAGTGGAGGTACTCTTGAATTCCATTGGCTGTCACGGTGGAAATGTGTCTATCGTTGCTGCAAAGAACACAAGGGAGGCCCATGAAATTGCTCAACAAGTGTCAATGAGTGGACAAAAAGCTAGACACTTTTTGAAGAAAGTTTCCCAAGGAAAGCCAAGTCGATATGATGCTCAAAACAGCTCCAACCAGCAAGCAGGTAACCTTTGGGATGTTTGGAAGGAGTTATGCAAAGCTACTACCGACAATGATTCAAATGGCGAGCTTGCAAACAAGTTTGGGCACATTTTGATAAAATGGTCAAGCTTATGGGCCTTAACAACACAACATAAGAACAACGCCAATCATTTCAGGAAGCCTTGGCGGATTTTACCAAGGTCTTCACCCTTTCTTGGGGTGAAAATAATATAACACATTACATGGTAAGTCATTTTACATGGTGTATTCATTACAAGGGATTGTTTTTATTTAATAATGTGGATCGTTTAGTCATGTGAACAGCATATCTTGTTTGCGCATGGTGCATTTTTTGTTAAGTATGGAGCCTGATTTACCCTTGTAATTTTCTGTGGTAAAAGCGCACATTTGTAAGGCCCCCATTATGAGGAGAAGCCATCGTGCGTGAAGGAAAATCACTCACTGGAAACCAAAATTTTCACGGACAAGAATCAGGGGCAACTTTAGAGGCCTCGGGGGCGGAGGCCCCCGAGACTTTTTTTTCGCTGGAATATTCTTTTTCGCCGGACGGCGGCCGGAAAGTGGTCGGAAAACAACCGGTCGGTTGGCCGGTAGTCAATGGCCGATGGCCGGTGGTTGGAAGTCAATGGCCGGTGGCCGATGGCCGAATTCAATGGCCAGTGGCCGAATTCAAAAGCGGACTTGTCTTCTCAAGGGCGGCCACACATGGGCGGATTGGAGGGTCCGATTTGGACTTATTCGCACAAGGGCGGCTACACATGGCTGTCTCTCATAAGAGAGGGCAGCCCTTTTGGCCTATAAAAGGAGGCCATTATGAGAGACAGCCCTTTTGGCCTATAAAAGGAGGCCATTTCTACACACATTTTATAGTGTGAAGTTGATGCAACAAGGTGAGTGTGAGGTGGTGAGAGTGAAGCAAGGCGGCAGCTCCATTAAGGGTATAATCCCTTTGTAAACTACTTCTTGTTTTGAAGTACTAAAGCCATTGAGTGGCTGCTTTCCCGTGGACGTAGCCCACATTGGGTGAACCACGTATATCGTGTGTACTCTCTCTCTCTCTCTCTCTACTCTATAATCTCGTGTATATAAATCTGTCTCTCTCCATTAAGTAATCTACTCAATTATCTATTTAGCTACGTCTTATTTCCTAACAACTGGTATCAGAGCAAGGTTTGCTCGTAGCTAAATTATCTCAAGGAAAGGATTCCTTGAATTGAGTGGGAGTTATGGTGGAGGAAGGGAAGCTCAAGATTGAGAAGTTCAACGGCAAAAACTACCAACATTGGAAGATGCAGATTGAAGACTATCTCTACCAGAAGGACCTCTATTTGCCACTAGGCGGTCTTGCGAAGAAGCCCGCAACAATGGCAGATGAAGCATGGATTGTCCTTGATCGAAAGGCACTGGGAACAATCCGGTTAAGCTTGGCGTCAACGGTGGCCTTCAATGTTTCGGAGATGAAGACCACGGAGGACTTGATGAAGTCACTTGACGACTTCTACGAGAAACCATCAGCATCCAATAAGGTATTTCTTATGAAGCGCTTGTTCAATCTAAAGATGGCAGAGAATGGTTCAGTTGCAGAACACCTAAATGACTTTAACACAAACATAAGTCAACTTCGATCAGTGAAAATCAATTTCGATGACGAAGTGCGAGCTCTCCTTATACTATCATCTCTACCGGATAGTTGGGACAGCCTTGTGATGGCTGTAAGTAATTCTATCTCTGGCACAAATACTCTTAAGTTTGATGATGTTGTGGGTGTTCTCCTAAGCGAGGAAATACAAAGGAGAAGCATAGGAGAATCATCAAGTGCTGCACTATCAGTGGAAACAAGAGGAAGGCTTAAGGAGAGGTTCAAAAACCAAAAGGGTCGTGATCGCTCAAGGCGGAGCAAGTCACGCACAAAGTCAGTTCTTGAATGTTGGAACTGCGGCAAGAAGGGCCACGTCAAGAAGGATTGCTGGTCCAAGAAGAAGAAGGAGACAGAGTCTCAAGACAACAAGCCAACATCGGAGGCCAATGTGGCAGGTAAAGTAGAGCAAGATGCTCTAATTCTCTCATTAGACAATGTGTCTAATTCCTGGATAGTATATTTTGGGGCTTCATTCCATGCGACACCACACAAGTAACATTTCCAAGACTACACCAAAGGTAATTTTGGGTATGTATACTTGGGAGATGATGAAGCTTGTGAGATTGTCGGCAAAGGTACAGTTTCTGTCAAAACTGCTAACGGAAATGAATGGAAGCTTAAAGATGTTAGGCATGTTCCTTCTCTTCGCAAAAATTTGATCTCTACAGGACAATTGGACGATGAAGGTCACAACATTGCATTCGGAAACAAACGGTGGAAGATCTCAAAGGGATCTTTGGTGGTTGCCAAGGGTGAAAAAGTCGGTACACTTTACTTGTGTACTATTAGCACGCAACCTTCAGCTTGTGCAGCAACTACAGAAGTTGATAGTGCGGTGTGGCACTACCGACTTGGGCATATGAGTGCCAAAGGAATGCAAATCCTTCAAACAAAGAAGCTTCTACCAGGTTTGAAAGAAGTGGACTTAGAGTTCTGTGAAGATTGTGTTTATGGTAAACAAAAGAGGGTAAAATTTCAAAAATCAGGAAATGAAAGAAAAAATAAAAAACTTGAGTTGGTTCATTCTAATGTTTGGGGTCCTGCAAGTACACCACCACTTGGTGGCTCATTGTACTATGTAACATTCATAGACGATGCGACTAGAAAAACATGGGTTTATGTCATGAAGAATAAATCCGATGTATTTTCCATATTTCAAAGGTGGAAAGCCTTTGTGGAGAATGAAACAGGTACCAAGGTTAAATGCCTCAGATCCGACAATGGAGGCGAATATTGCAGCCAAGCTTTTGAAAGCTTTTGTGCTAGCAATGGCATTCGGAGGCAAAGAACAACCCCAAGAACACCTCAACAAAATGGGATTTCGGAAAGGATGAACAGGACAATCATGGAGCGAGCACGAAGCATGCGGCTACATGCAGGCCTACCGCTTGAGCTTTGGGCGGAAGCTGTAAGTACGTCTGTGTACTTAATCAATCAGTCACCCTCAACGGCATTGGATGGGGGAGTTCCAGAAGAGGCACGGACAGGTAAACCGGTGAATTATGCATTTCTCAAAGTGTTTGGGTGTGAGGCTTTCATGCACATAGATAGAAGCCTAAGATCAAAGTTAGATGCAAAGTCCAAAAAGTGTTTCTTCATTGGCTATGGAGAAGGAGACTTTGGGTATCGCCTATGGAATCCTGAAGATGGTAAAATCTTAAGGAGTAGGGATGCAATTTTTAACGAACAAAATATGTACAAAGATTACCTGGAAAGAAAACAAACAAAAGAAATAGGTGATGAGTACATGGAGCTTGAGGACGGTGAAGACTCAAGGACTGCAAACGGTGACAATGTGCATCAACGTCAACCAAATGAGGAGCCTCAACCTATTCCCCGAAGATCTACAAGAGCAAGTAGACCTCCAGAAAGGTTTGTTCCTTCCTCCAACCATCTCTTGATCTCAGATTCTGGAGAGCCGGAATCATATGAAGAAGCTATGCAACATGAATCCAAAGAAGAATGGACGAACAACATGCAAGTGGAGATGGACTCACTACATCGCAACCAAACATGGGAGTTGGTTGAGTTGCCTAAAGGTAAGCGGGCACTTCAAAACAAATGGGTGTACAAGCTAAAGGAAGAAGAAGGTGGGAAGAAAAGGTACAAGTCTAGGCTTGTGGTAAAAGGATTTTCTCAAAAGAAAGGTATTGACTTGAATGAAATATTTTCTCCTGTTGTAAAAATGAACTCAATTAGGCTTGTCTTAAGCCTTGTGGCTGCTCATGATCTAAATCTCGAGCAAATGGATGTAAATACGGCATTCCCTCATGGTGACTTAGAGGAGGAAATCTACATGCTTCAACCAAAGGGGTATGAAGTAAAAGGTAAGGAGAAAATGGTTTGCAGATTAAAGAAGAGCTTGTATGGTTTAAAGCAAGCATCAAGACAATGGTACTTGAAGTTTGATCGATGGATGTTGGATCATGGATTCACAAGATGTAACTCGGATCACTGCGTCTACATGGAGAATTTGGGAGATGGGAAATTCATCATCCTAATGTTGTATGTTGATGACATGTTGATTGCAAGTGCTAACATGCAGGACATCAAAGACCTAAAAGAGGAGCTATCCAAATCTTTTTCGATGAAAGATTTAGGTGCTGCAAAGAGGATACTTGGTATGAAAATATCAAGGGACAGGACGAAGAAGACAATAAAGCTATCTCAAGAAGATTACATCAAGAAGGTACTAGAAAGGTTTGCAATGCAAAATGCAAAACCAGTTTCTACACCTTTGGCTGGTCATTTTAAACTAACGAAGGATATGTGTCCAAAGACACAAGAGGAGATAGCCTATATGTCTAAAGTTCCATATGCTGCAGCGGTAGGTTCTCTAATGTATGCTATGGTCTGGACAAGGCCAGACATTGCACATGCAGTGGGAGTTGTGAGTAGGTTCATGGACAACCCAGGTAAAGAGCATTGGCAAGATGTGAAGTGGATACTTAGGTATCTAAAAGGGACAACAACAAATACTTTGTATTTTGGAGGAACTGATATTTTTCTAGAAGGGTATGCTGATGCAGATATGGCAGGTGACAAAGATACTCGAAGGAGCACTACTGGCTATGTGTTCACGGTTGGAGGCACAGCAGTAAGCTGGGCTTCAAAGCTGCAGAAAGTGGTTTCACTTTCTACCACGGAAGCAGAGTATGTAGCAATGACGGAGGCAAGCAAAGAAATTCTGTGGCTTCACAGATTCTTAGAAGAGCTTGGATTCAAACAAGACAATTGTGTCTTGTACAGTGATAGCCAAAGCGCTATCCATCTTGCGAAGAACTCAGCTTTTCATTCAAGGACAAAGCACATTGAGGTGAGATATCACTTCATACGCACTCTTTTGGAAGAGGGACAACTAAATCTAGGAAAGGTGCATACAAGTGAAAATCCTGCAGACATGTTTACAAAGGTGGTCAACAAGGACAAGTTGAGCTTTTGCTCATCTTCAATCGGCATTCAAGGATAAGAAGCCAGAATGGAAAGCAGTCACAGGTTTGGTTTGGAGATCAGTCTCCAAGTGGGAGATTGTTAAGTATGGAGCCTGATTTACCCTTGTAATTTTCTGTGGTAAAAGCGCACATTTGTAAGGCCCCCATTATGAGGAGAAGCCATCGTGCGTGAAGGAAAATCACTCACTGGAAACCAAAATTTTCACGGACAAGAATCAGGGGCAACTTTAAAGGCCTCGGGGGCGGAGGTCCTCGAGACTTTTTTTTCGCTGGAATATTCTTTTTCGCCGGAATATTATGGCCGGCCGGCGGCCGGAAAGTGGTCGGAAAACAACCGGTCGGTTTGCCGGTGGCCGGTAGTCAATGGCCGATGGCCGGTGGTCGGAAGTCAATGGCCGGTGGCCGGTGGCCGAACTCAATGGCCGGTGGCCGAATTCAAAAGCGGACTTGTCTTCTCAAGGGCGGCCACACATGGGCGGATTGGAGGGTCCGATTTGGACTTATTCACACAAGGGCGGCTACACATGGCTGTCTCTCATAAGAGAGGGCAGCCCTTTTGGCCTATAAAAGGAGGCCATTTCTACACACATTTTATAGTGTGAAGTTGATGCAACAAGGTGAGTGTGAGGTGGTGAGAGTGAAGCAAGGCGGGAGCTCCATTAAGGGTATAATCCCTTTGTAAACTACTTCTTGTTTTGAAGTACTAAAGCCATTGAGTGGCTGCTTTCCCGTGGACGTAGCCCACATTGGGTGAACCACGTATATCGTGTGTACTCTCTCTCTCTCTCTCTCTCTCTACTCTATAATCTCGTGTATATAAATCTGTCTCTCTCCATTAAGTAATCTACTCAATTATCTATTTAGCTACGTCTTATTTCCTAACATTTTTTATGCACAAGTATGGATCGCTTGAAATTTTTAGCACTCAAGGCATGGAGAAGTCCCATTATCGAGCAAGGGGAGTGTACTTCAAAAATACTCGACATGGTGGTGGAATGGTGCAATCCAATGATTTGGAGGAGATGTTCAATTGGTTTTTTCGCACAACATTTGCTCGTAAGCTCACAATGGAGCGTGTGCGACAATCCAAGATTGCTATAGAAGTGCGGAAATGGAGTCATCAAGAGCATAGCAACAAGTGGCAAATGTTGCAAGGTCCCACCAAGCATGTTGCATGGCGGCGATGCAGAGTGCAACAAGGATCAAAGTGGATACTGCGCGAGTCACTAAACGTGAACGCAGGGTCCAACTCTTAGCGACATGTTTATTTAAAAAATAATACTTTTTAAAAAAAAATTAGTTTGAACAGGGCCCTTTTTAAATGGGCCCTTATAAATATTGCATGCTCTCAGAATAAACCACTCATTTCTTAAGAACAGGTGAGCTCTTACCAACGAAATGGCGCGCACCAAACAAACCGCGAAAGAGCATCCGCCTGCCAACAAAAACACCCTCCAAGGATGTGAGAAGCCGTCATGGCTTAAAGGCACAAGAAAACGGCCATGAACGCCTGGCCGTTCCAGGAACTCATCTGGTAGTGGGCATGGTGGTAGGGCACGAGAGTCATCGAGGACTGTTGAATCTCCACCTCCTCAAGATATAACACCTAGAAGGAGAATGAAGCAACGTGCCCAGCGCTGGAGAGAAGAAGAGGGCCAGCAAACAACAGAGTCCGACAGGGAGCATCCATCGTGCCACCAATCACAAGTAGGACCATCCAGGACTTGGGTGGTCCATACAGACACTGAATCAAAGAGTGAGCCACCATGGCTGCAAGATAAAATACCGCGCACACACCGGGTGGCTGTTGGGGGGAATACATTGCCTGGAGGCCAGGGAGCTCTCCCCACACGACAAGATCGGCAGCCAAGGGAAGAGGAAGAAGTAGAAGAGGCTGCAGAACCAACCCCTAAGCATGTAAATAGGCGCAAGTCTAAGTTTTTCAAGAAGCCTAAACGCCGCCCGCCAGCAAATGTGCGAGTGCCCCCAAGACAACCGCAGTGGCGCCGAAAAATAGCAAGGGCATTTGCAGAAATCTGCCACTACCAGAAGACGACGGAGCTTTTGATTCGACGCACCCCCTTTGCTCGCACTGTGAAGGAGGTGCTTCAAAGCTATGGAAATTAGTATAGAATGCAAGCAATAGCGCTAGAGGCTATTCAAGAAGCTGTAGAGGCCCACATCATTTCAGTGTTGGAAGATACCAACCTATGCGCCATATATGCAAAGCGAGTGACAATACAGCCAAAAGATATGCAGCTTGCACGTCGATTGCGACGAGACTTCGAGCATTAGCCAAAGTTACCCCTCTTTTTGTATTGCACACCCTTATCTTTGTAATGATTTGACTTTCCAATGACAATATGATCAACAGTTGTGTCTACTGTGTCTATTATCTTTGTAATGAAATGACTTTGTAATTTCAAGTTCTGTATGTAATTTCAGTCAATTTCAGTAAATTTGTGATTTTTAAGTACCCTTGGGGGTAGATAGGCCTATAAGGGGCAAAAAAAAGCCTGGCCACAAGGGCGCGCAAATGGCCCATCCATCAGTTTTGGATGGGCCATTTGCGCACCCTTGTGGCCAGGATTTTTTTTGCCCCTTGTAGGCTTATCTACCCCCAAGGGTACTTAAAAAGCACAAATTTACTAAAACCTATTGGTTTTGCAACATTATTTTACATGGATCCTTGTGGACACCCTTTTTTGGCCATTTCAAGCTTTGAATTCCCTATAGGATATCAAAAAAAATAACATATTTTGAAACCAAGTGTCTATGCAACATTAATTTGGATTTTTCAAATGTCCAATGTAATTGGACTTTTTGGTGCAGGGGTGTACTAGGTAGAGCTAAAGCAGGTGATAGTGTGCTGGAAACTTCATTTCATAATTGATTTCACCTTTTCTAGTGTCCTTGAGTGTGAACATATGCTGGAATTGCCATAAAAAGGGTGAATCTAAATTAATGATGCAAAACCAATTCATTTCAATAAATTCGTGCTTTGTAAGTATCCTAGGGGTTAGATAAGCCTACCAGGGGCAAAATAAAGCCTGGCCACAAGGGCGCGCAAATGACCCATCCAAAACTGATGGATGGGCCATTTGCGCGCCCTTTTGGCCAAGCTTTTTTTGGCCCTTGGTAGGCTTATCTACCCCCTAGGGAACATAAATACCTAAATTTACTGAAATTGACTGAAATTACAAAGTCACTAATCAAAACAATTTTCATATCACCAATTGAAACAATTTTCAAGATTGACAAATCACATTCAAAAGAATTTTCAAGATAGAGAGACAATTTCAAATATTTTTTATTACTTCCAAAACGGTGATTTTACATCATGTATCTGAGTTCATAATTTTTTTGACCATTTCCTGGTGCCTATTTTGCGCGTAAGGCAACTCCCCATTCAAGAGGGACTGTGCTATGGCCTTTGGGTCAGTTGAGCCAATGGAAGCATGTATCCCTATCTGGGCAAGCACTTTACCACGAAAGCCAGTGCCAAACGCTGTGCATACAAGGGCTCTACGCACTAGGAACACTTGATGCACAGTTTGAGCAATGGTGCTCAAACACAAAAACTTGCTCAAAGCTTTTAACGACCAAGTCATAAAATGGGCTTAGGGAGTAAATTCATTATGGATAATGGCCACATCGCCAGGGGGGAGTTGTCCTAGGTAATGTGCAAGGAAAGCTTGAGGTCCAAAGCCAGGGTCCAAAGCCCGCCCGCTTGCCACCCGTCCTTGCAGCAAAATCATCAACCTCCACGACATCCTATCATAAAACGATGAAGGTTGAAAAAATCGACAATGAAGGATAAAATAGTAACATGAAATTTAGGATACAATTTACCTCCTGCTCCTTGTCGTCCTCCTCCCTGTTGCCCTTTGCATCCAAGTCAATGCTCCCATGCACCACAGGTACGACCTTTGCATCATCAGATGGGAGGTTCCATAATGGCATAGGCATCCTAGCAGCCTCAACCTTGGCTTGCGTGGCTTGGAATTCTTCAGCAGCCACATGCAACTGCTCTGCTGCCAGGACCTCCACACATACAACTGCAATAGTGTCAACAACAGAGTCCCCATCTGGCAAGAGCTTGCTTTCTAGGGCATCTGGCGTATTGTCTAAGGGACATTTGGTGCTATTGCATAGCACGCTCAAGAATTCATCCATGCGTAGGCCAAATGCTTTCTCCAAATCATGCAGGAACACATACTCCTCCCTATCCACTAACACTGAGGAGAAGCGGCTGATTTCTACCTTTGGGATAGCCACATCTGTCAGTGGTAGTGGCAATGGAGTGTCACTAGGGCCAGCCACAACTATGGATTTCTCAACCACTTCCTCAAGATCCCTAGGGTACTCGAGCCGGTGTGCCTTTCCTTCCACGCAGGGTTCATGGGGATAACCTACTGCTCCTTGGTGTACTTGATAAAGGACCCAACCTGAAGGTGTGGTAAGCGAAGCTCCTCCAAATCAGGTTCCTCGCTCACCAAGAAGATGAATGTTGTGAGCTGAGAAAGGTACTCCACCCCCAACTTGCGCTTCTTGAGCGCTGACACCCCTGGGGCTTGCTCGTCCAAGTAATGGCCTGCATCGGTTGCAATTTCTTGGAATCGTTGCAACCGTATGGAGAATGGGCGATCACCTTTGTGTATATAGCGCAAAAGATCGCAAGGCACCGAGATCCCTACATGTGGGGGGATAGATACATAATATTTTATGATGTGCTCCTCCATGAACGCAAAAATCTTGGCAAATGCATCCATGTGAAGTGCAACTGTGGCATCAAGGTCAGGGAGACGAGTAAAAAAGGTGTGGAGGTCCAACTTCCCTTTGTATTTGGTGTCCTCGAGGAAGAGGATGAATCGTGACAAAGGGGTGGATGTGGCTGTAGATGCAGAGGCTGTGGAAGCATCCATGTCTAGCCTGGGGTGTAGATAGAGAGTGGAGGATCTCAAGGGTTGCAAAAGTGAAAATAGTGAATGAGTTAGGTGGCCCCCCTTTTATAATGGACCCTTTTTTTAAGACATTAAAAAAGAGGCACTTTCACCAAAAAATGATTTCTCATCCCAATGCAAAAAATTATATTCAAAGGCATGATTTGCCGAAGCAAATCATGTTGATTACAACGGGGATCAGTTTGAAAATTGCAAGAGTTATAAAGTTATAAGATCGATAGCATAGTTCCATCCATCCCCCAGTCCTCCTCGACCTTCAATTTGTCTTCCATTCTCTTCTCAATCTGCGGACATTCATTACAATAAGCATCCAATGATCGACAAACCATGATGTATTGAAGATGTGGTGGAAGGATTCTCACCTTGTGACCTTGTAAACGAAATTGTGATTGTTGAAGGGCCTCAAAACCCATAATAACCAAATGTTCTCGAACATTACTGAGAGTCCAATGCTTGTTCACTTGGACTGCCTCCAAAGCATCGTTGGGCATCTTCACTGCAATGTCAAAGCTTGCAATAGCGCCGTCTACACTCTGTAAGGGAGTCCACACTCTAAGCTTGCACATCCAACGATCATAGTGAAATCGTATGTACAAGGAGGTGCGGGATTTCAAATAGCGCATTCCAATACCTGAAGCTCCAACCTTACAACGGTACCGGTCCCGATTGTGCATGCCCTCCACAAAACCCCAGTCCTCTTCTAAAAGCCTTCCTAATTCCTCGTAATGCGCATCTTTACATACAAGCATTGTGGTAGTCTCCACAAATCCAAACTGTTTAAAAATGTGCACAAAACAATGAATAGGCAAACACCAACTCAAGCCCACAGACCTAGAAGCTTTAGAGTATTTCAAAGAGTTTTGGACATCCATTATTATCTTTTGCTTGAAAGATGCTACCGACCACAAATCTGGCACCGGCCACTCCATACTTAATAAGGAAGTTACTTTGATGGGTTCAAGCGTTCCAAACGCTTGTGTAGAAGTAGGGACAATATAGGAGTGAGAATAGAAGAAAATCCTTCTTTGAACCAGTTTGGTTGGGCAAAGGTGTGGGAACATTATTGCTCCAATATCCGCATGTATAGCATTGAATGTGCCAGCGAGACTATGTAGTGGCTGCTCCTCCACCAACGTGGATGGAAATATGACTATAAATGCATGACAAATCTTAAGTATGAATCCATAATAACATTACACTGTGATTTCACACCTAGCTTTGTATTCTCAAAACATGTACTTACAATGTGTTGGAAATCGAGGTGGTTGTTGCAAATGCATAGTTGACATTGAGAAAACATGTTGCACAATGGATACGGTCCCATGGCTACGGTCCCCTTGTCTTTGCGGTTCTTGAAGCCAAGGAGCTTTCCTTTCCAATGAAGATCCAAGTTTGCATGATTCTGCACACGATGAGGGTCAATAGCAGATGGTTGCATGTATACCCAAGCACCTTTGGTGAACTCTTGTGGCACCCACTCATCATCTACACCTCTAGTGTTGTGGCATGCAAGTGCTATGACCTCATCCTTTGGCCGCCTTTGCGAAGTAGAGTTGGCCATGGTTGAGCAAAGAAAACTAGGAGGAGGAGAAGGACCTTGCTTGTTGCTACAATGTAGGTGGGATAAAGTGATATGAGAAGGTGGTTAACCCTTGTGGCAATGGGAGGAGAAGGTGGATAACCCTTGCTTGGTGTGGCAATGGGAGGAGAAGGTGGATAACCTTTGCTTGGTGTGGCAATGGAAGGTGGTAGGGGAGGAGAGAGGAGTTTCCTTGCTGCAGCAATGGAGATGGTGTAGAGAGAGAGAGTGTTGGAGTAGAGGATGAGTGTGATGGTTGCAACCAAGGAGGGGTTGGAAAATGGGTTCTAGAGAGAGAAAATCACTTTTTGCCTAAGAACTACTTTTGGGGGAGCTCTGGATAGCAAAAAACGATTTTTCAAAAGTTTTTTTTAAAAATTGAATTTTAAGGTTTTTGGGTGCACGTTTTGACTTTTTGAGGTCAAAAAATGCTTTTTTGACCATAAAATAGTTTTAGGGGGGTTTTAAGAAGATGAAATTTGAGTTTTGAAAATTTTGAAAAATTTTAAAATTTTGGGATTTTTTCAAAACCGGATCAAAAAGGAGAGAAGTTGGAGGTTCCATATGGGCCCCCCCTACCCCCCCCGTCCACCCACCCCCACCCCACCTTCTCACTAGGTAAGAGCCCATTTAAGAAGTGTAAAACTACTTTGTCCCCCTACATTTTTGAGGGCATAGAGTGTGTCCACCACCCTCTTCTCATTGGGTGGCCTCTAATTAACCTTAATCCCAAAGGGCCCCTAGAGAGTTCATATTTTTCATAATGTGTTCATAGTGGAATATATCATAGTGGGAATTGTGTAACAAATTCGTGTGTGGACTTTAATATCATTGCTGCATGTGTTTTGTAGTTTATTTTACTGGTGGCCATTGAGGGATGTTTGTCTCTTGACTTCCGTAACACAATCTTCAAACTTGCGAAGTTGGTGCAATGGATCTCACAAAAAGAGATCAACGTAGACTCCATACCATTCGCCAAACTAAACGCTGCGAAGCTTGTGTGCATGTTTGAGAAACACTTTCCTACTACCATGCTAACCATTCAGGTGTATCTTCTTGTTCACATGGTTGATGAGGTGAAAATAGCTGGCACATCACATTCTAGATGGATGTTCTTTTTAGAACGTTTCATGAAAATGCTCAAGGGATATGTGCGTCAGAAGGCACGTCCGGAGGGTAGCATGGTAGAAGGTTGGCTGGTATCAGAGTCCCTAGTGTACATTGGAGAGTGGCTAGATGGATTTGATAAAGCCCGGGACACGCTATGGCGAACCATGGATGATGAGCGCATATCTGGGATTGTCATGTGCAATCTCGGTGTTGAGAAGAAGATGACGGAAGATCTAGAGGCTAAAATCAACCGATTTTGCATGCTTCACAATCTAGTGATGCAAAAGTGGATTTCACAATATGAGGATGCAAAGCAAGAGCGACAAAGGGTACGAATCGAGTGGAGACGGGGAAGACGACCATCGATGCACTATCCAACGGGTCTTGAGAGCCTACCAACATTCATGAGCTTAAGATGGTTGCACAACCAATTGAAAAGTACACAACAGTGCGGTGAAGAAGTGACTGAGGAGGAGTGGGAGTACTCTCCGGGTTGCGTGGCCAAGGTAAGTTTGCAATGTACGACTAGTGACTTTCTAGATGTTTGAACGGCCACTCATAATCTTTGTTGGTTGTAGTATAAGTCATACACAATAGCATGGTGTAAAGGTCGACATTTTAGGGTGGAACGGATCGACAAAAAGCGTTCTACTCAAGATTGTGGAATCATGGCAAAGTTTGAACAGTTTAGTCGATGACGGTCCTGTGATGCAGATCCTGTGGTGGCGGAACAAGCTTACTTTGGCACACTACAAGAGATTTTGAGGATCAATTATAGAGGATTTTTTGTGTAACATTTAATGGCCTAATAACTTGTGTGTAGCAGAAATTAGCATGAACATAGTGGGCATGTCATTAGAATAGATTCCTAATGAGAATTACAAGAGTGCTTGGGTGGAGAGAGCAACAAAAATCATAGCACCTAGTTAGATAGCATCAACAATACTTTCAAAAGAGAGAGAAATTAAGCAATTGACAACAGTTGAGGACCGGATTTGCATGGAGCCGGTCCCCCCTCCAAAAGGCTTTGTATTATGGTTTCTCCCAACAAGAGAGACATTGTACAATACAATTCTTTGTGTTCCTTCAAGATTAGCTAGTGCAATGAAGATAAAAGCTTCATGCATTAAGCAAAACACTTAGCAAACACCACATCAATTATCTCCGTTCTCAGACCCAAGACCTCACACACCTTTGAAGATGGTGAGAGCTAGCAGAGTATGAGAGTAGATTGAGAGGAAGAAGGAGTATCTTCCGAGAAAGATGTACATCTCCTCACATAATCACTCATATTAGCATAGCTTAGCTTAGTAATTAGCATGGTAGAGGAGATGAGCGTGCATTGAAGCTTGGCTCTTGGTTGGATTTGCATCCACATGCCAAGAGTGTGTAGATGTAGGCTTCTATCTCACAAGCTTGGAGTAGGTGATGAGCTCTCCATTAAAGCTTGGGAAGAGATAGTCTTCTCTTTCTTCACACATGAGATTGTGTGTGTGTGTGTGTGTGTGTGTGTGTGTGTGTGTGTGTGTGATAATGCCTTGCAAAAATCAGCCCCCTCTCTCTCTTGGGCGAGCCCTCTTGCTATTTGCTCTTGCTCAACCCTCATTGGCCCTCCCCAAGTCAAGCCAATGACTATTAAGCAGCATAAGTGATATCCTTCTGACATGTGTCCCCCTTTCCCCTTTTTTGAGAGCTTTAGGTAATTAATAATTCAATTAAACTCTCATTGGACCCCTTTGCCTCCTGGCCAATAGGAATCAGGCAAGCCATTGGGCTGCTGAATGCTCATTGGACCCCTTGGGAGACTATCCAATAGTCTTCTAGAGGACTTAATTCTCATTGGTTCTTTTATTAAGTGTTTTTAAATTAATTAAACTAGATTTACTCTAGCCTAATTCTCATTGGTCCACCTCCGAGGCCATCCAATAGGAATTGGGTACACCTTGTGGGCATCTGGCCTAGGGAGCTGACATGTGTCCCTCATTCCCTTTGTGTAAAGGGAGCTTGTGTGGATTTCTCTCTCATCCCCTACATGCTAGGCTCGCCCACTTCTATGTAGGGATATGCAAAGACTTTTTTGGTCACACACAAAGCATCCAATTCCCTTAAGGTTGACCTTTGGATACAACCTTTGAATTTTGGAACCTTAGCATTTTGGAAGTCTTAATGGGCTGAACCTTAGGGTCTTTTTAGCCCATTGTTGCAGATGGCTCTTTTGCAGATGGCCCCCCCTTTGGATCCCTATTTTCCCTCCTTTGGATCCCTACTGTGGCCGGTCTGCTAGCTTAACCAATATTCTAGCTTTTTCTTCGCTGGCACTTTCCCATATTAAATGATCAGTTTAACATGAGAAAATCATTTAGGAGAATTAGATATTGATATTATGACATTACCTCTCTCTTGAAATCATAGTCGTCCTCGACTATGGTGTAGAGAAGATAAAGCATATTCATGAGTCCTTTTCTTAGCGGGTAGAGGATCCCTATGTTACCCTACGACATCATTCCACAATGGATGACTAGTCCATTTGGTGCTTGAGAGCCTGAGGCTGCTGCAAGCATGTCTGCACATTAGTCCTATCAGTCTTCCATAGTATAGTGACAAGCTCTACTTGGTGTTTGGGAGACGTCGTCTCCACAAACTTGATCTAAGCATGCATACTACTTAATTTTTGTGCACAATAAAGAAAAAGAGAGTCTTATAAGACAAAAAGAATTTGTTCATTTTTAACATTTTGTACATTTGCTTACTCTTGGGAATCATTGTTAGCATTGACAAGGTTTAGGTTATCCTTTAATTGTATGCCTTGCATCCGTCTAGCATCTTCAAAAGGATAATTCTTAAACTTAATAAGATATCATCGGATAGTCTTAACGCCTCTTAATACCTTGTCTTCATGTCAGAGAATGGACTCGGGCTGCAGCACCTCCTCTTGGTCCTCGATCTCTGGTGGGTCTTCAATAGTTGGTTCTTGAGGTGTATCTCCTTTGTAAGGCTTTAATAGGCTCACATGGAAAGCATTGTGTATGAGCCCATGATTGGGCAACTTGAGTTGATATGCCATCTCATTGATTGGCCTAAGAATCTGGAAGGGACCATAGTACCTTTTTGTTAGTTTAGCATAGTACTTTTGGTGTCCCGTAGGATTCTTGCCCGTCGTGTGCCTTAATCGAGCCTTGGGAAACTTTAATAAGACCCAATCATTTTCTTTAAAGGTTTGGGCTCTTTTGTGCTTGTAAGCAGCAACCTTTTGCCTTTGTTGTGAGATAGAGATAACATCCTTAATCTTTTGAAAAGATTCTTGTAGGTCTCGGCTATACTCATGTGCAACGAAGATCTTCCCATGTACCTTAAGTAGCAAGGGACTTTTTGATCTCCCCTCAATTACCTCGAAAGGTGCTTTTCCCGTGGAAGTATGTACAGTGTTATTGTAAGCGTACTCCACTAAGGGTAAGTACTTCTCCCATTGGGATTTTTGATCTACTTCCGTTACATAGGCTTTTAGTAGATCGAGAATGGTTAGGTTAGCTATTTCACTTTGGCCATCTGTTTGTGGATGATAGGCCGAAGAGAAGTTTAACCTTGTCCCTAAATTCTCAAAGAGACCCTTCCAGAAATTACTGGTCATTCTAGGATCTCTATCCGACACTATGGACATTGGCAAGCCATGGTACTTGAAAATTTGTGAAATGAAGAGGGTTGCCATTTTATGGGCTTTGATAGTCTTTTTGACAGGTATAAAATGAGCTTGTTTACTGAACATGTCTTCTATTGTCCATATTCCCGTATTCCCATGGATAGACTTAGTCAATCCAAAGATAAAATCCATGGATATGCTCTCCCATGGTGAATTAGGGATTGGCAAGGGTTGAAGCAATCCAAGTTGCTTCCCTCTATCAAATTTTGTCTTTTGGCATACCACACATTTAGAAACATACTCTTGTATGTTCACTTTCATGGTAGGCCAATAAAAATATGTTTCAATTCCCTTTAAGGTAGACTGAATCCCTCTATGCCCTGCATAGGGTGGAGCATGAGATTCATACATTACTTTCTCACGTAGTGAGTTAGTAACACATAGTCTATTGCCATAGAGAAGATAACCATCTTGTAAAGAAAATGGTTCTTCTTTCTTCCCTAATGCAAGGGCTGAAATCACATCTCTAAAATCGGGATCAATAGCGTACTCATCTATCATTGAAGATAGATCATTGTGAGTTGCTATGGAAACTGCATTCACTCTCGGCCGTCTTGAGAGTGCATCAGCTACTTGATTATGCTTGCCAGCAATGTGAGCAATATGAAAATGAAATTGCTAAAGGAAATTTTCCCACCTCATTTGTTTGTCGGAGATCTTGGTCTGCGTCATGAAGTACTTAAGACTTTGGTGATCCGTTCGCAGAATGAAAGGAGTCCCCAATAAATAGTGCTTCCATGAGTCTAAGGCATGTAGAACTGCAAGGAGTTCCTTTTCATATATGCCTAGAGCTTGCTCAAAAGGGTCGAGCCTTCGACTCTCATAGCCTATGGCGTGCCCTTCTTGGAGAAAAACAGCTCCAAGGCAATCACCACAAGCATCACATTGGACCTCAAATGGTTTTGAGAGATCCGATAGTGTAAGCACAGGTTGAGAGATAAGCTTTTCTTTAAGCTTTTCGAAAGCATTATTCTCCTTAGGAGACCATGTATACCTAACGCTTTTCTTTGTTAGGTCATGTAATGGTCCCGCAATTTGTGAGAACTTTTCTATGAAGCGTCTATAGTATGCACACATACCTATAAAGATTCTTAGTTCATGAAGATTCTTTGGTTTAGGCCATCCTTTTATTACCTCCAACTTTGATGGATCCATTTGGATGCCATCTTGAGAGATAATGTGACCTAAATACTGAATCTCTTGCCAGAAAATTTCACTTTTCTTTCGATTAACATAAAGTTTATTCTCTCTTAAAACTTGAAATATTACCTGGAGGTGTTGCTTGTGTTCGTCTAATGAATTAGAGTAGATGATAATATCATCAAAGAACACTCCAGTGAAGTTTCGATGAGGCCTGAACAGCTTCTCCATCAAGCGATTGAATGTGGCTGGTGCATTGGTCAAGCCAAAAGGCATGACAATGTATTCATAAAGACCAAATGTGGTCTTTACAATATCTTGATCAACTATGCTTATTTGATGATAGCCACTTTTTAAGTCAATCCTACTAAAGTAGGTCGATCCTTGTAGCTTATCAAATAGGTCTTCTACCCGTGGAACGGGAAACCTATTCTTGATAGTGATCCTATTTAGTGCTCTATAGTTGACACACATACGATATGTGCCGTCTTTCTTTTGCACTAATAGCACAGGTGAGCAAAATGGAGATGAGCTAGGCCTAACCATGCCCTTCTCAACTAACTCATGCACTTGCCACATAATCTCCTCTTGTTGAGCTTGAGAAACTCTATAAGGAGGTTTGTTAGGTGGTGAACTTCCTGGAAGAAGTTCAATTGCATGGTCATCATTACCTCGTTTAGGAGGTAGCTCACAAGGGATGTCGTCAATAAAAACATGTTGAAACCCCTTGAGAAAATTCGATAACTCTAATTCCTTTTGGTTGCTTTTATTTTCTTTTGCTAAAGCATTAGGTTTATTTTGAGAATCTTTAACAAAAATCATGTACACGGAAATAGAGCTCTTTATTGACTTGTTGAAAGATGGTGTATGTACAATGGGGATAGTGTTACCCATTTCCTTAGCATCTATATACATGTCTTTTTCCTTGAACTTAAAGGAGATTCTCCTTTCAGGAAATTTAACATTGGCAGCCAGGCGGTCAAACCATGGTGCCCCTAGGATTACATCCTCATGCTTGAGAGGAGAGATAAAGAAGTACTCTTTGTCCACATAGCTTTGAACATGAAGCCTCAATTTCCCGATTAAGGGAGTGGCTGAAGCTTCTTGCTCCTTGAAAGCACTGTCTGCGAGTAGGACATCTCCCATCTCGTAGGCTTGTATGCCTAGCTTGGTGGCCAACTCTGTAGATATAAAATTGTGAGTAGAACCAGGGTCAAAGAGAATAAAAACATCATCTTCTCTTACCTTTTCCCAAGCATGGCATAGAGGAGATCCTTTGTGGTGATTCTCCTCCTCTTGGATTTCAACCAAGGAAGCTCTAGGAGGATCTTGGCGGTTGTTCTTTTGGGGACAAGCGCGGTACACATGCCCTTGTTCGCTACACTTGAAGCACCCATTATCCTTGCGATAACGCTCAAGCTCTTCAGGAGAGAGTTTGTTCTTACCTTTGTAAACTCCCTTCTCTTTAGCTTTGTTGGAGTTTCCCTTAGGAGACTTTTGGACATTGTCCTTCCCCTTAGGCTCATTGGAACCCTTGTTTTCCATGGGCTTATTATTTCTTTTAGCCCCCGTTTGGAAATTGATTCGAGAGGCCACCATAGTATGGTGTATTACCGTCGATTTGGTACGTGGCCTTTGGGAGTTGACATACTCCTCCAGTTCTTTGGTTAAGCCCGCACAAAATTGTTGCTTTTGCTCTCCAAAATCCAACTTTTTGAAGACAGTGGCTTTGAGTTGTAGGTCCCAAAACTTGTCTACATATTTGTGGATGGATTCATAGGGAGAGAGATTTAGGCTTCGCCATTCGGTGAGTACTTTGTCTTTGGCATCGGTGGCCAAAAACTGCTTCATAATGGAAGCTCTTAAAGCTTTCCATGTTCATGGAGCTTCACTGTTGGCTCGTAGGCTAGACCACCATTGCCTGGCGGACTTTTGAAAGTGCATAGCTACATGGCGTAGCTTAGAGGACTCCGTGAAGCCCTCATCTCCAAACGCCACATCGAACTGTTGGATAAAGGCCAAAACTTTGTCCGTAGCACCAAAGGTACCATCATAGGTAAGGAAAGAGATGCTCTTCCCTCCCTCTTTGAATTTCTTCAACTTGGACGACCTCTTCCATGCGGCATAGGATTTCCTATGGCCTCTTCTTTTTTATGGTTCAAAAGTTGTACTATCACTTTCTTCAGAAGGTGAAGAATTTGAAGAAGGTGGAGAGGAGGGTGACCTCTTTCTCGCCTTTTTCTTGTCTTGATTTTCGTTGTCTTCACCATCACTTTCATAAGCGGAAGAGGATGAAGAAGATGGAGAAGAGGGTGTCCTCTTTCTCACCTTTTTCTTCTCTTGCTTTTTATCATCCCTCTTTGAATTATGGCGTGGAGAAGAGTGTGATGGTCTTCTCCGCTTTGGTGGTGATGGAGAGCGTTTAGCCCGCCGTCTTCGTGGAGCCATCTCCGTCGAGGTGGTGGGAGACTCACTTATTTCTCGTTCCTTCGGTGGAGGTTCTTGAGTTCTCCTTTGGGAAGGAGATGCATCATCAAGATGTAAATTCTTGAGCCCTTCGTACGGATTCTCTTCTTCTTCTAGAATCGGAGAGAGACCTCTTTTGGTAGTCTCACAAGGATGCTTCCTAGGTGTTCTCTCGTCATGGCGATGATCTTGGAGAATCCCGTGAGCACGGAGCTGCCGTTGCACTTCACTTTGGAGAGATGGATTGCCCATGGCTTGTTGAAGCCTAGAAATAAGATAGTTAACAAGCATTGAAGCATCATTAGTAGCTTGCTCATGAGCAAAATCAAAGTTATCAACATTAATTTCACTCTTTTTACTATTGTCAGCCATTCTAACAACTTTTAGGTGTACTTTGGCACTTCAAGCCCTAGTTGCTACTCCTCTTTACCCCTTTAGAAAAAGCACTCAAGCTACTGTACCCGCGGCTCGAAGACCATTAATTGCAAGGAATAGAAGAGAGGGTCGTTCAAAACCAAAACAGCACCGGCTTCTAATAGCTCAATAGTGGTAGGACTCCACTATTAAGACCATAGCTCTCGACGGTGATACCCCGTTAACTGCACGAAGGCAGGCGCACTGCAAGGCTGAAAAATCTCTATTCTACTTACTCACAGGCAATTAATAATACCAACCATTTATAGCTAGCTTGAGGAACTCCCTTCTTGAGCAAGAAAAGAGAAACCTTGTCCTCTGATACCAATGTAACATTTAATGGCCTAATAACTTGTGTGTAGCGAAAATTAGCATGAACATAGTGGGCATTTCATTAGAATAGATTCCTAATGAGAATTACAAGAGTGCTTGGGTGGAGAGAGCAACAAAAAGAATAACACCTAGTTAGATAGCATCAACAATACTTTCAAAAGAGAGAGAAATTAAGCAATTGACAACAGTTGAGGACCGGATTTGCATGGAGCCGGTCCCCCCTCCAAAAGGCTTTGTATTATGGTTTCTCCCAACAAGAGAGACATTGTACAATACAATTCTTTGTGTTCCTTCAAGATTAACTAGTGCAATGAAGATGAAAGCTTCATGCACTAAGCAAAACACTTAGTAAACACAACATCAATTATCCCCGTTCTCAGACCCAAGACCTCACACACCTTCGAAGGTGGTGAGAGCTAGCAGGGTATGAGAGTAGATTGAGAGGAAGAAGGAGTATCTTACGAGAAAGATGTACATCTCCTCACATAATCACTCATATTAGCATAGCTTAGCTTAGTAATTAGCATGGTAGAGGAGATGAGCATGCATTGAAGCTTGGCTCTTGGTTGGATTTGCATCCACATGCCAAGAGTGTGTCAATGTAGGCTTCTATCTCACAAGCTTGGAGTAGGTGATGAGCTCTCCATTAAAGCTTGGGAAGAGATAGTCTTCTCTTTCTTCACACATGAGATTGTGTGTGTGTGATAATGCCTTGTAAAAATCAGCCCCCTCTCTCTCTTGGGCGAGCCCTCTTGCTATTTGCTCTTGTTCAACCCTCATTGGCCCTCCCCAAGTCAAGCCAATGACTATTAAGCAGCATAAGTGATAGCCTTCTGACATGTGTCCCCCTTTCCCCTTTTGTGAGAGCTTTAGGTTAATTAATAATTCAATTAAACTCTCATTGGACCCCTTTGCCTCCTGGCCAATAGGAATCAAGCAAGCCATTGGGCTGTTGAATGCTCATTGGACCCCTTGGGAGACTGTCCAATAGTCTTCTAGAGGACTTAATTCTCATTGGTTCTTTTATTAAGTGTTTTTAAATTAATTAAACTAGATTTACTCTAGCCTAATTCTCATTGGTCCACCTCCAAGGCCATCCAATAGGAATTGGGTACACCTTGTGGGCATCTGGCCTAGGGAGCTGACATGTGTCCCTCATTCCCTTTGTGTAAAGAGGGCTTGTGTGTGTGTGTGTGGCTTTCTCTCTCATCCCCTACATGCTAGGCTCACCCACTCCTATGTAGGGATGTGCAAAGACTTTTTTGGTCACACACAAAGCATCCAATTCCCTTAAGATTGACCTTTGGACACAACCTTTGATTTTTGAAACCTTAGCATTTTGGAAGTCTTAATGGGCTGAACCTTAGGGTCTTTTTAGCCCATTGTTGCACATGGCTCTTTTGCAGATGGCCCCCCATTTGGATCCCCACTGTGGCCTGTCTGCTAGCTTAACCAATATTCTAACTTTTTCTCCCCTGTCACTTCCCCATATTAAATAATCACTTTAACATGAGAAAATCATTTAGGAGAATTAGATATTGATTATTATGACATTTTGTCAACTTGTTCGACGTGCAATGGTTCAAGATAATCATGGAGGGTCGCAACGCTACTGTGCGTAGAGGAGAGCCTGGTTTTCTTGAGGTGGATTCAAGTAAGAAATGGACTGACCTAAGAGACACTTTTGTACTACCCGAGCATTGTGAACAAGTATGTATGTAAATAGTTAACATCACATTTTAGAAGTTATGTGCTTGGAAGCTCTCATGTAAGTTATGTGGCTCTGGCAAGTGATATTTCATCCTACAAAGTCTGCATCAAACTGGTGGTATGTCATAGAGGTTACCCCTCGTAGTGCATGGACGTATGCCAATCACAGCGGCATCAATGGAGGAGATCAGAGAATATGCTCAGTCAAAAGCCACTGAGGTGGTGCCAGACGAGCATCAAGCTGCTACTCTCTATGGGGTGCATGAAGAGGATCTACAAAATGAAATGAAGGACATCTGTTTAAACAGAGAGCTCTATATAGATATAGGAAGTTATGCTGAGCTTTGCGAGGATGAGAGAGAGACCTCTTAAAGCACTAAATATTGTATTTGAACAATCTAGCTCCGTTTTATAATGTATATTGTATTCACGTGGCTTTTTGTCAATTTCTGTCTGTATGTGTCATTGCGTCATTGTATTTAATGGTCTTTGCGTCCACTCCAAGTACGTATGCTCTAAGTATGTTCTCACAAGCAGGGACGATGAGCACTGCGCTCCGAGTGGGATGGAGACTAAAGCTGCAATCGCAAAGCTGGTTTGCTCAATATAGATACTGCTTGTCCCACCACTAGATCTAGCTGATCGGGTGAAAGAGACACTAAGAATCACTACTACTGCTTCTCAGCGTCTCTTTCACCCGATTAATTAGATTTAGTGGTGGAGCAAGAAACTTCTATGAGCAGACCTTCACAATGCAGCTTCAGTCTCCATCGCACCCGGAGCGCAGTGCTTTTATAAATTCAACGAAATATCTCTACACAGAAATCCCTCCCCCTTTATGAGTCCCCCCCCCCCCCCCCCCCCCCCCCCCCCCCTCTCACTCTCTCTCTCTCTCTCTCTCTCTCTCTCTCTCTCTCTCTCTCTCTCTCTCTCTCTCTCTCTCTCTCTCTCTCTCTACTTGTCCATGTTTTCTTCTCCATTCATTCAATATTAAGTTTAAATGTTCGTGTGTTTAATGCATGTATAGATGATGAACAGTTTCTTTCTTCTTTGTCACCCGAGCAGAGACAGTGGTACGTGGAGCATCATCGCTCTAGTGCACCATCGTGCGTTCCTACTCCGGCCGCATCTCCCTCTGTTTTGGAGCATTCAATGTGCTTCGAAGCTTCAATGTCGACGAGACGATCTTCACACTCGTCTAAGCACCGACGCTCTAGTGGTGGCGGCGGCGGTTGTTGTGGGGATGCCGCCGCCGATGCCTTGACACTGCCTCGTGTTCGACGAAGCTCTTTACCCTCCCCTTCTTTGAGCGCCCCGACACCAGCCACGACATCACCATCTACACCAGGTTTTGCACGGCTGACGGCCGTTCCTAGCGGCTACACACCACTAGCTACTCCTCCAGGAGTCACTCCAGTCGACACTTCTCGCTTCGGGGCCCAGACTCCAGTGGATACACCTGACGTCCGTACCCCTGTCAACATGCCGCTAGAGATCCCTGCCGGGACACCCAGGTTCACGCGTCACCGACGAGAGGGATTGCCTTACTCCATCGACTTCAACGACCTCATCATCTTGGATGATGAAGGCAAGAAGGTGATCTCGTGCATGCGGGGTCTTTGCTCTCAGGTGTTTAGATACTACATAATAAACACCTGGAGTGAAGTACCAAGTGATTTAAAAGACAGAGTCATCAGCATGCTTCATGACGAGTTTCCCGTTCCAACACGGGATGACCGCTTCAATGAAGACCTTATGAAGGTTCGAATGCGTGAATACTGCAAGCACAAACGTTTCGAAGTGCAAAAAGCAATCAAGCATGGGTTGAACAGACCAGATTGGCTGGCCAAAGAAGATTGGAAGAATGCGAAGAAAGCAGTACGTGAGAATCCTGACAAGTGGAAGCAACAAAAGGAGGCAGCCAGAGCGCGAGTAGAGGCAGGGAGCTCACACCACTTGGGGAGCGATGGGTGGGCATCATTTGAGGCCGATTTTGTAGGTGTTTTCACATTGCTCTTTAGGTTTGATAGTTTAGAGTTTAGGGGTTTTTAAACTCTAACATAATGGATTCTTTGTATATTTTGACAGCGGTCGATGACAGGACGTGACCCCAACTGTACGAGCCCGAGTACGCATGCAGGAAGGGCTTAAACGCCTTGATGGACATTTTGAGTTCTCTTGGCAGCATGGTTAATATTAGGGTTTACTCTTTTCTATTTGTTGTATTGTTTTATAAACGTCCTATATGTTTATACTTACAGAAAGCTGTCTTATTATTTTTTTTACAGAATCCGACAAATACACCGCTTGGACACGATGAGACGTCTGATTAAACGACGTTAGTCTAGCCGTAGCTAGATAGCATTAGTTTCCTTTTGTCATAATCATGAGACGACTTTTATACGTCTTTTTGAAAACCATGTATATTTTTTCAATAATGACAATGGTGTTGTAACTATTACATTTGCAAAGTTTAACAATCAAGTGATTTTGCCTATGATGTGTACAATTCTCATTGATTTACTTTCATCAATTTACTTTTGTGAGTTTTGTATCTTTCATTACTTGTTTCATCAATTTACTTTTGTTAGTTTTGTATCTTTCATTACTTGTTTCATCAATTTACTTTTGCCAGTTAATGGTTATATTGTCTTATGGGTGACCACTTTAAATCTATATCTAAGCTTGCACTTATTTTCGAAGGTGAATCAAGTAATGAAACATTCAATATGGTTGAATGCCCTGCCACCAAACTTTTTTTCTCTCGGGCGTCGCTATGACCGTCGCTATATAAGGCTCTGGAACGTCGCTATAAACGTCGCTATAGATGGCCTGTAATCGTCGCTATGATGGTTGCTATAGGCGTCGCTATACAACGACATATATAGGGACGCATATAGCGACCGTTATAGCGACGCTCATAGCGACGTTTCCGTATCGACGCTGTTAGTGACGGTCTTAGCGACACCGGGGAGTATAAAAACCCAATGTATTTTCGTCGCTAACAGCGTCACAAGTACACACAACCTCTTGTAGTGATTGAGGCATCGCTCTACAACTCATCATTGACGAAGCAACAAACAAATAAATCTGGGGGGAAAAGAAGATTAGATGCGCTATTTTGCATTGATACGGAGCTTTGCTGATGGTGGGACTCGCAGAGCTAGAAAAAAACCTAGATTTAATGTAATCCCACCTACAAATTTTGGTATTTACCTCTAAATTTTAAATTTGAACTTGAGAAAACCTACAACATGTAGAGAAATTTAGTGTAAAAATCTTGAAGCATGGCACTGCCTTGGTCCGCATGTATGCCAAATGTGGTGCACTTCATAAAGCACAAAAAGTGCTTGAGGACCTTAATCTATGGGGTGTCATCTATTGGAATGCACTCATTGTGGGATATGTCCAACTTGGGCAGGGCCAAGAAGCTTTGGGCTGTTTTCAACGGATGTGTTCAAAGCGAGGGTGTTTCTATGATGCAATCACATATGTTTGCATCTTGAAAGTAATGCCCATTGTTAGTCAGGGGTTGTTGAAAAAAAAACATCATGCTTGCCACTACATTGGTCGGGACTTGCCGGGAGAGGGTGTGCGCTCCTTGCCGCACTGTCGAAGCAAGGGACTTGTCGATACACCGCGTGCGAGCCACAAAAGGCTCCAAGCACATAACAAGCCTAAACTAGCAAGCTCAAGAAAACAAAGGGTGTGTCACTCACCGCTCTACGCTCGCCTTCGTGGTGGATTCCTCGCCGCGATGAAGAAGAAGCTGCAGTCGTGCCGCGCTCAACCGCTTCGCCGCCGTCGTGCCTTCGTAATGCTCGATCGCACACACACTCTCCCTCTCTCTCTCTCTCTCTCTCACACACACACACAAGGAGGTGAAGAAGAAGAAGATGGAGATGGAGCAAGAGCACTCTTCAATTGCACAAATGAGAGAATGAGTAAAAATTAGGTTTAGTTGGCTTTTATAGGAGCTCACCCCATTCACACTTGGGCGCCCATGCTTAGCCAACTAATCCCTTGAATGTCCAAGTTAAAGTGCGCCTCTCATCGACGATCACTCTACCTTTCCCTATTGGTCCGACAAGCCCGGTACCTGACTCTACCAAATACATAATACGAATCCATCGTAGGTGATGGGTGTCCGTGTGCCGTGAGGGTTAACATGCCCCCCTTCCTGATGTAGATTCCGTCCTCGGAAGCTATTGAGTTGAAGCTGGTTCGTCGAGGTGGAAGAGCATTTGAGATGAATGTCCTTAGCCTTCTTCAGTCACTGCAAAATCAAACAACATTGGCACAGTAATTGCATTCTCTTAAAAAGCATATGCAGTTTTAGGTAGACACATTGATTGGTAAAAGAATTTCAAACAATTTGGTAGCAATGAACATTAAATTGCAATGTAATCAAATGCATAAACAGATGTAAAGGTAGAAAATTAAACAAGTCTGGGGTCACTAATTTGACGGTCGAAAGGCACTAGAGATCAAATATTAATACCATGGGTAAGCTTCTTAATTTTCTGTGGTCAATTAAGTTTTTTAATCGCGAGAGCCAAGTATTCATGTTCGAGGGCTGACTAGAGGCTATACCTAGAAGACTTTGTAGTTAAGCTACCTTAAAAGGAATTTCTCATGAAATCATCGCCTGACTGATTACTTTTTCTTTGACCCCCCAAGGTCTTTTCACATTGATTCCATTATGATGTGTGTGCTTATTTTGTATGCCTTGGGTTTTTTGCTTCTCAAGGAAAAGCGCCCACACTGGGAACCTCTAGGGCTCTAGTACCATAGGCAATACATGTGAGTGAAGTACCAAATCAAGCTGAGATTTCTCTTCCAGCTTAAAATTTTACATTGTGGCACTTTGATTTTTTGTTTGTTCATTTTCAGCATTTTAATTTTGTAACTTTGGGGGGTCATATAACACTGTTACACTCCCCAGGCTCATCACATTAGTAAACTCCCTTTATAATACTTAAGCTAAAGGTCAATAGGGTTAAGCCCACTAGAAAGCCCTAGTACATTTCATACAATGCTGCCTAAATCGGATTAAGAACCTAAGTAACCATTGCTTATTAGGAAGGCATTTCCCATGGTATTAAGAGAAGATTTCTAATACCTAGCTTGGTCAAACTAGCTTAGTCGGACTGTTTGATTGCTACACCTAAACAAGTGATTATGACAAAACATTACATTGAATTAAATGTTGGATACTAAGCCAATGCGCTGAATATTATGCTACCAATCACAATCAAAGCAGACAAACATGGATGCAAAAAAGATAAGGGCAATGCTAATGGACAAGAAACACCTGTTTGTGTTGATGGTCGCGCTTGATTTGAAGGTTCCATGAAGGTCCAAATCCTATCAATAGCAACACGCTCCTGTACACACTAGGAAACAAAAGGAATACCTCCAGGAGGCACATCAATGGGAAAAGAGAACTTTGCTAATCTCTCAACTCTAAAACAGAAACACTCCTATCGTACTAATCTTACCTACCCTCCATCACTCAAGTGATGAGGATCAAAGGTGTTTTATGGCATAGGTTTCTGTTTCACTGTACCAGATGTGACATGTATAGGTCTGAGTCAATGTTTTGACTTTAATGTGCATACTCGTTTGCTAATTGCTCTTGCTCTTTTTTTTTTTTTTTTTGTTGTGAGTATAAAGCTTTATATGTACATTCCCTAAGATTGGAATTGAGAGGTCAGGGAAAAAGGTTGAGAGGGAAACAAGTGAATGATGGATGTCCACAAACACTCCCCCCTTCCTTGGGTAGATCATACCGTTTGAAATGAGCTTGTCACCCTTTGAAACCAATTATTCCAGTTGGTAATAGGTGAGGATTTTTGCCAGTAGTTTTCTATTACCCTAGGCACCTTGTCGAGTTGCAACGGTGGTAAGGTACTCTCCCAGGATCGAACTTGAAGTGGTTCATTAGGTGATTCTTGAACACTGGGAGGTGTGGATTCTTTTGTAGCTTCATGGAGGTCCACTACTGTAGATGGAGGCTGTGCAGACGCTTTTACCTCTATGGATGTATTACATGAGGAGCTAGAATCTTCATGGGACTCCCCCCTTCCTAAGCTAGGTGGAACAAATCGTTCTTTCTTTGGTACCCAAACTAGCTCGGGAGCGGATGTGTAGCATTCTGTGATTTTTTCCTTTCCATGATCATTGATTCGTTTTGGAGCTACGGCATTGGGCTCACTTGGGCCAGGTGATAGGTAAGAGCACAATCTACGTTTTGGCACCCAGATTTGATCATTTCCTTGATAGTAGCCTTGGGCTTCCAATAGTCGTTTAGGGATCCATCGCAACATTTTCTTACTTTTCTTGGAGCGAGTGGTACGTTTCTTACAAGGCTTCTGTTTTTTAGCACTAGCTATGGTCGCTAAGGAAGTTTTAGGGACCCACTTGTATGTTTTCTTCGTTACATTAGGATGAGTCTTGTCAGAAGCGATATGCATTGCTTGTAGCATATTTAAGGGTATAGGCAATTCATCCCCCTCAGGTGTTACCCAGGTCGTCCCCCTATTTCCCCAAGTGTCTATGGTTGATGCTAGGTGGACCCAATCCACATTGTCCGACTCAGTCATCCCAGGTAGGATATCCATATAAGGAGAATCTTTGCCAATGTCTGTATCCTTCTTACAAGTGTAACAATATTGTAGTGGGGCCGAGTGAACTGTGGTGTCAGAGCGATGATCAATAATGGTTTTACTCCCTAAGGGGTGTACCTTACCAGTCACCAAATCCACTCTAAGGACAGAGTCTTGGAATTGCAAATAGACATGATTTTTAGACCAATCGTGAACCATTTGTGCTTCCCTCATGAATGGTCGTCCTAAAATCATTTCATATGACATAAGGTGTTTAGAGAAATCCATTACAATGAACGTATGTCGTACCTTGTGTCCTAGAACTTTGATCTTAAGATCCTTGAGCATCCCCATAGGTTTGGCTATGGTACCATTTGCCATCTTTACCACAATGTTAGTAACACTGAGGCGGGGTTTTCCCATGGATTCCCAACAATCTTTTGTAACGATGCTAACTCCCGCACCACCATCAAGAATTCCCTTTATAGTTAATCCCTTGGTAGTGATGGGTAGGGTCGCATTAGACTCGTCGCCTTCAAAATACTGCCCTAATTCGTTAATGGGTACCTCAATCACAGACTCGTGTCCATCTAAGTCAAGTGATTGCACATGATTTTCCTCATCAATCATAATCGAGTCAGGCCTATTTGGTTGCGCAAACTGCGGTAATCCCGTTCGTAGCTCTCCGTTAAGGAATGCTCGAAGTGCAAGGAATAACTCAGGATCTCCATACAGCTTTGCTATGATCGTGGTTCGGACCTCAGAAGACATGAAGTCCACTAGTTTGGCAACATTCATTGGCGTTTTGCAGGGTGTAGGTCCTTGACTAGGAACTGGTGAGGATGGAATCTCATATTCCTCAATGGGATCAGGTATTCCTTCGTTAAACATCCTTTCCAACAAGAAAGGTGTATGCTCACTTTCTGATGTCCCGTCCTCACTCCCTTCTTGGATGATACTAGATATGGCTAACGGTCTATGGTTCATGTGGGGTGGATGAACTTGCGTGGGAAACACTGTGTCATGAATTTTGACCTGCATGGGTTCTGGTTCTAGTTTCCTTTGAGTCTCCTCCACTAAACCTCTTAGATGTTTCACCTGCTCAATCTCGTCTACTGGGTTTGGATACGTCCCAATCTTCTTTTTACGATTCTTCCCTTTTTGCCCCTGCGGTTTATCTTGGGGGTCTTGGATTGGATTTGGAAACACTTGTGGTGTTTTCAGAGGCTCTTTATGGTTTTCTCTCATTCGGTTTTCATTTGGTTCCATGTTACGGTTTTCTTTGTCGGTCTTTCCCTTTGTGGTATTGGTTCTAGTCTCCATTGTCTCGACTGAATCTGAATCATCCTCGAGGTCATTCATATACACAGGGTCATCTCCTGTTCCTATGTTTGTTTGGAACTTGGCTTTGAATTTTCCGTATTCTGCGACTTCTTCCTTCGTGTCTTCTTTTTCTTTGCTTGGATAACTGACGCGGTATCTCTCTCTTCGAGGATATGTCCTGGCCCTTGAAGCATGGACCGTGTAATCGCATAAGCGGGTGGGACGGGTGGTATTGGCGATGTCACACTAGCAATTTCGACCAAATTCAGGGGTGTGATTTTAGGCGCATTTGGGTTATAGGGGCATTGGGCAATCAAGTGATCTATGCCACAACGATTACATGTGAGTATTGGCATTGCAGACGTGCTCCCTTGATTCACTTGCATCTGTGCAGCATTCTTTTGCAGCCTAATAGGGCACTCTGCTACTCGATGTGGTCCACCACACTCGTAGCATTGAAGAGGTGGCCTCCTAGCCTGGGTGTTGATATTTTGACCTCTGGATGCGAGAGCAGCAGCTTGATAAACCGGCTTGACTTGTCCCCAACAATCTTCCATGTAGTATATAGGAAATTCTTCCAATGTATCAAGTCCGTAGGCAATACTAGTGTCTATTTCCTCCTCACAGCCATCTGCATAAGCATTTGATGGCTCGCAACCCACTTGGTTCATAGGGGCGACTCTTGGATGCGGGGGCTGCGGTCCTAGCACAGGAGGTGGTAACGGTGTAGCTTGTATAACATTTTGAGATCTAGGGACCATGTGTTGCGGTAGTTGCTCAACAGGTGGAGTAGGCATCAATACAGGAGCTCGAGGCGCATCCGTCCAGGCTACATGTGGTCTATTTGCCATCATACGTTTGATCATTAAACAATCCTTAGCTTGGTGACCATACCTACCACATGCGTTGCAAGTTCCATTAAATTTTACTCTAAACGTAGGGCACTCACTAGTGCTATGTGGACCTAAGCAAATGGAACACCATTGTTGCTCCCTTCTTGGATACATGTGACTATTTTGAGGGGGTCGATTATCCTTAAGAGACTCTTGGATTGCCTTGGTGAGGTCTGTCAAGAATGTCTCAAATACCTTTGGCTCATTGGCAATGTGCTTTGCAGTCATGGGTTCATACTCAATGGCTTGTGAGCTAGTGGATCTCGTGTCAGTAGACACCCTCATGCCTGCTATCATCAAGTTGTCCTATAGTTGGATTGCATTGGCAGTGACATCTTCCCAGGTTGTGATACCTCTAATCACTAGTCCATTATAGATTCCTTCATTCCTCAACCCTCGAATGAATCGATCAAGCAGTTGGTTATTGTTGAAGCGCTCATTTACAGGGCAACGAGAGTTTAAGTGCTTTAGACGACTAATGAAGTCCCTTACTGACTCTCCTTCCTTACGTTCGGCCTTCTGTAGCTGAGATGCTACACCCCAAAGCACACCTTCTCGTATGTACTCCTTTAGAAACAACCTTCGAAGGGTAGGGTAGATTGTTTTCTCGTCCACCCTTAGGGTCCTATACCAATCTCCAGCCTTCCCACTTAATGTCAAGCTTAAGGCATTGCACTTATGTAGTTCGTTGTGTTCCCCTAAGGAATCACATACTTGTTCAAACACTTCAATGTGTTTTCTAGCATCTTCGTCCCCATTGAATTTTTGCGTGAGTTTGGCAATTTGTACTGCCTTACTTCTAGGCTCTCTATCAGATGCGTGACGCATATTTTCTGCGATAGATCGACCTATGGTTTGAGCAAACGCTGCCAAGTCACCTATGTGAGGAGGCAGGGCCGGTGGAGGTACTCTTGGAACCATATGTGGGAGAGGAACGGGTACCGGTCTTGGCATATGTGTAGATGATGCAGGATATGGAACATAACCGGGCATAGGTCCACTCGGATAAGAGCTAGGGAGCGGCACTCGAGGAGCATAAGCAAGTGGTACAATTGGAGGTGTGGGGGCCATGTGTGCATAAGGGGCTAGAGGCACATATGGTCGAGGCCCCATATTAGGTACTACGACACTAGGTAGTGGCACTGCACTAACCGTAGATGTCATCGGTACATTCTCTGTCAGGCTTATCCCTGAAGTGAGCACTGTGTTTTCCTTAATAGAGGGTTGAGCCAAGTTAGGGAAGCTAAAGTTTTCACTCGGAGGCTCAGATTGCATAGAGACCCCAGGTGAAATGACGTAAGATGGGTCCATGGGACTCATTAGAGGAGTCTCCATTGTGATAGAGTAGGTTGTTGAGCCTTGCTCGTATCCAGAAATCTCATGGGGCCAGTTGAGAGTATATTTACCCCTCGGTTTTGCCTTTCTGATTGAATAATGCCATGGATAACATTACAGATCATTTTCTGTTGATCTTCGATGCTCGTGGCACTAGAGGTGGATTGTACAATCTCTATCCATCCTACATGGTAGGCGTGGCCAGAGTGTAGATCCGTCAACACCTCAGTGTGGAGGTCGTATGTCCAATGATCATTAATGAACAATCCTTTTAGAGTCGACGTGTTAACGGTTTCTTGTGAGGTAGAAGCAATGTTGCTCCCCGTGGTTTTACTTGTCACCAACGGTACTCTAGAGGGAACTTCTGAAGGAGGCAGCTCAACAGGGCCTTCTTGGTAAGAAGTTGGTAGGATATCCACATGGACACTCTTTGGGGGTGTGGGGTCCACGTGCGATGTGAAAGGAGAGTCCACTTCCCCACCCCCTTCGTGTGCTTCATTTGCATCAGGTTCCGAGCGAGTAGCTCTACCTAATGTTTCCATGAAACGGCTAAACATACTAGTACTAGGCTGTGGAGCTTCGGGAGGTGCATGGCCTTCTCTCTCAGTGTTTTGGGTAGGATATGCTTCCATGATTTCTGAGTCGGAGGAGGAATCACTAGCGGCTATTTTAGGGTCTTGGGTGGTGCTACCTTGTGTCCCCGCTGAGGGTCTAGAGCTTATCGTGGATGGGTAATGGGTGTCCGTATGAACAGAGGCACCCTCAATATGCTCGTGTTCTAGCACCCGCCCAGAGCGTAAGTGCATGTGCTTTTGATACCCTAAGGTGTCAAAAAGCTGCTCTAGGAGGCCTTGTGACTAGTTTTTAGCGTGTTTTTTGTTTGTTTTTTTGCTAGATTTTTTAGAGCGTGTCGTGGAATGGGCCGTGTGATAGCTCGAAACGAGCGTATCGGTCAGAGGGTCATACCGTGCTTTACAGCCCTCCGTTTGGTCACTCTATGCCCTCGGAATCCCTAAAACTGTCAATTTTCAGTAGGGAACTAGGCCCAAACTAGAAAGTCTAAGGGTGCAAGTGGGAAGAGAAAAGAGGAGAGTGGAGGACTTGTCCCACATGCTCTCATTCTCTCTTGAGGGAGTAGGGTATATATATAAGAGTGAATCTAGTATATATCATAAGACTAATATCGCCGCCCACTCACTCGCGTTTTTAATTTCTGGATTTTTTTTTTCAAAATTATTTTTCTTTTTTTTTTTTCAAAAACATTTTTTTTTCAACATTTTTTTTTATTTTTTATTTTTGTTAATGCAGAAAATACAGAAATGCAGAAAAACGCAGAAATGCAGAAAAACGCAGAAATGCAAAAAATTAAAAAAACGCAGAAATTGCAGAAAATGCAAAAAAAACGCAGAAATTGCAGAAAATGCAGAAAAAACGCAGAAACTGCAGAAAATTGAAAAAACGCAGAAATGTAGAAAATTGCAGAAATTGAAAACGCCGAACTTGAAAATGCAGAAATTGCAGAAATTGAAAAAACGCAGACAATAGCAGAAATTGAAACTTGACAGCAATTGCAGAAAACGCAAAAAACAGAAACCTTCCACACACTCCTTCCCTGCCTTTCCTATGATAGAAATTGCAGCACAAGGAAGCGTAAAGTGCTAACCGAGCTTAGTGTATGGCATATCCCCGGCAGCGGCGCCAAAAATGTGCGCTCCTTGCCGCACTGTCGAATCAAGGGACTTGCCGATACACCGCGTGCGAGCCACAAAAGGCTCCAAGCACACAACAAGCCTAAACTAGCAAGCTCAAGAAAACAAAGGGTGTGTCACTCACCGATCTACGCTCGCCTTCGTGGTGGATTCCTCGCCGCGATGAAGAAGAAGCTGCATTCGTGCCGCGCTCAACCGCTTCGCCGCCGTCGTGCCTTCGTAATGCTCGATCGCACACACACTCTCCCTCTCTCTCTCTCTCTCTCTCTCACACACACACACACACAAGGAGGTGAAGAAGAAGAAGATGGAGATGGAGCAAGAGCACTCTTCAATTGCACAAATGAGAGAATGAGTAAAAATTAGGTTTAGTTGGCTTTTATAGGAGCTCACCCCATTCACACTTGGGCGCTCATGCTTAGCCAACTAATCCCTTGAATGTCCAAGTTAAAGTGCGCCTCTCATCGACGATCACTCTACCTTTCCCTATTGGTCCGACAAGCCCGGTACCTGACTCTACCAAATACATAATACGAATCCATCGTAGGTGATGGGTGTCCGTGTGCCGTGAGGGTTAACAGAGGGGGAGAGAGAGAGAGAGAAGATGTGTTGCGCACATGGGACGTTCAATCACACGTCCGATGGCAAAATGAACGCACCCTGTTGGTCGCCACTTTGCGCACATAAGGGCCTTCAAGCAGCGTTCGTTGCAGCTGATGTTCAAGGTGTAGAGCATGGAGGAACCAAGGAGCGCCACGTGAATGTGTAGCAGCTTTTGCAGACGGCACAGTGAATCAAAAACGCTCCCGCCATGCAAACGCCGTGAACGGTTGGTGAACGTGATGAAGGGGGGGGTTCCATTGCGGTAGCAACGGTGGCTAGCCGTTTGTCTGCGTGCAGGGGCGTGGTGGGCCTTGCTGAGCTGGAGCATCCTTTTTCACCGAGCGCAGGGCACGAACGCCTCATGTGCCCAGCACAAAAGAGAGAGAGAGAGAGAGAGAGAGAGAGGGGGCTTCAGCGGCCGGCCATACTAGTATGTATATATAGAGGCTGCATACGAAAGTACATTGTACCGACATTGGAGCATTGAGCAATGACTCGAGTCTCGAGCGAGCTCTCTCTTTCTATGGTGGAGGACACACGTGCAGCCTTGGAGGTGGAGATACAGATCTACCTCTGCCGCCCGAGCAGCCTTCTACCTGGTTGCCAGAGACCTTGAATCTCCAGAGGCGAGGCTTAGAGCTGCCGGAGCACTCTTTATTGATATCTACCTCTTATAGGATTCCAGGAGGAGAGGGCCACACTTCATTGGAAAAGGACCTTTTTACAGGTTTACTGTGTCTTCAGCAGATTTGTGACAGATGAGAGCGATGACATATGTGACGCTGTCTTTGATGAGGTTCGAGGTGAATTGTACTCTTGGATGGGTGAGCTAGCCAAAGACTTGTTTGACTGGTGTGGATGGATTCATTGACCAGATGGCTTCTCCCTGTTACCTTAGTTCTACATCGGACCAACACGTCACAGACTCGTTCTTCCTCATGGCTCCTAGAGATGTATCTCATTTGTTGGGGTTTGAGGAGCGACCGCTTATTGATTAGATGACAGAGATTATACAGGGCCGATCTCCAGGTTATGCTGTCCCTTGGTATTCAAACTAGAGCTATTTTGTGAAGATTCAACATGCTCTAGATAAGGTAAATTAAAAGCAAAGGCTTAGCGAGGGGATGCTTGAATTTTGTGGTCGGCTTTGATGGAATAATCTTTATCCCAAGTGCCTTTGGTAGTGGCAAGGAAATTTTGTAACTCACCATGATGGTTGACTAAGTGTCCCTTCTTGGCAGTGCTTGCGGTTGCAGCTTAGAACAAGTATTGAGCGATGTGCACTCGTTTAACTGCCACTTCAAAAAAAAAAAAACTCATATGCAAGCACATACTTAACCCTCTAGTGATCCACAATAGGGGGAAGTGCATCCTCGGTAACATCCATGTTATGAGGATTAATCACAAGAAGTTTTGGACAAATTCATGTGTAGCTGCAGCTCTGGCTGTTGCTGTTCTAGGCTCTACGTACCAGGCAGAGGCCGATCTGAACAAGTTTGAGGCTGACATGCGGGGAGAATTTGGGATAGGATCTGCTGCACAATTTGGCTCTGCTGATTTAAGGTGATTGTTCAAACGGACCTATCAATTTATATGAATGAGTTTTTCATTTTCTGTCTGTATTCTAAACGCTTTTCAAAACATCTGAGTTCTTTATTTGCTTCATACTTGCCATTCGGTTTTATGGCCTTTATTGCAACAAGTCCAACAGCTATCTGCCAAACATCTCTAGAGGATATCCTATTTGTGATGCTTTTGTTTTCAATTGTTAAGGTTGCTTGTTAGTCATGGCTATTGTAAAATTAATGTAGATGAAGCCATGACCATGTTTTTTTGCTGGAAGGAATGGAATGGAGGAGGCAATGATATTTGCTTTTGCTAGTCATTTAGTCGCCTTTTCTTAAGTATACAGTATATTCATAATTGCTTAATCAAACTACTAGCTTACCCATGTTGGTGCTTTTTGGTTTCATTTTTGTGTACCTGAATGCCATGTTTACTGGTTTGTCCTGCAGGAAAACTGTTCACACAAATGAGAATTTCAGGTAAAAGATATGGGAGTCTGTCATTAAGGATGCCATCGCTGATGAATCCTACCAACCTAGCTTCTACCTGTTTGTAGGCGAGCCAATTTCACCTCAACAGATATGAGGGAAACTGACTTCAGTGGTAGCACTTTCAATGGCGCTTATATTATGGAAAAGGTGGTAGCATACAAGACTAATTTTGAAAGTAAGCGTCTAATTACCAATGACAATTGACGTAAGGCTGTTTAGGTGGCTTTGGAGCTAGTTTTCTAATTGGCGTTATGCTTCTCAGATGCCGATTTGAATGACACCTTGATGGACAGGATGGTAAGGTCTGATCTTAAAACTGATTGATCTGTACTTGCTTTGTTGTCCTAGAACCACTTCTGGGTTTTATCGAAATAAATAAGCCCACATCTTGTTTTTATTAATGTTTGCATTCTCTGACACATGGTGGTCCATTGCCATTGATTTGTAGACAACACCTGAAGTTCTAGTAATGCACAGGTCCTCAATGAGGCAAATCTGAAAAATGCGTCTTCCAAGCCTGTAAAATTTCAATTTAAGGTGTACCTGACTCTCGGGGGGTTCACTATGTGTAAAACTACCATATCACGTGCGTTCAAGACATGTTTGTAAAACTTTTTATCTGTGAATTTTGTTAAGAATATAATGTACCTTTTTCTTTTAAAATCTGTAATTTTTTTTTAATTTTGAAAAAGTAATACCTTTCTGTATATATATTTCTGTAAGTTCTAAGAACTTTAAATACCCTTCTGTTGACTTACGTGATAAGTTACATTTTTATTAGGTGACCTCCTCGGGACCTGGCTAGATATACATTGACTTGGTCAAAGCTTAATGTACTGCTAATAGGCTCTTTGCAAATATGCTGACTGGGATGAGTACACGAAAGAGTTTGGGTTGCTCGAATGTACGTTGGAATGCATATGGCTTCCCCTCCTCTCCCTCTTGAGTGCCCCACCTATGAAGCTGCTTGACAGGGACGGGTTTTGTGACGATTGAAAGGGATTGTGCTAAGCTTCCCCTTGAAATCTAGGTGAAGAGATGATGTATATTATTTCTGTTCACATTCTCATCATCTCTTTAATAGATATTTATCATACTTGAAGTTTTGCATTGGTCTGTGTCATCAAACCATTTCGATATGTAAAGATTTGGTTTCTGTACTTTTTGTTGCCTGTAAGAAGGCCTTCATCTTAATGGAAACATATTATGACCTTTCTTGTACATATCTTCTCTGTGTGGATTCGCTGGCTTGAAGCTTTGAGTGACATTGCGGTCTGTGTAAAGGGTGTGATAAGCATGTGTCGCAAAGGGTGTTAATGGAGGCATTGGTATGTTTGCTTCTTTGCATGTATTTAACCAGCCCATGGCATATTTAATCCCCCCCTCCCTCCTCTCTCTCTCTCTCTCTCCCTCCATCCATCTCTCTCTCTCCCCAACAGTTTAATCTCCACAAAAGCAGCAGAAGTTACTTGCACACCCGGACCCATGTGCACATGAACACGAGCACACTCGTCCATGTAGGCATGTACGTGTGCACATGTGTGTACATATTGCATCTATTGCATATCTTTAAGTATGTTTGTATATAAGTGTTGTGCTATCTATACACAAGCAGGCGTGCTTTACACTTTTTAGTGTAGAACTCTTATAATAATGTGGTCAAATTTACTCCAATGCCATCTTTAGTTGATGTGGCTAGCCTGGTGCTATGCTAAAATTTTCAGATGCACCATCAAGCATATCACCAATACCATTGGTGTCTTTTCTTCCACTAGTAATTGAATAATGGCAACGATGATGTTGCAACTATTGTCGTAAAAACTTGCAAACACGCATCATAATATTGTAGCAATGAGAAAAATAAAGAATCGATGCAAAGCTTTTCCCAATTTTGCAGTCATTGGGATTCTATTTCACATGAGTGAAAGTAATGAGAAAAACAAAGAATCGATGCAAAGCTTTTCTCAATTTTGTGGTCATTGGGATTCTATTTCAAACCATAGGCACAACAGAATAAAGATTTTATAGCCATAATTAAAACATGATTTAAAAACTGCAAAACCATAAATATAACCCACTTTCCATATCATAACCATTACCATAACTTGCTTATTATACCATAACCATAACAACCATATCATCATTGCGTAATCATAACCATAACCATAATCTGATTGCCAAAGCATAACCAATACATGATTGTCATAGCATCATTGCAAAATCATAACCATAACTTGATTGCCAAACCCTAACCATACCATGATTGTCATACCATCATTCCAAAACCATATCCATAACTTGATTGTCAAACCATGACCAAAACCTCTATGACGTACCATAACCATAACCTCTGTGCTATACCATAATTGCGAAATCATAACCATAACCTAATTGTCATACCACAATCATAATCGCAAACGGAATGCAAAACCATAGACATAAACACTACAAACATGTACATGTAAACAGTTACTGAGTAAGATTGTATGAAGAAGACCACTGTATCAAGATGACTGAGTAAACTTGTATCAAGAAGACCCTCAGGGTAATGCCTCCCAGTCGACGACCTCTCCCTCCTCCTGCAGCTGGGTCAAAAGGGTCACAAGTCTATGCTTGTACCCATACTTCTCCCGTGTCGGAAGGCGCTTCACGAAAACTTCCTGCAAAATTATGGTTTAATCATGAGATAAATCTTCAAAACATATATATTTTCAACAATACAAAGCATACGTATAATACTTACAAACTCATGTCGAAGCGTGTCGTAGCTTCCACTCTCAAGATGTGACGCTCCAACAGACTCCAAACGTGCTCTGGCTGCATCTCTTTGCTACTGAAATCTGTCAGGATTGTCTTGTGTCTCTCGTGCAATCCCCGCCCACTCCTCTACGTCCAACCATCCCAGCTTTGGACTGCCGGCATTGTACCTATCTTTCGCCTCTGACTGACGGCGTGACATTGTGGCCTTTGCCACGTCCAAAACCGAGCCATTCAAGACTGCATCGTACCCCTCTGCCGGCCTGTACTCTCTCTGAATGGCCTCGACAATGTAACTCTTTCTTTCATCGTCGAGATTATCCCAAATCTCTATCATAGAGTGACTAAACTGAACTATACAGAGCTGCCAAATCCTCTGTCGCATGGCCTTTTCGACCCTATTCGCCACAACAACCCCATCCCTGCTCTTGTACACCTTGCTAGGATTATGTTCGTGTGATCCCCAAGGTGTACGTGGTGTGCCAATCGGTGAACTATCTACTGAAGAGAGTAGTGGACGCTCTCTCGGTGGTGTGGATGCATCGGTAGAACCACAACCTTAGCCTCCAAAACGACGCCTACCTTGTCTCGAAGATGAACCACCCGTCGATGTAGGTGGCACACTAGTCCTAGGCGTAGGGGACACACTCGACTGAGGTGTAGGGCCGGTCGGTGTAGGGGTCACACTGGTCCTAGGCGTAGGGTTGTCCGTAGTAGGTCTAGAGGAACGTGCTGCCCAAAGGTTCTGTGCCATTGCGATTTTCTTTGGTGTGAACTGTGTCAAAAAGGAGCCCATCTGCTTGGGTGACATGCCGGCCAGAGTGATAGGAAAACTAAAATTAGGAGAGTATGTATCGTCGTCATCGGCCATACACAAATAACACCCACAAAATACGTTAGTTTACAGAAGAAACGTTTAATCAATACAAATAACAAATAAACGAAGCTGCAACATAAATGAATGAATCTAAAGTGTATTGTACACTAATAAAAAGAGTTTTTAGCAAAAATCATTAGTTAATCTTTCATCTTTTATGAGATCCGATGCACCAAATGTCTATCTCAATCTGTATTTCTGCATCTTCGTCATCAAACTCTACTTCTTCGTCGCTTTCCGTGTCAGCTTCAGTATTTGACACCTCATCTCTAGGTTCAGGCATATGCTCACCACTGACCTCCAACTCAAAATCCAAACGTATATCATCCATCAGCCCTGCACTTTGTTCATGAATCACCTCTTCGACCTCAACGTCCAATCCTTCACACACTTGCCTGCTCCGTGGAGCAACTTGAACAACATAGAGCCAGCGCGGTTTAGACAAATCATTTTTATCTTTTTATGTCCATAGTGGATCTAGTGTGAACACAACTTGTTCACAATGCTGCGAAGTACGAATGTATCTCGCGCATCTGTCCACACCCGCATAGAGTTCACTTGAATCAATCATCTCTTGTCTTTGTACACAGTTGTATTAGGGCCGTTTGTAATAACTTTGAACCACTTGACATCAAAGATAAAAATATCAAACTTTCTAAAGCTAATCTTCAAGATCTCTTGGATGTAGCCAAAGTATTCAAGTTGGTTAATCTCCGTATTCTCATCCCTGGCACTACTCCTACTTTTTGGACGTAGCTTTAACACCACTGTCGAAAGTGAACCTTTATTCGTCGATCCGATGCACTCTGAAGTGTTTTCCATACGACCATAAAGCTCCATATTTGTGATACGCAACCACAAAATTGAAACAGACTTAAAGTTATTTAAGTAATGTGATCATGTGGAGCTTGAAAAGGAAGTTGTGAAAATATACATGCTAATCGCAATCCCTTGACATCTCCTCTTCCTCTTCAGTAATCAACACTCCATTTCTCTTTGCCTCTGAGATTGTCGCATCTAACCACCGCCCATTTAAAAAGTCAGGCAATTTTTGAAGATGCTCTGAAAAGGAATGTAAGGTGCACCGGAAGTGAATGTTGAACTTTGCTCAAGATGAGTGGTCCGAACTGTGCTCAAGGGTTCCTTTTACTTACGGAAGGGAGAGCCTTCCGTTCCTTTAGTGAGAGTGCAAATGATCCCAAACAAAGTGATAGACACTGTGAATGAAAGTGCTGAGACTGAGAGATAGAGAGAGAAGAATACGACACCAGAATGTTGTCTATCACAAATTGCTGACGTGTCAAAGCCCTAAAGAAGGGAGCCAACTTGCAGATGCCGGTCGACGAGCCTAAACCCTAAGAAGAACAAGTAAAAGAAGAAGAAGTCCTACCAACTTATGGGGACCTTGTCCAATGGGGCCCAGAGTGACATAAAGGATTAATATAAAGCAGGACTCTCACACACACAAAAGAGACTTGTGGCAGATTTTTTAAAATTGCGATGGAATGATGACGTGGCAAGCTAAACGGAATTTTGTGTTTTGTGCTGGCTGATGATGTGGCAGGTTGTACGGATTTTTGTAAATTACGTTGGCAGTTTTTTGGCTTTGCTTTTGGACCAGATGCTTTTGAGTTTGAAGGCTTTTTACTGTAAACTGCTTTTGGGGCCTAGGGCTTTTAAATATGAGGTAAAGGGCTCATTCTTTGGCATGCTTCGTGGAGAAGGTGCAGAGTCTGGAGTACCGGCTTGTACTGTGTTGATGCAATATAAAGAAATACCGAAAGTGGCGCCAAGGTTTGGGGCCAATACTCTCTGGGGTGGACTTATGCCACTCCGTGTCCGTGTCGTCTCTCTCTCTCTCTCTCAGTTCTGTTTTTATTGAAGTGCTAAAAAGTCTGTTCAGTTTGTTCTTTTCTATTGGCATGTGGTGCCCGTCTTGTGACATTGTCAAACCCTCCTCCGAAGGCCCCACTCTCTATGGCGAGAGTGGTCTACTATTGATTGCACAAATCTCTACAATGCTTTGGACTTGCCGATGATGTCAACGACGATGAGGACGACGACGAGACGGACTGCAATTTGAAAACGCTAATGGTTGAAATTTGCAAATCTTTATCTGCTGAATTATGACTCTATGTCTATGACGATGTCGATGGCGACGATGCGACGACGACGCGTTGAAAACGCAGATGCTGAAATCTACGTTTTCCGGGCTGAACCTGCAAACTGTGTTGGATCTGACTGTGCAGCGAGGATCTGATACGGGAAGGTGAGATCTGCGAGGTTTGGGACTTGTTCTGTAGAGTCTTGATGATGAAAACTGAAAACACTGGTCTATATGGTGAATCTGTCGCGGTAGATTTGCAAAACGCTAAGGGTTGATCTGCAAACCAAAAACGCTAGGGTTGAAAATTGTTCTGCTGCGGGATATCTGCTGACACTAGGGCTGTTCTGTGGTCTTGCTGTCGTCATACTGTTGCAATGCAAAAACGTCGGGCTGATCTTGGTCTTGGTGCAAAAACACTAGGCTTTGCAGCTGGTGCAAAAACGCTAGGTCTGTTGGGGGGGGGTTCTTGCTGAGAAGTTGCCTCTTGAATCGAAGTTCCTGCTGCCTCTTTTGCTAAAAAGTGCTAGCGCTAGTTTGATTATGTACTTGCTTGCTAAATTTACCCTATCTAGTTTCCAAAAAAAGTCACTTAAAAATAATAAGTGAAAAATGTCAAAAATAAGAAAAATAGGTCTATGCACTGTAAAAATGCTCCTGATGGGTTCTAATGGAAATCCGATGATCATGTTGTGTGCAACCAGAGGATATGCATCTTTTCTAAGTGTGTGGACATGCATGGTATGCGAATAGACTCACAAAAGTGCCAAAACACTTCCTAATCTAGGCTGGGTGAACTGAACTGAACCCACATCATGAAGTAGATTGTCCACGTATACATCGGGTTAGATGTGCACGTGACATCCCCTCCTTTTCAAAGTGAGGTACTGATACCGAACTATATGGCATCGAGGAAGATCGCCAAGAATTTTTGGAATCCTGGAAAGGACTCTTTGGCGGCCCACTGATGCATGGGGCATGAGATACTTGAACTTCATAAAGGTCTGCAACGCTTGCTTCTTTGGGCCGTGCCGAAAGCAACACAAACTCTTCTGAGATTCGTTCAATGCTTCAACTTCGTCTAGAGTCGTGCCTCCACCTTCTTCAAGAATCTCCGAAGATGAAAATTCCTAAAACCACTTCCAACACAAAAACATGAACATACTCATTCCATGTAAAGTGACTAGAAAATACTAGTCTTCTGTAAAGACTGTGCATGCAATGTAGATGAACATATAGACGGAGTGCCAAACCGTTCATTAAACACACGCCAACAATGGGGTCGAATCTTTACTTTCTGATCTAAATCAATCAACTGTAGAAAAATACAATGGAAATGCCGATGCTCATTAGGAAAAGTTTGGACTCAAAAAAGGTTTTTTTTGGCGTTAGAGAGAGAATGATGTTCGGCCAATAGAGTTTGAGTCACCACAACGGTAGCTCCACTTTATTTGATTTTTATCTCAAATTTGTGCATTTTCAAAAAATATCTTTTTCTATTAAAAAGATCTGAATAAGAAGATACGACGCGATTTGTGTAAATTATTCCCCTGCCATGAGCGACGAACGCCGAATGTGCCATAACTCACATTCAATGAGGCACACCTTTTGATGAACACTTTTCAAGCTACTACTTCTTGTGTAAACTAATGAGCCTCTTTTCTTTTATCGTTTTCGCATAGTGTCACTTCACAGCTAATGCGGAGATGGAAGGAAAACAACCACGACGACCATCCGCCTCTGTTAAATCTGTGGAACTATTCAACAGCTTTGACTTAGACCATGGTCTCGCTGGATGTCTACCATAGTCACCATTGGTAGTTGGGTTCTGCTTCAAACAAGAAGAAGAAAACGGATGTCAAATGAATTCATCAACAGCTAAAAAGGACGTGTGAAAGATTTTCGCTTGTCTCAAACGGGAAAGACAGTGAAAGAGGTGCTCATTGAGCATGCATATATGCACTCCGAACTACGACTACAACAGTCACCTTTGGGGTTTCCTGCTCATAGACCAAACTGTGTGACTACTATATTGCTAAAAAGTCTTTAAAGATCCTTCAAGTTATTTTGTTGACTATTTCTTGTGACCATTCTCTTATCTTTTGTTTTTGCAGATATTTATCCTTCTAACAAAGAAGACTGGCAACCAGTTGAGTGCATGATTGGTATTTTTGATGCTTTTCATGCTTCGGTGGGAGAACTTATGTACAAAACTAGTGCGAGAAGAGCTCTCGTAGAGAGGGGAGTTTTCTTTTACGACTACTTTTACAACGCCCCTTGCTCTGTCCATGGATTTGGCACTTTGAAACCTTTCCCTCTTCCCCAACAAGATTCTCCAAAGTGGCGAGTTCCAACTTCAAAAACCTCTGAGTGTTTTAAACTCAAGCTTCATCAGGAAATTTTGAAGTGTTTGCGACCAAACATTGCAAGCAGGTAAGTACGAGTCAGTCTATTTATGCCATTACATGTCTTTATAGATTTCTTCCACGATGAGGAGCTTAGAAAAATAGAAACTATGTTCATCTGCAAATCCCAAACTTGCCTTGATTTTTTGGATGATAATTGGGATGTCAGTGATTCTGAAGGCATTTTGTGCAAAGTTGACAAGCGCTCAGTTGTGTGCAAGCGTATGATAGCATCACATAATTTTATAGTTTCTTTCTACTACATGAGGTGGCATCGAGTGAATGGTCAGTTGGTAGCTATGGATCAAGATTTCAGTGACAATGCTTTTAATCCTTTGATGTCCATCGAGATATGGTTTTCAAATTATTTGCTTACAGTTGTTGTGGTTAGATCAAATGTCACTTTAAGACAGGTTCGAGAGGATCTGTTAAATGAGTTCGATCTCAATTTGCTTTCAAAATTTGTTTTCAAGTGTAACATGCGAAAGGTACTAAGCTACATGTATTACTTTTATACGTTGATTTTTCTATCGTGCTCATGTATCCCAATGTCTTATCGCGTACGTTACATTGCAGGTACCTCACAGACAAGAAAAAACGACTCTTTGTGCAAAGATTACCAACGTGACAGACTTGAAATAGTGAACTAACTGTACACAATGATTCAAATACTATTCTCAAAGATTACTCGACAAAGGCATCTCTCTACATTACCAAACACCATTGGATCCTCACTCTCCCATTGTTTTGGAAACTGTACACAACATTTTGTAAACGTTGAACCATAATAAAAACAAAAGTCAAATTTCGATCCACTGCTTGTAATCAATTTGTCAAAAGTACATTTCATAATCTCTTTTTAATCTTGTGCGTGCGGTGATGTGGGGGTTGTTGGTTGAGGTTGAGGAGAGGTGGTGGCTTGGGGGTTTGGGGGCTCTGGAGCTGCTTCATGAGTAGGAGAGGTGCTGGGTGGGGGGTTTGGGGGCTCTGAAGCTGCTTCATGAGCAGGAGAGGTGCTGGGTGGGGGGTTTGAGGGTTCTGGAGCTGTTTCTTCACGACGAGAGCTGGTGGGAGCTTGGGTTGGGGAGGCATCTGGGGAGATATTGATATGTGCTTGTGTTGGTGTGGCAGACACGGGGTATCTTGTCGGCGGAGGCCTAGGCGTGGGCCTTGGTGCTGGCGGGATAAAAGCATCACGTGCTCCGCCTGGACGCATGGTCGGGCAATTGATTAAGTTTTCAATCATTCTGTTTCTAAATGAAGAAACATCAACCTTTGAATAATCGGCCAAATTTCTTACCTACGTTAAGAACATCATGTTTATTAACATAGCTACTAACTTATTAAGATACAAATTTGTAAACGAGTGTCAAATGCTTACACTTCTACGACTTCCATCAAGCATGACCCCTAACAAAATTTCTGCATTGAATAAGACCCTCCATCCACAAGAGTAGGCATCGTCCTGCTTAGGGACTTTGCAACTAATAATCGTAAGATTATCATATATCTGATCTTGCGTTAAAGATTCAAGAGCAGACACAAGCTTCCGAACAGATCTGCGCAAAATACAATTAAATTTCATAAGCGACTTTTGACAAAATTCTATGCGATGTCGAACAAAATACAAAACCTCTTACCTACGTACTTCACCATGAAATCTATGGGATGGATTAGCAAGGTAGCACTGGTTTCGTTCAAGGTGTAAGAGAACAAGACTCCAATGAGATCTGTTACAAATAAACATAAGCAAAACATATGTCATCACAACAAATTAGAGTTCAAGAGAAAATAATTTCACTATTGAAAACATTGCGTATCCTTCATGATAAGCCAGAACAAATTTTTTTGCCGTATCCATGTTCACTGACTGGAACCAGTCAACTACTTCCACTAAAGATGTATCCTCGGCCGTCAAAATGACCGGGAGGTTCGAGTCAAGGACGGCGACATCATCTTGCATATTCCATGGCAAATTTGAAACTACAAAACTGTAAAGAAATTCGTGTCATACAAAATTGAATATATTAAAAGAATTTATTGTGAAAAAAAGAATAGCACGCACCAAAGCAAGCAATTGATGATTGAGTCTGTGAGTTCCCTCGTCCGGTTCTGTAAAATTGCAATCTCGTGGGGGTGATAAGGAAAATACAGAATGCGTCCCCACACAGGAAGGCCAACATGGAAATAAGGAAACAGCAATGACAAATCATCAGCGTTGGCGTCGCTGATGGCATTTGCCATTTGTTCCTCCATCATCTCAAGGCGTAACTGCTCCAATCTCTCACTATCATCTTCTGTTGTGTCCCGCTCGATGTTGAGACGGGTGTTGTATCGATGCATTTGTGCAGACACTTCATGAACTTTGACCTTGTCAATAGGTGGTATTCTAAGAATATTGTCCATCTTTCGGTCTAAAATACCGGCAGGCGGTATTGTTTTGTCATACCTGAACCTGAGAAGGCGAAGTGTGATGATGTCTCGCGGCATCAAAGTTGTCCTATGGGCGTGGGCCGAGAGAATGTCGCTGTCCTGGAAAAGCTCTACAAAAAAATCCTCAGCGGCCTCGTGCAAGCACCCCATTGCACTTCGAGACCACTGGAAATTTAGGTTGTGTTGCTTGCAAATCTCGCGAACAACTCTCTGGAATGGCAGTTTAGGTATTGCCAATGAAATGTGCTTTTGGAGCTTACGAAGTTTGAGTAGAACGCTCCTATTCTGCTCGTATCTTCTTCTTCGCATTGTTGCCCGTAACTGCGGCATGGTCTTGCCCGGAATCACCTGCGATGTTGACGGTTGCACTGTAGACGAGCTAGCCTAGCCCTGCGGACCAGACTGGCCAGGAAAAACCTTCCTTGCTGTTTGCTTTGTGCGGGCCATGACCTGAACGAGGAGAATACAAGAAAATATGGAAATCTGGATGTGGGTAAAAAGGCAGAGTGACTAGAGACACTTCGAAAAAAACGATGAGAAAAAAAGGGGAGGGGGGAGTTTATATTAGCGGAATAAGTATAATGAGAAGAGGCGGCTGCATTAATCATGACATTGCGAGGTATGACGGGAAGCGTGCGAGCATAATGATTACGCGCCATGTGGCACATCAGAACTCAAGCGATATTGGTGGTGCCGAAATTAGTGGCATTGCCTATTCGCGGGGTGGCACGACGAGGAAAGAAGCGCCCCAACGGGTTGCCCTAGCAACAACGATATGTCGCGGCACAACGCGAGGAGGCGGACCAGAGTACACTGCACTGGTCGTATTGCGTTATGACATGACAACAAGTTGTCGCGCCAAAACGCGATAGCGATGCTTTTGTGGAGCTGTGGCACCAGTTTCGCGTTGTGGCGTGATCGTTCCACGGCGGCTGACACGTGGCGTAATCATCACGGTGATTGCATGATGCACGCATGGCGCGACAAAAAAGGCGTCGCGGCACAACGCGAGGAGGCGGACCTGAGTACTCTGGACTGGCCGTATCGCGTTATGTTATGACGCGACAACAAGTTGTCGCGCCAAAACGCGATAGCGGTGCTTTTCTGTTGTGGCGGCACCAGTTTCGCATTGTGGTGCGACTGTTTCACGGTGGCTGACACGTGGCGTAATCATCATGGCGACTGTATGATGCACGCCGGTCCCATGATGCACGTCAATCGATGTCATCATTGTCCTCGGGAGTCCTATAAATATGACTTGCTCCCCCATTTTCCCTTTGTTTGGATGTTGTGCTCTCTCCTCTATCTTCGCTTTTGAATTTCCGTTATGGACCCCTTCAATGTTGAAGCAGAGGAGGAAGTGCCTTGCTCTGAGGATACCCCCCAAGACAAACTATCTCATTTTCTATACTGCATTGGGCTTGAGCAGCGCGAGACAGAGATCAGGCCGATGTTCAATCCAGATTTTTCTTTGCATGAGTGGATTGTCTCCGCGCAACATTACTTATCAGGTTTTGAGCAGACCTACCGGCAGCAAACGTCTGGTGGCATTATCGAGATACAAGGAGTTCGTTTTGTTCACATGAAGGATATCAATTCGGACTCCTCCAAGAAACACATATTTTCTAGGAGTTGCCTTAAGCTGCCATTGCACTTGCGGATAACAGACTACAAGTGTACACTTCATAACCGCAAGTGTCGAGTGGCTGAATATTATGCAAGTTTTAGTTTATATTTGCATTTAATTTTGGATGAGCATGCTGATGCTGCAGAGGCCTCGCTAGAGGATCAGACTGGGGAGGATCAAGAGCCCAAGTCTCGGGGAAGCCTTGCCTTGCAGGTTTCAGAGGGAGCCCAGCTTCAGGAGGATGCTTTGCATACTAGTGTTCTACCTACCATACCTATTGGTGATTTGCAGTATGTCATGCTTAACGACATTATGGAGCTTTTTGACCTTCGAGAGGACTATTGACTTGCCATTGTGGCACAGAATCTCGAAGAGGATGATGCTGTCATTGACCCTGAGCACGATAAGTATTTTGTTATAGATGCCCATGTAAATGACGATGAGTTCGTTGACCCCGCAAGTGCACTTGTGATGATTTACAATGATGTTGCTAGGTATGAGTGCATGCTTCCAACAGAAAAGGAGTTCATGGAAGTGCAAAAAAAGCTAGGGATTGAAGAAATGGGTAAGGCAAGCACTTCTTCATCATCTTTGGCCTCAACCTCCAATGCGCCCACTGGAGGTCAGGGCGGCATGAACCTATGGAATGAGGACTTACTTGAGGAAGATGAAAACCAGAAGGTAATCTTTTTTATTTGCCTTACCTTTTTGGTTTCTACTTATCTCATTTCATAACTTTAATTTGTTGCAGTTGGTGGTCTATGATGATACCTTCATTCCTCGCCCTCGTGGACAAGGCATGGGAGATTTAGGAAATAATTCCTCTCTCGGCCAATACTTAAAGAATCTTAAGTATCCGAGTTTTTTGGTCTTCCATTCGCCCTTCTCCAATGACAACGCGGAGCTACCCTTGATGACGTTGAAGACACTTTCAAGATATTTAGGAGGGGCCGTCATTAGGTGGAACGCAGATAAAATAATGCTTTTAGAGAAAAAGGCCGCATTGTATATGTTTGGCCAAGGGCCAGGAATGTATGGTTTGCGTAGTCGTTATTTTTTGACCCAAGCAGCATATGGTTTGGCATGCGGAATCACTGACCCTGCGCAATTACTAGAGTATGACAAGCATGCTATGTTTCGCAATAAACAACCAATTGGGCATCTGCCTACTGAAGAAATGTCTCTTGTGGCTGTGGAGGTGGAGACAAATGTACTGTCGACAAACAAACTTGCAGGACTAGGTTGCAAAAGACCAAGGCAAGAAGAAGACGATAACACACAGCAAGAAAAAAGGCCAAAGTATTTTGTAACTTTTCTTGACGAAGATGAAGAATAGAGAAGCTCCAATGTATATTGTCGATGCCAAAAAAAACCCAGCCTATTGTTTATATGTAAATATATAATCACAATTTTATCAAATAAAGTAATATACCATGGAATGAGTTATGTGTTGATTTGTCCATGCAGCTATGAAAGACCTGTGGAAGGTCTCCAGAGCGTCTTGAAACAATGTATAGTCAGTATCTCTCTAAGTATTGAGCTCACAAAACTTGAATATAGAATCCAAACTTTTCCACACGTTCGCTTTGCGAGTCCTTGCTGCACCATTGTCTGCGTGGTCAACCACTGCATTGTGCAAGTTTCTCCACCGGTTGTATCTCAATGTCAACCTTTCCTGAGCACTTTGGCTTTTGCGTTGTTTGCCACTTGTTGGCATCGACAAGAAGAGACAGGCTTTCACACCGCCAATAGACAACTTCTTTGGCACATCTCGACCATTCTTAGACCTCTTCTCGTCCTGCTCTATTTTCACATGTCCTCCATGCAAGCCCATATCTGAGAAAGCTGTTTCCAATGATAATATAGCCCTTTGTTTTGCTGATGCTGGCCGAGTGGTCCAAGCAAAACAAATGTACAAAAACATAAGTTTCTCAATGATTCTGCGGAGTGCATGCATCGTGCAAATATGCACTCTGGATAGTGGAATATCCAACACTGGGCGGAAGTTAAGGTCCTGCAAGTGCCTGTCCGGTGCTCTCCTCCAATTTCTTTTGTCAAGACCAATGACTCCTCCCATGCAATACAAACAAGGACTTTTACTTGTTGCTCCCTTTGAGATGTTGTACATACACTTTAGGGTTTTGAGATCTCCAGCCATATGCCACTCTACTGTGTATGAACCCATGCCTAATACATCGAGTGTCTTTCCATTTCTCTGTTCGCTTATGACTTCAAGAATACTTGTTTGATGGAAAACCGAGTTAAGAATATCGAAATTCTCTGCAGACACCTGAAATGGAAAAACCAAACCAATCAAATGAAACATGTCTAACCATTTTTTAAAGCAAAAACTTGTTGATATCAAACCTTGAATGTGGCTAATAAAACAATATTGTTTTCGGATTGCACGCTAAAGTTTCTAGGGTCGTCTGAATCAATGCTTTCATCTAATGCTTTATTCATAAGTGTTATTGTGACACGCTCAACCTTTGTCTCTTTCACTAGCTCGCACTCATCCAGTTTAGGCACAAACTTCAAGACTCCATTGCATTCCTCTTGAGAAATCTCGAACAATTGAACAATATATGTCTGCAAAGCTACTAAATCATAAAATATATTATTGTATTTGTCATAGACCACTTCCTCTGCTGATGGCGATCTGTACATTGCTTCAATGTGAAAAGAAGTGCCCAATGTCCGAAGCATTTCCCCTTGACCTCCAGTCTTGTCTTTCGAATGGAGAAAGGATTTGGCAGCAACGTGTGCTTGAGATTGAACTTCTTACTTTGTTGCTGCATAGTTATGTAAATAGAAAATTAAGTAAATGGACTATTTCCAAGTTTTCAAATGCTACGCATATCCAATATACCTAAAAATTGCAGACATTTGATTTGACAGGTGAAGACAATTGATTCAAACACTAGACATACCTAAAAATTACAGAATAACCTTTGTTGGATTTTCCGGCTTCATCGAGAATTGACTGAACATCACGTGTTTGGAGTTGATTCTGTTTCAAAAGAGTGTCAAGCTGCTTAGCAACAATCTTACAGTAGCGCTTATTGTCCAAAAGTCCGACGACATCTTTGCATTTTCGTATGAGACCATAAGGAATTGAAGAAGTTGGTGTGTTGCTGTCAATATTTGACTGAGGATGTAACAACGATCTAAGCATAAATATGAAAAGTAAGATATAAAACTACAAATGTAAAGATGAATTAAACCTGCTTGAATGATAATCTTACTTGATTGCTTTAACCCTCTTCTTCAAACCCCCAGAACCAACCTTCAGCTGTTCAATGTCTCGTAAGCGTCGTTCTCTTAAGCGAGGACCCAAGACATTATTTTTTTCTCTGAGATCCTACGTGAGCTGTGTGATGCTTTCATTCTTGCCTTTCAGTTGCTGAGCGCACTCTGTCACAGTTTGCTTCAAGCAAAAGTTTTATTTGTGTGCAAGGTCTCTCTCAAGCTTAAGAATATCAATTTTGGCCGCCAAATGCTTGGTGTAGCCATATAAACTAGAATAACCGTCTCCTACATAGTTCAGCAATGACGTTATGTTTCTGAATGGTGGAGTTGAGTTGGTGATACGATACTCAGGATATATCCTGCCATCCACCCAAAGATCAACGCTTTTTTTACCTTGAAATCTGAAGTTCTCTTTTGGAGCTTCGGAAAGGATGCCTCGCTTATTCTTCTTGTGGAGGAGCTCGTATTCTCTGGACAGTTCGATATGCATATGATACACATCGTTTTGACTCCTTGTCTGAGTTCTGTGTGAAGATGATAATGACATTGAGATGACTTGGTGAATGAGAAAGCTCAAAACAGAGGAGAGCGCAAGAGTGCAACAAATGGAAGAGAGCTCAAGGGAGGAGACTACGCACAGGTGGAAAGCAAGAGAGACGCTAAACTGAGGAGAAGAATAACATTCAATGCACCTCGTTGAGCGCCAAATCTTAGTTTTGAAAAATCCAAAAGATTGAGACAATCGGCGTTCAATTCGGAGCCGTCGTATGCTATCATTGTCTGAACACTTTTTGAGAGTTTTAATGAACGTACCCCCCAAATCTGATATCCGAGTTTTTTTGAAAGTGAATTTAAAAAATGAAATTAGGGACTTTTTATTATCTCTCTCTAAGCTGACCTGGCATTTCTTACAAGGCCCATTTTTTAGTCCAATCTTTTCCTAATGTGATGCTCAATCTGTCTTGTGCTCTTTCGGATACTTTGTCATGCCAAGGAAAAGACATGAAATGTGAATTCCTTGAATGCAAACATTTCATCCTTTCATGAGTAATCCGCATACATCCGTGCCCATTCATGAGTGAATCGTGTTCATCGTACAATATGTCATGCCTATGAAAAGGGATCACATAAGGACAGTGACTAAAATACAGGAAAGCATCACTGAATGAAACACTCAAACAATGCATGCTGACTAATCATTCGAGCACATAATACTTTGTGTGGGGGTTCTTTGGACCTAGGCTCGAGAGCCAAGATCGGTTTTTCGTGATCGATCGAATCTTCTTGTGGGGGTTTTGTGGACCTGGACTCGAGAGCCAAGATCGGTTCTTCGCGATTGATCGAAACTGCAATAAGGTTAGATCAACTAACCCATCATTCTTGTGAACAATGATATCTTTTTCCTGCAAATCATCATGCTCGTGAGAAATCACATCTTGATCATGCAAATCATCATGCTTGTGAATAATCACATCATTATCATGCAATTCATCATGCAAATCATGTGTGTCATGCTTTGGAGAGGAAAAGACTAAAAGAGTCTCCTTCTCCTGTTCCTTTGAAAACTGCACCTACGCATTAGAAAAAAGTTTCAACAACTCTTTCACGTGTTGGTCGCTCATCTCTTTTCTTGCTTTGTTCTCGCGATCAAATTCTGCTTGTCTTTCTTCGTGCTCACGATCCAATTTGGCTTTTCTTACTTTGTCTTCCAAGCGTGCTTGCTCGTGCTCACGCGCTATGGCTACCATTCTTTCTTCATATTTGCGCTCTATGGCTGTTATTCTTTCTTTGCTTTCTAACTTCCTGTCCATCATCCTCTTGTCGAAAGCCTCCATAGGAGTTAGTGCAATCCTGGCGTAGATGGGGAAGGGGAAGTGTCGGAAAAACCTCCTAGTGGGGAAAACTCATCTTCGCGACTCCCATGCTCACCACCTCCATGGAAATATCCATTCCACTTCGGGTGATGACCATCCATTGAAGTCTTGGGTTCTAAAGTTCACGAGGAACTTGGGTTCTTGTGGGTCTTGAGTCTTGGGGTTATTCTTTAGCTTGCAGTTTGTGTTAGAGAAGGATCTTCTCTTCACCCGAGTTCTGCTCTTTTTCGCGGGCGCACCCCTTGGCGGCCTTGCGCTCACACCAAGGTTGATTTTTCCCACCTCACGTCGATTGGCCAGCCGCTAAGTGCATGGTCCGCTCTTAATGAGTGAAAAGAGGCACAAGGGGAGGTTGGATAAGTCCTTCTTTCTTGGGTTTCTTGTCACTCTTCAAAAATACGATTAGGAATCGACACACCCAAGAGGACTTGGGTTACGTGCGATCGCAGTTCAAGCAAATAAAAAAATTCTATGGTTCTTTCCTTGAGTGATACAGAACAGTACCAAAGCTCTGATACCAATGTAAGGTGCAAGAAGTGAATATTGAACTTTGCTCAAGATGAGTGCTCCGAACTGTGCTCAAGGGTTCCTTTTACTTACGGAAGGGAGAGCCTTCCGTTCCTTTAGTGAGAGAGTGCAAATGATCACAAACAAAGTGATAAGACACTGTGAATGAAAGTACTGAGACTGAGAGATAGAGAGAGAAGAATACGACACCAGAATGTTGTCAAACCCTCCTTCGAAGGCCCCACTCTGTATGGCGAGAGTGTTCTACTATTGATTGCACAAATCTCTACAATGCTTTGGACTTGCCGACAATGTCGACGACAATGAGGACGACGACGAGATGGATTGAAATCTAAAAACGCTAATGGCAAAAATCTGCAAATCTTTATATGCTGAATTATGACTCTATGTCAATGACGATGTCGATGGCGACGATGCGGCGACGACGCGATGAAAACACAGATGCTGAAATCTGTATTTTCCGGGCTGAAACTGCAACCTGCACTGGATTTGACCGTGCGGCGAGGATCTGCTGTGGGAAGGTGAGATCTGTGAGGTTTGGGACTTGGTCTGCGGAGTCTTGATGCTGAAAACTGAAAACGCTAGTCTATATGCTGAATCTGTCATGATAGATTTGCAAAATGCCAAGAGATGTTCTGTGGTCTTGTTGTCGTCAGGCTGTTGCAATGCAAAAACGCTAGGCTGATCTTGGTCTTGGTGCAAAAATGTTAGGCTTTGCAACTGGTGCAAAAATGCTAGGTCTACTGGGGGATTCGTGCTGGGAAGTTGCCTGTTGAATCAAAGTTCCTGCTGCCTCTTCTGCCAGAAAGTGCTAGCGCTAGTTTGCTTATGTACTTGCTTGCTAAATTTTCCCGACCTAGTTCCCAACAAAAGTCACTTAAAAATAATAAGTGAAAAATATAAAAAATAGGTCTATGCACTATAAAAATTCTCCTGATGAGTTTTGATGGAAATCTGATGATCATGCTGTGTGCAACCAGAGGATTTGCATCTACTTCAAGGGTCTAGACATGCACGATCTGCGAACAGACTCACAAAAGTGCCAGAACACTTCCTAATCTAGGCTGACTGAACTGAACTGAACCCATATCATGAAGTAGCTTGTCCATGTACACATCGGGTTAGATGTGCACGTGACAAGGAAGGTTTCTAGTGGCACGGTTGCGCTTGAAGTGCAGGTGATCTGTCAAGTATTGTTGTTTTTTCCCTTCGTACCTCTCTAGCCACTTTTGCATGATATCTGAGTTGAGAAGGCAAAATCTCATAACCTTTTTTCGCATTGTGATGTCCATCTTTCTAATGATGCCTTGTCCCTACTGCTCGTCCCCTGTCACCTTGAGCAACTTGTCGTTACATGAACAAGTGAGCCCCTTGATCACATTATTGAACTGTAATTTGCACTTTATCATGTTTAGGATACAATGTATTTACCTGAAAAGCTTTGTGATGGAGGCGTCAAACCGTCCGTAGAAGACTGCAAATTAAGCATTGCCAAAGCGGTACGGAGAATTGAGATTTTCGCACCATTGTAAAGCGGCATGTGTGCTATCATGCCGTCGATATGGATGGGATGACTGAGGTTGGTTGGCAGTATTGCCTTGAATGTTATCGTCTTCTATGTTTTCAATGATGAAATCCATGTCAAAGAACACGTTTAACATCTGCTCCATCTCTACTTCTTTAAGTGCCACATTGGTATTGATTAAGAGGACTCAGCCGATGGCTGTTCGTTTGAAAATCATCTTCTCTGGAATGAAGTTGGAGCATTATCTACTTGCGGAGTTTGATCTATTGTTTCTGGACCATGAGATCGATAACGCAGATCTTGTAGTTGCTCTATCGGAAAGAGACCGTGATAGCGTATGTGCTGGTCACATAATTTTAGTTTTTGAAAGATCTGATACTTGCAATGCGCACAAGGACATGGGGAGGACATGCCATCCTATCATCCATACTTTACCTACCAATGATGCAACAAATAATAAAAATACTCTTGTTATAACTACTCACTACTAACTACATGACAATACATGACAACCTCACATTCTCTAGCCAGACCTGATCCCCGCACACCTGGGTCTAGAGGTGCACGGAAATTAGGACCACAGGGTAATAATCTCGTCTTTGTTGGTCAATGACTATATAATAAGGTTTTTGAAGTCTGTGTGCGCTTTTAAAGTCCGATTTCGTTATTTTACTTCGTTTATTAATGTCTATTTACGTTTTGAAGTACACAAGTCAATTTCGAAGTCCGTTTGCGTTTTTTAAACTATTTGTCGCTAGCTCTAACAACCTCACATTCTCTAGCCATGTCCGATCCCCGCACACCTCAGTTTAGAGATGCACAGAGATTAGGACTACATGATAATAATCTCGTCTTTATTAGTCAATGACTATATATTAGTGTTTTTGAAGTTTATGTGCGCTTTTGAAACCTATAACTTAAACCTAACCTATAACCTATAACCCAACCTAACCTAACCTAACCTATAACCTAAACCTAACCTATAACATAACCTAACCGAAGTTCGTTTGCGTTTTTTAAAATACACGTCATTTTCGAAATCCGTTTGTGTTTTTTTTACTATTTGCTGCTAGCTCTAACCTAACTTATAACCTACCTTATAATCTAAACCTAACATAAGATAACGTTTAATCTATAATCTATAACCTAAACCTAACCTATAACCTAACCTAACCGAAGCCTACTTGCGTTTTTCAAAGTACACGAATTATTTTCGAAGTCCGTTTGTGTTTTTTCTACTATTAATTTGTCTCTAGCTCTAACCTAACATATAATTTAACCTAACGTATGACCTAAACTTAACTTAACCTAACCTATAACCTATAACCTAACCTATAATCTAAACCTAGCTTATAACTTAAACCTAACCTAGAACTTAACCCAACCGAAGGTCGTTTGCGTTTTTTGAAGTACACAAGTCATTTTCGAAGCTCGTTTACGTTTTTCTACTATTTGTCGCTAGCTTTAACTTAACCTATAACTTAAACATTACTTAACTTAACCTATAACCTAACCTAACCTATAGCCTAAACCTGACCTAACATACAACCTAACCTTTTACGTACGACCTAACGTAACCTTTTACGTACAACTTAACCTAACCTAACCTTTTACGCATAACCTATAACCTAAACCTAACATAACATAACCTATAACCTAAACCTAACCTATAACTTAAACATAAATAACCTAACCTAACCAAAATCCGTTTGCGTTTTTTGAAGTACACGAATCATTTTTGAAGTCTGTTTGCGATTTTTTTACTATTTGTCGCTAGCTCTAACCCAACCTATAACCTAACCTATAACCTAATATAATCTATAACATAAACCTAATATATAAGCTAATCTAACCTAACCTATAGCATAACCTAACCTATAACCTAACTTAAAACTTAAATCTAACTTAACCGAAGTCCGTTCGCGTTTTTTGAAGTACACTAGTCATTTTTGAAGTTCGTTTGCATTTTTCACTATTTGTCGCGAGCTTTAACCTAACATATAATCTAAACCTAATCTAACCTAACTTAGCGTAACATATAATTTAACCTATAACATATAACCTATACCCTAACCTAACCTATAACTTAAACCTAAACTTAACCGAAACCTATAACCTAAACCTCATCAATCACATGATGATGATGAGATGGTAGCGTAATTTCAAAACAAAATTTCTCCAAAGCATATTTTCAAAACAAAATTTTTCCATAGCATAATTTTGAAACAAAATTTCTCCAAAGCATAATTTCAAAACAAAATTTTCCCATAGCATTATTTCAAAACAAAATTACCTCAAAGCATAATTTCAAAACAAAATTTTTCCAAAGCATAATTTCAAAACAATATTGCATAAAAATGGAAAGCATTGGCTTAATGAATGGAATTTTATTTTGTCAGTATACAATTTAATTTTAAATTAAATAGAAATACATAAAACTTTCGAGCACTCACATGCGGCCTATTTGAGCAAGAAAGGGTCTTAAAAACGTCTTCAAATCTGCAAAAATGCACGCACACACACACACACACACACACACTATGTTAGACACACATACACACAAACCTACAAGCAAACTTGAAAAGAATCTCACCTTGATACTGATACTGGGGAGTAGTCCACAAGCAAGAATCTCACCTTCGGTAACTCATTGGGCAACAGATCTGCAGGTGAGGAGGAGGAGGGCAAGAGAAGAGGCGGAGAATGAGGGAAATGCGCAGGGAAAGACCCGCGGGTTTGTTTTTTGCAGGGTCCACCTGTACAGGTATCGATAAAGGCGTCGAAAGAAAGTTCGATACAGGCGTCGCAAAGTACCTCGATACAGGCGTCGTAATAGCTGCCAGTACATGCGTCAAAAATGCAAAAATTAAAATTTTTAAAAAGTTGATCTCCCTTCAGATTTACCTACACATATATCGACGCCCTCCATTGACGCCGATAATTTGACATTGGAATTCAAGCGGGCTCTTCTAGTGCAAGCGGAGCAGCTCAGCAAGGGGAATGGAGTGTCACAAAGCCATCAAGAGAGGAGAGCCATGGGAGATCTAAATTGGAGAAATAAGTTTCCAGGAGTTGATTGGCTTCGGCCACCACAGTATAGGGAGAAATCAAATTGGGTCTACAAAAAACGTTGTAGTGATGTCTCCACTTCACAACGAGCGCTAGATATCTAACATGCACTCAATTTGCAGTATGTATTTTCAATAATTGAGATGAATCACAGTGAGCAAAGCACTAGCCCTTTCAGGAGTGCTGGGGAAGAGAGAGGTTCCCTTTATCCAAAACCTATTCAAAATGAGAAATGGCTAGCTCAAATTTGGGTCAGCATCAACTAAAACCCGCTCAAATTCTATGATTTTTAATTATAATTTACTAATTTTTCATGACTTCCCCTCTCAAATTCTATGATTTTTAGTTATAGTTTACTAATTTTTTAAGACTTCCCCCCCTCAAAATCACAACTAGCCTGCTCATATGTGAGTGAAAAGGAATTAAAGCCGGCCCCACAAAAAATATATTTCCCGAGCCTTGCTTCGAGTTCAACGGTTCAAGTTTGGAGGCTTCAATTTGATTTAACTACCTTATCTCACTTTGTCTTCGCAACCAAAAAGCTTGCCTCCCTCAAGAATCAACCTGCACCCATTCACTTCTCGTTGCGATACAACTTGTTGTAGCACTCAAGTCAGCCATCACCTTGTGTATGTAGTCTGGACCAATGCATATGTGCAAAAGATACATAATTTTAGTGCCTATTGTTTGGGAAAAATCGTTTTTCAGAACATCCAAAAATCCCTTTGGAGATTATTCCTAGGAGGAAGTTGAGCATATTAAACCAGAAATTTGGCACATATACATTAATTTCCTTCTATTTTAAGTGGATTTTTCTCCTTTCTCTCCCTCCTCTCAATGCGCTACTTCAATTTTTGAACCGGCTTAAGGATGAATTCAGAGACACTTTTCTCGAATGCTAGTACTACTAGTAATAGTAGCTAGTGGCCTCATCGAGGAGACCATATGCAAAGGGGGTACCAATCTTGGCATCGTAGCATTCAAGCAACTCTTTGAGCTTTGGGCAGTTTTCATCAGATCGTAAGTGAAGCCAAATTCACTCACCTTTGCATGCAACATGTTGACATGGGTGAATTAAGCCATAATGCAACTGCTAGTCAGGAATGGAGCTACTTGATAATGCTTTGGCTGACATTGTATACCAATTGCAGCGTCTTTAGGAAAGCACAAAATTTTCTTGATGAGCTTACTATCTAAGATGTTGTGACTCGAAGCATATTGCTAGAATACAGGAGCCAGTGTAGAGACACTCAAGAAAACAATCATGGGTATTTTATAAATCTAGTCAAATTTGAAATGTGAAAATGTCATTAGGTTCCTCATGAAAAGTGGCTTAAGTAATACCAAGATTGGTATTTTTCTGACTTAATTTGAATGCTCAATTTGAGAAAATTCAACATTTGAGGTTTTGTAAGGGTTCGAGATACCCAAGGGCTAGTAATTGTATGCTTTTCAGCAAATCACTAGTTGACACATAAGCAAGATTTCAAGTATAATCCAAATTTTCGTCTCTAAATTGGGAGCGTGTGACTTTTTAAAGTCACCTGTCGGCTCCTCTACCCTAGTTGGGGAAAGGAATCTCTGGACTCTTTTCAGTAGATGCAAAGCGAAGCCTTGTTCCAGATTTAATCACCTTTGTAGGCACCCAAAGCCTGTGACATTAGGCAAGACAGTGCCATGAACACAAGGATTCACAATGACAATGTTATCCAGGGGTTGGGTGATGCAAAAACATTTGGTTGGCTCATCTATGCAAAATACGACATCCTTGTAAAAAGACTCTTCTCAATGCAATATGTTTGTTGTACAGAGTTGTCTTAGTTGGCGATGCTTTGGTTGACAAATGAGAAAAAACCATGGCAAGTCCACCATCGAAATAATGATGTCTTTCATTCTCTATAAACGTAAAGGTATTGTTTTTGTTACAAACTTAAGGTTATACTAGTATGTGACCCGTGCGTTGCTGCGGCCAAGGAAACAATGCCTCTATTCTCATAGGGTTATCTTCTCTTCCAAGTGGAACACTGTCAATACTCTCTTCCTACACCTAAAGTCTATCGCATTTATAAAAGTGAGTCATGACACGACCTCTTAATAGATGTTGCAAAGCATTCTTTGATACCAAGATTGGAAGCTTCTCATATAGAAATTATTTTTCATGAAGTGCTAGCCCTTGTTCAACAAACTTAGGAGTGCTTTAATTCTATTGGGGTGTGTGTGTGTGTTGTGTGTGTGTGTATATATATATATATATATATATTATATATATATATATATAACATATATATATATATCTACATATTATAATATTATAGATATATATATATATAATATAAATAGAGAGATAAGAAGATTCCTTCATTTTGTCTACCTTGATCCACAATGCTGCCAAGGGTGATCATAGAATTTAGATAAATTAGCATGGTGAAAGAGATGAAATCTACGAGTCATGGACTCACTTTTTTAAATAACGATAGACTTTAGGTGTAGGAAGAGGTATTGCAGTGTTTCACTTGGAAGAGAAAGATAACCCTATGAGAATGAGGCATTCTTCCTTGTACGCAGCAACGCACGGGTCATACTGTATAACCTTAAGTTTGTAACAAAAAACAATACCTTTACGTTTATAGAGAATGAAAACATCATTTTTCGATGGTGGAAACTTGCCATGGTTTTTTTCATTTGTCAACCAAAGCATCGCCAACTAAGACAAACTCTGTACAACAAACATATTGCATTGAGAAGAGTCTTTTACAAGGATGTCGTTTTTGCATAAGATGAGCCAACCAATGTTTTTGCATCACCCAACCCTTGGATAACATTGTCATTGTGAATCCTTTGTTTCATGGCACTGTCTTGCCTATTGTCAAAGGCTCTTTGGTGCCTACAAAGGTGAATTAAATTGGACAAGGCTTCGCTTTGCACTACTGAAAAAGAGTCAGAGATTCCTTTCCCCAACTAGGGTAGAGAGGAGCGACAGGTGACTTTAAAAAGTCACACGCTCCCAATTTAGAGACGAAAATTTGGATTATACTTGAAATCTTGCTTATGTGTCAATAGTGTGATTTGCTGAAAAGCATACAATTACTAGCCCTTGGGTATCTCGAACCATTACAAAACCTCAAATGTTGAATTTTCTCAAATTGAGCATTCAAATTTAAGTCAGAAAAATACCAATCTTGGTATTACTTAAGCCACTTTCATGAGGAACTAATGACATTTTCACATTTCAAATTTTGAGACTTAGATTTATAAAATACCCATGATTGTTTTCTTGAGTGTCTCTACACTGCTCCTGTGTATTCTAGCAATATGCTTCGAGTCACAACATCTTAGATAGTAAGCTCATCAAAGAAAATTTTAGTGCTTTCTAAAGACGCTGCAATTGGGTATACAATGTCAGCCAAAGCATTTACAAGTAGCTCCATTCCTGACTAGCAGTTGCATTATGGCTTAATTCACCCATGTCAACATGTTGCCATGCAAAGGTGAGTGAATTTGGCTTCACTTACGTATGATGAAAACTGCCACAAAGCTAAAGAGAGTTGCTTGAATGCTACGATGCCAAGATTGGTACCCCCTTTGCATATGGTCTCCTCGATGAGGCCACTAGCTAGACTATTACTAGTAGTACTAGCATTCGAGAAAGTGTCTCTGAATTCATCCTTCAGCGGTTCAAAAATTGCAGTAGCGCATTGAGAGTGAGGGGAGAGAAAGGAGAAAAAATCCACTTAAAAATAGAAGGAAAATTAATGTATTGTGCCAAAATTTCTGGTTTTAATATGCTCAACTTCCTCCTAGGAATAATCTCCAAAAGGGATTTTTGGTACATGTTCGAAAGGAAAAACGATTTGTTTGTCCAAACAATATGCACTGAAATTGATGTATTCTTTTGCACATAAGGTAGCAAATTGAGGGTTGGTCTTTGTCGGGCATTTAATCCATTTTCTACGGGTGAAAAACTTTAGCTTTTCTTTAAAAAATACACTAATGCCAAAAAATAATATCTTGAAAATTTGAAAAGTGCGTGAGCTCAACGGTAAAATCTTTCTTTCTCTCTCCCCCTCATAAATGTACATGTGTATGCACACATGCAATGTGATGGTCTCTCTCTCTCTCTCTCTCTCTCTCTCTCTCTCATGGTCAATAATGTAGATAACGATCCGTGCATTTGCATGTCATGCATGTCTTCAAAGAGAGACAACCCCAAGTCAACGTTAGGCGATCTTTTTTCTTTTTTTTCAAGCTCTTTAAAGAAATACATACTTCCAAATTTTTTTAAAACATATCAATATTGGTTTTAAAAAAACCCCTTTATAAGATAAAGCCAAATATCTTCAAAAATTACATTTCAATTAAACAAAAGAGAAATCACTAAAACTTTTCTTTTTTTGTTATATCTTCAAAAAGTAAATTCGCACTAAGTAACAAAACCTCCACTAAAGTTATCCCCTTTTTGTTATGTGCAATCAAACTTCAACATCTATATCTATACTATATATAATTGAACTTAAAATTTTGAAGGAAGGAGAGGAGATCCACGTGCTCTCTCCTTCGTTTCAAGAACCTAAAGAAACATTGGTTTGAAATATAAAAGTGAAGGATAAGTCAAAAGTCATTTGGTTTGAAATGTAAAAGTGAAGGGTAAGGAGCAAGTACTCTCATGGTAGAAATAAAAAGACTTAATTTTGACTTCTCGTTTCTGTCAAAAAGTCCCAATACTTAGTACTAAATATATCTACACTATATATAATTTAGCTTAAAATTTTAAAGGAAAGAGAGGGCATCCATGTGTCACTATCTCCTTCATTTCAACAACCTTAAGAAACATTTGGTTTGAAATGTAAAAGTGAAAAAGTAAGTAGCAAATCATTTGGTTTAAAATGTAAAAGTGAAGGGTAAGTAGCAAGTACTCTGATGGTAGAAAATGAAAAGACTTAGTTTTGACTTCTCAGTAAGACTTAGTTTTGACTTCTCAGTTCTGTCAAAATATCACAATACTTAGTACTATATCTATATTTATATTATTTGTACTCTTTAGCAAGGCCTCACTTTAGCCTTCAATTTTGAAGGGCGATTACTTTTGTTTTTGTAAAGGGTGGCTCTACTTCACATTTTCAAGGCTGTAAAGAACACCGAGCACTATATGGCACGGACGTGGTTAAATGGGATCAAAGGTGGAGGTGAAAGATCATGACACACATGCATCATAGACCATGCGATCGGCATTCAAATTTACAAATCAGTCTACACTTATAATGTAATGCATATGAGTACCATGATCTTCAGTGAAAGCATGTGAGCATGGTGGTTAGAGCCCATGCCTTGAATAGGGCAGGTCGTGACTTTGACGTGAAAGGTGCGAGACAATCTTGACTAGATTAAATTTACTTACTGACCCAAATTTATTTTTTAGTCGTGAATTTACTCGACAATCCAAATTCAACAATCAAAATGACCCCCAATGTCGATCCCATTGGGATGTACCCGTGCTAGATTGTGCGGAGCATAAAGAACTCCCTTTTCCTTTCTAGCCTTGAAATTTATACTTAAGCTTCAAAAAATGTAGAACTTTCAAAGATTTCACTCATTGTATAATGTTGAGCTAAAATCTCGCACTTGGTACCTTCATGTATAATTTTCCTTCTAGCCTCAAGAATGTGCACATTGCGTGTTGTAGCTTTGCACAAAGGGTGAGAGTCAAATGATATTGAAGTCGATTGGTGCTACCTACACCTTATGTGGGACACACACACACACACACACACACACACACACAGGGCTTACCAAAAAAATTTTCCTAATCGAAGAAATTTTAAAATAAAAAATTACAAAATTTTGTAAATTTTCTTCATTGGCAAGCTTGAAATCTAGCCAATTTTCTGCAATTTTAGTGGCAAAATCACATTAAAGTTGGCTTATTGCAAACATTGGGAGTCTCATATAGCCCCAAAATAGAAGAGCATGATAGACATAGAAAAGTTGATTACGCAGTACATCCACGATCACTCTCTCACCACCCCAAGCACAACTATTGAACATCTGCTACACCCTTCCATGGGGCACTGGTGCATGTGTGTGTGTGTGTGTGTGTGTGTGTGTGTGTGTGTGTGTGTGAGAGAGAGAGAGAGAGAGAGAGAGAGAGAAGAGATGAGTCTTAGAGGCATCCACATGTCACTTCAAGGGTTACTCTACTTTTCCTTTTGAAGGCCATAAAGAAACTCCAGCCCTCAAATTTAATACTTTGATATCTATACTACTTATTTATTGAGCTTCAGAAATCCTCGAACACTGAAGCCTTCCATGCATCAAAAAGTGCTCTCTCTCTCTCTCTCTCTCTCTCTCTCTCTCTCTCTCTCTCTCTCTCGCATGCGCGCGCACGCGCATGGGTGAATCACCACTTTTTTTCAGAATGTAGAATCTCACAAGCATTGACAATCAAAACGGCTATCTCTGCTATTCCCATGCCACTTATACTGGTTAGGAGTATGAGGTTGGCAAATTGGCTTGCGAGAGAAGTTAGAACTAGACCGCCACAAGTCTAGGACTCCTGGTCCAAACTCAGTGGCCACAGCTCTCACGTGTGTGTGTGTGTGTGTGTGTGTGTGTGTGTGTGTGTGTGTGTGTGTGTGTGAGAGAGAGAGAGAGAGAGAGAGAGAGAGAGAGAGAAGAAGAAGAAGAAGAAGAAAACAACATTACATAGAGCAAGTCACACCTTTAAGGTGGTGGTCATGCGAGGCATAGTTATCAATAATTGATTATTGTGCCTATTATGATTTATTTTGAGAAATTTAATGATTGTTGGGCCTACTCCATGGTCGCACAAAAAGACTCAGCCAAAACTGAACCTGCGTTGCTGCCACCTGGCGGTTGAGCTCCAACCACGAGCTGGTAGTTGGGCTTGGATGCCCCTCACGACAAAATGTCGGCTTTGCATGTGTTGTAGCTGCCATGGCCATGTAACTCACTCTCTCTCTCTCCTCTCTCTCTCTCTCTCTCTCTCTCTCTCTCTCGCTCGATCTTAAAGAGGTGAAAACAACATCGTCAAAGCGCACGCTTAAAAAAAGCAAGAAAAATAAGGTACAGGTGATAGGCCTTTGCAACTATGCCAATTTTAGCATATTTACAAGAGTCTTGGCATTGTCGAACTGAGATCCTTCACTGAGGAGGCTTAGTTATCTGCCCAAATTACTTATAATTGAACCTCGTGTGACCATGCCCTAAAGTTGGCTTTCTATAGTTGTTCTTAATCCACGATGTTAGGGACACCTAGCCCATGGGGCCTTGCCTTTACTTTTAGAACCACAAAGGCCTTGGAGAACCCACACTTTGCTACTCTTCTTTTAAAATTTTATGGCCGCGCTTTGCTGCGGGTCACATACTAGTATTTATATTATTTAAACTCTTTAGCAAGGCCATGGAGTTTCACTCTAGCCTTCAATTTTGAAGGGTGATTACTTTTGTTTTTGTAAAGGGTGTCTCTACTTAGTAGCTTGAGAAAATAACGAGCAGCGAGCTGTGCTATGCGTTGATAAGTTGGTCCATTCGAACGTACGTGCGTGTGTGTGTGTGTGTGTGGGTGTGGTTGAGAGAGAGAGAGAGAGAGAGAGAGAGAGAGAGAGAGAGATACGGCGCATCGCAAGTCTGAAACAAAGAGATCACGTTTCATTTTCTACGGCACCGTCATGTTTGTCGTAGCTCTTAGAGAGAGAGAGAGAGAGAGAGAGAGAGAGAGAGAGAGAGAGAGAGAGAGAGAAATTTGATTTGATTTGATTTGGTATTAACGTCCGTGGGGGGGCAGAAATGACCCATGGGACCTCAAAGTGATACGTAGTCTCCCCTCACGAGGGTGTATGGTGTGGTGTGTGTTATTCTCTTTTTGTGTTCCTAGGAGTGTCTTTTGATGCTCAAGTATGCGGGTGAGGTATGTTCCGAGAGCTGTAGGGGAGGGGTCTGTCTTGGATAACAAAGGTAGAGGAACCACTTAGAAGTGGTTGAAAATTAGCCCGGATGTGAGCGTATTCTGGGCATTCCAATGTCACATGTGCTTCATCTTCAGGAGCTTGCATTGTACATGATGTGCATATCCGTTTAGAAGCATCAATTTTCAGCCAGCCCTCTATTTCTATTTTGAGCATATGTGACCTTGTGCGCATCAAAGCGATGGCTCTTCGTGCCATGTGGGGCATGGGTGTTCGTATGTGGGCGTGGGCTTCCATTGGGTTTGTGCTATAGTCTTCCCAATATTTTGTGTTGACATGCTTGCAATAGTATTCAAATTTCGAGCGGTGTTGCATTGTCTTCCACTTGGTGTGGAGGCTATTTAGTAATGCAATTTCAAAATTCAACATATGTTCTCCCTCCTTGCCCTCCTCAATAAGCATGTCCACATATGCCTCTACATTCCATTTAGCGAACCATTTCTTAATGTCCTTTATGAGGCTCGATGACAGAAATTTTCTTTTTTTTTTGTCTTTTGCGGCGCACATCCCGTTTCCCATGCAATGCGGGGGATTCGAGTAGTAGGCATCGCTTTGACCTTCATGATATACGTGTACATTTTTTGCAATGCTTTCATTTCTAGTGGTCTCTTGCCTGTCTCCAAGAGTAGCACGGAGTATGGTGTCGTCTTTTTGACCCCCATGTGTCGACATAGAAACTTTTTCTGAATTTTTTCAATTTCATTCCATGTGTGGGCTGAAATGCTTGCTCATCAGATTTCCACTCCGTAGAGGATGGCTTGCACTACGCATGTCTAAAAAATGGTCGCTTTTATCTCCCATCTTTTTATGCTCCTTTGTGTGCACATGTTTTCAAATTGATAGTACTTGGCATGGCTGATGTCAATTCTCTTATGTGCGCATTGTCCCCAAGCATAGTTGCGCGGGATGTCAATCCCCAAGTACTTGAAACTGTCGACTTTCTCAATTTGTTTCCCTTGATACATGAGGGGGGCGTGGATATCCATCTTACGAGTCTTTACAATCATGAACTTTGTTTTGTCTACATTGATTGATAGACCCACAATTTCACAAAAAGCATGTAACGCATTGACCAAGTTCTGTAGAGCTGTAATGTCATGGGCGAAAAGAGCCACATCCGTCTGCATAGATGAGCATGAGAAGTGTAAGCATCCCGATGGCTGGTTCATCCCCTTCTAGTTGAGGGAGGAAGCTTTCTATTTGATCAATGCACAATCCAAAAAGAGTAGGGGAGAGAGGGCATCCTTGTTTGACCCCCATGTTGCTCGAGAAAGCTTTGGACAGCCCTTCGTGCGTTTTTAGTTGACATATGACTCTGTCATAGAGACGTTCTACCGCACTCCTGAGATGCATCGGTACTTTTATGCATTCCATCCTTTTCCATATACCCATTCTCGGGACCGTGTCAAAGGCTTTGGTGAAATCTACAAAGCAACAGTATAATGTTTTTCCCTTTAGCCGACTCTCTTCTATTAATACCCTGAGTGAAACAAGGTGATCAATGGGGCTATGTTTTGGTCCAAAACCTGCTTGTTCTTTTGCTCGTTTTCCATTTGTCTCTGCCCATGTGCTTATGCTTTGTTCTAAGATGCTTCCCAAAAGCTTTGCCATGCAAGATCCTACCATAATGGTACGATAGTTGGTAGGCTGATTTACATCCCCTTTTTTGTAAAGTGCTTTGATCCAGTTCTTTTGCCAATCCTCGGGTAGCCCTTGAACAATGGCTTGGTTTGGCATTCTATGTATCCACTCTCTGGCTCTCATACCTGACCATTTAAGCATTTCTGAGTTCAAGTGTAGTATGTCCGAAGCTTTCCCATTTACAAGTTTCTGTATGCCTTTTTTAACCGTTTCGGAATTAAAGTGGTCTTGGGCATGGAGATCGGTTTGCATGTGTGGCATTTCTTCCGCATTATTATGCACATATAGTTGTTCCACATACATGTACATGTCATCTGAGCTTATGTCCCCCATAATGTCATGTCTCCGTCCCTTTATTTTCAGCCATTCCTTTTTGGGATTTTTCTTAAAGTTGGCTATGGCTTGTGTCTCCGTGCGTAGCTCATAGTTTCTTCTTTTCCGCCTCTTGAGATTTGTGTAGTCTTTTGATAGAGTTTCCCATTCCGTGTTCGTCGTTGACAGTGCCCATAATTGTTTTTTTACATACTTGCACTCTTCATCAAACCATGGGTTATGCAATAGCCCTTTAACATGATTTCCTCGCCGATGCGTTTTTCCCATTGTTTGTTCCACGGTGTCACATAGAGCTTGTTTGAAAATTGGCCATGTTTGTTCAATGTGTGATGGCATGGATACATGAGCAAGTGCATTGTCTAGATGTTCTGCATACATTCTTTTCTTGTCCACTTGCATTTTGTATGTCCATGATCGGGCATTGGGCTGTTTTTATGCTTTTTGAGTGGGAACTTGTAGCCATACATAGATTGGGGTGTGGTCCGAATTGGGTGACCTCTTCCCAATTGTAAAATTACTTACAATATGGGATGCCTCATATGCAATCAATACATAATCAATAACACTCATGCCTTTGTTGGCCGTGTAGCATGTGCATTCTCCCGATTTTTCAAACTTACTTGTTCCATTGATGGCGATTAGTTGTAAGGATGTCATCATACTGAGCAATGCAATACCTTGCGGGTTTGTAATGAGATCTTTCGAACATCTCTCCCATGTGGGATCTAGTATCTCATTATGTTCAAGCATTGGAGGTGTCATGAGATCCACCATTTGCATTTGCGCATGTGCTATGCGAGCATTCATGTCCCCAATAAGAATAATCATCCCTTCTTGTGCATAGGCATGGATATCGGCATACAAATCCTCGAAAGGGTAATTCTTCTCTACATTGAAGGCACCATAGAATGGTGACTCTCTATGGGGGATGTAGCACGCGGCAATGAACATAGGTTTAGGTTTTGTGTCAAACTTGATCCATATGTACCGGTTATGAGCATTTGTCTTGCAAATTGTGATCATTTTTCTAAGCTCCTCTTGGTATATCACCGCGACTCCTCCTTGTCCCCTCATTTTTGTACATGGCATCCGTAGGGAGTGTGTGACATATCCTTCAATGTGTGGTATTCTACATGCATCGTGTTCCCATGTTTCCAATAAAAAGAGAATGTCGGCTTGTGATAGGACTTCCATTAATCCTTCTCCTTTATGCCACGGGAAGCCTCTGCAATTCCAACTTGTCACGTGTAGTTCCGTGAACCCATGGGTCTCGCATTGTCATTTTGTTTCCTCTTTTGCTTCCCCTTTCGTGTCCGCTTGGGCTGTTTTTTTGTTCATGTGAGCTTCGTATGCTTCACGTCTGGTCTTTTGTTGGTTCGGCGTTCTATCTTCACTGATGTATAGTGCGCTATCCTTTAAGTAGATGCGGGCGTTTTCGAGGATAATAGCCCTCTTGCGGGCATCCAGAAGTGTGCATACGATTGCCCGATTTGCTTCTGGTTACTTCTTGCCTACTCGATGTGCACCATATACCACCACATCATGCATTCCGAAGTTAGCGGAGATCATTTCCGTGATGTCTGTGTTCAAGGTAATGACCTTCTCGTTGTCGGATTTGGGGATGCCCCGTATCTTCTCTTGTTCGGTGTATTCTTTGTCATCCTCATTAGCATACATGTCTCTGTTCATTGAGGAAGTCTGCGGCATTGGTGTGTGTGTCAATGCATCTTTCCAAGAGCCCACATTTTCAGATACATTCATTTGCGCAATCTTTTCATCATGTGTGGCTAGCGTGTTTTGCATTGTAGCTGTGTGCTTATCAAGAGCACCCTGGAGCTCCGGCATCTTCTCCTCTTGCTGATGGACTCGTACGTCTTGCATTTGGAGCTTGTGTTCCAATTCTTGGTTTTTTAGAGCTAGGTCTTTGATTTCATCGCTCTGCTTCATGATGGAGGTGTGCATCGAGGAGATGAGTCCCCATATGTCTCGTAATGAGCATGGTGGCGTATTCCCTTCCATGATGTCCGGTTTCGGGGGGGTTGTTTGCTGTATTGGTTTGGGTCCCATGGTGCGTGTAGGTGAGTACCTGACAGAGAGGCCGCTTCTGGAAATTCGCAAGTTCACAGTGTCATTCATGTGGCCATGGTGTGCGGGTAGCCAATGCAGAGAGAGAGAGAGAGAGAGAGAGAGAGAGAGAGAGAGAGAGAGAGAGAGAGAGAGAGAGAGAGAGAGAGAGAGAAGCAGCACTAAAAAGGGAAAGTGGGGGGTGTTGCGATAGACTGAGGAGAGGGGGGTGGGATAGGTTAAAAAAGGATAGAGAAGTGGAGAGAGAGAGAGAGAGAGAGAGAGAGAGAGAGAGAGAGAGAGAGGTCCAATCCCATTCAGTCCTACTGAGGAGTGTGTGTTTATTTTTGTTCAAAAGAGAGAGAGAGAGAGTGCCAATGATTGGCCTTGGCGCTTGACAGAGAATGCCCCCCCCCCCCCCCCCCCCCCCCCCCCACCACCCAAAAAAAAAAAAACACTCAATTGCCTCCTGCTACAGTGCTCACAGCAATGGTCGTGCAAGGCGGGTCTTTAATTCAATGTTTGGGAAAAATGTGTCTCAGCTTAATATCATGTCGTTTTCAATTTCAAAAATGCCGGTTGAGGGCAAGGGAAAAAGGAGAAATTCCATCCCAAAATAGAGAAAAATAGTTTATGAAACTACAAAATAGACCTAATTTTCTAAATTTCCTCTTGGAAAATTGAAGGAAAGCAATTTTGTATGTTTAAAAAAATGATCTTTCTAGAACATTGATGTGATTGCATTGGAGGATGATCATTGCCAGTCTAGGGTATTGGCGTTGGTCTTAGAGTTAGCAATTCTTTGCTCATTTGGATCCTCCTTGGTTGTGCATACCTAATGTGGGCCCTTTGCCTCGCCCTAGAAATGATGATTACAGTCTCTTATTGTAGGGTTGACACCATGCATGTGCCTCCATTGTAGGACTACCTCCATGTCATTTTGCTTACACTTAGAGCCTGGTCACTTTGAAATGACTAAATAGCCTTCCACTTTTGTTTGCAAGTCAAGAAAACCGGTGGCTTCGAAGATAAATGCTTGATTTGACTGAGTGATGAGACAGATCTTGAGCAAGTTCCTGTTAACCGAGAGGAAAGCCCTTTTTTAAATAAAGTGAAACTTTTTCCACTGTCGCACGCATTGCCAGAGACGCGATAGCTCCTCAAATTTTTGCTACAGCTTGACCTTAACTATATCTACGTTCCGCACTAGAGAGAAGTCAAAACTCTACAATAATCAAAAAACGGACCCAACATTGGCTAAAGTTTCTTAAACTAGGGATTTACCATAGTGTCTTTTAGAACAAAGAATTGAAGAGTATTAATAAGAGTGTGATCCACCATGTCAAGTATTGTTTTTTTTATAAAATTACTTTCACTTCTAAAGAGTCCTTTTATTTAAAAACTCCACAAAGATTCATTTATTAAATTATTAAATTGATTTATTATTCTCTAAGCTTATTAAATCTATATCTTCGAATGAAAGCATTAATATGTTCCTTTGTTTTAGTTTTTAGTGTGTGTGTTTTTTATGATTCTATTTTATTTTCTTTTCATTTTATTTTGTTTTCAAGGAAGAATGTGTAATGTGTATCTTTTACCTTTCAACCATGTGAAAGGCTATGCCCATTTTGAGGCTCTTAATTATTGCGATTAGATAGGTAGAGAGAGAAGAGCCGATGGCTCGTGATCGGGCAAAAAGTAGGCTCACTGGTACACACGACTAGGCTCTTGGCCTCTCACATGCTTCATTTTAATACTACAAAAACTAGACATGCAGCTTGTGTGTGTGTGTGTGTGTGAGAGAGAGAGAGAGAGAGAGAGAGAGAGAGAGAGAGATTTTTTTCTTCCTACTGGCGTGGTTTGAGATCTGTTAATCTTGAGACCAACTAATCTTGACTCTCAGCTATTAAGTTTAGGGAAACCTTATCCAATCCAAACATTGTTGGCAACAAGTTGTCATGTTGCATAGCAAGTTAGAAGAGAGAGAGAGAGAGAGAGAGAGGGAGAGAGAGGGAGAGAGAGAGAGAAAAGAAGAAGAAGATCACAAGAGACCTAAGAAAATTTAGCCGATGAACGTTGATTCTTAAACTCAAGGGCTTGCATGCTCACATACTTATACAAGGAGAGGTGGACATAACTTTTAGTATCATAGAAACAATCACGATGACCTCAAAGGTTAGAGAGAGAGAGAGAGAGAGAGAGAGAGAGAGATCATCCTTAAAGGTCAGATTGACCAATGTGAATGAGTACAACATGTAACATGTTTGAAGACTATGGATATAAGGGTGGCCACTGTCAAGTTGAATCCACGAGGTGGCTAGGAGAGAAAGGTATGTAGGGCATGGTATGGGCGAAAATGTGGGTAAAGCAAGTTTGATGTGATCAAAAGCTAAGCACTCATGTAGGGTATATTGATCGTACTCTCAAATTGTTAAGGGATGTAATTCGCGTACAAAAAGAGACTCCCCTCCATGTAGTGCCTCAATGCTTTGTCTCACATTTAAGGGAGTGGGAGCTAATCCAAATGGCTGCTATGGTATAAAATATGGGTAAGGGTAAGCATGTGAAGGATTGAATACAGTTTGCTCTCTCGAAGAAGAACATGCATGTGTGTATGTGTGTGTGTGTGTGTGTGTATTTTGCAGCACGCCCTTTCTTTTAGCATGATGTCTAAAAATCTTACAAAGAGAAACGGTTGAGCATTGCCGTCACATTTTAAGGTGCCAATGGTGCCAAATGTACACAAACAAACAATATGTACCTTATATTACTTACCTGCTTATGGTCAATTGCAAGAGACCTCAATATCCATGCAACGAGTCTTGGTAGATGCAAGTGTACATGTTAGCTAGATTGAGTGCAATCCAACCTGTAAATTTTGAAATTTACCCACATATAGAGACAAACTTGGTATAGCCATGCAATCACCCCTACGTCACACACCCATCATGGATACTTCCTTTGAGAAGAAAATGACACACTGCTCACCAAATCAATTGTACATACCAATGGCAAAGTTTCTTCTACTACTATGCGGTGTAATGTTGGCATGTTGGGTCATGGTTGGTACATGCATCCTAAGCGCCAACAAATAGCAGTTGATGATATAGTTGACCGTGATGCCCCAAATGCAAGACCAAAACTACACGAGAGAAGCATGGGGAAGTTGCTATCATGACCAATGCCTTGCTTGGTAAGGATGGTGAGAGGGGATGCTAATGCATCTAAAGAGTTCATCGTTCAATGCAAACACTATATCCAAAGAAGGATACCAGCTCTCTATTAGTCTATTTAGAGGGCCACTACCACTCACCAGGGTCCCATATCAATTGTGTGAGGGAGACATCTCTAGCCTACGTCTCTAGCCTAATCACAAATTCGTTGCCTCCTTAGAGAGAAACATAGGATGTTAAGACAAGACATCATGCGAAGGGATCCCATTACTTAATTCATTCCCAAGAGACCTCAAATTGACCTGATAATTCTTGAACTTAACACACACACACACATAAAGAGAAAGAGGGGGGGACACACTTTCCATGATTAAGAGGAGTATGTTGGAGCTTGTTATGATCAACTAGAAGGAGATTTGTCCTTGGTCAATCCACAAGAATGTGGAGAGTAACTATACTTCATTAGTTGTTTATCTTTACACTCGAAAAGGTAGACATAGTTTTGATACAAAAGATAGATTTGTGCTTGGCTGATGTGAATGTGGAGGGCACTTAGACCTTGTGTGTTATTATACATTGTTATCAAGAAAGTAGTTATAGTGGTGGTTGATGCACAAGTGTATTAAAGAGCTATAAAAGCTCACATGAGAATCATAGACATTTGCTCACATTTGCCCTCTGGGAAGGAGAACATTGCTTCAATTGACGCACATGTAGCCGTGGCAACGCGCGGGTCACATACTAGTTTAGTTTACGTGGAATAGAAAGTCTCTTGACTTTACATTTGAAAAGGCTTTTCACTTCTTACATTCTTAAAAAAGGCTGTCATTTCTTACAATCTTACCTTTTACTTTTCCATTTTAGATTAAATGTTTTGTAAGGTGTTGTTTGAAATGAACCAGGTAGTGACAGGTGGACGCCCTCTCCTTCCTTGAAAATTTTAAGCTGCATTATAAAGAGTACTAGTATGTGACCCGCGCGTTGCTGTGGCCAAAGAAACAATGCCTCTATTCTCATAGGGTTATCTTCTCTTCCAAGTGGAACACTGTCAACACTCTCTTCCTACATGTATAGTCTATCGCATTTATAAAAGTGATGCACGACACGACCTCTTAATAGATGCTGCAAAGCATTCTTTTGATACCAAGATTGGAAGCTTCTCATAGACATTATTATTCATGAAGTGCTAGCCCTAGTTCAACAAACTTAGGAGTGCTCTAATTCTATTGGGGTGTGTGTGTGTGTGTGTGTGTGTGTATATATATATGCTTGAAGCGAAGATTTGTCACGTAGGTCTTGAGACATTATGATATGTTCCAATTATGTCTATATGTACACATAGTGCGTGCGCACGCACAAGCACATATGCTTGAAGGAAAGATTTGTCACATATGTCTTGAGTTTGTCACATTTGTTACAGAGAGGCATCTTGTTATTGTTCCAATACAATAACTATGACATTCAAAGTTTCTATGCTCCCCTCATTCCCCCCCCCCCCCCCCCCCCCAAAACCCTCTAGTTGAAGTGATATCCCAGGTGAACATTTAAAAAGGAGAAACAAACTCCTTTTTCTCATTTTTTTGAAAATAAAAATATAGATGGCTATGATTGGTCTGCCTCTCTCTCTCTCTCTCTCTCTCTCTCTCTCTCCAGATAGATCTTTGAGATTTCATTGGATGTTCCTACAACGTTTCAAATTCTCCTTTTATCAAGATGTGTGTGTGTGTGTGTGTTTATGTGTGTTTGTGTGTGTGTGTGTGTGTGTGTGTGAGAGAGAGAGAGAAGATTAAATAAAAATAACTTTATTTTTACCCATGTTGTGAGATAAATCTTTTAGGATTGTTCCAATGGCATTAAAATTTTTCTTCTTGTTTATCTTCTCTCTCTCTTTATCCTCCTCCTCCCCATAGATATTCACTTTTGTTGAAGGCTTGTCTTGTAACTTTTAAAGTCACTTTAGATTGTTCCTACGTACGAGCATTTTGTTATGTCTTCCTCTCTCCTCTTGCGTCATTTGTTGGACTTTGCATTTCAACACATTAAATACGGCACTTAACAATTGTCCCCCCCCCCTCTCTCTCTCTCTCTCTCTCTCTCTCTCTCTTGCGTTGATTTTAGATTGACACCCTTGCCTGCCAAAATTTAAGGAATTTATAGATTTTTAAGCATGGCCCACATGGTAACTCTTAAAATTTAAAAAGAACAAAATATCCAAGGATTGGTAAAAGGTCCATCAACTGGGAAATCTCTCTATCCATTTGGGTGTTCTCTCGCGTTGATTTTAGATTGGCACCCTTGCTTGCCAAAATTTAAGGAATTTATAGATATTTAAGCATGGCCCACATGTTAACTCTTTTAAATGAAAATAACAAAATATCCAAGAATTTGTAAAAGGTCCATCAACTAGGAAATCCCTCTATGCATTTGGGGTGTTAATGTGAGGGTTGGTCTTTGTCTGGCATTTAATCCATTTTCTACGGGTGAAAAACTTTAGCTATCCTTTGAAAAATACACTAATGCCAAAAAATAATATCTTGAAAATTTGAAAAGTGCGTGAGCTCAACGGTAAAATCTTTCTTTCTCTCTCCCCCTTAAAAATGTACATGTGTATGCACACATACAATGTGATGGTCTCTCTCTCTCTCTCTCTCTCTCTCTCTCTCTCTCTCTCTCTCTCATGGTCAATAATGTGGATAATGATCCCTGCATTTGCATGTCATGTATGTTCTCAAAGCGAAACAACCCCAAGTCGATGTTAGGCGAGCTTTTTTCTTTTTCTCAAGTTCTTTAAAGAAATATATACTTCCAAAATTTTCTAAAACATATCAATATTGGTCTTGAAAAAAGCTCCTTGAAAAGATAAAACTAAATATACCTTCAAAAATTACATTTTCATTAAACAAAAAAAAATCTTTAAATTTTTTTTTGTTATATCTTCAAAAAGTAAATTCGCATTAAGTAACAAAACCTCCACTAAAGTTAAACATTATTTTATGTGGAATAGAAAGCCTCTTTACTTTACATTTGAAAAAGATCGTCACTTCTTACATTCTAAAAAGCTGTGATTTCTTACAATCTTACCCTTTACTTTTGCATTTTAAATTAAACGTTTTGTAAGGTGTTTTTTGAAATGAACCAGATAGTGACACACGTGGACACCCTTTCCTTCCTTGAAAATTTTAAGCTGCATTATAAAGAGTATAGAAGGTTATCTTCTACGGAATCAATCGAATAATAATAATTTTCAACTTATACTAATGAATCTATTAACATAATATGGCGGAAGGGGGAGCCCTTTACACGTGTTGCAATCTACGACGTGAAGGCTAAAGTTCAAAACTAAAAAAAGCCCCTTGGCACGCGATAAAGAGGGAGAGAGGGGGACAGAGAGAGGCCGCCGAAGGCGACCGGCCGTACTAGTGATAAGAGAATAGGAAAGAAAGAGAGACAAATCAACACAGGACTAGGGAGTGCAAGATGGCCAAGTCACGGGGTTCTTACATGTATCTTATCAATAGAGGAAAAATCTTGGTCTCCATGATAATAATTTTGCCAACTTAAGCTGTATCATCGACTCTCGATTGGAATTCACACCTCGATTGAAACCCAACCTCCAAGCTCACAGCTTTATTTGTACTTTGTCTCCTCGTGAGATTTCTGCAATTGTACGATGATCCTCAACTGATGTGAGGATACCCTTTTCACACTAGCTTGGAAAGGTTGTCTTTCTTCTTTTTGAGTTGTCTTTGGCTTCTTTCAAGAAAATCTAGCAATCTTGCAAAAAATAAATAAATAAATCTAGCAATCTTAAAAGAAAACACTATGGCGAATGCATTTGCAATGCAAAATTTTCTATCCTTTTGCTAGCCTTTTCTACAAATAGCTGTTCCACCAGTAGTTTCTTTTAAAATATTTTTTAGCATAAAAATTTCCAGTGCAAGCTTTTTGTACAAACTACATGGCTTGCATACCTATCTTGCTTTTTCTAATATTCTTGGCATCGAGAATACTTCGCTTAGACTTAATGTCATGTTAGGGCAAGCGTCCTATGATTAGGAGCTAGGAGCTAAGAGCTAAGAGCTGTGTCCTATGAGCTAGAGGTTTAGAGCTAGGTCAGTGCCACGTGGAAAGAGATTCCTTATATAAAGCAGTCTTAGAGAAGGCTCTAATACTATATAAGGCTACAGTAGGGTGGAGTTTTAGTGGCACAATTCTCTAGTCCTCTCATTGGTTTCAGAGCAAAGTGGACGTTCTCTCTCTTTCACTCACCTCTCTCTAGATGCTCTCTCTAGGCAAGACAAAACATCCAAGCTTCTTTTCTCTCTCTAGGGCGTGCTCCATTTGGATTGCCAGATATAGAAAAGTGTTGCTTGATTTTTTGAGCGAGGCTCGAGATAACCGCGTGCGAAGAAGGGCTTGCACTCAGAAGACCAAACAACAGAAGATTTGCACCAAACGGTTCGCTCCCCCTTGAGGGTCATATTTTGCTTCAAGAGAAGCCCTTGGTTTTGCCTCCATAAGCCGGCGCGAGCTAATCTACTCTCTTAGCCTGCGCACATGCGAAGGGTCCCGGTGGCTTGCCGATCGAGTCATGAACTTCACCACCCGTCGGCACTATGCGCACATGCTCCAGCCACGGTAGTAATGACGATGCAGATCACAAAAGTCAACTCTCTGAGTCGCGCTATCATCTGTCGTAGCCAATAAATCATTTTCCCTCTAGGCAAACGGCTCTCGCTGTGGGTGACCGTTAAGGCAACAGGGGTGAAGTTCCGATGGCAACGGTGAGTCTCACGGTGGCTGGGTGCGGGTGCACGAGCATGGCGGGTCTATGGTGGGCTCAGAGCTCTTTTTGGGCAGGAGAAGCCACCGCTGGTAGGCATGTGCGCATGCTATCTCTTCTTCTTCATCACGCTGCTGTTGTAGAAGAATTTGATGGCATTTTGACATTGTTAAGTGTTGGTCACCCTAATTTTGGAGGCTTGGTTCAAATTTTAACTTAAGCCGTTTTCCTGCAAAAGGTTGGACGAGAAAAGCTTGCCTTTGTTGCAACATTCAAATCGAGTTGACGCTTGAGGATCTTGGTTGTCTGGTGCTTTTCTTTGCAATGACCAACATTGGGTGCTTCCACCTTTTGGCTCAAGTTTTAAGTTCCAATTACGAAGCTTGATTTGGTGTATGCTTTGGTTTATCAAGTTCTTGCCGACACTTCTATATTTTCTACCGCCGACAAGTTACAAGCTTTGGTTACTTCGTTAGTGTAGTGGGCAAAATCGCAAATTCGGAAACACATTCGTCCACGTGGCTGATTCTCAAGCTTTTTTTAATGCAGGCAAAAGAAAGCTCTCCCGGAATAACTCAGCCCTCGTGCATCCTCCAATCAACCTCTCGTTGCTCTCAAGAGCAATTCGATCTTCTCCACAAGGTACCACATGTAGCGAAACGATGGATGAGCTGATTAGCTAATGCCGACACCGTGTTGAGGCCATTGTAGAGCATCTGGGTGAGAAGCTGTCGACCATTTAACGCAGGCAAAAGAAAGCTCTCCCGGAATAACTTGGCCCTCGTGCAGCCCCCGATCAACCTCTCGTTGCTCTCAAGAGCAAGTCGATATTCTCCACAAGGTACCACATGTAGCGAAACGATGGATGAGCCGATCAGCTAATGCCGACACCGTGTTGAGGCCATTGTAGAGCATCTGGGTGAGAAGCTGTCGGCCAGAACGGAGGTCTTTCTTGGTGGCGCATGTGTGTACAAGGGGGTAGATGGTCTCCCTTAGCGCACTTATGTCGGGCCCTCACAGCCCCTGTTCTTGTGAAGCAAAGCCAAAAACCATGGAGACGGAAGCATAGATAGAGTATAGCCTTTCTAGGCTGATGCATGCAGAGAAAGTGAGTGCAAATGGATTCATTGTCGTCACAGAAGCCTGGAAGATGAGAATCCATTGCCACCGTTCTCGGCTCTCAGAGCAGTTGCGCTGCTTCGTTGAAGGTTGCCTAAAGCAGAGAAAGAAACATCTTTGTAGGAGTCGATAGAGACGGGGACTTGCTTGAGCTTGGGTGAGGGGGGTTTCCCCTGTTCGACCTCATGGACCCCGATCTGGTGATGGAAAGCAATACAAAGAAGTTGGTCTGTGTTCATTGTTTATTTAATTAAGTGCAGTTTATGCTAGTAATTATAGGTGGAATTTTCTCCTTCTGTAAAAACGATGATTGAGGTTGTTGGAGAAGAATGTCGTGCTTGGAAATGCGTTGATATACATGTATGCTAATTGTGGTGTACTTTGGAAAGCACAACAAGTTTTGGAAAGTCCCTGGCCTCTCAGTAACCCACGTGGCACACTCAGGAGCAATTCGATCTTCTCCACAAGTAGTTCACAGGTTACAGAGCTTGTTGGCCAGTATGTATGTTAAGTGCGGTGCACTTGTCAGGGCACAACAAGTTGTTGATGAGCTTCCAGTCCGGGATGTCGTCGGTCGGACTGCACTTATTGCAGGATATGCCCGACATGGGCAGGGTCACGAAGATCTGGGTTGTTTTCATCGCTTGCGCAGCGAGGGCCTCTCTCCGGATGCGGTCACCTATGCTTGTGCCTTGAAGGCATGCGGTATTATTCAAGACGTTGATCTGGGTAAACAAATTCATGACGAGATTGCTAGTCAGAGGTTGTTGGAGAAGAATGTCGTGCTTAGCAATGCGTTGGTATACATGTATGCTAATTGTGGTGTATTTTGGAAAGCACAACAAGTTCTGGACAAGCTTCCCAACCGAGGTGTCATCTCTTGGACTGCATTAATTGCAGTATATGCCCAACAAGGCCAAGGCCAGGAAGCTTTGAATTGTTTCCATTGTATGCGAAGTGAGGGTTTCTCTCCAGATGCAGTCACCTATGCTTGCATTTTGAAGGCATGTGGCATTATGTGAGACATTGTATGGGCAAACAGATTCACGATGAGATTGTAAATTAGGGGTTGTTGTAAAGAACTGTCATGCTTGGCAATGATTTGGTTGACATGTATGCCAAGTGTGGTGTACTTTTGAAATCTCAACAAGTTCTTGACGAGCTTCCTGATTGAGATGCAATCTCTTGGAATGCATTGATTGCAGGTTATGCCCAACAGGGGCAGGGCCAAGAAGCATTGAGATGTTTCCAGCGGATGCGAAGCGAGGGTTTCTCTCCAGATGCAGTCACCTATGCTTGCATTTTGAAGGCATGTGGCACTTTGAAAGACGTAGACACAGGAAAACAAATTCATGATGAGCTTGTTAGTCGAGGACTGTTCAACAAAAATGTCGTGCTTGGTAATGCGTTGGTTGACATGTATGCCAAGTGTAGTGTACTTTCCGAAGCACAACAAGTTCTTGACGAGCTTTATGTCCGGGATGCAGTCTCTTGGAATGCATTGATTGTAGGATATGCCCAACAAGATCAGGGCCAGGAAGTGCTTGGCTGTTTTCATCAAATGCAAAGTGCCTTTCACAGTTGAGCACCATCGTTCTTGCTTCCACCAGATTTGGACGTATGAAGCGACGAGTGAATTTTGATAGGCTTTGAATTGACACGAGCTGAAATATAAAAATTCCGGCTTCTTCCTAAAGTTCCTCCACCCAAATAGTCACAAGCTTATCTCCTTCATCCTCCATTGTCGTCTCTTGCAGCGGGTTAAGAGCAGGGGATACCCAGCATCATTGATGCAAGGTGCATCGACGACAAACATTCAATCGCACGGTGCGTAATCATTATCATTCTTTGATTTTTGACATTTTTGACACTGCGAACGCAGTTACTGAACACACTAAGAATTGCACGCTGCCGTGGGAATGGCACGTTCCCTTGTATTATAAAAATTGGGGAGGACTGTGCAGACTCCCCCGTGCAAGGAAACTTGCATGTTTTTTTTTTTTGAAACATAAAAATTGGAACAACAAACAATTAATAACATTGACATCTTCTATGATTACGAACATTGAGCTTGACAAACCTCTAACCCTCCTCGTGGTTTTCTGCAAGGTACCCCTTTGAAGCACTACGATCGGTATCTCATTCTTTCGAGGTACACCTTTGAACCACGGCAATCGGTGGTCTCTCTCTCTCTCTCTCTCTCTCTCTCTCTCTCTCTCTCTCTCTCTCTCTCTCTCTCTCTCTCTCATCCTTTCATAAATTTTTTTACTTGAGAAATTTTGAAATGGCATATATAGTTTTCAATATTTTGCTTGAGAAAGATTTAGAAGAGTTACGGCAACAAGGAGAGGATGCCTCACTGGCATCTGGAGGGGGGCGTATGCATGTAAATATGGATCGCTATGAGGTACCTTGTGATTACCAAATATCGACAGCTGCCTTTTGAGGTACCATCTGGAGGGGGGCGTATGCATGTAAATATGGATCGCTATGAGGTACCTTGTGATTACCAAATATCGACAGCTGCCTTTTGGTTTGAAAGAGCTTGCTAAGATTTCAATATGGGTCTTAATGCATCCGTGCAAACACCTTAAGAGCCAAGACAGGATCAATAGGAATTGTCGTTGTTGATTGTTTCACTTTGATTTGGGTCTACAATGCAGTCTTGAAGAGTTAGTTTTGTTGGGACATTGTGAAATAGAATGACTGGAATGTCGTAAAAAGAGGCTGGGATGCACGCGTTCTGGGAGAAGCTCCTCACAAGTTCAAGAGTGGTATAGAAGCTCTTATGCAATTGAAGGCATATAATCCAAAATTCAATGACCAATACTATCCTCCAAAATTGCAAACTTGATGGTTTGTAGTATTTGGTAGACTTTTTATTGAGCATCATGAACACATTCATATTTGTGATGAATTAGATTGGAAAGAATTCACCTTCGAATTTTGAAACTGCTTCTCACATTTTTAGCCATGACCTATACCTACATACATTCCGCTCCAGCCATAGCGTGGGCTCTCCACTGTGTCTCGTCACATAATCCTTGAGCATTGAGAGTCACTTATCCATATAGTTCATCACATGTATCTTTTGGTCCCATACATCATATTTACCACCCAAAACAATAATAAAAAATCACGTGTACCTTTGGTCCTACATGTCATATTTGTCCATCCAAGACGATAATAAAAAATATACCTCTCTCTCTCTCTCTCTCTCTCTCTCTCTCTCTCTCTCTCTCTCTCTCTCTCTCTCTCTCTCTCTCTGTGCCCCCCAAGTTTTTGTCTTCTAGAGGTTCTTGTTTTCTCTTACCCTCGGACTCTGGGCTAACGAAGCACTCTAGTTCATCAAAGTCTTACCGATTTTTTTGAATTTCCATGCAATTTTCAAGATCTACTCTAGGCAAATTTAAGAGGCGACGAGGCGTAATTACGACTTTGTGTAGACGAAGGTATCGGAATATGGTAACTTGTCAAGTTGTTTTTGCAGTAGTTTTCCATTATTTTTCATGGTATCTACTATCCCTACGATGCACATCTCCAACACAGAGCACGGCTCTCCGCCGCATCGTCCGTCTGCTCCTACCAAAGACGTCAACATGGTTGATAGTCAAGGGGATGTAGAACTGGATGATGATAGCGGGCTTGTCGACATGCCTACATTAAAGTCATTAGAATCACGTCATGATGCCGTGCAAGTTCAGTTTGAGAATATGAACGCTAATTTCACTCGCCTCATGGATCTTCTTACCAAATTTATGCATGGCCAAGTGTCGATTGGAGCAGCAATCCACAAGATCATTGCTCTAGATATTGCCGCTATTCTATTAGGGGATTCAATCCACAGGACACCCTCCACCGTTGAAGCAGTTTTGGAAAGTTTGAATCAAAGCAGTACAAGTCGCCAAGCTCACACAAAAATTCAATGGTGACGAAGACGTTAGGAAGCATATTGAGGTGTTTGAACACATGTGCTGTGAGAGTGCGTGCCCTACGGGAGTGTCTGGGGTTCTCCTAACACCTATCACATCTCACTAGGAGACGGTCCCAAACTCTCTAAATGTCAATATTGGGAAGCGTGTGACCCGATTAGGGCATGGAGGCACGCCAAGAGGTTGTCAATCTCTTGTTTGAACTCTCAATGAATCCAGAAACTAACTGTTAAGTCTCAGTCACTATGTAACTCAGTTTTAACCTATAATCCTCTAGCACTCACAAATGTGTTTTCCAATAGCAAATCTACTCCGATCGACACCAAACTTGATGGGCTCACTCCATCCTAACTGTCATATCCACAAACAGAGCCTTGGAAAAAATCGCAATTTTTTCCTAGCCAAGATTTGCAGGTCATCAAATCTGAGGTCTAACACACCTATACGATGCTCCTAAGCCTCATGATTCATACTCCAAAGCTAGATTTGCAAAATCTTGCTCAGAATACAAGTTATGTCACCTGGAAGGAAGAGGGAGTCGATGCTCGGACTTCGTGGAATTGATGCACATTTGCTATCCGTGCGTAGAGCTCGGCGACGTGCACACGCTGATGCTCTCGGAATCACCAACAACAAGGTGCACAGTGCGGTGCAAGTGGATAAAGTCACATAGTCTTACACAGAGACACAGTCGTAACAGAGAAAACCTTATCTTCTCATTATTTGTCCCCTAAACCTTACAAAAATTTCCTTTTATACTCGGCTAAGGGTCTCATTTGTACAAGGGTAATTCCTCAACTAACTACTGACTCAAGAAAAAGGACTAGGGTTCCATCCAAAATTAGAACCAATCCCTTGAGTAACTTCCGGCTCATCTTTAAATAACCATTGCAAGGGCTAAATTTGCAATAAGATGAGATAAAAAATGATGGGCTCAATGAGAAAGGTTGGTGCTTCCAACAGGGAGCATGTTGCAATGTGTGTGTGCGCTGTGGAGAAGGAGATCTTATCCCTTAGTGGATCTACAGTATTTGAATTCTACTCAGGCTCATTATTCAATTATATTATCCAAACAGTAAGGTTATATGGGTTAGTACCATCATTTGGTCAACCACCTGGCCTGCAACCCCAACAACCTCCCACTTGAGAACAAACGTGGCCCAAGTGGCATATGTATGTGTATATCTTCAACTATTGTGAAGCATCTGTGGCTTCACCCTAAACTCATCAACTCAATGCAATGTGCAAACAACTCCAAAGCTACACAATTTGTAAGAGCATCAGTGGGGTTATCGTCCGTATGGACCTTGATAAGCTCTAGGCACTTGCCAACCAATATACCCTGTATCACATGATACCTGATTTCTATGTGTTTCAACTTGGAGTGAAACATAGGATTTCATGCCAAGGGATAAGTCTCCCACATCCTTCATAGCAAACTATTTGCTAAGCATCTTCTTCAATTTTTGAGCTCGTCCTTAGATTTTCCATCTATAAGCATGCCATCTATATATAAGATCAAGATGATTAAAGAGCCATTATTGAGTCTTCATAGCAAACTATTTGCTAAGCATCTTCTTCAGATTTTGATCTCGTCCTTAGGTTTTCCATCTATAAGCATGCCATCTACATATAAGATCAAGATGATTAAAGAGCCATCATTGAGTTTTTGAGTATACAAGCAACGATCCTCTTGGCTCCTTTCATAACCTTGATACTAAGCACAAAGGCTGTGTCTCTAATCAATGTAGTCCATCACCCTAGATAGAGAACCGCAGCCATCTCTAAAGAGAGTAGAATCGTCCTCAAATAGCATAATACATTGGGCAGCGGCATATATAGTGCTCCTTTGTTTGGGGCTCAAAGTCACAAAGCTTGCATATCCGTTCTTGTGGGGGTGTTGAAGTGTATCTCCCTGTCTTTTTGTGTAGTTGATGAGAGGAGGTGCGAAGCTGGCCTGTCGCACATCGAAGCCCATGCGAGAGGTGTGAGTCCTTGTATCTTCACCATAGAATGAATCCATCCTCAGTTGTGTGAAGAAAATGTTCTTTGCAAAAAGCCATTTTTTTCCCAAGTCTTGAGGGGGACTCAACCATGTCCTCGTTGTATCAATCTCATATGGGACACATAGATCATACAGTCTGCGCATCAATCTCGCTTTAGGCACTGTAACAAATGCTTGGCGGAAATCGACAAAGCAATATTTACTACCCACGTGCTCGACCCTCCTCATCGATAGCTCGAAGAGTAAAAATGAGAAAGGGATGGAGCTCTATCAATAGGCGGTATATGCATTTCTATATGATCAGGTAGTACAATCAAGAGAAAATGCATCCAGATAACTAGCTCCATCCCTTTCTGTACTAATTTGGGGTGTAGGATATGATATGATACGTGGGTGGATGTGGAGCGAGGGCTGCTCAGATGAGCATTGCTGGATTGGCCATCCACTGGGCTGGTCGTTGCACATCCACTCAATGGAGTCTGGTCAGGATCTCCTGAATCTATTTGTGGTGGAGTCTTTCAGCACTGTATTGTGTAGCCCGTGGTGCAGTCTTTGAGCACTGTATTGTATAAAGTGGCGTGGAGGGATCTAGGTGGGGGGGAGTAGGCAAAAGACCCTTCTCAACCTTGGCTGAGTATATGGGGGCTAACTCATGTGAGAAATGAATGGTAGTGTGTCAAGTGCATGTGGTGGGTGTGTGAGATATGGCAGCTCCTAAGGAGGCACAGGAGCTTGAGCTTTACCACCTATTCATGAGCATTGAGCATGGACAATGCGACTGCATAGCGCACCCTCCGAGAACCCACTATACCTATTGAGGACCCATAGGTATGCCATGATTATGGAAAGAGACCGAGGACTACCAAAACTACATGTGAGTACAAATTGAGATGCCACAAATATGTATGATCTCACACTTGTTTCGCAACAAGCGGTCAATTCCCACAACATCCATACCACCCCTGGTAGGTGATGCACTATTTTTAATGGTCTGCTTTATCCAGAGAATGAGAAAGTTACCAGCTAACAGACTTACATGCAGGGCCTTTGAGGCCATACACAACTTGCAGAGTCAAGAGCACTCGCTCAAAATACTTACAGGTTAGAGCATGGTTCGGTACACAAGCCCTGGGCATGAAGAGACTACCATCCTTCCAAAATGACCTGGACTTGCTTCATTCACCTCTCAGCCAGTGAGGAATAGTGCTGAAACAAGAATCATGGCAATTGTACATCAGACGGACTTGAATTACACCCCCTCTTCCTTCGAAGATGGTGGACTACAGGGATCAATTTAACACTATTCTAAACGATGGGTCATTTAGAGACCACGTTATATGGACAACTACATGCCCTAGAACTCACAGGTGGCAATCAGTCAGCTCAGTGCAGCATCACAGAAACTAGAGATTGAGAGAGGCCAAGGTCATACTCTTAAAGAAAAGAGAACCTACCAGGTATGCAGAGGAGGTGGAAAGTGGAGCACTTTGTTTGCATATGTAGAACATATGAGGACATCAAAGGCAGATACGAGGCTCTATTCAAGGCAGCCCACTCTTAGAGAGAGCATGGATTCCAGAGACCAGCGCCAGCTGGGCCACTTCTTGCTAGAGAGAGAGAGAGAGAGAGAGAGAGAGAGAGAGAGAGAGAGACATTGTTGTAGTCCCAAACAACATTGACGAGGGTTAAAGAGTCACAGCTCACCGACTTCTTTCTAAGGACCACAACTTCACCACTAGAGAGAAGTCAGTGCTCAAAGACTCCACCACAGGCTACACAATACAGTGCTCAAAGACTCCATCACAAATAGATTGAGGAGATCAAGACCACACTCCATCGAGCCGATGCGCAACGACCAGCCCAGGGGATGGCCAATCGAGCAATGCTCATCCAAGCATCCCTGGCTCCGCGTCCACCCACGTATCATATCCTACACCCCCAATTAGTACAAAAAGGGATGGAGCTAGTTATCGGTATGCATTTTCTCTTGATTGTACTACCCTGATCATATAGACATGCATATACCACCTAGTGATAGAGCTCCGTCCCTTTCTCATTTTTACTCTTCGAGCTATCGATGAGGAGGATTGAGCACGTGGGTAGTAAATATTGCTTTGTCGATTTTCACAAAGCATTTGTTACAGTGCCTAAAGCGAGATTGATGCGCAGACTGTATAATCTATGTGTCCCATATGAGATTGATACAACGAGGACATGGTTGAGTCCCCCCAAGACTTGGGAAAAAAAATGGCTTTTTACAAGGAACATTTTCTTCACACAACCGAGGATGGATTCATTCTATGGTGAAGATACAGGGACTCACACCTCTCGCATGGGCTTCGATGTGCGACAGGCCAGCTTCACACCTCCTCTCATCAACTGCACAAAAAGAGAGGGAGATACACTTCAACACCCCCATAGGAGCGGATATGCAAGCTTTGTGACTTTGAGCCCCAGACAGAGTAGCACTATATATGCCCCTGCCCAATGTATTATGCTATTTGGGGATGATTCCACTTTCTTTAGAGATGGCTTCAATCCTCTATCTAGGGTGATGGGCTACATTGATTAGAGATGCATCAGGATTTTCTTGTTGGAGCTACGCACACACAATGGCAGGCTTTACTACAAAGGATTACGCGCTCTAGGCAAGTGCCCCTCAAGAGGCCAGTGCCAAATTTCTTTCAGAGTAGCACGCCTCAAGCGGCGTACCATACGACAAATTGTGCTACATCACATGGGACTCTATTAGTGCGAGACACAGAGATTAGTAGACTCGATGCACACGTCCTCCTCGCAAATTACAATGCCGTCTTCTCTACCATCGTGCATATCTAGGCCATTACTGAACAACATAGAGTAGTTCCTCTAAGAAACTTTACAAAGGAGGAGATTGATATCTTGCAGAGGCCCATGAGAGAGTTCATGGGATGACTTGGCTACTCTTATGCCATCTAAGTCCTTCCTTTTAGTTAGTTGCTCAAATTTTCACATTGGTTTCACTATCTTTTGTAGTAGACATTTGACACATCTGATGATGATGTAATGTAATGGTCTTATAGGTTTGGCACACGTTAATAAACATTTCATTTCATTTCATGAATCCACCCATACACAGTACCCTTTTAATCCACTAAAAGTGGTTTATTCAGTTCATTTTGTATCATGTGTCCTTTTCCAATAGATGGAGGACATACACTCCTGTACATATCTTTTGTCTCATGGGCCGAATTCGGCATCTTGTACACATGAAACCTCTCTCTCTCTCTCTCTCTCTCTCTCTCTCTCTCTCTCTCTCTCTCTCTCTCTCTCTCTCTCTCTCTCTCTCCTCTCTCTCTCTCTCTCTCTCTCTCTCTCTCTCTCTCTCTCTCTCTCTCTCTCTCGTGATGGACTATTTCTTGTGGAGCCTTTGTCAAAACAGCGCCCTCTACTTCTGAAGTAATTTTTTCTATAGACTTTTGTCGTAAGGAATTTCAGCAGACTTTCCATCTACAGGGTAGGGACCAAGTTCTTACCTCTGCTGCCTTGGTGAAGGCAGAGCCCTATCCCTCTTCTTCTGCTCTTAACTCTTTAGACATTTCTCCTGAGGATTTCAGACAGATTTTGCAAATACAAGGCAGTGGCCATGTTCTTATTTTAGATGCTTTTGGGAAGGAACAACCCTCTTGCTCTGCAGACATTTCTCGTAAGGAATTTCAACAAACTTTTCATCTACAGGGTAGTGGTAAGGTTCTTATCTCTGCTGCCTTGGTGAATGCAGAGCCCTGTCCATCTTCTTCTGCTCTTAATTCTTCAAACGTTTCTCCTGAGGATTTCAGATAGACTTTGCATATACAAGGTAGTGACCATGTTCTTACTTTAGATGCATTTGGAAAGAAACATGCTCTGCTTTTGCTCTTGATGCCCTTGACTTTGAGCAGTGTCGATATTCATAGATTAATGGCCATACTCTTGCTGACTTTGAGCACTGTCAATATTCAGAGATTATACTGCTGCTTGTGCTGCCTTTGTGAAAGCAAACCTCTTCAATCAGACTTCTCCCTTTTGTCCTAGGCCTTCCTTTCCTACCAGTTAGCAGGCTGTGCTTGAGCCTCTTGAGGCAAGCAAGGTCTTCGTCATCTTCGGCATACAGGTTGAGCTTCCAGCAAGGTCTATCATCATCAACAAATTGGGTGGAAGTTCAGGGACATTTTTCAAGAGACTTTGTACGCAATCTTAAGAATAAACATGAGCCTAAGCTCCTCATAGACCTCGTAGATGGGCTTCTAGTCTTTTAGATGCCGTCGTCTAGTGCGATCGATTGTTTGCATGTGCTAGAACCCCAAGTTTCCACTTACTTGCATCGCCATTGCCTACAGGATGCTATTGCCACCAAAACATCCACCTCCTTGTTTCATGTCCCTGGACATGTTCGTCAGATTTGCCCTGATTTTAGCATCTATGATAAGCGGGGCTATGACGCAAAAGTGGATGCTGCCCATGCTCGAAAGAGAGCGATACCTGAGAATGTTGAAATTTATGTCACGATTGAGATGCAAAGCTACTCTCAAGAAGAGGATCAGATTAGAGACACATGCAAGAGCCAGTCAGTTTTAGTGAATTGTGTGTAAAACAGGTATGGTGGAGATCTACAACCCAACGGGCTTGGTACACTTTGATTTCAATCCGCCATATATTGATGTCGGGCGATTTTCACCTCCTCTTAGGGGTCTCTAATTGTATTTGCAGGACTTGCGTGATGCTCGTAAGTGTAAATTACGCTTATGATTTTTAAAGTTTTCAGTTTTAGTTATGATTGTTTTCAGAAATGTAGGCCTACTTATGCTATTCAACTAGGTTTAAAAACATCCTTTCAGCAGTTTAACAACTACCTTCTTTTTGCAAGTTTGCTAGAGGTTTCTAAGCCAGCGCAATGGCTATCTTGATATAAATCAGAAGACCTTGATTGAAGCAATTTCCAATGAGGATTTTGACCTGGCAGAAATAGTAATCAATTACATGGGAGGCAGCATACGAGATCAAGGGCTTCTACGATTTGTTGCAGAGAAAGCATTTCAACAAGTTCCAAGGGCTCTCGATTTTCTGAAGTATATGTTAGATAATGGTGCCCACATTGATATAGGTAAAGGTCTAGCTTTTTAAAAACCTTTCTCGTTAACCAAGTTTTCAATGTGCATGACAAATCTGTTACATTTAACTTAGTACAGAGAGAGAGAGAGAGAAGAGAGAGATTTCACATCTATAGGAGGCCAAATTCGGCCTATGAGACAATTGAGATGTACATGAGTGTATGTCCTCCATCTATCGGAAAAGGACAAATGATACAAAATGAGCTTAGTGACCCTGTGTGTGTGTGTGTGTGTGTGTGTGTGTGTGTGTGTGAGAGAGAGAGAGAGAGAGAGAGAGAGAGAGAGAGAGAGAGAGAGAGAGAGAGAGAGAGAGAGTATGTCCTCCATCTATCGGAAAAGGACAAATGATACAAAATGAGCTTAGTGACCCTGTGTGTGTGTGTGTGTGTGTGTGTGTGTGTGTGTGTGTGTGTGTGTGTGTGTGTGTGTGTGTGTGTGTGTGAGAGAGAGAGAGAGAGAGAGAGAGAGAGAGAGAGAGAGAGAGAGAGATTTCACTTCTATAAGAGGCCAAATTTGGCCTATGAGACAACTGAGATGTACATGAGTGTATGTCCTCTATCTATCGAAAAAGGAAAAATGATACAAAATGAACTTAGTGCCCCTGTGTGTGTGTGTGTGTGTGTGTGTGTGTGTGAGAGAGAGAGAGAGAGAGAGAGAGAGAGAGAGAGAGAGAGAGAGAGAGAGAGAGAGAGAGAGAGAGAGAGAGAGAGAGAGAGAGAGATGCCCAGTGCAAGCCCTCACCTCTTCTTTTAGGGAGAGGCACTGGACCCGGTGTTTATGCTCTTTGCCACTGGATATCAGGCTGGCACGCTAGACATGATTATAGTGATTGCAGGACAGGGAGATGCACAACACAGAGATCAAATTTTCTTAGTGGTGGTTTGCATCACGTGGAGAGCACATTGCCTTCATGTTCTTTGCGATGATTTGGATGACTTGAATCCTTGATACATACTCTTAGGTCAAAGTGGGACACATCCATCACTACTCCTAGATCACAACAGGGCGATGGGCAAGATCATTCTTGTTTTTCAGACTCCTAGGTGGGCACATCAGATGGGGGTGTTATGGAATTGATGTTTTATTAATTGTTGCAACTGACAGGTGGAAAATACTGGGACCGAGCTAGGCCTATGCGAATGAAAGTATATACATTGTACATTTTATTATTCAAGTGCTCTTTTATGAGCTTTGGCCATTTATGACCGGTCGGCCAGTTTGTACTCAATTGGACCATTCAAGAAATCTATAAATGAAATACGTGCAAGAGGGAAATGGTCACTCTTGCACGGGGGAAGATTGCACCCAGTGTCTGTGTATTCTTTTCTTCTCTTCTCTCTTCTCTCTCGTCGTGCTAGGCGTAGCACTCCGTTTTAGGAGGTGCGCCTGCATGCGTTCTCTTGCTCTCTCCCGCTCTCTGTCTCTCTCTATTTGTGTTGCGCTCGATTATGGATTTGTGCGAGTCGGCAGGTATGTTGATTTAGTCGTTTATGTCTTGCTATGCGCTATTTTGGGTATTTTGCAGGGCACTCCTGCAAAATACCCAAAATAGCGCATAGCAAGACATAAACGACTAAATCAACATACCTGCCGACTCGCACAAATCCATAATCGAGCGCAACACAAATAGAGAGAAACAGAGAGCGGGAGAGAGCAAGAGAACGCATGCAGGCGCACCTCCTAGAACGGAGTGCTACGCCTAGCATGACGAGAGAGAAGAGAGAAGAGAAGAAAAGAATACACAGACACTGGGTGCAATCTCCCCCCGTGCAAGAGTGACCATTTCCCTCTTGCACGTATTTCATTTATAGATTTCTTGAATGGTCAAATTGAGTACAAATTGGCCGGCCGGTCATAAATGGCCAAAGCTTATAAAAGAGCACTTGAATAATAAAATGCACAATGTATATACTTTCATTCCCATAGGCCTAGCTCGGTCCCAGTATTTTCCACCTGTCAGTTGCAACAATTAATAAAATATCAATTCCATAACATACCTCTCCGTTGGAAAGCAACTGTCCTCAGTTGCGAAGATAGAAATCTGCAAATAATACTTGTAAAAAACAATGATTGGAAATCTGTATCAAATAGTAACAAAATTCATAAATTTAGACAATATTGCCCATACCAGTAGAATAGGCAGTATATGTCATATCCTGATGAATCAGGATATCATTGGTCACACTCATCATCAATCGCACAATGTCAAGTCTCATGTCATAAACAATGCTGTAGTAACCATCACATACCAAATCCCAATCCAATTCCAATTCCAATTCCACAATCTAATTCCAAATCCAAATCACTTTCAGTATGTACCCGGGTAACAAAATCATACTAGTTGCAGTGGTGGCCAGCCACTGCAGCATGATTTTGTGATCGGTGCTACCTAAATCGACGAATCTGCACCAATAAGACGTGCTGCCTAAATCGGCGGATCTGCACTAATGCTGCCTAAATCGACGAATCTGCATTTGGTATAAGTTTAAAAATCATGAATCTGCAATTTATCAATGTGCTGCCTAAATCGGCGGATCTACACCAAGATGAGTATGTACACACTGCCTAAATCGGCGAATCTGTGTGCTTATGACCAATGGACTAGACAAGGCATAAAAACAAAACATCTACTACCTGTTTGACACAAAATTGGAGTATGCTTATGTGACAAAGTACTTACAAACAATTTTTCTAGCATTCCAAAGCACCTTAGCTCACATGAGTAGCAAAAGGGTATACTATTTTCTGAAAATATATATACTTGTGTGTGTGTGTGTGTGTGTGTGTGTGTGTGTGTGTGTGTGTGTGTGAATAGGCACACATAATAGAAAGTTGCACCTGGCATTGTAAGAATGTTTCAAGAGGGGTATTATCAGAATGCAGTAAGGAGTGTCATACCCGGAGTTTGATATGAGAACATTGTATTTAGATTTATCTGCAGAACTGTTCTAAAAAAAAACAAAGCACTAAAAACAATTGCTTGTTAAATTTAAGAAGACTTTAATAATTGCATATCAAATGTATTAACATTGGAAACACCATGAAGAAAAAATTTGATGCAAAGTCTGTTTGCCAAGAAAACAGAATGAAAGTAGAGAACTTGAAGTACAAATGAGCGGATAAGAGAGGTGTTATCTAAATTTACAGGGTGGTTTGCAAGATTGGGTTTACCAGTAGATATCGGTCTTCAGAGAAAGTGAGCCCACGCTCAGTGTATGAATGTTAGGATAGGTCAAAAGCAGGTCTCCTAAAGTAGTTGGATTCAAATTCTGTCATAGAGGACAATAAACGTAGTCCTCTGCGAAGGAGTATTAGAAACATTGGCAGGGATGTGATACAGAAGCAAATGAATGGAATAATATTGAGTAATATGAAAAAACAATTTGGCTGCCATATGATGTAACATTTAAAACAATTTGTAGATCAATCAAAGTGAAAATCTAATTACACAACATCATTGTGAATGGGTATAAACTTACATTATGGGGATAATGGCTGTTGCAAATAATGATGAGGGAGGGATTTTCTTGTTTATGGTTGATAATTGCTTAATAATTTGGGTGTTAATAGCTAAAAAAGTGTACCTACTTAGAGTTCACCTAGGGTCATCATTGCTAGAATATTAAGGTAGGATATATCTTGAGGGTGAAAAGTTGACCCTAGCAAGTTATGATTATTGACGGTGTTGACAATGTAGGACATGAAAATATCAAAATAAACTAAAAGACAACCGGTCCCATGAGAAGCCACATTATTGTTCTATAACGCCACATGTTCACCATCGCCATCCTCTTTATTAGACAGATCAAGAGCTCGTAGGAAATTGTAAGACGATAATGCTAACTAGACGGGCGTAAATGCCAATTCATGTCTACTAGCTCCCATCATCGTGTCAATTGGCATCAATATGTCCAAGGTGGACCTCTGCAAATGGCCATAAGGGTGATCAAAATTTTGCATCATCCGTTGGAATAGAGGATTGTAATATACACGTTAATGAGGAACACATATGCAGTTACGCGTGTGTGTTGCAGGACGCAAGATACTAGACTCAAGAGACTAGATCATAAAAGTAGATGATGCATATGACGACTAGAACCAATCATACATCTATACAATTATAAAGAGCCACCAATGGCTAGAAAAAATCTCCAAGTCCAGCTACGTCGATCTCCAAAGTGTAGTGGTGATGACAAGGTTACACTCCTGTGCCTTGGGGTATTTGATAAGGAGTGAGAGTCAGAAGCATCTCGTTTCTTTCGTAGTGTAGAATGTTGTACATACTCACATACATATACAATCAAGGTAATTGAGGTCGCTTGGATCCGAGAAGTGGCATGCCAAGTTCATCTTCCAAGCCATAAAGGATAAGCACCAGCTTGGCATAAGTAAATACTGCAGATGCATTTGCTAGCTTTTGTAAAAAAGAAAGGCACTCGAATTGGGAGAGAATGACAAGGACCATGTAAGTCTACTTGTTAATGGATCACATTTAGAGGTTCAGCTCTCGATACCATAAACACATGCAAGCCAAAAGTGCCGAGAGATTCTTTGGGCAAACAAATACAATCAATTGTTTACTGTCGCCTTCAAAATAGATAACAAGGATCTTAAACCACAGTTTCATAGATGAGAGACCCCGCTCTCAACTGTGGATTTCACCATTTCCAACTGCGACAGCTTTGTAATGACAACTAGCTTGAGCTACTGCTGGTTTGGTTTGTTTGGTTTATATGTCCTCCCTACTAGTGTATTCCAACAAACACCATTCGACTATCTACTGCCCAGCGTTTGCTCTTCTAGTTAGCATGGCCTACTGATGTAATATGGCCTGCAAGGACAGTGGAGTTTCGATGGAGGAAGTCCTGAAAATCGTCATGAATACGAAATCTTTGACCATAGAAGCTGTTGCGCCCTTGGCCAAACTTGATGTAGAGGCCGAGAAAGAATTATCCATCGAGGCTGAGATCCGGGGCCAAAGAGCAGAAATTGAAGGACGAGCTGAGGTTAGTGAAATAGCACGCCGAAAGAGGAATCTTGGCCATGGCTTGCTTCTACGTCCCAGGACGTTCGGATACCAGGAGAAACGAGGGGGGAGGGGGGGGCAAAGAGAGAGAGAGGTTTGGTCACCTTATGTGAGAGAAGGGTGGCGGCTGATGTAGCGGTGTGTGTGTGGGGCTGGGCGACGCCATGCATCGAGACTCCACGAGTCTGAGAGCGGTTGCAATTGAGAGACAGAGAGAGAAGTGTAGTTGGTAGCTTGGGTGGCCACCGTTTGGGGTCATAATCGGCGGAAGTGATTGGCAGATCGAGTTTATGGCGACGCCATTGGTTGGCAGGGGGAGTCAAGAGAAACTCTGCGTTATTCCAGAAGCAAACGAGGGAGAGAGATTGAGGATCGAGTGGCTGCATGGACAAGGGGATTGGTGGGCGGTGATGGCTTTATGAGATGAAGATAGAGAGAGAGAGAGAGAGGAAACAGGTAGACATCCCATGGTTGGGTCGGTTGTAAAGCCGAGGGGGACTGCAGTTACGTGAGGCCACTATGGAGTCATTGGATTCCTCAAGAGTCCTAGTTGTGGGAGAGAGGGAGAGAAAATGAGACAGCTACATGGCATCGCCCATGCGCAACCTTTCAAAATTGGGGTGACCTGAGTTCAAGGCGGCAGAAAAGAGTGATAGAAAGGGTGTTTGACTAGCCGTCAGAGAGTGGGTTGGTCGCAGTGGAAAAGAGAAATAGAGGGCGATACACTACTGTCCATCGCAGAACTACGAGCATCACTAATTGCTTGGGGATTGATGCCATGCAGACCCAATTAAGGTTGGAGCCAATTGAGAGAGAGAATAAAGATAGTATAGTTGCTGCGGCAGATAGCAATGGGTGATGGGTGTGAAGGGGGGTGGAAAGCACTGGTTGCGAGTGTATATTTGATCTACAAAGGAGTGGTGCAGATCAGAGGGTGAGAGAGATGGTGGTGCAAAGAGAGAGAGAAAGAAATGAGTGGACGAGGGTTCAGGGAAGGGGGTGATGCTCCCCACCAAATCTCATGCACCAAGGTGCAGCTGGGATAAGGTATACAAAACGAGTGTGACTGTCCTTGGCAGGGGTGGGTCGTAGGTTGCTTGATGGGGGCATTGGGTGGTGGCGGCAAGCAGCTGCTGCAGCTGTAGCATGACTGTGTCGGCGTGTAGGAGTGCATAGTAGTGGAAGCTTGGTGTTGGAGCTTGTCGTTGAGGCAGCTTTTCTTTGCCGGATCCCACTAGAGGAGCTGTTGTGTGCTATACTATTCACGGGATAGCAGTTTTCCGTATGAGCTGAGGCCCCCATCTAAGCCATGCATTGTTGGCTCCCTTCATGGCACACGAGAATTGCCTGCACAGGCCGCCCACTAAAGCTCAACCCCCTATACCAATCCAACAAGCTTAGCGATCGATAAACTGCGCCATTTTATATATATATATATATATTTTAACATATATTGACTCTCTATGCATGGAACATATCACCATGTACTCTTGGGGTCCTTCGATATTCCTGCTAGAGTTTGATTCCGACAAGCTACCAACCTTTGAACTATCCTACTCTCCGAACTTCTTACCGACGACGGAAAAAAAAAAAAACATCCAAACAAAATGGTGGATTCTTCTTCTTCTTTTACTACTACTTCTTCGTCGTTGTCGTCGTGTACTAAGCACATCCCCGATCGAATGAAGAATTTCTCTTAATCAACTATGCACACTAGCTATGTCGATATTATTAGTAGTATTATTAAGAGTGCTAAACACTATGTTGGCAATGTTCAAGCTTTTTCTTAGTGTATAAAATTAATGAAAAATTAATGTACGATTACGGTCTTCACAGATTTTGCCACAGCAAAGAGAGACAAAACAATAAAATTAAATGAAATGAAAAGGAATTGTGTAGTTGTACTTAACTCTAGTGCAAGATCAAAAGATCTAAATTTGCTCGGACGTCAAGTTGTAGGTGTCTCTGATTGTTTGTTACCAAGAGCGTAGCCTTGTGCTCTGATACCACTGCTACTGCCAGAAGCGTAGAGTGCCCTGCAAAATACCCAAAATAGCGCATAGCAAGACATAAACGACTAAATCAACATACCTGCCGACTCGCACAAATCCATAATCGAGCGCAACACAAATAGAGAGAGACAGAGAGCGGGAGAGAGCAAGAGAACGCATGCAGGCGCACCTCCTAGAACGGAGTGCTACGCCTAGCACGACGAGAGAGAAGAGAGAAGAGAAGAAAAGAATACACAGACACTGGGTGCAATCTTCCCCCGTGCAAGAGTGACCATTTCCCTCTTGCATGTATTTCATTTATAGATTTCTTGAATGGTCAAATTGAGTACAAACTGGCCGGCCGGTCATAAATGGCCAAAGCTCAAAAAAGAGCACTTTAATAATAAAATGTACAATGTATATACTTTCATTCGCATAGGCCTAGCTCGGTCCCAGTATTTTCCACCTGTCAGTTGCAACAATTAATAAAATATCAATTCCATAACAGGGGGTACTCTCCCTAAAGGTGGTTCGTAATACATTCCTCACTCTTTTCACCTTGATTGGTGGACACCCATAGTTTTAGAGTCTCTACACACACTTGCCAGTTTGTATACCCCTTGAGGAGGTTGGATGCAGCAATCATAGGGATTTCTATACTCATATATATATATGTATATATATATATATATATGTGTGTGTGTGTGTGTGTGTGTGTGTGTCTATATAAATAAATATAGATATACATATATATATATATATATATGTGCGTGTATGTGTGTGTGTATTAGGATGATCTTCCATCCCCCCCGTCCCGAGAGAGAGAGACAGACGACACAAGAGCATGATCCACTGCCATACCAACAGGTCTGGGTCCAACCGTGAGATCCTGGATACTAGAGATGGGACTCGGCTGTGCCATGACATCATCAATTGTGCTGGCTCCATGTGTGTGGAAAGCATGTAAAACCCCCCGCAGCGGGAAATCTTTGTAGGCCATTCAAGATGACTAATCCATGTGCGATCCCCATGTCTATCAAGTGTCGTCCATACTCAGTATGTCCCCATCCTGTGATAGTCTGGATAGGCTCGTCTCTGCAACATCCGGCTCTCTCAGCATCTCCTCTGAGGTATCATAAAAACCGGCTTGATGATGGGCAGTCCTAGCATTGAAGTCCCCTAGAATGATGATGTCTCCATCTCTAGAGAACTCCCATATGTCATCATCCAAAATAGAAAAGGGGGACTGTCCTCTAGGTGGTGCATACACTGACATACTTGGAGGAAAGTAGCAAATAGCAATGTAAAGATATCTGCTTTTCTCTGCCCTCAATCTCACCCACATTACCTAGATTTCTCATCCCTGCGAGCTATATGTATCAATGGCTACAACTCCTCCCTGAATAAAATTGCCACTCCTCCTGAGCCCCGTCCTCTATGCTCTGATCGTGTCTTCTGTCTATAGGTTGTCTCCCATCTGTATCCACTAATGTGAGGCATAGACTGCCCAGGGGCCTAATGTGTCTCAGAGTAGAAGACAATATCTCTTCCCGTAAAACCATCCTCAAAAGCATCCACATCAAGGCGCATAGATCCATTACAATTCCAGGTCGCAACTTTGAGTGTGGTCCCATATGCCTCACACCGTCATGTGGAGCGTCCCTCTAATATTACCACTCTCCCATCTTGGTAAAAGGCAATCTTACCTTTTTTCCTTGCCGCTCTAATCTCTGGCATTATCTCCTGCATATGAGTGATCTGTGAGAGGGTAAGGTCATCCTCGAGAAAGATGCATGTTTTCTTTATAGTTGGTCTCTTCTTCAAAATGTCCTTCGCTTCCATGGAGGAAAAACGAAGGATGAGTGCCCTTTCTTTCGAGGTTTCCCCGTTGCTCTCATTTTTCTTGCTGCCCACTCTCTAGCTCTTGAGTGCATCGGCTCATGAAACCCCATCAAAGCCATAAGTTCTTTTACCTCTTCCTCAACATTATCTTTGTCTTTAAGGCCGCAAATTCTCACATGTAGAGAGCGCACATGCCTTCTTTTCTCCTCTTCTAGTGTCAGGTTAATAACAGTGGGTGTGGAAGTTGTTTCCTTGCTTTTTCCTTTCTTGGCAACCTCAATCCATTTCTCGGCCTCATCTACCTTCTGTTGAGTCTTTGTAATAACGTCTGCTCTTCCCCCTCTTTGATGGCTTGTACTTGCTCTTTGATCGTGTTGAGCTCTTCTATTATTGAAGGTTGCAATTCTCCTTCTTCAAGTGTATTTCATGATCGTGCCTCAACGAGTCCCTCTTGAGTGACGCAATCTCTTCGTCTTGGGCCGTCACACGATTTTCCATTGTAGTTATCGTGCTTTCTTGGGCCAACAGCGTTCTTCAAGCATTTATATTGTACCCAATAGGTGGTGGTTGATCTTGTTAATGGTTTCGGTCATTTCTTCCTTGCACTTTGGAGCTGCATCCTCTTAAGGGGTCGAGCTTATCATTCTGTTTCCTCATGCTTCGTCGCCGCCAAAAATGAGAGGAAATTTGTGACGGTAGTAGGAGACCACATTATGCATACATGTTCTCCTACATTAAGCATACATGGCAAACATTTGCATTTCCTGTAATTTCTGCAAATCAGCACAAAGTCCAGCTTTTTGCAACTGTAAATTCTACAATTTTTGATTTTTTTGTAAATTTTTGAATTTTGCACTCTTTATATTTTGCAATTTCTGTTTTCCTACGGAGCTGAAAATACTATTTTAGAACTCTGTTTTCTAAGAACGTTCTCCTGTACTTGCGAGGGGGAGGGGGGGAATTGGCTTGGGGGGGTGGCGCACTGCTTGCACGTTCACGAGGGGGGATGGACTGTAGTTTACGCTGGCAAGCGACGGATTGCAGGTTACGCGAGGAGGGTGCAACATGTTACGCGAGGGTGGGCTGCATGTTACGCGACGGTGGTGCTACAAGTTACGCGCGAGGGGTGCAACAGGTTACGCAAGGGAGGGTGCTGCATGTAGTACGAACCACCTTGAGGGAGAGTACCCCCATCTGATATGCCCACCTAGGAGTCTGGAAAACAAGAATGATCTTGTCCATCGCCCTGTTGTGATCTAGGAGTAGTGATGGATGTGTTACACTTTGACCTAAGAGTATGTATCAAGGATTCAAGTCATCTGTGCGCTCCTTGCCGCACTGTCGAAGCAAGGGACTTGCCGATACACCGTGTGCGAGCCACAAATGGCTCCAAGCACACAACAAGACTAATCTAGCAAGCTCAAAAGAGGGCAATGGTGTGTCACTCACCGCTCTACGCTCCTGCCGTGGAGGATTCCTCGCCGCGATGAAGAAGAAGCTGCAGTCGTGTCGCGCTCAACCGCTTCGCCGCCATCGTGCCTTCGTAATGCTTGATTGCACACACACTCTTCCTCTCTCTCTCTCTCTCTCTCACATGCACACACACACGAGGAGGTGAACAAGAAGAAGATGGAGATGGAGATGGAGCAAGAGCACTCGTCTATTGCACAAATGAGAGAATGAGTGAATTTTAGGTTTAGTTGGCTTTTATATGAGCTCACCCCATTCACACTTGGGCGCCCATGCTTAGCCAACTAATCCCTTGAATGTCCCAGTTAGAGTGCGCCTCTCATCGGCGATCACTCTTACCCTTTTCCTATTGGTCCGACAAGCCCGGTACCTAACTCTACCAAATACATAATACACGTCCGTCGTAGGTGATGGGGTGTCCGTGAGTTGTGAGGGTTAACATGCCCCCCTTCCTAACGTAGATTCCGTCCTCGGAAGCTATTGAGTTGAAGCTCGTTCGTCGAGGTGGAAGAGCATTTGAGATGTATGTCCTTAGCCTTCTTCAGTCACTGCAAAATCAAACAACATTGGCACAGTAATTGCATTCTCATAAGTGATTAAAAAGCATATGCAGTTTTAGGGAGACAAATTGATTGGTAAAAGAATTTCAAACAATTTGTCAGCAATGAACATTAAATTGCAATGTAATCAACTGCATAAACAGATGTAAAGGTAAAAAAATTAAACAAGTATGGGGTCGCTAATTTGACGGTGGAAAGGCACTAGAGATCGAATATTAATACCATGGGTAAGCTTCTTAATTTTCTGTGGTCAATTAAGTTGTTTAATCGCGAGAGCCAAGTATTCATGTTCGAGGGCTGACTAGAGGCTATATCTAGAAGACCTTGTAGTTAAGCTACCATAAAAGGAATTTCTCATGAAATCATCGCCTGACTGATTACTTTTTCTTTGACTCCCCAAAGTCTTTTCACAGTGATTCAATTTTGATGTGTGTGCTTATTTTGTATGCCTTGGGTTTTTTGCTTTTTAAGTAAAAGCGCCCATACTGGGAACCTCTAGGGCTCTAGTACCATAGGCAATACATGTGAGTGAAGTACCAAATCAAGCTGAGATTTCTCTTCCAGCTTAAGATTTTACAGTGTGGCACTTTGATTTTTTGTTTGTTCATTTTCAGCATTTTAATTTTGTAACTTTGGGGGGTCATATAACACTGATACACCTCCCCAGCTCATCACACTAGTAAACTCCCTTTATAATACTTAAGCTAAAGGTCAATAGGGTGAAGCCCACTAGAAATCCCTAGTACATTTCACACAATGCTGCCTAAATCGGATTAAGAACCTAAGTAACCATTAATTATTAGGAAGGCATTCCCCATGGTATTAAGAGAAGATTTCTAACACCTAACTTGGTCAAACTAGCTTAGTCGGACTGCTTGATTTTTAAACCTAGACAAGTGATTATGACAAAAAATTACATTGAATTAAATGTTTGATACTAAGCAAATGCGGTGAATATTAGGCTACCAATCACAATTAAAGCAGACAATCATAGATGCAAAAAAGATAAGGGGCAATGCTAATGGACAAGAAACACCTGTTTGTGTCGATGGTCGCGCTTGATTTAAAGAGTGAGTCGAGATAAAGATTCCATGACGGTCCAAATCCTACCAATAGCAACACGCTCCTGTACATACTAGGAAACAAAAGGAATACCTCCAGGAGGCACATCAGTGGAAAAAGGTACCAACACTTATTGAACACAACAAAAAACATAAGGAATTCTAACCTAATTATTTGCACTCCCCCTAGAGAGTCAAGGGAATAGGATATTGTAGAGGTTGGGGGGAAACCCTAAGGCTAAACCCCTATCCTCGTCGTCGAGATAAACAAAGTCATCATCCATGAGACCATATGTGCCATCCGTGTAGTCGTGTAAATTTTCTTCTTCATCATAGGTACCCATGTTTACTAAGAAGGTCACTAGACGCCTATAGTCATCTTGGTCAAAAGGTTAGGCTTGTGCAATGGGAGAAACGCTCTCTACTAAGTATGGATCAGACGTGGTCAAGAGACGTATCAGCCATTCTAACTCCTCAAAATTCCTCTCACATGCTAGCGTACCTATCAAATCCCATTCACATGCAAGCACTCGAAAGACCATGTGAAATATTTGTGAAAAGTAACGAGGGTACCTCTCACCCAAGGCAGGAGTGGATGACTCTAGCGTACTAGCCATATCTGTACACGCAAATAGATGATAGTTAGAGTGCAAATATTACAAGGGTCTTGTTCTTGTGCATAATTTGTTTTTATGATTTGTGTTATGGCTCTTGCTCTTTTACTTTTTTATGTTGTTTTTGTGAGTATAAGGTTTTATATATACATTCCCTAAGATCGGAGATAAAGAGGTCAGGGAGAAAGGTTGAGAGGGAAGCAAGTGAATGATGGATGTCCACAAACACTCCCCTCTTCCTTGGGTAGATCATACCGTTTGAAATGATGTCGTCACCCTTTGAAACCAATTGTTCCAGTTGGTAATAGGTGAGGATTTTTGCCAGTAGTTTTCTATTACCCTAGGTGCCTCATCAAGTTGCAAGGGTGGTAAGGTACTCTCCCAGGATCGAACTTGAAGTGGTTCGTCAGGTGATTCTTGAACACTGGGAAGTGTGGATTCTTTTGTAGCTTCATGGAGGTCCACTACTATAGATGGAGGCTGTGTAGAAGCTTTTACCTCTATGGATGTATTACATGAGGAGCTAGAAGCTTCATGGAACTCCCCCCTTCCTGAACTAGGTGGAATAAATTGGTTTTGCCTTGGAGCCCAAACTAGCTCTGGACTAGGTGTGTAGCATTCTGTGATCTTTCCCTTCCCACGGTCTGCCATTGGCTTTAGCGTTACACTGTTTGACTCATATGGGTTTGTTGTCGATAGGGAAGGACACATTTTACGTTTAGGTACCCAAATTTGCTCATTTCCATCATAGTAGCCTTGGGCTTCTAATAGTTGTTTTGGAATCCATCGTGATTTGGTCTTGACTCTCCTAGGGCGCGCTCTTTGTTTTCCCGGGAAATTTTTTCTTGGAATGGATTGGAGGGTTGAGTTAGTTGGAAGTAAGGCCTTGGGGACCCATTGATATGTACTCTTAGGTCGTGCAGGTTGAGTACTTGCAATATTACTGCTTGCTGCAACTACAAGTGTTGAAGTGCTAGATTCATGGGTAGCCGGCAAAGACGAGTTAACCACCTTGGCTTGTGAATGTTGGCTATCCTTCAACTTTGCTAGAGTTTGCAACGTAGGTGACTTTGCTTGAATGATAGGGGTAAGAGTCGGTGGTCGCGTCGTGACACTACCAGTATCGCAATCAATAGTGCATTTGGTTTCCAACATCCACGTGCGTCCCACGTTTACCTTGCCTTCCATAGCTCCTGCGGGCATGACTAGAAACCTCTGCACTATGTTTCCATTGTCATAGTCAACAGGGATCTGAAGGACTCCAAGAATAGCAATTTTCTTTTTATTAATGCCCTTGACTTGCATCATACTCGGGGATAGGGTCGGTTTCCCTAATTGACACCAAACTCCATAGGATAACAAATTGTGTTTAGCTCCCGTATCTAACAAGGCATTGTATAGTACTTTCCCATGGGGGCTATTTGGCTCAATTGGGTATCGTAGGGGTGGCTCAGATTCTAATGAGTCGTCATCTGTGTCCTCGAAAAATGCTTGCGTGATTCCCAAATTAGCCTCTCGTTGGCGTCTAAGACGTTGTTGTCGTTCTCGAGCCTCAACTCTTGCTTGGATTTTTTTAAGCTCTGCTTGTTCCTTGGCAGCCTTCTTTTGATGGATGTCTTGCAACTCTTCCTGGCTTAGAGGATCATAATATCTTTTGAATTTACTCCCATTAAGGAATCCAATGGTTTCAACTCCATCTAGAGTCTCCACACGAATGGTACCTTGCAGGGTAATTTCACACACTCGATATGGTCCCTTACCAGCGTATTTCAATTTCTTCTTTTCATTACGTACCCCGTACATAAGAACTTTATCACCAACCTTGATGTCTTTATCCTTTAAATGGCTATCAAACCACTTCTTTCTCCTATCCTTCTCCACTAAAGCATTTCGCACAGCTAATTGCCTCTCTTCATCTAGCCTTTCCAGGATATATAATCGCTCCACTAAGGGGTTACCATCCCAACCTTCTTGAGAAGCTACTCGAAGACTAGGAATGACAAACTCCCATGGCATAACTGCTTCTTGTCCATACACCATCTTAAATGGTGTGAAATTAATAGCAACTTTATACGCAGTACGATAAGCCCATAAAGCTGATGTAAGCTTTAGGTCCCAATCAGTGCGATGAGCCTCGACTGTCTTTGTCAAAATGGAGATGAGAGTTTTGTTGGTACTCTCAGCTTGGCCATTTGCTTGGGGATAATAGGGTGTAGACTTGTGGTGTGATATCATGAAGTTTGATGTGAGTTCTTTTATTACTTCATTTATAAAATGAGTTCCATTGTCACTCACAAGTTCAAAGGGGCATCCAAAACGTGTGATAATGTTCTCAAAGAGGAACTTAGCTGTTGTTTTTGCATCCGCCTTCCGTGTTGCTTTTGCTTCAGCCCATTTGGTTACATAGTTGGTAGCCACAATGATATATCGTGATTGCGTGTTACGTGCAGCCGGACTAATCGGTCCTACAAAGTCTAAGCCCCACTTTTCAAATGGTTGGGTTACCTTGATGGGATGTAGAGGCATCCTATCACTTCTTTGCGGCTTCTTGAAGCGTTGGCATTCATCACATCCCTTTGCAAAAAGTGATGCATCCTTAAACAGAGTGGGCCACCAATAGCCTGACTGTAAGATCTTTCGGGCAGTCAAGTTTCCTGAAAAGTGACCACCAACTACACCCATGTGTGCCTCTTGTAGAATATATAAATACTCATCCTCGCGGGCAAAGTGTCTAAGAACATCATCTTTTCCTCTCTTATAGAGAGTTCCAGCCAATAAGCAATAGGGTTCGCATTCCTTGATTAATTTTCAAGCTATATCTTTTCGCAGTTCTTTGGGTGGAAAACCATTAACTAAGAAGTTAACAATCTTTTCACTCCATTCAGGCATTGTCTCAACAATGAACAAAGGAGTATCAGGCAATTCATCATCAACCCCCGTAGGAGCTTCGCCATTAGGGATACGAGATAAATGATCCGCCATGACATGTTTCCTCCCAGGCCTCACAACAACGGTGAAGTCAAACTCAAGAAGAATTAACAACCATCGTGTAATTCGACCTCTGGAACACGGCTTGTTTACCAAATATAGCAATGCTTGATGATCAACATAAAACACAAACTTGGTAGCAAGAAGGTAATAGTGAAATTTCTTTACTGCGTAAATCATAGCTAGACCTTCGCGCTCTGTAGTAGTGTAGTTCATCTCGGCATCATTTAATTGGCGACTTGCAAAGCTAATAGGGTAGTCCAATTTATGTTCTCCTGGTTGAGTTAGAACACACCCAATAGAAAAATTTGATGCATCAATATGCACATGAAAAGGTACATTCCAATCGGGTGTTCGCAGGATTGGAGCACTTGTTAGGGCCTTCTTTAATAACTCATAAGATTGATGACATTCTTCCGTCCAGTGAAACTCGATAAGAAGCTTGTACAATGGACGCGCTATCTCGGCAAAGTTTAAAATAAATCTTCGATAATAACCAACATGGCCCATAAATCTTTGAACTCCTTTATAGTTCGTAGGTGGTGGCAAATCGGCAATGGCTTTAATCTTACTCTCATCTGTGGATATCCCGTTCTTGGACACTATATGCCCTAGAATGACTCCATGCTTAACCCAAAATTGGCATTTGAAAGGGTTCAATGGGATGCGATAAAATCTGCACCTTTCAAATATTTTTCGTAGATATAACAAATGATTCTCCCAAGAAGAATAAACACAAAGGTCGTCTAGGAAAGCTTCACAAAACTCCCTTAGAAATTCTTTAAACGCAGTGTTTATTAATCGTTGCAATGTAGCAGGGGCATTCGTTAAGCCAAAAGCCATAACACGAAATGCAAACACTCCAAACTCTGTGATAAAAGCAGTTTTAGCTTGGTCCTCTAATGCAATAGTGATTTGATTGTAACCAGAGTACCCATCTAAAAAGCTATAAGCTTCCTTGCCCGCAACTCTTTCAAGCACATGTTCTGAATATGGCAAGGGATAATGATCTCTCCTAGTGGCTGCATTAACTTTCTTGAGGTCCACGCACACTCTTAGTTTCCCATTCTTTTTTGGCACAATGACTATTGGAGAAACCCATTCTGAGTGCTCAATAGGGTATATGAATCCACATTGGATAAGTTTTTCAATCTCCTCTTGTACAATTTTGGCGTACTTAGGATTCATTGGATAGGGTCGTTGCTGGACGGGTTTAGCAGTGTTGATCATGGGAATTGTATGTTGCACCACAGAAGGTGGAACGCCCTTCATGTCATGATATGTCCAAGCAAAGATATCCTTGTATTCCTTGAGGAGCTCCTTAAGTACAGCCTCTTCAGTTTCGGTAAGGTCTTGAGCAATAAAGACTGGTTTAGACTCCTCACCTGGTTCTGCTAATTCTATCTCTTTAACTACCGTTGGACCATCATAGACTCCACTGCTTCCATTGGTAGGTATTCTTTGGGCTTTGGCATACACAACCTTTCGCTCCCCCGTGGTATAAGATTTAAAATGTTCAAGAGCCGTATGTAAGTCAGCAGGCTCTTGTCCTGACGGAGACCTTTCTTTTAGTTCTGCCTCCTTTTGTTGTTGTGCTAACTCTCGGTTTTGACGTCTTCTTATAGTTCGACTCAATTTCGGCTCTGTAACCTCCAATTGAGCGAGGTCAATGGGTCGCGGGCTGCACCACATGACACTCTGGAGATGTTCACCCCAATTGTCTACTAGCTTTCGATGAGCATCACATGCCCCTAGATAGCTAAGCCATTCTGCAGTAGATCTTTTCTTGTTTATCCTAGCTCTCACATTTGCTCGATATCGTTGTCTCTTATATGACCTTTGTTTCTTGTTAAGGTTTTGATTTTGGTAAATGTTTGAACTCGACTCGCTTGATAGGTCTTCGCTTGTATCTTCTTCACTCTCATATAAATTACCATAGATGGTCGTACTAGACCTTGAGTGTTCAGTTTCTATACTTGGCTCACTCGATGTTTCCTTAGGTTCTGAATCCATTTCTTCCTGAGATTCCGTTTCCGATGTGTATTGGCCTGAAGCCTTTGAGGAATCATCAGTTTCACTCTCAGGTAGGTGTGCCTCTTTCTTATCATCGGATGTTACATGCGCTACACCTAACATGTTTACTGGTGCAATGTGTGGTATCTCTTCCCCATCTGGTGTTACCCAGGTTGTTCCTCTAGCTCCCCATGTATCTATAGTTGCCGCTAGGTGTACCCAATCGACATTGTCTGACTCAGCCATTCTGGGTAGGATATCCATATAAGGAGAGTTCTTCCCAATATCCGTGTCTTCGTTACACGTGTAACAATACTGTAATGGAGCTGAGTGAATTGTTGTGTCTGATCGATTATCAATGATGAATTTATTTCCTAGAGGATGCGTTCGACCACTTAAAAGATCAACTCGAATGACAGAGTCTTGGAACTGTAAGTAGACGTGGTTTTTGGACCAGTCATGCACCATTTTTGCTTCCCTCATGAATGGACGCCCTAAGATCATCTCAAATGACATAGGATGCTTGGAAAAATCCATAACAATGAAAGTCTGCCTTACCTTGTGTCCCAAGACCTTGATCCTGAGATCCTTAAGCATTCCAATAGGCGTAACAATAGATCCATTAGCCATTTTTACCACTACGCTTGTGGCTTCAAGGTGAGGTCGCCCCATAGACTCCCAACAACTCTTTGTCACCATGCTGACTCCCGCACCACCGTCAAGGACTCCCTTTACAATTAATCCTTTAGTAGTGATTGGCAAAGTAGCATTAGATTCATCACCTTCAAAGTATTGCCCCAACTTGTTAACGGGTACTTCAATTACAGATTCATGTCCCGCTAGGTCAGATGGTGGTGCTAAATGTTCCTCATCATTCATTACCGAGTCAGGTTTGTTCATATGTGCAAACTGTGGTAATCCGGCCTGTAATTCTCCATTGAGGAAGGCTCGAAGAGCTGAGACTAGCTCAGGGTCTTTATATAGTTTGGACATGATGGTGGTTCTAACTTCTGAAGACATGAAATCCATCAATTTGGCAACATTTAATGGCATCTTGTGGGACGTAGGACCCTGACAACAGAATGGTGAAGATGGAATCTCCACTTCCTCAACGGGGTCGGGCATTCCCTCACCAAACATTCTCTCAAGTAGGAAAGGTGTGTGTCCACTTTCAGATGTCCTACCCTCACTCTCTTCCCGAATGATACTGGGTATAGCTAACGGCCTGTAGTTCTTGTGAGGTTGAACTTGTGTGGGAAACACTATGTCCGACATCTGGATATGTTTGGGTTCAGGTTCTAATGTTTGTTGAGTTTCTTCCACCAAACCCCTCAATTGTTGGACTCGTTCAATTTCCACTGTTGGGTTTGGATAGGTTCCAATCTTTCTCTTACAATCCTCATTTTTTGTCTCTCGTGGCTTATCTTGGGGGTTCGCAACTGGGTGGTTTAACCTTGAATACTCTTTTGGTGTTCGTCGTAATTCCCTCTCGTGATCCTCCTCACTGGCTTTTTCCTTTGTAGTAACAGTTTTGGTCTCCGTGGTCTCTATCGAATCTAAGTCATCCTCAGGGTCATTCATATACACGGGATCCTCTCCTGTCCCTATGTTAGTCTTTGAACTAGGTTTTGAGCTAGAAGCATTAAGGGATTTCTTTCTTCGTGTTTTCTTCTTTCTCGCTCGGCCAATGGATGCAGCATCTCTCTCTTCGAGGATGTAATTTTGCTTTTGGAGCATTGACCGTGTGAGTGCATTCACTGGTGCTATGTTTATAGTTGGTGGTGTCCCATCAACAATCTCTATTATGTTCAATGGTGTGATTTTCGGTGCGTTTGGATTGTTAGGACACTGTGCGATCAAATGATCTATGCCACAACGATTACAAGTGAGTATTGGCATTGCCAATGCACTCCCTTGACTTGTTTGCATTAGTGCAGCATTCTTTTGCATTCTAATGGGGCACTCAGCTACTCGATGTGGTCCACCACATTCGTAGCACTGAAGAGGTGGTCTCTTGGCAAAACTATTAATGTTTTGGCCTCTCGCTGGTAGCGCAATAGCTTGATATACCGGTTTGATTTGTCCCCAATGGTCTTCCATATAGTACATGGGACACTCCTCAAGCATGTCGACTCCATAGGTGATACTAGAGTCTATGTCCTCTTCGCAATCTACATAAGTATTAGATGACTCGCAACCTATTTGGTTCATAGGTGTAACTCTTGGATGAGGGGGTTGCGGTCCTAGCACTGGAGGTGGCAACGGTGTGGTTTGGACCACATTTTGGGTTCTAGGGACCATGTGTTGTAATGGCAATTGTTGCTCCATGGGTGGGGTAGGCATCAATGCACGAACTCGAGGTGAGTCTGCCCAAGCTATAGGCGGTCTATTTTCCATGATGCGTTTAAGCATTAGGCAATCCTTCGCTTGATGGCCATACCTACCACACGCGTTACAAGTCCCGTTAAACTTTACTCTGAAAGTAGGGCATTCACTCGTAGTATGTGGGCCCAAGCAAATTGAGCACCATTGTTGCTCCCTTCTTGGATACATATGAGTGTTTTGTGGAGCACGATTATCCCTAAGGCTTTCTTGGATGGCCTTTGTGAGATCTGCCAAAGTCATCTCAGATATCGTTTGCTCTTTCACGATTGGCTTTATCTTCATCGGCTCATGCCCTGATGCTTGCGAGCTACTAGACTTTGGCTCGGCAGGCACTCTTTCTCCTGCAATCATTAAATTATCCTCCAATTGGATTGCATTCATGGTGACTTCTTCCCAAGTAGTGATACCTCTAATGACTAGGCCATTATAGATACTTTCATGTCGTAGTCCCCTAATGAATCTATCGAGCAATTGGTTGTTGTTGAATCGCTCGTTTGGATTGCATCGAGAATTCAAATTCTTTAGGCGACTAATGAAGTCTCTCACGGATTCACCTTCTTCTCGTTGGGCTTTCTGGAGTTGAGAGGCTACACCCCAAAGTACTCCCTCTCATATGTATTCTTTTAAGAACAGTCTCCTGAGAGTAGAGTAGATCGTTTTCTCTTCTACTCTTAACGTTCTATACCAATCTCCAGCCTTTCCGCTTAGGGTCAAACTCAAAGCTTTACACTTATGTAGCTCATTGTGCTCTTCCAAGGAATCGCACACATGTTCAAAGACTTCCATATGCTTTCTAGCATCTCCGTCTCCATTGAATTTCTGTGTGAGCTTAGCTACTTGAACTGCCTTGCTCCTAGGCTCTCTATCAGGTGCACTACGCATGTTTTCCGCAATAGAGCGACCGATAGTTTGAGCAAATGCTGCTAAATCTCCTATTTGAGCAGGTATAATGGGTGTATGTGCTCCTAGAACCACATGTGAGATGGGAGTTGGCCTTGGCCTTGGCATACGCGCGGCTCTTGGGTCCCAAATTTCGTATGGTGGTGTACCAGACGGTGGTCCAAAGTTTACAGGCGTGGCCCTAGGCATAGGGGGTGCCTGATATGGCATGTTATTATTAAATGGCATGGCTCCACTTGTATAAGAGCTTGGATAATTACATTGTGGATTGTAAGCTCTTGGAATAATCGGAGGTGTAGGAGCTACATGAGGCTGAGGTACGACAGGTGCACATGATTGATACATACATGTAGGTATAGTTGGGGGCACTGTGCTACTAGGCATCGACGCAGTGTTAACAAATGAACTCCATGGTGTACTTCTTGTCATGCTCACCACTGGGATATGCATGGTAGCCGTAGTGTCATTAAGAGAAAGATTAGCTAGATTTGGGAAGGTAAAGCTGCCACTTGTGGGCTCAGATTGTATTGAGGCTCCTGGCGAAACAACACATGGAGGATCAATGGGGCTCACTGAGGGAGTCTCCATTTGTGACAGGGTTGGTTGGTTGGCCTGTTGAAGGCATGTTGATCCCTGTGTTCTGTCTTTCTAACTCGACAATCCTATGGAGGACATCACAGACTTTCTGTTGTTGCTCATCTATGCTAGTAGCACCCGATGTGGATTGTAGAACATCTAACCAACCCACATGATAGGTGTGTCCTGTGTACCGATCAGTTAAAGCTTCTGCTTGTAGGTCATACTCCCAATTTTTGTTTAGGAATATCCCATCTAGGCCTGGCGTGCTGGAGGTTTCCCTTGAAGTGGAAGCATTATTGCTCCCCATAGCTTGCCCCTCCGTGACTGCTACCTTGGGAGCACTCGGTTGCTCGGCTGGCATGATTGTTGTCATAGGAGCCTTTGCTTTCAGGGCTCGACTTTGTTCTAGCCTTCGTAGGTTCTCAATTTCCCTCTCCCTTGTTGCTTGCATATAGCGTTCGATCTCTTGCACTTCGACAAGACTCCTACCATCGGGTAGTAAAACCTCAGAGGGAGATAGTCCTAAAGGATCAGGAGGTGCAGTGGATGGAACATTCACATGCACACTCTCAAGAAGCATAGGGTCCATTTTAGGCATGAATGACGAATTTACTTCCCCACTCCCTTCATTTATTTCATTAACCGCATGTTCGGAGCGAGTAGCTCTACTAAGGGTCTCTTTTAAGCGGCTAAACACGCTGGACCCAGGTCGTGGGTCCATGGCATGCATGTCTTGACTTGAACTATCAGGGTTTGGTGTAGGATACCCCTCCATGACTTTGTAGTCAGAGGAAGAATCACTAGACGCGATATGAGGATCTTGGGTCGCGCTACCTTGAGTCCCGGCCGAAGGTCCAGAACCTAGGGTGGAGGAATAATGGGTGCCCGCGTAAATGGAGGCACTACCAATATGCTCGTGCTCTAACACTCGTCCAGAGCGTAGGTTCATATGACTTGGATCCCCTAGAAGTGTCAGTGAGGACCCGTGAAGGCTGCTCACCTAGTAATTTTGGGTGTTTTGCAACCCAAGTCTTTTCTTATTTTTTGATTTTTTGGTCTTTTTTTTTTCTGACCCAGCTATAGAATAGAACGTATGATAGCTCAAAACGAGCGTCTCGGTCAGAGGGACGTGCCGTGCTTTACAGCCCTCCGTTTGGTCACTTTATGTCCTCGGAATCCCTAAAACCGTCAATTTCTAGTAGGGAACTAGGCCCAAATTAGAAAGTCTAAGGGTGCAAGTGGGAAGAGAAGGGAGGAGAGTGGAGGACTTGCCCCACATGCTCTCATTCCCTCTTGAGGGGGTAGGGTATATATATAAGAGTGAGTCTAGTTTATATCATAAAATTGAGGCCTGAGGCTTGGGCTTGGGCTTGGGCTTGGGCTTGGGCTTGGGCTTGGCCTTGGGGAAACGATCCCGATCAAAATTTTAGTGTAGCCCCCCAGTCACTCACGCTTAAATATTTTTGATTTTTTTAAAAACTTTTTTTTTAAAAAAATTATTATTATTATTATTATTTTATAAAGGCGATAACTGCGCACGGTTTCAGTGACCCTTTCTTGGCCACACACACTGTCACCTACCTAACCTGCCAGTCAACAGCTCACAGACAGCTCACTACCTTATCTACTTACTAACAGTGCTGCTGACCACTAGCTAATCTACTAACTAATCTGTTAACTGCTTACTGACAGTGAGCTAACGGTCCACTTACTTCCTCTCTCACTACCTTGCTGTGCAAAGACTGTGTGCAAGCAAACCTTGACAAAAAACTGTGTACAGACTGTGTGCAACAGAAATTGCTAACTGCCTTCCTACTTATTCATTCCCTGCAAACAAGCTAACGACTACTAATTGTGCAAAGACTGTGTGCAAACAGAAAACACAACATTATGCAGAAATCACAGAACTTGCAAACAATACAGAAATTAACAACTTGCAGAAAAACAACTCATTCCTCTTCCTCTTCCTCTTCTTTCCTACTACAAACAACTCATAGGAGAAGCACAAAGTGCCTCTTGGGCTTGGTGCAGGGCAATTCCCCGGCAACGGCGCCAAAAATGTGCGCTCCTTGCCGCACTGTCGAAGCAAGGGACTTGCCGATACACCGTGTGCGAGCCACAAATGGCTCCAAGCACACAACAAGACTAATCTAGCAAGCTCAAAAGAGGGCAATGGTGTGTCACTCACCGCTCTATGCTCCTGCCGTGGAGGATTCCTCGCCGCGATGAAGAAGAAGCTGCAGTCGTGTCGCGCTCAACCGCTTCGCCGTCGTCGTGCCGTCGTAATGCTCGATCGCACACACACTCTCCCTCTCTCTCTCTCTCTCTCTCTCTCTCTCTCTCTCACATGCACACACACACGAGGAGGTGAACAAGAAGAAGATGGAGATGGAGATGAAGCAAGAGCACTCGTCTATTACACAAATGAGAGAATGAGTGAATTTTAGGTTTAGTTGGCTTTTATATGAGCTCACCCCATTCACACTTGGGCGTCCATGCTTAGCCAACTAATCCCTTGAATGTCCCAGTTAGAGTGCGCCTCTCATCGGCGATCACTCTTACCCTTTTCCTATTGGTCCGACAAGCCCGGTACCTGACTCTACCAAATACATAATACACGTCCGTCGTAGGTGATGGGGTGTCCGTGAGCCGTGAGGGTTAACATCATCCAAATCATCGCCAAGAACATGCAGGCAATGTGCTCTCCAGTGATGCAAACCACCACTAAGAAAATATGACTTTGTGTTGTGCATCTCCCTGTCCTGCAATCACTATAATCATGTCTAGAGCGCATGCCTGATATCCGGTGGCAAAGAGCATAAACATCGGGTCCAATGCCTCTCCCTAAAAGAAGAGGTGAGGGCCTGCATTGGGCCTCTCTCTCTCTCTCTCTCTCTCTCTCTCTCTCTCTCTCTCTCTCTCTCTCTCTCTCACACACACACACACACACACACACACACACACACACACACACACACACACACACACATAGGGGCACTAAGTTCATTTCGTATCATTTGTCCTTTTTCTATAGATAGAGGACACACACTCATGTACATCTCAGCTGTCTCATAGGTCAAATTTGGCCTCTTATAGATGTGAAATCTCTCTCTCTCTCTCTCTCTCTCTCTCTCTCTCTCTCTCTCTCTCTCTCTCTCTCTCTCTCTCTCTCAAAAAACGCAGCCGTTTTTTGACTTAGTAGATAGCAGTCCACTCTTTTGATCATAACTTCTTCATCCGAACTCCGATTTGGGTGATCTATAGCCTCAATCGAAGAGCACGAAGTCCTCTACGCATTGATGTAAAGACAGAAATTTTCAGAGTTATGGAAGGCATTTCTGTAGCAGCATTTCTGAAGTGAACAGGTTCAACAAAATTGATTCTCATCTCCTATTTTACATACAATGTCTTCCGGCACTCGCAAGGGTTCTTCTTCTTCAACAAGGTCCACAACCATTGTGGAAAATGATCCAAAATCTCATAAGTGTGGAGATAGCAACACAACCACCCAACCAACGACATCGGAAACCATGATCATGGCGTACGTGGTATCATTGCAAGAGACCGTAAACAAACTAGGCGAAGACTTACAAGCACTTGCAATGGAGAATGGCACACTAAGGGTACTTGTGGTTGAGAATGAGAATCTCAAGAGGACACTTGAGATGCAAACAACACGTTTGATGCAACTTGAAGAGGAATTCAAGGAATGTAAACGCTCTCTTGTGGACTTGAATGCTTTGAAGGAGCGGATGCGTAAAGTAGAGCATGACCATGTATTGAAAGAGGAAAAATTTGACACTATGATCCGGGATGTATGCGACATGAAAAATGTATGCACAAACAAGTCTTGGGCTGATGTATGTGGTAGCAATGTGGTTTCTAATTCCTCACTCATGCAAGCTATGGTTCAAACAAAGAATGTTGAGAATGTGGATGTGGAGGAGTTGAAGGAATGGGAGCGACGTTCCAAGAACATTGTTATTCGTAGAATTCCCGAAGAGAAGTTAGAGACACCTCCTTCTCTTGCCATTGTTATTGAAGATTTCTTCAAAACCCACTTTGGCATGTCCGGAGTTATGGTCTATGGAGCACATAGAGTGGGGAAGCAAGGAGCTCCTCGCTCGGGAGAACGGCCAATTGTATGCACCATGCCGGATGAGACCAAGCGAAAGATTATCCTTGATAATAGTTGGATCTATTTGAGGGATACAAAATGTTTTGTATGTGAAGATCGCACTATTAAGCAACAAAATATGCGTCGCAAGGCATATGAGGAAAAGAATAATAAAAAGAAGGAGATCTCTCATGAAGAAAATGTGCCCAAGGAGAAGGCAAGTCTCTCAAGCAAATAGGGATGCGTGACCTATGAGACCGAGTTACAATTGAAAATATGCTTTTGGAATTGTAATGGATACCCATGGAATGCGGGGGTTGGCATTGATGAACTAACAAGCAAAGCCGATGTTGTACTTCTTGTTGAAACTTGGGAGCATGATACACAAAGGATTAACAGCTTGGAGGATTACAATGTACATTCATTGATGTGGTCAAAGAATCTCAAGCAACGAAGAGGACAAGGAGGGTTAGCATGTATGGTTAAGAAAGGATTGGAAGATTTTGTATCAATTGTGAAAGATGAAAAATACAAACGTTATGTATGGCTGAAAATTATGACACCAAAAAGAGCACCCATTTTTGTAGCCGGTTGCTACATTCCTCATCATGATTCTCCTTTTTATGCTTGCATGGATAGAGATCAACCATTTTCTGATTTGGAAGAGGACATTGCTTATTTCAAAGGTGAAGGTGATGTTATTGTATTTGAGGATATGAATGCTCGCACAAAAACATTGCAACATGATACTCAACAATTGGATATGCCATACATTTCAAGGGAGCTGGAGGAAGTTCACTTGTACGATCGTACTTCAATGGATGAGAAAGAGCCGGATCACTATGGAAAGTTACTTTTACACATGTGTAATAGCACGGGTATGCTCATTGCCAATGGTGTATCTTTGTGGAGTGGAACCAATGGATTTACATGTAGGAGACATAATGGGGATAGTGTGATTGACTATATGCTACTCTCTGAAGCCATCATGTATCGCATAAAGAGTTTTATGTTTGGTCAATGGACCCCGGAATCCGACCATCGCACCTTATGTATTGACCTTTCATGTGGAGAAGCAACTAAGCATAATAATCTCAGCCAAAGGAAAGAGAAGTTATCACTATGTATGGATTTCAAATGGGCACCAATGTACATTGAAATGGTTGAGCAAAAATTATGGATGACAAAGCTTCAATGTGATGCACCATTGGAAACTAAATGGGAAGCTTTCAAGAAAGCTATTTGTTCTTGTGCGGAAGAATGCTTTGCCATAAAGCATCTCCATGGTATCAACAAAGATAGATCACGCAAAAGGTGGTTTGATAAAGAATGTCAAGATGCTCGAAAGTCCTTGATAAAGCTTGATGCAACTATGGACAAAGACAACTATCAAAGTCATTTGCATACATACAAGGCATTGATTCAAAAGAAGAGAAGAAGATGGGAAGTAAAGGAACAAGAATTTCAAGTCCAAGAAAAGGCACATGCATGTGGAAGATTTTGGAGAAACTTGAGAGGCAAGCGGGTTGAGAATTTTGGTAACTTGAGTCTAGTGGATATGTACACACATTGTAAGCAGTTATATGAGCAAGCAAATACTGAAAAAATACCATTTTATGGTTCACTCCCATGTATGCCGTCTTTTTTTACTATTGAGGATGTATACGGTGGGCTTGAAAAGTTGGCCACTCGCAAAGCGGGAGATCTTCAAGGTATCAAGCCGGAGATGATCAAATGGACAGGAGATTTTACCCATGAGTGGATGTGTGATATGTTCAACCTTGTACTTCAACATGGTATGCCTTATGATTGGAGTACTAATTGGGTTAAGCCTTTGCATAAAGGAGGGGATGTAAAGAATGTAAGCAACTACCGGACTATAATGATTGGGTCTCTTATGGCAAAGTTGTTTGGGTGCATAATGGAGATGAAATTGAGTGATTGGGCTGAAGAGAATGACAAGCGTGCAAAGGGACAAGCGGGTTTTCGTCGATGCCATAGCACCATTGATCATCTTGTCACTCTTCGTGTTCTCATGGAGGAAAGTCGGTTGAAAGGCAAGCGATTGTATTGTTGTTTTGTGGACTTTAAGAAAGCCTTTGATATGATTCCACGTAACAATTTGTGGAGAAGGATGGAAGAACTCCAAGTACCAAGTGAGTTTATGCTTGCGGTATCTCGAATCTATGAGAAGGTGATTTGTCAATTGCGCATGGGAAGAGAAATTTTAGAAATTTTTGTAAGCACTATTGGGGTTAAACAAGGATGTCCATTGTCACCAACTCTCTTTGGTCTATGCATCGATCAATTGGAACAAATGGTACTTGACTTTATGCAAGAAGAAGGCATTGAAGAGGTCACTATTTGCAATGCGGTAATCATGCTTTTGTTGTATGCGGATGATGTAGTGCTTCTAGCACACACTTTAGAAGATGCACAAAAGCTTATGGTTGTCCTTGAGAACTTTTGCTTGCATAGTGGGCTGATTGTAAATGAATCCAAAACAAAGGTTATGCTTGTGAAAACCAACCATAAGGAGAAGCCATGCATTGTGTACAACAACGAGACACTTGAAGTTGTTGAGAGCTTTAAGTACCTTGGCCTTGAGGTTCCATCCAATCACAAGTGGCATGAATGTGCTATGCGTCATTTGGAAGCGGGAAAGAGAGCATATTATGCATTTGAGAACATGTGTAATGCGGGAAACATCAAGTGTTGGGTTCTCAAGAAGTATCTTTTTGATGCATTGGTGACACCGGTTCTTCTTTATGGAGTTGAAGTGTGGGGCGAGAGCATCTCAAAGTCTACTTGGAAAGAGTTTGAGAATGTCCAAAAGCGTTTTCTTACAAACTTTCTCCAAGTTAAGACACAAACACCATATATGCTCCTACTTCTTGAGTCGGGATCTCTTCCAATTGAGGTTATGGACATGGAAAGGGTTGTGGAGTACATGATAAAGATGCGTCAAAACCCCTCACATCGACTTCCTACAATTGCATGGGAAGCAAGCAAAAAAGTTCAAAAGAGGCATAAAAGCAAGATCTTGAGCACGGGATGGATGCAAGACATAAAGAAGTGGTTTGGGAGATGGGATGCATTACACTTGTTACATGATGCTTCAATTGACTCTCAAGTGAATGAAGCTTTTCTACAACGCCAATGTATTACGGCTTGGGAGAAATCCGGTGGGTCACGCTTCATACATTACACCACCTATATTGCCCCCAACGACAAAACCATGTTCTTCGCTGAGAGAGGAAACCGTACTCACACTTACATGCTTGAGCCTATTCCCTTGTCCGCGATACGCACTATCGCAGCAATTCGGCTTAGCTCCCATTTCCTTCGATTCGAGATAGGGCGTCGGGGCAATGGAGAAGAGTCAAATCGATTGTGCACATTATGCTCACTGCAAGTTCGAGAGTCTGAGTACCACACAGTACTAGAGTGCTCAGCTTTTGATCACATCCGAACTTGCTTCTCTCACATTTTCAGCCATAACTTAGACCTACACACTTTCCTCTCCCAGCCAAAGTGTGGGCTCTCCATTGCGACTCTTATCACTACAATTTTGGAGCATCGAGAGTCACTCATCAACCATACACATACTACATCACATGTAACTTTGGTCCCATAGGTCATATTTGACCTCCGAGGACGATAATAAAATCTATCTCTCTCTCTCTCTCTCTCTCTCTCTCTCTCTCTCTCTCTCTCTCTCTTAAAGGGTCACTAAGCTCATTTTGTATCATTTGTCCTTTTCCGATAGATGGAGGACATACACTCATGTACATCTCAGTTGTCAAATAAGCCGAATTTGGCCTCCTATAGATGTGAAATCTCTCTCTCTCTCTCTCTCTCTCTCTCTCTCTCTCTCTGTGCACTAAGTTAAATGTACCAGATTTGTCATGCACATTGAAAACTTGGTTAACGAGAAAGCTTTTTAAAAAACTAGACCTTTACCTGTATCAATGTGGGCACCATTATTTAACATATACTTCACAAAATCAAGAGCCCTTGGAACTTGTTGTAATGCTTTCTCTGCAGCAAATCGACGTAGAAGCCCTTGATCTCGTATGCTGCCTCCCATGTAATTAATTACTTCTTCTGCTAGGTCAAAATCATCATTGAAAATTGCTTCAATCAAGGTCTTCTGATTTATGTCAAGATAGCCATTGCATTGGCTTGGAAACCTCCAACAAACTTGCAAAGAGAAGGTAGTTTGTTTTTTAACCTAGTTCAATAGCATGAGTATGCCTACATTTTTGAAAAACAGTCATAACTAAAACTAAAAACTTTAAAAATCATAAGCCTAATTTACACTTACGAACATCACGCAAGTCCTGCAAATACAATCGGAGACTCGTAAGAGGAGGTAAAAATCCCCTGACATCGAGATATCGCGAATTGAAATCAAAGTGTCCCAAGCCCGTTGAGTTGTACATCTCCACCATACTTGTTTTAACCAGTAATGCTATTGACACACAATTCACTAAAATTGTTTGGCTCTTGCATGTTTTTCTAATTTGATCCTCTTCTTGAGAGTAGCTTTCCATCTCAATCGTGACATAACATTCTTAGGTATCGCTCTCTTTCGAGCATGGGCATCATCCACTTTTGCGTCATAGCCCCTCTTGTCATGGATGTTGAAATCATGGAAAATTCGACGAACATGTTGAGGGACATGAAACAAGGAGCTGGATGTTTTGGTAGCAATAGCATCCTCTAGGCAATGGTGATGCAAGTAAGCAGCAACTTGGGGTTCTAGCACATGCAAACAATCGATCACACTAGACGACGACATCTGAAAGACTAGAAGCCCATCTACGAGGTCTATGAGGAGCTCATGCTCATGTTGATTCTTAAGATTGCATACAAAGTCTCCTGAAAAATGTCCCTGAACTTCCACAATTTTACCCAATTTGTTGATGATGACAGACCTTGCTGAAAGCTCAACCTTTATGTCGAAGATGACGAAGACCTTGCTTGCCTCAGGAGGCTCAAGCATAGCCTGCTGAGACTGGTAGGAAAGGAAGGACTAGGACAAAAGAGAGAAGTCTGAATAAAGAGGTTTGCTTTCACAAAGGCAACACAAACATAAGTATGGTCACTATTCTGTAAATATTGACACTTCTCAAAGTCAAGGACATCAGGAGCAGAAGCAGAGCAAGAGGGTTGTTCCTTTCCAAAAGCATCTAAAGTAAAAACATGGCGACTGCCTTGTATATGCAAAGTGTGTTTGAAATCCTCACGATAAACGTCAACAGGAGTATGACCATTAATCTGTGAATATCGACACTGCTCAAAGTTAAGGGCATCGGAAGCAGAAGCAGAGCAAGAGGGTTGTTCCTTTCCAAAAGCATCTAAAGTAAGAACATGGCCACTGCCTTGTATATGTAAAGTCTGTCTGAAATCCTCATGAGAAATATCTGAAGAATTAAGAGCAGAAGAAGAAGGATAGGGCTACCAAGGCAACAGAGGTAAGAACCTGACCACTACCCTGTAGATGGAAAGTCTGCTGAAATTCCTTACGAATGTTTGCAGAGCAAGAGGGTTGTTCCTTCCCCAAAGCATCTAAAGTAAGAACATGGCCACTGCCTTGTATTTGCAAAGTCTATCTGAAATCCTCAGGAGAAATGTCTGAAGAGTTAAGAGCAGAAGAAGAGGGACAGGGCTCTGCCTTCACCAAGGCAACAGAGGTAAGAACCTGGTCACTACCTTGTAGATGGAAAGTCTACTAAAATTCCTTACGACAAATGTCTGCAGAAAAAATTACTTCAGAAGTAGAGGGCACTGCTTTGACAAAGGCTGCACAAGAAATAGCAACATGGCCAGGGGCATCATCTGCAAAAATATTTTCGTTTTCCCTCTGCACTCTTTCTGCATAGAAATTCTGCTCAAATTCCTTAGGAGAAAGGTCTGCAGAAAATTTTAGTTGAAGAGTTGACTGCCTTCAAAATGGAAGCACCAGAAGAAGCTACAGCATGACCATCTCCCTGTAGATGTAAACGCCGCTGGGATTTCTGTAGGGCATCATTTGAAAAAATCCTCTCTTTTCCCCTCTCCACTCTTTCTGAGGAAATCCTCTTTTTTCCCCTCTCCACTCTTTTGCAAAAATCCTCTCTTTTCCCCTCTCCACTCTTTCTGCAGAAAAACCAAGCACTTCTCTGCTGCAACTATCCATGGTCTCTGACTCTGTGTGCACTATCAGAGTGTGGGGAGTTCAATTCAGCTTCAATTTAATGAATGATGAAAAAGGCCAATTTGATGATGATGATGATGATGAAAAAGGCCAATTTCACCCAATACTGCTTTGAAAGATTTCCCTCTGATTCCCTACTTTGCTGCTCGTTGCTCCCTTGTCACTGCGGCACCCTTCCTCGATAACCCTTTATTTCACCACGAGCCTCAAAGATTGCTATTGGGGAGAGGGCTTCGCTGCACAGATTACATTGTGAAGAGCGTCAGGGCATGGGGACTCTACGGTGGTGGGTGCGCACAAGAAGATAGCACGAGCACATGACGATGTAGATACAGCACGATCCGGTGAAGGGCAAAGCGCGGCAACGTGAGAGAGGCTACAAGCCTGCAAGTCGATGGAGAGAGAGAGAGAGAGAGAGAGAGATCATGAACTGGATGATGTGTGGTCATGTCAAAATAGAAAACGAATCGACAAAGAGAAAGAGGATCTACAAAAGATTTTGCATAGTCTTGTTCCTTTGAGGGTGCATTCACATGCTCGTCCACCCTGGATTGTCCGTTGAGTTGATTGGAATGGGTGAAATTCTCTCTCTCTCTCTCTCTCTCTCTCTCTCTCTCTCTCTGCTTCGTGATCTCTAAGATGGCATTTAGAGCCAGCTGCCATCCCTTGGCATGTGTTTTGTGGTTGACAACCCCATGCGACTCGACCCTTTCTAGATGGCCATCCTCTTCTTTACCTTGTGGGTTTTGGAGAATCGCTTCCCTTTCCTCCTCCTCGTTGTCATTTTCTAGTGGCGTCGCCCCTCCTCTACACCCTGCCTCCTCATTCTCAAGATAAGTTTTCATTTTTGCCGCCCCTTTCGGTGTTGGTTTCCCTTCAATGAGAGCCTCATCACCCTTTTTAGACTGAAAGCGGTGTCCCTCTATTTATTTCCAACCATTAACTTACTATTTTTCACTGTACATTGGTAATTCCATCCCTCTTTTTGTAATTTTCAAGTGTGGATAACATTGAGATATTAGCAAGTTCTTGTCTCGTCCATGGTGGTCTTCATTCTCAAGGTTCTTCTCTCTCTTGGATATCCGTGCATAATTTGAATCATGTTGATTCAAACACGGAGCAAGAAATAATGCATGTTTTAGCCATTGTAGACTCATGCGATGCAAAAATTGGTACCTGATGCCAATGGCATCATCAACATGGACGTTATGCTAATTACCCCTCTAATAGAAGATGATAGTAGGCAAGACGAGTTGATACCTTTCAACAATATGTCTATGAGAAGTAACATGTGCAACTTGAGTGCATTAAATTTTTTGTGAGTACAATTTCGCACTCAACATTCCTATATGACCAAGATTCTCTCAGACACATATGGATTGCATCATTCTCTCATTCTGACACACACACTTACCGCTACTTCTACCATACTTCCTAGCTTTTGCTCATTGCAGAAGTTTTATGGTTCTTGCTTCACAGTCTAGAACACGTTAAAGTGATCTTTATTATTTGAAGCTTGTGGCCTTAGCATATTGATCCACTCAACGTTGTTTGTCCCACCATCTGCATGCTAGGCTCATCTACCTTTAGAGGTCACTTAGCTGGTTCCACCTGTACTTCTTCAATCAATACCACTTCTATCATACCGCATACATCAAGCTCAATTATAGTTACTGGAACCATGGTTTAGTCTTGGCACGAGTTCAATCTCAAGGTGTGTTTCTTCCTACTTATCAATTGTTCAGATTCCATTTTGAGTTGCCTTTGGCATATGTATATCACTCATTAGGTATGGGATTTCCAATGCAAGTTTTACGATGCCAAAACTAGGCAGGGTCCTTACTCCTGAGAAGACGATGTTGAACCTCTAGTTCTTGGCATCATCCTCTTTTAGGGCCTTATTACCCATATGTAGGAGCTCAAAGATGAGGTTGTAGTGTGCAATAAGTTGATTTTGTGAAAACATGGCCATTTGTCACTTGTCTAAGCTTGATGGGGATTTTGATTCCCTATTCTACTCACTTGTCACATCAACACAAACTTCTACCATTATTTGGGAGCAGCTACTACCTACTTTGTATCATTAAAAAGCGTTGGCAAAATAGATCTCTGTCTATTAAGGTTGAGGGGGTGTTTGTCTCAATATCCAAGAAGGTGGTGGAGCTTTTGAGATACACTTGGTTTCACGAACTCAATTATCCAAGGCAATATGTGCTTATTGCAGCAGACTTGGTTGTTATGGAGGTAGATGTTTTCGTGGCAGCTATGTGCAGTTAGATGTTTTTGGAGTTGGCATAATCTTCTAAGAGATGTCGCTTTTGGTACGACTTCAAAATCTACAGCGGTGGCGACTTTTGCTTATGTCATCTCATCTACTCATCTAGATGAGAGTGTTGCCCTTTAGCCTCTACCATTCATTTGCTAACAACCTTTTGCTCTTCCTTACACAAGTGTAGTCGTCATTGAATGCAATGAAAGCTAAGTTCTCTCTACTTGCTCTTGTCTTTCAAGCTATGTGTGCTAATGATACATGACTAGTGTTAATCGTCTCTTCTCTCTCTAGTTTTGAGTATTCTTGCTTCGCATGTGTGCTAGATTAGAGAGAGAGAGAGAGTGTGTGTGTGTGTGTGTTTGGAGGGAGGGGGGGGGGGGGGGGGGGGGGGGGGGGGGCGCTGCATGCATTACTCTAATTAGGCTTCCTTGTGCATGCTTACTGCGTTATTAAAGTAGGAGCAGCGTCGTTGTCCGCATGATTGGAGAGTTAGAGTGTATATCAAGTGTGTATGTATGTAGATATAGCTCCTTCGGATTTCCCTCTTCTCATATCTTGATTTTTCCCTCTCCTTAGATTCCTCATTCCATCATATTAGGTGCATCCACGCCTCCATGCACTAGCCGAGTTTTGATCCACCGGATTGACATTATGTCGGTGGGCTGTGTGCTATGCTATGACCGCCAACAAAGAGAACCTTTGTACATTTGAGACCCTTATCTTGGGTATTAAAGGCAATTTTGTAAGGTTTGAAGGGGAGATAATCATTGGTTTTCTCTCTGTACAACTATGAGTTTTCTTTTTATTGCACATTTTATCCTTGCGCACTGCACCGTACACTCAATCTTTTGAGAATTTGTGAGCACCATCGTATTAGTCTCAAGAAGCTCTATGCATGGATATCAACCTTGTATCTATATTGGAGATCCAAGTGTCAATTTTCACAACCTTCTAGGTGATATATTTCACTCTTTACTCTTCAAATTAAGTTTCCATTTAAGAATTCCTGGTCTTGATTCCTTTTGAGCACCTTTTAGATATGTCCAATTCAATTTGGTGACATGTAAATCTACGTCTGTAAAAAATTGCAATTTTTTACAGTGTGCAAATTTGAGGTTTTTTGGTCCAGAAGTGTTTTTAACCTAGTGAGGATAGTGCCCGCCAATTTGGTATTGATTGGATTTGATTTGCTAATGAATATGGTTGTTGATGTTCATTAGGATTGCAGGGAGAAAAGGCGGGTTTTTTGCAGCATGAGACATCATAAGTCGTATTTCTAAAGTGTACTATGTTCAGACAAGGGATTGACAACCTCTTGGCATGCCTCCATGCCCTAGTGAAGTCACTTGCTTCCTAGGATTGACATTTTTGTCGTGGGTCTATCTCCTCATAAGGTGTGATAGGTGATGTAAACCCCCCCCTTCCCCAGGCATTGGCACTATTATCAAGGAGCAAAGTTACCGAGACTAGTGTGAACGGGGGTTTCTAATCAACGAGCCAAAAAATCGAGCTCAGACAAATTTCGAGCGAATCTAACAACAAATTAGAACAGGTGCAAAAATGTTGGAAGAAAATAGTTATGTCATCAAATCAGTGATTCATTGTTAGAAATTCAGACTTTAAGACCATTGCCTAAACCAAATACTTGGGATATGGGCAATCTCATCATCCCCATTTTTAAAAACATGACTTTCATGCTATGCTCCCACTCCCTCATTTAAGTACCGAGTTCCCAAGGCAAACGAAGGCATACCAAAAATTGGGCCCTAAAAATTTCCTCCAGGGGCTACCAACTTAGCTCGATTTGCATCAAGCTTTGCCCATAAGCTTGAGCCCTTAAGGCATCAATCTCATCAGAGGAGTGCTTTTGTTGCTCAATCCGTCCAACTTTTTTCTCCCGAGATCTTTGCTCATTTTTGAGACCTTGGTAGCTGCTATCGACTCCTTTTCACCGGACAATGTCTCTTCTAATTTGTGCCTTTCAAAATCCATATACAAAGACTCGACCATTGCACAGGTAGAAGCTTCCTTCTATTTTCAAATCGACACTTCAGCTTGGTTCGAGTCCCTCCTTTTCAGTGCCAATGTCTCTTTTGATTTAAGCCTTTCAAAATCTATCTACAGAGACTCGAACATGGCATGGTAGAAGCTTCCTTCTCTTTCCAAATTGATAGTTGAGCTTGGTTCGACTCCCTCATCCTCTCCATGTGTTCAAGCACTTTCGTTGTCTTGTTTCTTGTAGCTGCCTCCCTATTTTATAAATCTTGAATAGCTTCATGTTGGCTCTTCTCAAGCTCAACCTTAAGTGATTCAAGAGATGCAAGGAGAGCAGCATCCTCCACACTCGCTTTGGCAAGCTTTTCTTCGGCTTCTTCCAATTGTCTGGATGTTTTGGTAAGTAGATCCTGAGCAATTGATTCAACATTCTTTGAGTTTTTTTCTTCCACCCTCACGGTTTCTATATTTGCTTTTGTATGGCCTTATGCTCAACCTCTTTCGTAGCTGCTAACTTTTTCTGGAGGGCTTTTGGAGAGAAATTAGTGAGGAAATCACTCATCTCTTGGTCCCTATGCTATACATCTTCCACTTTCAGATCTTTGATGGTGGCATCAAAACTTTCATACTTGAGGGATTCAATTGTATTTTTGTTGATTTCTACAACAACAAGAGGCTGCAATGTTTTCTTATGTGTTGTTTACTTAAGGGTACCTCAATTTTGAGAAGGCTACTTTCCATGGACTGTGGGAGCTTATCAATCAAGTCATCCATCCCAACTGTTGTGCAATCACTCCATCAAAGTGGACCCCTTGCTGCTGACTCAAGTGCACTCATGGCCTCTTCAACTAGCCTAACTACCTCATCTTTAGCCTCCACACAAACCATAAGCTCATGTTTCAAGCTCTACATAGCAGGTTTACTAGTTTGGCAACTCATACCACAACTTCATAGCATCTAGTTTTACTTGCTAGCCCTCCTTTTCAAGGAAAATTGCATTTTGCTTCTCCACAGAATTCACTTTATCATTCTTACAAATACCATTCACATACCCCACCGAGCTTCATTATTAATTTGTCAGCATTTCTCTTAGCTCGAATCAAATTGTGAATCAAATTGGACTTGGATCTCTCTATCAATATAGCAAGCTACTTCTTCACCTTGCTATGATCATCTTGTCCATCTGTAACTCTTTCCATCATTGTCCTCTTCTGCCATGAAATAGTAATAACTTATGGGAAGCCTCTTCCACTTATTTTCATGTGTTATTTCAAGCACATTTATACAACATATTCAATCGTCTACATGCAAGGGGTATACAAATCACAAGTTTTGACTAGGATGCACATAAGCGCCCAGGGAATAGTGGTTCTTAAATACAAGTTTAACCTTATACAGATGCACCTCATTAAGAGTATTGAGATTCATTAAAGTTTCACCAAAAAAAAAAATCATGTAACTACAGTTTGCAATTTTTTGCAAGCAAATTGGTGAATAACAATCCTCAACATCAATTGGGAAAATGGATGCAATACCTCCATATGGGCAGGCCAAGAAGATCTTTGCTCAAATACTAGCTTGTGAGTGCTCTCTTCATTGAAATACTTCAGAACGGGAGAAGTCTTGCCTCTAGAATCTAAACTCACTGTCCTAGGAGTAGGGGGAGGTAATTTGCTACAGAGGTGTGTATAGAAAAATGTTTAGGGCAGTTACGCTAAGAGGGCTCCCCCATAAGCCCCATAAAGGGCGTTTGAATTAAAGGGACTTAATTCACTTAGAGGGCTGGAGGTGGCCCATATCCCATTTAGCCGGTCATCCATCCTCTAATTCAAGCGTCGCAGCCTGCCCACTCACACCTCACTCTGAACCTTCCTCCTGGCAACCCTATTGTGCTAAAGCTTCCGGGCAGACCTGAGCAAGGAAACCAATGTTTTTTTGTGTTTTGCATTATCAATTGATAAGCTTTTGTCTTTACGATATCAAGCGCAAAACGCGAGCAAAAAACCTCACGTCACTCACGGTATATCGGGAGGTTTTTTTTCTCACCCTTTTCAGAACGATCAACATTGATGGCATGTTCAGAGGGGTTACTTTTTCCTCGTGGAGAGGGGTTATTCTTTCCAAGTTTGACTGTCGTTCAAGCACTGACGACATGACAAGAGGGGGTTTATTTTCACCCTTTGTGTTGCAAAATGGTTCCAATCGATGTTTGGCACTAACGACATGTCAGAAGGGGTTTTTTTTCACCCTCTTCACTTGATATTGTGCAGACAAAGATTATTAATGGAAAAAAAAGAATCACTAGTTTTCCTTTTGTCACAAAATGGTTGCAATTGTCATCCTGCACTGACGACGACAGGTCATGGGGCGGAGGGGGTTCACCCTTTTCACTTCATTTTGCAGATGCACAATTATATGATTAGAGAGGATGGTATTGTAAATTTGATTGTAATGGGATACTATCTTTCTTTGCATTCAATTTATCTATATTTCAAAATTATTCAATTTATTTTCTAATGTTAATTTTAGTATGTGAAAATACAAAAAGATGTAATCATTGTGTTATGTTTAATGGAATATTTTCAATTTGTTTGAAAATTAATTGTAGTCTTGCACTTAGAAAAGGCTCCAGAGGAAGAGGGACATCTTCTGCTATTGCTCATACAATTTGTTGTTACCAAGTGAGTTCAGTGTCAGTCCACAGAGGACTACGACGATACCGATCTTCATGGTGATAAGAGCCAAAGTACATGCATTGGGTTAGGGGGCATTGGATGATGTAGATCCTCATTTAGCTAGGCAATAAGCTGCCATGGACTCAGTACCATTTCATATTGCACCTTAGGTGGGGGCTATTTTAGATGACGCAGATGACTCTCACTTGAATATTGATAGGGGAGAGGACATTCTTAAAACAACAAGGCTGTAGGGCTCATTCCATATGCATGAGTTTGTGGTTTGAAGTCTAATGTTTTAGGTCTAAAGCCTACATTTTCTAGAGAGGGTTACATGAAGTAAAAAGGGGGCCTTTATAGTCTCTATGTGAACATGCAAAACTTAGATGACATAGTGACATGTAATCATTGTCATTTCAAAGTGCTTTTGTTTCCTATTTCATGCTTTTGGTTGAATTGTTTTAAGGTTTTCTTTTGTGTGGTTATTATTGAGCATAGATCACCTCATTGATACATGGGACCCTCTATGGAAAGATAGAAACATAGAGTACAAAGATAAAGCTTCTCAGGTGCAGTTAGAATCACTATTGGAAAAATTGTTTTGTGTATGAGCATAAAATCATATAGTTATCGCGTAGTAAGCAGTTGTATCCACAAGCATGCATCATATCCTACAGTGGGAGCTTGAGCATTGTCCTTGATGGATCAACATGGATAGAGGGTATGTCCTTGCTAGGGAGAGAGAGCTACATGCTATCTAGATGAGGGGAGCACCTTTTGCGGATCTTCCACCACCCACAGTCACAGATATCCAATTGAGCTACTGTCTATCCAGATGAGGGAAGCACCCTTTGCGGATCTTCCACCACCCACAACCATAGATATTGCTGATCCACATTATTGTTCTATGCCATCTGACAGAACCACCCACGCTTGTAAATTTGATTCAAACTTTCTTTGACATGTGGTCTAACTATGGGTTTTTTTGCATTCTCTTATTTTTGGGACACTTGACTTTAATTTAAAGCAACAATATTGTTAGATAAGGACAAGCAGAGAGTTGTTGACCTTATGGATGATGATAATTTGCCACATGTTTTGGGTATAACATTGGTGGTTCTAGTGTTAAGATCTTTATATCTTTGTTGGGATACGTGTATTTATAGAAAATGTGTATGTTAATTTTTGTAGAGAGTGCTGGCACGCAAACATTATGATGTGTGCTTGAGTTTTTCTTCACTCCAACACATCAGCGTATTGGGTAATTTGTTGGTGGTGATACTAGATGTGTTGCTCCTTCCGCTTTACATTGGAGCAAGTTCTCCCTTGTTTCAAGAATTAGGGATGGCTTCTACTGACATGATCACTATGAGACACTACCTACTAGATTCAAGTTGATCCCTCATGGAGTGTGGATTGCCATGGAGAGGGTTTGAACAACAGAGCTATTCTTTTATTGCATGCATGACCAACCTAGCAATGGAGTAGCGATCAGTCTCAAAGAGGGAATCTCTTTATAGACGACAAATGTGCTTCAAATAAATTTTGTACAACTCTAAAAAATGGTGTCATGTTATTTTCCTTGTTGATCCAAGCATATGTTTTGTAATGTGCTAGCAAGCTAAGTCTCTCTATAACTCTCATATAATTTATTGTCTATATCTATGTCTCCCTCATACAAGCGGTAGTTTCAACTATAAGATGAGCTCCTTTTTTGAACATAAATTGTTTTTTGCAACCAAAATACTGTGTGTAAATAACCATTGCAATTTCAAATTTGTTTCACTAGTAGTGACATTTCTCAAGAGACTCGCTCGTTTATTTTGTTGCTCGGAAATGCTTGCTCGCTATCTCATATAACCCATGTAAACACATACAAAAACCAGGAGAGTTGCCTAAGTTAGGTTAGATATATAGATCAAGGTATCCTTAATGTGATTTAGTGGTGATTTTCCACCATAGGAGTAGAAGAGAGATAGAATAGAATATTGAGCATAGGAGTAGAGCTTGGTGCATAGCTTTGTTAGTTGTTAGAGCAAGAGGCTAAAAAAATCACAAAGAAAACGTAAATATAATAGTTTCTAGGGTAGGTGTGACTTTTTGAGTTGTTTTCTTTGTCATAAGAGTAGGGTAAATAGAAGAAGTTTAGAGGAAGAATTTACTCTACTTTGGCTTAGATTTGGTTTAAAAAAAGTGATTATGTGAGTTGTATGCATGATGAAATAGTGAAAATTGCAAAGAATGTTACATAAAAAGTGCTTTTGTTGCATAAAGTGGGTCTATAGAATCTTATGGAAGTGCTACATTCAAGACAAAGTTCAAAATAGAACAAAAAATTTAGAGTGAGGAAAAGATCGCGATTTTTTCTTGACTGATAAAAGGGTGAAATTGACCCAGAAGGACTTGCCCAAGGTGTTCAACATAAGGGTTAGAGTGCATCAACGATAAGAAAACGTGAACAATCATCTGCCTGAGGAGTTCAGTTCTTAGTGAGGAAAGGGAGAAACTCACCCAATGTTGCAATATTCACATGAGATATTCTTAGATTAACAAGCTAATGTGTAATTGTGCAAAGTTTGCCATACAAAGACAATAACAATAGTTGCAGACCAAATTTTACTTGGAGTCAATCTCCCCTCCAAAGAAACCTTACATTATTCTTTCTCCCATGAAGAGAGAGATCATTACAATGCACATTTTGTACTCACAAAAGCTTATGTGAACATGATTATGGAAAATCTCATGTGCCTCTTGTTTGCTTTGGTGGGGCCTCTATCCCAAGACCTCAAACACCATAAATGGTGAACAGAGCTATAAGATAGTTTGTGTGGACATGGAAAGATCAAAAGAAAAGAGGATATCCCTTCAGAGTACCAAATAATTGACGTAGAAGAAGAAATAGAGATTTCCCTTGTCATGAAGAAACCACAACAAGAGGAACATATTCCAAGAACGAAAGTGCAAATAATCAATCCATGGAGGAGGCTCAAAGGTTGAGAGCAAAATGGCTTGCAAAGAAAACAAAAGAGAAAAATAAATCTACGGTAACACAACAAATTTTTTCTTCCTTAGACTCGGATGATTCAGGACTAGATGTGAGGCTATAAAAGCTCAAAGAAGAGAGAACGTAAAGTGCAAAAGATAGCCTTAAATTGGCTGATGTTGAAAGACAAAGAATCCATCAAAACATGAAGCATAAATCTAATCAGAGAGAGGTGAAATCCAAGAGACAAAGAACTATAGAGCTCGATTCAATCTTGGATTCTCCTTGTAATCCAGCTACATGTCATGAGGAGATTGTTGCTCCAAAAACAATGGTTGTTGTAAATATAATAGAGGGAGCTAGGGAGACTATCTCTCCCAAACCACCTTCTCCACCATCTACCTCTGTGCATGAGAAAGGATGGTCTTCCACACAAACTCTCTCTCAAATTGAAATCATATCAGAGAAACAAAATTTGGAATTCCAAAATGAAGAAGAGATGCATGATCGACTCCATGTAGAACCACTTTGCACAAGACAGGGCTACCAACATACCAAAGTCCCCTCCACAACTAGAAGGTCATGTTGATACATCACAAAGACAAGAGGCCATAGAGAAAAGAGACCTCCCTCCTTTGTAGCCAATAGATGCAAAAGTAGCCATGAGGGTAGTTGAAAAGTCTTGGGCAACACTTTGCACAAGACAGGGCTACCAACATACCAAAGTCCCCTCCACAACTAGAAGGTCATGTTGATACATCACAAAGACAAGAGGACATAGAGAAAAGAGACCTCCCTCCTTTGTAGCCAATAGATGCAAAAGTAGCCATGAGGGTAGTTGAAAAGTTTGACCTCCAAGAAAACCTTGACATGTTGGAACTCCAATTCAACTATCAAAAAATGGTGACCAAGGCTTGGATCATAGAAGCAAAAGAGGCCAAGGAAGCCACGGAAAGAGAAAATCAAGAGGTGGTAGAGCTTAACCAGCTAGTGGAAGGTCTGCAAAGGGACAATTAGATGTTACAAACAGACCTACAGAAAACAAATAAGAATGTTGAAGATATTTACAAAGTCCTAGAAATGGAAGAGAGAGGAAGAAGTACTTGAAGTTATGTGACTCATATGATGTTGTGAATCATACCCTCTCCACTTTTCTTTCCAATCAAGATGTGACACTAGGAGCATCTACTTCTTTCCCTTCAATAGAAAATTCAAAAGAACTTAAAGCACTCTAGGCTAAGTTGGAACAAGAGAAGTTGCAAAGGCAACTATTGATGGCTAGGATGCTTACCCCACCAATGCCCAAAAGGAGCAACAAATTTGCAAGAACAACTTGCCAAAGCAAAAGTAGATTTTATTGCAAAGTCAAAGATGCATGCTTAAGGATTGGAAGCCAAAGATGTGGATTTGGGTGGCACTTCTCATCACAAGTACCCAAACATGTACCAATCACCTAGAGAATAGACATAGAGTTTGAAAGTGTTGATCAGCTACCATTCATAGACCTACCTAGTACTTCAACCATGGGTGGAATTCATGATAAAGATGAAGACAGACCACAACTGGTTGCTTGAGATGAGCTCAAGCAATGGATAGTAGATAATATGCCGGATGGAGTAGCCAAAAAATACATGTAATATGAGCTAAAGGTTTTGGAGTCTACAACACTTCTGATGATACAACTAGATGAACGAAAAAAAAAATGGCCACGACATGCTAGCCCTTCTCTTAATGAAGCAAGAAGCTATCTTGTGGAAGAAGAAGTTGCTTCCAACTCTAGAACCAACTGCACTTGGAGATTATGAAGGGGTAGCAGTTACACAAGAGCAAGTTCTACTCATCCTTGAGAGCCAACCTCTGGAGAAAAAGATGGATTGAAAATCATCCTCAAGATGAAACCATCTATAGGAATTCCCCACAACATGTGAGGATTAACCCTAGCTTATTTTCCATAAAGCTGGTCGGTGCTATGAAGAGGGAACAACAGTGCTATGGGTGTCTACTGTTGCTTGCCAAAGTGGTAAAGCAGAGATGAAGGTCGAGGGAAAGCATGTGATTGCAGAGGTCCAAGCTGATTTTCTAGATGGCCTATCAAAGGTGGTTGATTAGAGGTTCAAAGTGCTAAAATAGAAGTTTTAAGGATATTCCTCAAAGTGCTCTACAAGCTAGTCCAAACGGCCTGTCAATCAAAGATATACAACTCAAGTTATGACAGTTTGAAGAAAAAGGTTCTTTGAGGATTCTCGTCCGAATGGGCACGTGCAGATGGATGGTCAAACCAAGGATGATTGGATACATCTAAAGTGCTTAGCTATGGAGCATCTCAATATTTTTGGATTGGCAATCAAAGTCCAAACGGCCAAGTTATGGGTAGTTCAAGGTTTTGTCGGGGACCAATTCTATGCCCAATTGGTTGCCTTGATAAGTTTTCCATCAAGAGATTTTTTGAGCTTGCCAAGGTTCACAAAGATAGTGTGTAGTGTATGAAGTCCACTAGAAGTTAAAAAGTACCGATCGGAGTTATGTGTCCAAAGTTGTGCCCAGTTGAAGTCAGAGGATAGTGGCGGTAGTGAAGGATCCAGTGTTTTTTTTCCATTTTGTGGCTCGTTGTTGGGGGAAGGCAAAATGTAGCAAGATTATCATCATTTGAAGTTAGGGATATGAAGTCTTACCACATCTTTACGGCTTGATCATCGGGCTACTGAGAAAATGGGGAAATCGGTTTCAAAATGGAAAAAAAGGGAACATTTTTAATATAATGGATGGGATTTTTTTGAGGTGTTTGGAGGGGAACTCCCCGCAAGATTCCACATGGTGTAGGGAATGATCCCACATGCACATGGGTGAATGTCAATGCCATGATATATATAGTGGAACAATATAATGCCTTTGGTAACATGAGAGAGAGAGAGAGAGAGAGAGCTCCATGGTGGCCCCTCACCCCCCCTCGCCTGTGTCAAAAATCGACACTATTGTGGGTGCTGAGCAGTAGGTTTATGGGGTTGTGGTGTCTCTTGGCCATACTGTGGCACCCATTATTGTGGGTGCTGAGCAGTAGGTTTATGGGGTTGTGGTGTCTCTTGGACATACTGTGGCACCCATTGGGCATTGACGAGCAATCAATGGCAATTTGGAAATGCCCACTAGGACTGGTTCACACACGAGGGGGCATGCATCCCTCCCCCCTATTTTATTGGAGGCAAGAGGAGGCACCCCCCCGATAGCAACATCGCCATGGCTAGGAAAGAGATTGGGTCAAATGGCAAGCCCATCAAGAGAGAGAGGTGGACGAGAACACTTTGATCTATCATCCAAAAGGGCACTGCCCTCACAAAAAGAAGATGATTCCCATGCAAAATACCAAAAGCAAACTTGGACACTTGTTCAATGGAGAAAAGCCTACTAAAGTTGTAATTCCCCCCTATAAGGGGCATTTTGGAGTTTGTTTGGAGACTTTTTGGAGGCGAGTGAGATCTGCGGAGAAGTTTTTTTACAAGTGTGGAATGTCGTGAGGTGTTTTGTGATTGCATCAAGCTTCATTGCAGGAATTCTATTGTCTATTCTCCCGACCCCCTCTTCTCCTTATGTTACTCTTTGGTGTGACGGTGCCAGTGTCGGTGCGGAAGTGTGTTTCCCGGACCCCTTGTGGTGCAAAGGGGGAGAGAGAGAGAGAGAGAGAGAGAGAGAGAGAGAGAGAGAGAGAGAGAGAGAGAGAGGTATTGTGTGTGGTTGTGGTTTGTGTGATACAAACAATCTAGGTGGTGCATGGTCGTTAATTCCCAAGGGTGTGTTTGTGTTTGTTGGTGCACAGTCATGTGTACGTTTTTGGTAAAATGTGTCATGTTGAAGGTGATTTTGAGATGAGGAGGATGTTTTGAATGCCTTGGCCTATACTGAGGCAATTTTAAGTGTTTTGGGGGAAGGGTGTTCTTATTCCCCCTCTCCAATGGAAACCTTGGGATACCTATGCAGTGTGGAAGAGTAGGGGAAAGATGGTGTTGAATTACCCTATCCTTGCCAATCCAAAACAAAACACCATGCCCATAGAAGCATATATGCTACACACCCTCTCAACTACAATAGCAATGTTGTGGGATGTACCAGACATGACATGCCAGATGACATGAAAAATAACAAAGATGATTATCACTTGCATAGAAGCTTTCAGCAGCATTGACAAAGCGAAGAACCCATGGGAAGTCTTTCTTAAAGGCACTAGTGGCATCATCTAGGACCTCTAGGAAGAACCTTCAAAGAATTTCATCATGGGCATTAATGTATGCATCATGTTCTTGCCTTCACACTAAATGCAAACCTTTGAAGAGGCATTATTGATGGTATATTTTGAAATGGATTCAAACATTTTCAATCCATTAAAAATGGATCTTCAATAGGGCAACTTGTTTGAATGGTTCTATTGTAGTCTTTATGTCTTGGAAAATGATGGATCGTGATTTTTGTACCTTGTCATAATGTTGTTAGACTTTAAAGACTTGTCCCCGTAGACCTAATATATATTCCTTTAAAGTTTCATGGCTATTCAAATCTATTTAGTCATTGAAATAGCGTGATGACTGAGAGTAGTGAGATAGGACATAGGTAAATTTTTTGATCTTTGAGTCGGTGATTTGCTTATAGAGACTAACACATTTTCTTGTTAGGTTCACTTCTTGAGGTTGCCACTCCTAAAGAATCTCCATGCCCCATCCAAGTCACTTCTTTGAGTACTGACAACAAGAGTATGTTTTAGTGGCAAGAGGCTCAAGAATCTATCAAAGCCTTGTTGGTGCATCTATTCTATAGACAAAAACAATAGGATTCCATCAAAACTGATTCCTCTTTAGACACCTCCCACCCTCATCTAGGACTATCATAGGGGTGGATATCTTCATAAAAAATTCCATCCTACATCTAAAAGAGAATCCCTTTGAAGGAAGGTTCAAAAGCGGTATGCATGATGCTAATATAGTCGCCTAGAAGAAGATAAAGGTTGTTACTCCACAAAGAACAACTTATTTAGCTCCTCCCCCCCCACCAGAAATGAAAAGACTCTTCACTTGTTGATTCCTCTATTAGTTACCTTACATATGCCAATACACTTTCTTACCCCACCCACCTTGCGCATCACAAAGAGCTAGACAATCCTTTACTGTTTCTTGAAAATTTCTTTATGTTGCTTGAATTAAAAAATCCTTTACCGTTGTTTGAATTAAAAATGCTAAAGCTCTAGTGTAACAGTGAGATGCAAGTTTACAGGGGTACTAGAGGTAGATTTACCCTACCTATTGACAACAAGAGAAGACCTTTCTTTTTTCTTTTTATAAGGTTGTTAAACCCATCTATGGACTTGAATAGCATCATGTATTTTTTTTTGTTTTTACGTTTTTGGCCTTAATGTTAAAACCACTAGTGTATGGGATAATTGCATGTTTACTTGGTCTTTTGATGCACCTCTAAAGGTTTTGCTATACAATAACATTTTGTGCTCTGAAAACTGCAGTTAATAGCTGTGTTTGTCATGAAAAAAATGATAGGGTTCAATAAATATTTTGGTCATTTATTCATTACAATAGGTGAATTTGTATCCATAAATCTTAGACAAATGATATACCTTGGCCTCAATCACATACCTTCTAAAGCAATAGATAAAGTGAAAGCCACAGAAGAACTCTGTAAGATTTTGGATGAGCTAATTATTGAGCCAATTGTAGCTTCACGTGATTCTGTTGTCTGAGTGCTAGTTTGCCCCACTTCTCCTATATTTCTTTTGTAGCTATGGATATACATGCTTTAGGATTTCCATTACCCAAGAAAAAAAAGCGAGCAAAGTATAATTTCGAGCGAAGATGACCAGAACTTTGATATCGCACCATCAATCATGACGATTGGAAAAATAGGAGAAAATCCAAAACCTCCTCTAGATACTTGAATAGCATGGTGTGAAAAGACTAAAAGAATGCTTAGTGTTTAAGATTTTTTATAAATGTCACTCGAAGTAACTTTGTCCAGTTAGGAAGGAAATTCTCCTTGTGCACTTAGTTGGAGTCAAACTCCTCTTGCAACACTAGGCAATGGCCACGTGCACATGTCCAGACAACCCTATGCACCTAGCTATAGTAGTTATCTCCTTTATGGCCAATGTGGAAAGTACTAATGAGATGATGCAAAGCTTATGGATGTAGAATACACCTTGGAGCTCTCTTCAGGTTGTTCTTATAGCATTAAATGGTCTCTTCTTTTCTATTATTTTATTCTCTCTCTCTCTCTCTAATGCACAAAAGGTTTGCAAGTACAACCATAACATACACACACACACACACACACACACACACATATACAGATACACACACACACACACACACACATATATATATATATTGTGGTTGTACTTGCAAACCTTTTGTGCATTATCTCAATCAATTTTAACATTGTTGAGAGGGAACGTTCAGTTGCCTCCTAAATGATCAATACTATGTGGATGTTCTTCATAGCAATGAATCTATTTGTCAGCCATTGTAGTGTCTTATCAATTTTAATGCCTACTAAGATTACTCTACTCACCAAAGAGAACTACATGCCATCATACATGCACTATGTAAGTGGTAGAATTATTTGCATGGTGTAGAGTTAGATAGGGTATGTAACCAAGAGGATACTAAGTGGTTCATGAAGCATACTAGCTTGAAGGAGTGCAAGGCCAATATTAACAAAGCATGTGTTTCAGTTTATATAGCAATTATTTCTTTTATGGTTCCCTAGGCTCATCAATCATATCTTCGTCGTTATCAAACCAGTCTATCGTATCCTTTGAGATGGTATCATAGGAATCAAAGACAAATGGCTACTTGTTGATGACAATAATGGAGTCTTTTGGGGCTTACCTTTGGCTTAACCATTATTAGATAAGCATGACATAGTTAAGCGTAGGAAAATCAAGGGAGGAAAATTAGGAATCCTAGAGCTGGACAAGGGAACCCGACTCAAGTCAATATCCCACCTACAAATCAGAATTTTGGGCGGAGTGCTATTGCAAAACCTATTCAGGTAGCTACAATAACTTGCTGTATGGAAACTAGCACATTCAAACACAAGAAGGGCTACTCTAAAATTGTGCATGGGGTAGAATTTCATGCGCGTTCTACTCATCTCTCTTGAGAGCCTGCTTCAAGATATTATACTATGTAGGAGCTCCATTTTGGTGTAGCTGATACCCTAAAAAGAGTAGCATGCTCTATAGGTGATATAGCTGCACATGTTTCACATGAGTTGACATAGTCAATGACAGTATTTTGTTGTCTAGGCCAATGAGCTCACAGCCTTTGTATTCGTTGATATTTCTGTGTTTTCCCATTGTGAATTCTTTTTGGTTGTATATGGGCTTCTTTTAAGTACGCTTCCTGTTTGTTTGGCTGAACTTTTGGCATATCAAGCACTACCTCCTCTCAAAGTAGGCCAATAGAAGAAGGTCTCTATCGATGTCACTGTTGCATCAATGCCTCGATGCCATGCATACGGTGGAGAATGACTCTCAGTCATAACCTTAAATCCATCTTCGAGAAGATAGTGTTCATGACGTTGTCCATCAACAAGCTGATCATAGATTCTAGCAAAATCTTCATCATGCACATTGTTCCTTCATGTCATCAAGCTCATGATGATAAGGAATAGACACAACTAAAATTTGGCCCCCTTGATAAGGCATCAGACACAACATTCTTTTTGCTACATCTATATTATTTTATATATTGTGTAGTGTATATCGTATATGTATTACATGATATGTATCTTTTTATATACTATATATACTATAGAATATATATTACTTTGTAATTACTATATTATGTGTGTGTGTGTGTGTGTATATATATATATATATATATATTTATATTTATATTTATATTTATATTATGACTTATATCCATTATATATCTACTATAGATTGTATACTATATATCGTATACTATGTTATGTATATACTATAACATATATACTATATATAATATATAAACTATAAGGTATATTACATATACTATGTTATACATATATCATATATGATATATATACTTTATACAATATATCGTATATAGTATACTATATATATTCTATATTGTATATAGTATATTATATATAATATATACTATCATAGGTCATATATTATATAACTTATTTACAATATATATAATCTTATTATATAGTTTAATCTTTGCTTGACTTATATTACTTGTATTATTTGGCTTTAATGAGTCCCACCGCTTGTTTTTTTAATGCTTACAATTTTAACATAGTTAGTTAGGGTTTATATATTTGAGAATGGAGATGAATCACTTTTTGTCGAGTATCTAAAGAGATACGCACATATGTAGTTTGTCTCCGTCGATTCTCTCTCCCTCTATGTTTGTTTGCTCTCTTCGTCCTATGCTGCTCACAGTAGTCCGTCATGTGTCCGCGCATTCTACGTCCTATGCCGTTCATGACAGTCCGTGAATTGCAAAAAAAAAGGGGGGGGACAAAGCCAATGCATCATCCGCACGTGCGGATGATGGGGTGGCTCTTCCCCCCCTTTATTTTGTGATTTGTAGAGTTTTCGTAAACGGCACATGACGAAGAGTTTGCCAAATAAACCCAACTAAATGCAGAAATGAACATGCATCTCTCTGGAAAAACGAAAAAAAAGGGGGGACAAATCCCCCCCCTATCACCCCCGCGCGCATGGATGATGGGGTTTCTCTGTTCCCCCCTTTATTTTGTGATATATTGGCTATTGTGAACGTCATAGGATGGATATTTTCCCAAATAGAAATGAACACGTATCTCTATGAAAAACACAAAAAAGGGTGGGTAGAGCGCCCCCCCATCAGCTGCTAGGTTTCTGGTTCACATAACATAATATAAGCAAGGAATTCTTGAGCTAATTTATGTATTTAGCTTGAATTCATGTCCGCATAACATAATACAAGCAAGGAATTCTTGAAAAAAAAGAGGGGGGGAGATAGAGCTCCCTTATCATCCACGCCCGTGCTGATGATAGGGGAGCTCTATCTACCTTTTTTTTTCAAAATTTGTGGAGTAAAACCACGTGTTGTCTTTAAATTTGTGCTAATCATAATTAACTTATTGAAGGAACCATTAATCATCATTAATGCAATGAGCACACAATATAGAATATGTTAATATATATTACTTATATATATATATGTGTGTGTGTGTGTGTGTGTGTGTGTGTACATATATTTATACTTAGATGTATATATACAAACATATATATATCTAAGTATAAATAAATAAATAAATAAATAAATAAATATAAGCCCCTCAAAGGGGGGTTGTAGCCGAACGGTGCATAGAGGGGACAATAAGTTCTTGAGGAATGGCCTTTGAGCGCCGTTCGGCTACAACCCCCTTTAAGCACATAATTAATGCAATGAGCACATAATAAAGAATATGTATTTAATTTATACTACTTATATATACTATATAGATATATATAAATGTATATATACATACATATACATATCTATATATACAATATATATATATATATATATATATATATATAACAAAATATAAGCAAGAATTTCTTGAAAAAAAAGAGGGAGCTCTGTCTCCCTTTTTTTTCAAAATTTGTGGAGAAAAACTGCACGCTGTGTCTTTAAATTTGTGCTAATTATAATTAACTTTTTGAATGAACCATTAATCATCCTTAATGCAATGAGTATATAATATAGAATATGTGTTTAATATATACTACTTATAAATACTATATATATATATATATATATATATATATATATATATATATATATATATATATATATATATATATATATATATATAGATGTATATATGCATACATATACATATCTCTCTGTGTGTGTGTGTGTGTGTGTACCCCTTGAAGGGGGTTGTAGCTGAATTGCATGCAGAGGGGACCGTAACTTCTTATGGATTGGCCTCTACATGCTATTTGGCTACAATCCCCTTTAAGCACATAATTAATGCAATGAGCACATAATATAGAATATGTATTTAATTTATACTACTTATATATACTATATAGATATATATATAGATGTATGTATACATATCTAAATATACAATCTATATATACATAACAAAATATAAGCAAGGAATTCTTGAAAAAAAAAGGGGGAGACAGAGCTCCCCCATCATCTGCTCGCGCGGATGGTAGGAGAGCTCTGTCTCCCCTTTTTTTTTGCAAAATTCCTTGCTTATATTCTTGCTCTCTTTGAATTTCTTCCAGATTGAGTCTCTCTCTCTCTCTCTCTCTCTCTCTCTCTCTCTCTCTCTCTCTCTCTCTCTCTCTCTCTGCACATTTACTAAGATAGACAAGGGATTATATTTTTGTGAGCTTCTATTATTGTGCTTTTTCAATCATTTTGTTTTTTTCAAGATTTTTGGTGTAGGTTCTTAGCCCATATTCCCACAGGTTAAGCTTGTCGCATAAGTTCTTGGGTGAGAAACTGACTAGGCTATAAAGTAGAATTGGAGTGGACTAAGAACACTCAAAATTAAGGCTAATAAAAAGGGATTGCAACATACATGCAGACATGCATATAGACTAGTGAAAAGTGATCGCAATGTACATGCATACGAGCCAAACATTCATACATGCATATAGGTTGGTGCAAAATGATCAGAATATAAGTGCATACATTCAAAGTGATAAAACCACACAATCATATTGTTACGGGTTGTGGAACCTTCACCGAGAGGCCAAGTCCCCAACTTTGAGCACATAGACTGGGAGGCTCACCTTCTGGTAACTTGAGTCCCCTTAGGTGCAGCTCATGGGGGGTTTATCCAAAAAGTGGGACATTGTCACTTTTAGCTTCATGCCAACAAGAGCCATCAGAGCTTCACATGTAGTCCCTATGGTGAAAGTTGAAGTTTAGTGCGGAAGCATCAATAAGGATCAAGTTGGCAGACGAGTCTATTTAGGCCTCAAGTGCAGTTCCAAGAAGTCCCTTTGAAATCCTCTTAGAAAACTTTGGACTATCATGCAAATTTGCCAAAAATACCCAAATCGCCTTGCAAAAATGCCCCACACCACCTCGAGCCGGACCGGGCCAAATCTACCAACATGTCGAGTACAGGCAAACAACAAGTGCCTTGAGCACACATTCCTAGATATGCATAGATGGTCTCGAAGAGAAAATTAAGAACTCCACGTGTAGTATCTGAACATCAAAATCTGATGAACCGTCTTGAAGAATAGAGGGGAACATTCACGTTATTGGGCCCTGTCAAACCCAATTACAAGTCCGTAGTAGACAAGACCATGAGTTGCGGAGAAATCATGGGTCAAGACTATGCCCCATACATATAAAGCCAAAGCATACATAGCTTCTTGGTAGTGACCAAAGCAAGAACCCATCATGTATAGTAAGCTATAAATCATAATTTAAGTTTAAAGGGACTTTCCAAAGTAATTTGTGCCAAAAATTATTGCTTTGTATAGAAGAAAATTATTACAACCATACCATGTTAGGCACACTTGGAATTTTTTTGCTAGAGTTCCTTTCGTCTGATGGTCTATTTTTCTATCCATAAATCCACCTGCCTAGCATGGGCTTCCACATGGACTTTAAAAAAATGTTAGTAATACAAAACTCATCATGTGAAGGAAGGTAGTAACACATTTCATCCCAATTACTTAAACAAGAACCCACCATACATATAAAAGCCACACCAACAAGGGAAATCAGTATTGGAGAAAAAATCACATGCTCGAGTCACATGGTAAGAACCAAAGTTAGCATGTTAAACAATGCATCAAACATAAAAGTTGAGCTAAACTTTAGAATATGTCTAGATAGGTTTTTAAATCCCTGAGCTATCTCTCTATATGACATGGGTCCATAAGAAATGGTGGAAAAACACTCTCTACGGTGCACATAATTGAGACTCTAAACACATCCAATGTTTCTCGTCATTTGCACGAGCTTGTTCCAAGACACCAAACCCCACAAACACATCCATAAAATAGTTATGGAAGATGGTAAATGCGGTAAATGTGGCCACCAACCACCTAGCTATAACAGAGAAAAGCCACCACATGTGTATCGACATGTAAGTACTTCAAGTACAATCTAATTTGAAACGCAATGACAAAAAAAAAAAGACATGTTGTAGATCACCTAAAGAATAGCAGAGGCCTATCTATACCACCTCTAACAAGGACATTGTCAACATCTATCAAGAATATCGATCCAACTAGTACTTGGATGCGATATGATAGAAACAAAACTAGATCGATAGCCTTCCTCATCTCCCTATTGTAGGTGGGTACAACATGACTAGCATGATTCCATAGGCAAATGGTGAGGTTGAGCAGGTCATGTATGAGATAGTTTCACAGTCATCGTACCACCTCTTTAGTCACAGGATGTCAATACGCCTTGGACTCACAAAACAACATCCTCGTACAATGGAGCACAAGGCCCAATCTAGCTGCATCCATGATAAGCTCATATATATGCTCTGTCAAGCACATAGTGACCAAGAACCCCCATCTCCTAAATACTTGCATTCTAGGTGCATGCAAATAGTAACTACACTTTTAGAAAATACATTGCACTTGAGAACATTCAAACCATATGAAATATACATTTGACTTAAAAAAGAAACATGTAGGACCAAAACCCCTCATCTCCTAGGTACTTGCTAGGTCCATGCAACTAGTAATTAAATTGTTAGGAAATACACTCCACTTGGAACATTCATGCCATGTAGAACATACATTTCACTGAAAAAAGTGACATTTAGGATAATCTAAAATTTTTAAAAAAATTGTAGCCTAGTCGATGAAATTGGACTTAATGCATTCACGAGTAAGCTTGTAGGAAAATTTTCAAATATCAAGGGTGTTTTCTCTCGGCATGGCACACTATCTTTGCTTTAAAGAGAAACCCTCTGTGTGGAAAACTTTATTTACTCTATTCAAAATACAATACAAAGTCATAATTTGCAAGGCGCATTTAAGAATGCACCTCCTATGATTCCACTTTGAAATGTGTCATGTGGCCTCAATGATCCAATTTTAAAAAGTAAAGGTCTCCTTTAACCTATCACTCTAGAAAGTGGTTGGACTAGCACTCAGCTAGATACCTTGGCTCATTTGGAGTCCTCAAGATAGAGTAAGGAAAGGACAAAGACAAAGGCATTCTTCATGAGGACAGCGGTGGTAACAATTTTTCCAAGGACTCAATGGAGATTGTTGATACGATGGCAATGACTACATCGGCAATAACTCTAGCCTTCTTGTCTAGTGGTTGCTGTAATTTATATGCTTCAAACAAAGAAAGGCACATGAGCCACAAAGATGGGCAATTGGAGAGTGCAACTTGATTTGGGCATGTGTGTCAGAGTTCACTTCATCGATGTTTGAACTCATGTGGCAAAGCTCAAAGCACATTGCATTTGGCAAGGAACCAACATGATGTATATAAAACACTATGGAGGTGCTACATGCAATTCATTGCTGTTGGCAAGATTATGGACAATGTGTGTTGTTCCAAAGTCCTTTTTCCCATGCTTCACTGATCTTGATAGCATACTCGTTATGTTTGAGGACCTCAAATGGATATTCTCCCCATGCTAGAGTTCATGATTGGAAAGAGAAAGGGGGGCAAGAGCCCGCTCGTCACCCACGTGTGTGGACGAGCAAGAGACTCTTGCCCTCCTTTTCTTTTTCCACCCACTTACAAGATGCGAAGTGAGGGTTTCTTGCTAGATGAACTCTCATGGAGATTCAAATTCAGAATAAAAGAGGGGGCAAGAGCTCCGTGGTCATATGTGTGCACGTGGATGATTGAAGTGCTCTTGCACCCCTTTCTACTTACATTTCCTCTTGACTCTTGTCATATGGAAATAAATGTAAGTGGTTTGGCAACATAAAAAACAAGTGTAGTTAATGACCTCTTTAAAAAATAACAGCCCTAATTTGCAAGAAGAAATTAAAGACCTACTTGCCGTGTAACTTAATGTAATTTCATCAAGCTAAACACATTGAGGAGGCTACAAACCTATCTCTATAATGCTTTATTTGTCTAGAAACCTATTTAACTTCATTTTGTAGGTGGGATGCCTCCCTTAAAGTGAGCACCAAACTAAATGCAAGGGTGGTAAAAAAAGGGGAGGGGCAAGAGCCTCCTACTCATCCGCGCTTGCAGATGACTCTTGCCCCCCCTCTCTCTTTCCTTTTTTTTGGAAAATTTCAACCTTCAACCTTCAACCTGTAACCTTCAGTTGTTGAGCCTTCAAGGCAATCGTGTTGTTGAAATTACATAATAAAGAATCCTCCAGGCCCCAACTCGATAGCCACACACACAGAGTCTGTCTCCGGAGTGATGGTGGTGGAAAATCTACGAGGTTGTTCAATCTCACACATCATCATACATCTCCATCGTCTTTTACAAATTTACACACCTCTCTCTCTCTCACACACACACAGTAGAAGATGCGTTGTTGTAGGTCGATCTGGAACCGGATGCAAGCTTCAAAGTTCAAACGCCAAGGCTTAGTTGAACTTATCATGAGCCTCTTGAACTTATGTGAAAAATAATCCTCTGCACGCCCCCAGCTTGCAAGAGACAGGGAGGGAGAGAGTGTTGTCTTTAGTAGGTAGAAGGTGTACAAGACACAGCTGTAAAATTTTTGGTTCTCCTTTCCCCTATGTCAAATTTCATTAAAACATACTAGCAGTAACTAAATGAAAATGAATACATGAGACTATTCTCTCTCTATCTCCATGTCCTCCCCCTCTTGTGCCCTAGGGCCTACCTCACACTGTGCCGCACCCTCACATTCGTACCTCTCCCGCGCCTTGCACAAAACTCCCCCTCCCCCTTCTTTGGCGTCCTTAGAACTACATCCTCTCAATCAAGCCATGCACCCGTACCTTCCTCTTGCTGCTCCATCTCGACTGGGAACATGGAGTATGATAAGGTAGACCTTGCGCACAAACGGTGATGAGAGAAGCAGATATCTATACAAGAGGAAGGGCCCTCGTGGGTTGCAAAGCTTAGCAAGTGGGAGTATTTGGATGGTAGAAGTGCTACATATGCCCACAAGAAAGATGGCCCAATCAGCTTGTGTGTGTGTGAGAGAGAGAGAGCCGTGAGAAGAGTGACAAGTTGCAATATCTATGGAATACATAGGTTCCAACAAAAAAACATTTTCTACTCATGAAAATTGAGATTGTTGGCAAGTGGAGTGCTGCCATGTAGCGAGATAGAAAAATCTATGTAGATTCTCCTCTTCCAATTTCTTTCAAAAGCTTGCATACATAGGTATTCACATGCTTTTGGCCAAAACCAAAAAGAAAATATTGATGGTGAGGCTTGTAGGGCTGGCAGACAGTAATTTCTTTGCATTTTTTATCTGGTCGAAGTAGTAATGGAGTGGAGTATGACTGGTTCCTTCCTACAGGGCCGGGGCCGGCGGACACTTTTCTAATGGCTATTAAAACTAGCATGGACTCCACTCAATGAACCATCTTCATAGATCGCCTCACCTTCATCTCCCAACCCAAAAGTGTCAGTCTGTTCTTCCTTGATAATGATTGCTTGGCATTCGGGTATGGAGAACAGGGAGTACTTCTCCCTGCAGGGGGCACTCACGTAGAATCCACTCCATATGGTGACAAGCATGTGGTAGGGCATGCTTGAGGAGAGCATGCCATAGACACGTTCTTAGAATTAAAGGGGTTGCATCTTTGTCTATTTTTTTGCAATTAGGTTGAATTGTAAGTCTATGGACAAATCGCGGATTTTCCATAGAGAGAATCTGGTGACTGCATTTGCCCTTGGCTACAGTTGTATACAACTAATGTTAATGAATTGTTAGTGCTTCAATAAGAAGTTTGTAATCAAATTTAACTAAGCTAAAGTAAGTCTATATATAGAAACCTACTTCCCATGCTCATCAACATCCCAACTCTTGCATGTGTTGACAAAGCCATGTTCCCCTTGGTGCTTCTCGATGTCATTTATAGAGCTTCTTCAAGGATGCAATATCTATCAATGATGCATCTTCCATGAGCACTTAATCAAGATTTGTAGTGCCTTTGGCCATTATTATCCTACTCCTTGCCCGCATTAATTGTTCATGGACCTTTTAAACTCGCAACCTTTGGTGGAATGCATTGTTTCCATTCCATTTAAACACCCTAAGCCCTCTACAGATTAAGCTTTAGAATGAAGGACCTTTTGTGAGTTTTTTAAAATTTGCAGTAGATGTCTATCCTCTCCTTCATCCTAGCTTGACTTTTATATCCCATGGGCTATTTCCAAACCTTCTTTTGGCTACTCACCACCTTTGGCATAGCTTTGACCACAAAGCTACCTTCTTATGCCTCATCACAGCTTATGGACCATTGAGGACTATATAGCATAACAAATTACATTTTTCTTTAGCTCATGGTTCTCAATCTAACATCTTCAATCAAGTCTTTTGTGGTGAAACATTGTAATACTCATGCTTTCCCTATAAAGCACACCCCCATGGATTGTCTACCTCTTCCCCACCCAACAATTGTGAGGAATTGTTGACCTTTTGTGTCCATATAAAGAGGTGTTTCTTTTCTCCTTAATTTTCTTTTTAGCATTTTCTTCTCTTTAAAATGTCCTTGCTCTCTCTCTCTCTCTCTCTCTCTCTCTCTCTCTCACACACACACACACACACACACAATGTTGTATCCATCTTCCCAACTAATAATGTTGCAGATCTACGTGCTTCGTCATTGCCCGTTGCTACTGCTATAGACTAGCACATCGTTTTTGTTGTTGTTGAAGGAATCTTTAGATTAGAAAAACCTTTTAAATTTTTTTGAAGCCATTAGGAATACCTTTAAATGGCCCATTAGCATCCTTCTTGTGCTCGTGGAGCAAGTTTAGAATGGTGAGTTGTGACCTTATTGAAGAGGAACTCCTTCAAGTTTCCTCACTTGGGGTTAATGCTACCGCCCGACTTGGGTGTGTTTTTGCATAGTCCATGACAAATGCTTCTACATGCAAGCATATGAATGTTGTTCCTTGTCTTAATCCTCTTAAAACTTGGACCTTCTCTTTCTTATGACCTCACCCCCAAGATTTTTGCTAATGTTCCCTTTTACACCATGATACCTCACCAAGGTGAACCTTTTTTTTCTCTTTCTCATTCACCTAGTTTATGTATTAATCAAACCCCAATAGACCCCAATCTTGAAGTCAATCCCACCACGGTACAAATTCAATACTCACAACTCTAACCTTTGTCTAAATCTCAAAACATCCTAGCCAAATGAAGCTTTTTTATAACTTGACCTCTATTTCTCCCTGCCATGAAACTCTAAAGAATACGTTATTTATGATATTCCCTTTGAATGAACCATTTTTGAAGACCTTGTTTGATTACCCTAGTTATCCCACCTTCATTGTCAAAGTCATCCCTCCCCAAAGAATACGTTATTTACAATATTCCCTTTGAATGAACCATTTTTGAAGACCTTGTTTGATTACCCTAGTTATCCCACCTTCATTGTCAAAGTCATCCCTCCCCAAAATATGCTTCCTTTGTCCCAAACCCTTTAGCCTCTACTACAAGTATTCAAACCTGAGTTCCTCTTACTTGGGTGAATGCATTACACCAAACTTGCATTCCCCCTTGATACACCTTAAGCTTGAAAGTAAAAATCTTTAGTGTCTATACTTTTCTTAGTACCCAATTCTTTGTGAATCAAAGCAATGTTGCTTTAAGATTTTCCTAGGATACACTTTGCATTTTATTACAGTTCATGAAAAGTTTTAGGTTAAGATACACACTTTTGGTCTTGAAATTTGGAAACTTTCTTGTCATGGACGTATAGATCTCTCCCTCTCCCTCCCTCTCTCTCTCTACAGAATTGTTTCCAAAAAACTCAAAAAATGGTGTCGTAGTTTGGAAAGCACGAAATGAAAATATCACAAATATGATGCACTCAGATAGACACTCCATGCTTATGAATGCTTGAATTGAGTTTTCTTGAAGAAATACACTATGGTATGGGCACATGGCCCAAAAATCGAACTTAGAACTAATTGTTACCAAGTTAGTTCTGCTGGTTATGCTAACTTGAATGTTTGATTAAGTTAGTGGGCTAAGTACCACCACATGATTGAGACTACCTGGATGAAACCTAATTAACTCATGGCCTAACTAGATCACAAAGAAAACCTAACTAGGTTAGGCTAAGGCTATATGGGATGAACTAGCCCTTAATGCCTTTTGACTTAGGGACTTGGGATGTAATAAACCCAAGGGCTTAGACCCTGGGCCGACTTGAAAGGCAGAATCCTTTTGCAAGCAAGGTGATCTTAGCAGTTATGATAGGCCCAATGGTGCAGTCATAGCATCTTACTATAGATGAAATTGGTGATACACGCCTGGAAATTTGTGAAGCTTAAAGAGCATTGTACCTTAGTAGCATGGTGCATGGGCTTCATCTAGGGCACCTTTTGATGAAGAACAAAGTAAGATACTCTGAGCAAGATGGAGGAGAAGCAATACTTAAAGGTGAGCTCATTATTTTGAGCTCACTTAGTTTCCATTTCAATATTTCATAACAGTAATTGCATGGTCTGTGATTATAGTATGGGTTTCCTTTGTGTGAGAGCCCTGCTGATTAAGATATCAAGTAAGAATAAATCATATTAAGTATTATCTTTACACCTCCTTCTTCTCTGAGCGAGTGGGTAAGTAGGATAAACCAACACTAAACTTGGAAGTTTGAAGTATCAAACCACTATGCCATGGCAATGAACGATGTGATTGGACCATCTGAGGTACCATAACAATTAGTTTATGTTGAATTCCTTCTCTAAGGGATGGAGTAGTGACTAAACTCAAGAAATGGGCATGCACGGTAACTGTTGATACAAGGATACCATGTTGGATGCATGGTTTAATTGGGATGAATGTCGTTATCAAGGAAATCTGGCAGGATTAACCTGTCTTGGAAGGATTAATAAACTTATCCTTGTTAGATTCTTCCACCTTTTACAACATTCTCCTCTTTTAGTATAGGTTAGGGTGACATGGATGACTACTAGAGTCACCCTAGTTACCTATAATGCTCTTTGGCAACTAATCTATTGATTGTTTTCTTATTGTGGATGCACGAAAGAGTGCTCTCTCTCTCTCTCTGGCTTTGCTAAAAGAAGGAAGTGTTGTCACTTTTCCCTTTTCTCTAGCAAGACCCTATAGAAACTAAGATTTGGCCTGCACATTAGACAAATGTATCTTTTAATGTGAATGACTAAATAGATATGTCTACTTGAAATAAATGTTATGGTCTATGAGACAAATGTATCTTTTAATGTGAATGACTAAATAGATATGTCTACTTGAAATAAATGTTATGGTCTATGGTAATTGAATTCCTATTGAAGTCTCATGTGCTATTTTAGCCTATGTATATAAGAAACTCTCTCTCTCTCTCTCTCTCTCTCTCTCTCTCACGTTATAACTCACGCTCAATATATATAACTATTTTGGTATATGTATGCATATAAAGATGACAGATTAGAATCAATTGTTGATACATGATGTGTAGATAATATCTCCTAAGAGGGATAGCAAGAAAAGAAAACCTCTAGTCTCACCTTCAAGCAACCATCAAGTGACCATGAAGTTGAGGCCAGGTTGTATCCCAAATAGAACAATTGATCCAGAGGCATCCTCACAAATTCAACATTTGGACACTCCGCCCCAAAAAAAGAGCTACATTCTCAAAAGGTGTGTTTTCATTGATGATGAGGTTCAAGTTGATGAAGACTCCAACATCATCAAGGATGATGCAGAGATCACGAGTAAATTTTAAATTGTCCAACGGTACTTTGTATTTTTCATGTTAAGCCCTAAAAGGTGTTTTGAGATTTGAATTGTTTTTTCAAATTTGTCTTGTTTGAGTTTCATAAGATTTATAAGATTTTTAATTGATTTTCATTGTTAAGAGTTGTTGAACGTATTGAGTATGGTATAGGTTATTGTTTGAAAGAAAATCCTTGAATCGCATGTGAGAGCCCAATATAGGGTGGTTGATTTTTTATAAATTATATGCTTGTGCTTCTATCTGATTCTATTTACATGTGTTTTTTATAGTACTTTGGCGGGAAAGAAATGCTGAGTTCGAGCGAGCACTTGGGAAAGAGTGGTAGGAGCTTAAAGGGAAAAAGTTCCTAGTTTGGAATGACAATCATAGGTTGAAAACTTGGTGGAGGAGAACCAAAGATAGTAAAAAAAATTCTCTTTCATTTTTTGTATGTAAAGCTTTTTTTTTTTTCAAATTATGATTATTTTTGTTGTGTGATAGAGTACTCTAACAATGCTCAATACCATGTTAGTGTTCGTTGCCAATCCCTTGAGCTAACCAAAACCAAAGAGGTGGATTTGTTGCTTGCACTTGACACCTCCAATGCAAAAGTTTACTAATCACTAGACCTTATGTCATTTCTTGCAATAATGCTTGTGTTCATCTTTTTTATTTGTTTTTTTTTACAACATTTCTAGGACGCATGTCATGCCAAACATCACTCATGAAGTCTATATGTTTCAAAGATTTGGAAGTGCAAATAAAGAGTTGATTCTTGACAAATTGACACCCGACATGAGAGAATGGGCCAGGGTTGAAATGACCATGGAGGCAAGGTATTACCATGGTGTTGCACCATGGTACAACACTCCATGTGGATTGATCTTTCAGCTTGTGTGGAAGGTGATACCTACATTACATGTTTTTGGATTAATGTAGATCCTTTTCATGGTTTCAATAAGGTGTCATGCTTTAGGATGAGCTCAATGCATTATGGCCAAAGAGAAAGTAAAAATTGATTCACCTGGACTTAATGATGTTGAGAGGAAGAAGCGGCTAGACAAGGCCACAAAAGTGGAGGAGGAACGATTGAGAGATAGGGCATACAAGTACCTATCAATCGCCAATCCTCTCAATGGAGATGAGTTCTTCAAGTTGGTTTTTAGCATTAAATGGGATGAAGCTGGCATGCTCAAGATCACTATAGAGAAGCTTTATTGTCTGACAAGCTCAAAGATAACTCCAAAGAGGTAATCAAGCACTTTGTTTCTCATTTGATACTACTGTACTTGCTATTTTATGTTTCTTTATCAATGTTTAATATGATGTCGTTTATTGTAGAAAGAAAATAATTTTACACTCCTTTAGTGCAAACTTGACCATAAATTGAAAATTGATCATAACAGAAGCAAATAGATCCAAATTTGACCAAACTTCACCAGTGTGTCCTAAGACAACTACATGCACTAGGCAAAATTGGTTTGAGTCAATTTTTGAACTTGAGACACATGGATTGTAGTCCATGTTTGAACCAAATTAAGTTTTCTTGGTACCATTAGGCTCGGGTTATACAAATTGGCGAGCGAGTATTTTCGAGCAACAAAATAATCGAGCAAGTCCCTTTAGGCATTCTTTATTACTAAGAGCAAATTGAAGAAATACAAGAAAATTTTTCATTATTGAAAACCAAACTCAAACCCCATGGAGCCAAACTTGGAGCCAAGTTCAATTATGAAACAAAAAAATGCCCCCGACTTACCGCAAGTGTCGAACGGAACCATTCTGTGTCGGTGTTGGACTGTTATTAGCAGAGCCGTCAGTGCTCGCGATAAGCCGAGGGCACCTAGCATCTGTTTTTTTTTTAAATTCCACCTAGATTATCCACTTGGAATACATTTCCAAGTGGATCTATACAGTACAAGAGGTACTTAATAGTAGCGACGCTCACAATGCGACGCTCAAATGTGAAAAAACACGACGTCGCTATAGGCGTCGCTAAATTACAAGTAACTTAGCGACGCCTATAGCGGCGCCGTCATGGCTAAAAAAAATAACCGAGAGCGTCTGAAAACTCAGATCTCAGATCTGAGTTTTCGATGCGTGCTCAAGCAAGCAAGGTAACGCGCGCTCTCCCTCTCTCTCTCTCTCTCTCTCTCTTTGTTCTCCACACACACACACACACACACACACACACACACAAGGACAGGAAGGAGAGCCAGGTATGCTCCTTCCCTCTCCTCACTCTCATGTTCCCTTCCCCTCTTTCTCTCTCCCTCTCTCTCTCTCTCACACACACACACATTGTGTTTTTGAGAGAGAGAGAGAGAGAGAGAGAGAGAGAGAGAGAGAGAGCATAAACAAAAAACGCAAACACACATGCATAAACAAAGAATGCACACACACATTGAGAGAGGCAAAGAGAGAGAGAGAGAGAGCATGCATAAACCAAAAACGCACACACACATGCATAAACAAAGAATGCGCACACACATTGAGAGAGGAAAAGAGAGAGAGAGAGAGAGAGAGAGAGAGAGAGAGAGAGAGAGAGAGAGAGAGAGAAAGAGAAAGATATAAAACAAAGAGCGAGAGAGAGAGAGAGAGAGAGAGAGAGAGAGAGAGAGAGAGAAGAAGAAGAAGAAGAATAAGAAGAGAGTCTTAACATCGTAGGAAACTATCCCAAGAGACCTTAAAGATCTAGTCGACAGGAGTTGAATTCAAGACCTGTTATTCATGAGGGAAATGGCATAACCAATCTATCACACTTCGGTGACAGAAAAGTTATACCATTTTTCTCCTTTTTTTTATTGGCGTGCACACACACACACCCGAGAAGAAGAGAGTTTAATTTAACGTCGTAGGAAACTAATTAAAGAGACCTAAAGATCTAGCCGATGAGGAGTTGAACTCAAAACCTGTTATTCAAGAGGGAAATGACATAACCAATCTACCACATTTGGGTGATAGAAAGGTTATACCATTTTTCTCTTTTTATTGGCACACACACACCCACACACACAAGAAGAAGAGAGTTTTAACGTCGTAGGAAACTATCCCAAAAGACGTTAAAGATTAGGTTAGATGTAGACTTACGTTAAATTAGATTTAGGTTTATTTAAGTTAAATTAGATTAGATTTAGGTTTATTTTTAGTTAGATTTACGTTTGATTAGATTTAGGTTTATTTATGTTAGATTTAGATTTACGTTATATTATATTAGATTTAGGTTTATTTACGTTAGAGTTAGATTTACGTTATATTAGATTAGATTTAGGTTTATCTACGTTATTTACCTGTTATTGAAGAGGGAAATGGCATAACCAATCTACCACGCTTGGGTGATAGAAAGGTTATACCATTTTCCTATTTTTATCGTTTAAGATAAGGTTAGATTTAGATTTACGTTAGATTAGATTTAGGTTTGTTTAAGTCAGATTAGATTAGATTTAGGTTTATTTTTAGTACACCGAAGGATTATACTGCATACGCGTTTGAGAGAAGCCGGTGTCTCGGTCACTGCGTCGGAGATGCTTAGAAGTGACTTGAACACTGTGTCGGGGTCACCTAGAGGCCTGGATGAGAGCATTCATCGGACAGGGTTGCTATAGTTCACGGGAGGGACATGCCAAAGTGATACGCCTACCTCATCAATCGTATGTCCGATGAGACCATTATGACCCCTGAGGGGAAGCAAGTGATGGGCCGCATACAACAATTGTGTAGATGTGAATGGGCCTCACAGTTACAAATACTTCAATGCAAGAGTTTAATATTCTCACCTCTCCACCCCGTCGATCCATGACGGAGGTGATGGGACAAAATCCTCCTCGAAGCTGGCCAAGTTGCCACTCCCCAGGGAGGAGAGGACGACCAATCCAGACAGGCGGTGGCAGCAAAGTGACGCAGCAAGAGTTTGCATCAAGATGGGGAGTGGCGGCTGGACCAGCTTCGAGGAGGATTTTGTCCCATCAAAGCTAGTATTAGACTCTTGCATTGAAGTATTTGTATATGTGAGGCCCATTCACATCTACACAGCTAGTAGCCCCATTGGTATGTCTTTTACCCTTCAATGGAGCGAATCACCACATGTTCAATTAGGTTAGATTTAAGATAAGATTTTGGATTGAGTTTTTATATTAGAGTCTAACTTCGAGATTACGGTAAAAAAATTAGAGTTAGACGAACAGTGGAAAGATCTACTATGAAAAGATGTTAAGATGCTGTGAAATGCTACAGCTAGAGAAGAGGCAAAGGAGTTTTGTCCACTACATGCACTATCATGTAGATGTGGGTGTGTAGATTTCTTGTACCCACAAATATAGGCATTGACCAATAAAGACGAGATGGTTCTGATCTCCGTGCACCTCTAGACCGAGGTGTGCGGGGATTGGACATGACTAGAGAATGTGAGGTAGTTTACAGTGTGAACAAAGAGAGAGAGAGAGAGAGAGAGAGAGAGAGAGAGATAAAAGACGAAGAATGCCAATAGAAGATTAAATTTGTTGTCCAGGTTATAAGATTTTTACTCTCATTATGAGTAGTGACAAGGATGTGGGGCCGTCCAACCGAAACACCTATCTCTCAACGAGGATCTTATGTCCTTGTAATCAATGCAAGCATGATGTGCGACAGACAAGACGCGTTTCTTTGCAGCACGTTTGCGAATTTGGCGAGGTCGATCCATCTATTATAGATCGAGTTGTTGCCAATTATAACTCGTTGGACTCTTACGCTGGCCAACAGGCAGCAATCTTGCAACCCAATAGACGTGTTCGCAGGCGCTTTGGTCAAGCAGCATATGTGAGGCCACAAGATGTAGCCTCTGACAGCTCGGGGGATGATCATGCAGACCACATTCCCAACGAGACAATGTTTGAGCCGAGATGGATGAAATGATCGAGACGATCATGGATTCACAAAGGCTTATCTATGATGATATGAAAAGTGAAGCCGATACGCCATTGTATAATGGAGCACGTGTGTCTAGATTGAAAGCGCTCTTGGTTCTTCTCAACATGCAGGCGAAGTTTGGATGGAGTGACACTAGCCTCACAACGCTTTTCAGGTGATCTATTACAATTAGTTTACTTTAATAAAACTCTAAATGTATAATGATCTGATATATTTTTACACGATTGTATCGTATTTTTATGTTGTGTAGATTGCTCAAAGAGCACATACTACCAGCTGATAATGTGATGCCAGATTCCCGAGAGGAAGCAAGAAAGATTTTGTGAAACTTGGGGATGGATTACAATTCGATCCACGCTTGTCCTAATGACTGCATTCCTTTTAGAGGGGAATACATAGACATGGAGAAGTGTCCAAAATGTGATTCCGAGAGATATGGAGAAGATCTCCATGGAACAAAAATTTTGCAAAAGGTTTTGCAACATTTTTCTCTACTTCCTTGCATCAAGAATTTCTTCGAATGTAAGTCCATGGACGCCATAGCATCATGGCAATAGGAGAATAAATCTTCGGATGGTGTGATACGGATTCCTGCAGATTGCGCAGCCTGGAAACATATAGATGAAACATGGTCGGATTTTTCCAGGGAAGCTTGGAATTTGCGCTTAGACCTAGCTATGGATGGCGTAAATCCATTTGGTCAAAGATCAACATCTTACAGTATATGGCCCGTTTTCATCGTCAACTACAACATTCCCCCGTGGTTGACTACGAAGAAGGGGCACCTATGGCTAAGCTTGATTGTGCCGGGGCGATATAAAGTAAAAAATATGGATGTGTATCTTCGTCCACTATTGGAAAAGCTACAACAATTGTGGATTGGCATAGAAGTGGTGGATATGAGCCGACACACAGGTCGACGGAATGCTTTGATCAAAGGCATTCTAATGTGGACCATGCATGACTATCCCGGACTAACAGAATGATCATGTGATCTATTTACACTCCTCACTCCAACACTATAAATCTTGGTTTTTCTCAAGCTGATCTATTATCATGTGCATACATGCAGAGCTTTAAACAAGCGGATATAGAGCATGTGTCACATGTGGACCTAGAATGAATGCACGTAGGGCGCCTTCATTGAAGAAGCAAATCTACGAAGGTCATCAAGCGTATCTTCCAGAGAATCATGTGTTACGCGACAACTTTTTGGGAAGAGAGCCACCGAGGATGTCTGCACAAGCATGGTTAGAGCAGAAGGAGATGTGTGATGAGACGGATTTCCCCCAGGGATGAAGAGACTATCTCTATGGTACGAGTTACCATACTGGCCCCGACTCATGATCAATCACTTACTCGATCCAATGCACATATTCAAGAATGTGGGTAATCTACTATGGGATCATCTGACCGGTAAGAAAGATACTTTGGGAGCCAGGGTTGACCTTAGAAATGTGGATCGTATGGAGCAATATTGGCCGCAAATAGCGTCCGATGGATCGATAAAACTCCCTAAAGCACCATGGATTTTCACAAGAGCCCAAGAATGCAAAGTAAAAGAGACCATTCGATCTTTTCGGACCCCCACTGGCGTAATGCATTCGCTTCGAACGTGTTTTACTAAAGAAGGAAAGCTTACCGGTTTGAAGTCACACGACTGGCATAAAATGTGTCAGGTATGTTCATAGTGGAATATATCATAGTGGGAATTGTGTAACAAATTCGTGTGTGGACTTTAATATCATTGTTGCACGTGTTTTGCAGTTTATTTTACCGGTTTCCATTGAGGGATTTTTGTCTCTTGACGTCCGTAACACAATCTACAAACTTGCGAAGTTGGCGCAATGGATCTCACAAAAGGAGATCAACGTAGACTCCATACCATTCGCCAAACTAAACGCTGTGGAGGTTGTGTGCATGTTTGAGAAACATTTTCCTACTACCATGCTAACCATTCAAGTGCATCTTCTTGTTCACATAGTTGATGAGGTGGAAATAGCTAGCACAGTACATTCCATATGGATGTTCTTTTTAGAACGTTTCATGAAAACTCTCAAGGGATATGTGTGTCAGAAGGAACTTCCGGGTAGCATGGCAGAAGGTTGGCTGGTGTCAGAGTCCCTAGTGTACATTGAAGAGTGGCTAGAAGGATTTGATAAAGCCCGGGATACGCTATGGCAAACCATAGATGATGACCGCATATCTAGGATTTTCATGTGCAATCTCGGTGTTGAGAAGAAGATGATGGAAGATCTAGAGGCTAAAATCAACCGATTTTGCATGCTTCTTAATCCAGTGATTCAAAAGTAGATTTCACAATATGAGGATGCAAAGCAAGAGTGACAAAGGGCATGAATCGAGTGGAGACGGGGAAGACGACCACCGATGCACTATCCGACGGGTCTGAAGAGCCTACCAACATTCATGAGCTTAAGATGGCTGCACAACCAATTGAAAAGTGCACAACAGTGCCGCATGAAGAAGTGACTGAGGAAGAGTGGGAGTACTCTCGGGGTTGCGCGACCAAGGTAAGTTTGCAATGTACGACTAGTGACTTTCTAGATGTTTGAACGGCCACTCATAATCTTTGTTGGTTGTAGTATAAGTCATACACAGTAGCATGGTGTAAAGGTCGACATTTTAGGGTGGAACGGATCGACAAAAAGCGTTTTACTCAACATTGTGGAATCATGGCAAAATTTGAACAGTCTAGTCCACGACGGTCCTCTGATGCAGATCCTGTGGTGGCAGAATTCACTTACTTCGGCACGCTACAAGAGATTTTGAGGATCAATTATAGAGGATTTTTTGTCGACTTGTTCGATGTGCAATGGTTCAAGATGATCATGGAGGGTCGCAACGCTATTGTGCGTAGAGGAGAATCTGGTTTTCTTGAGGTGGATTCAACTAAGAAATGGACTAACCTAAGAGACACTTTCATACTACCCGAGCATTGTGAACAAGTATGTAAATAGTTAACATCCCATTTTAGAATTTATGTGCTTGGAAGCTCTCATGTAAGTTATGTGGCTCTGGCAGGTGATATTTCATCCTACAAAATCTGCATCAAACTGGTGGTACGTCATAGAGGTAGCCCCTCGTAATGCACGAACGTATGAAGGCTACCATGTGCCAATCACAGCGGCATCAATGGAGGAGATTGGAGAAGATGCTCAGTCAGAAGCCGTTGAGGTGGTCCCAGACAAGCATCAAGCTGCTACTCTCTATTGGGTGTATGCAGAGGATCTACAAAATGAAACGGAGGACATCTGTTTAAACGGAGAGCTCTATATAGATATAGGAAATTATGCTGAGCTATGGGAGGATGAGAGAGAGATCTCTTAAATCCATAAATATTGTATTGAACAATTTTGCTACGTTTTGTAAAAACTCTGGCTCTCTAAGTACCTTCCATGTTGTATAACTCTCTTTTGATTTTACGCTCACATCCTAGGCAATCCATGGCCACATGCAGCTCCAACACCTGGTTTTTCGACTGCAAAATTTGATTGTGCTCTCTCTCTCTCTCTCTCTCTCTCTCTCTCTCTCTCTCTCTCTCTCTCTCTCTCTCTCTCTCTCTTGATTGATTGAAAATTCCGCGTTATCGACTTGCCTCTTCCATCACTCAAGCTGAATAGAAGAAGAACGCGTCATTGCGTCATTGTATTTATATGCATCATTGCATTACTGCATCATTGTATTTAATGGTCTTTGCATCCACTCCATGTACATATGCTCTAGGTATGTTCTCACAAGCAGGGACAACGAGCACCTCCTCCTCCTCCTCCTCCTCCTCTCTCTCTCTCTCTCTCTCTCTATCTACTTGTCCATGTTTTCTACTCCATTCATTCAATATTAAGTTTAAATGTTTGTGTGTTTAATGCAGGTATGGATGATGAGAAGTTTCTTTCTTCTTTGTCACCCCAGCAGAGACAACTTGTCCATGTTTTCTACTCCATTCATTCAATATTAAGTTTAAATGTTTGTGTGTTTAATGCAGGTATGGATGATGAGAAGTTTCTTTCTTCTTTGTCACCCCAGCAGAGACAATGGTATGTGCGCGTCATCGCTCTGGCGCACCATCGCGCGTTCCTACTCCATCCGCATCTACCTTTGTTTTGGAGTTCTCAACGCGCTCCGAAGCTTTGGTGTCGACCAGACAATCTTCACACTCGTCTAGGCACCGATGCTCTAGTGGTGGCAGTGGCGGTTGTTGTGGGGATGCCTCCGCCGATGCTTCGACACCGCCTCGTGTTCTACGAGTCTCTTTACCCTCCCCTTCTTTGCCCGTCCCGATACAAGCCACGACATCGCCATCGACACCAGGTTTTGCACGGCTGACTGCCATTCCTAGCGGCTACACACCACTAGCTACTCCTCTAGGAGTCACTCCAGTGGACACTCCTTGCTTCGGGACTCAGACTCCAGTGGAGACACCTGACGTCCGTACCCCCGTTGACACGCAGCTAGAGACCCCTGTCGGAACACCCAGGTTCACGCATCAGCGGCGAGAGAGCTTGCCTTACTCCGTCGACATCAGCGGCGGCATCATCTGGATGATGAAGGAAAAAAGGTGATTTTGCGCATGCGCGGTCTTTGCTCTCAGGTGTTTAGACACTACATACTAAACACTTGGAGTGAAGTACCAAATGATTTAAAAAACAGAGTCATCAGCATGCTTCATGACGAGTTTCTCGTTCCAACACGGGATGACCGCTTCAATGAAGATGTGATGAAGGTTCGAATGCGCGAATACTACAAGCACAAGCGTTCCGAAGTGAAAAAAGCAATCAAGCATGGGTGGAATAGACCAGATTGGCTGGCCAAAGAAGATTGGAAGAATGCAAAGAAAGCAGCGCGCCAGAATCCCGACAAGTGGAAGCAACAAAAGAAGGCAGCGAGAGCGCGAGTAGAGGCAGGAAGCTCGCACCACTTGGGGAGCGGTGGGTAGGCATCATTTGAGGCCGATTTTGTAAGTGTTTTCGCATTGCTCTCTATGTTTGATAGTTTAGGGTTTATGGGTTTTTAAATTCTAACATAATGGATTCTTTGTATGTTTTGACAGTGGTCGATGACAGGACGTGATCCCACACCATACAAGCATGAGTACGCATGCAGGAAGGACTTAAACGCCCTTATGGACATTCCGAGTTCTCGCGGTGGCATGGTTAGTATTAGGTTTATTCTTTTCTATTTGTTGTATTGTTTTATAAACGTCGCTATATGTTTATACTTACAAAAAGTTGTCTTATTGTTTTCTTTTGCAAAATCCGACAGATACACCACTTGGACACGATGAGACGTCTGTTTAGCCATAGCTAGATAGCATTAGTTTCTTTTTGTCATAGCTTATGTATCATGAGATGACTTTTATATGTCTTTTTGTAATGGTTTGTAACTATTACATTTGCAAAGTTTAACAATCAAGTGATTTTGCCTATCTGTACAATTGTCATGGATTTACTTTCATCAATTCACGCTTGTCAATTTTGTATCTTTATTTTACAAACAATACGCACTATAGATGATGGAGTTAATGGTTATATTGTCTTGTGGGTGACTATTTTGGGTCTATATCTACCTTTGCACTTTTTTTCAAAGGTGAATCAATTAATGAAATATTCAATATGGTTGATGGGTGGCAGGCCATTGAATGCCCTGCCACCAAAAAAAATTCCTCTCGGGCGTCGCTATGAACGTCGCTATATAAGGCTTTGTAGCGTCGCTATAGATGGCTATGCAGCGTCTCTACAATTGTCGCTATATAGCGACGATTATAGCGACGCTTATAAAGACTATTATATATTATAGTGACGTTTATAGCAACATTCCCGTATCGACGCTCTTAGGCACGTCGGGGGTTATAAAAACCCAGTGTATTTTCGTCGCTAAAAGCGTCAAAAGAGCACACAACCTCTTGTAGTGATAGTCTCCAAAATTCTTCTAAGGACACTTTCCCAACCTATCAATGACTCCCAAGTGCATTGCATGTAGTTTTCTGTAGTGGTTTGTACCATTATCGTAGGGCTCTAGCATTCACTCTCCTATAGGTAGCCATTCATTGAAGTGTAAAATGGTGTCTCAAAGTTATAGGTGATCTACCCCAACCAAGGACCTAAGCAGTGTTAGAAAAAAACGAGGGTCCAGTGTGTATTTTAATTGAGTGAAATTGTAAAATCTCAGTTATATTTTGAGCTTGCCTTTTAAAAACTAGGAAATTTACACACGTTTTAGTGTAATTACCAGCAAAAGCTTCAAATTTTGACCTAAAATTGGTAGAATTTCAAGTTTGCCCATATTTTCACTGGTTAGAAAAAATTTATGTATTTTTCTAGTCTTGCGCCACCTAAGCATTCATTCATGAGAAAAATGTAATCAATTAGTAGCTGAAAGTACCTAGCATTCGAGACCTTTCCTTGTCGTTTTCGGACAAGCTAGATTAAAGAAGTTGTAGACAAGCTAAATTGAAGAAGTTTATAAATTATATGATTTCTTGAGCTTGCAGACCAAAGTAATCTAGCCAAATTCACAACACAAGGTGGAAGTGCATATCTTAAAGATAATGTATCCTAATGGCTCCAACTCACACACTTGTGATATATGATTAATTACGGACTCCCATAACAATTGGTGCAATCACATGAGTTGCTACAAAAGTGTAGTCGTGCAAATTAAAAAACTTGCATGTCCTACTGGCCTCTCCTTCACACTTTAATTTCCCGGTAAACGAATGGTTCTGAACTGCTAGTCTCTCATTTGATTTATTGTTTAAAATCATTGGCCCCTACTTATTATTATGTAATGGCTCTTCATTAAAAAACAAACGGATTTATTTAGAGATGCCTTCCCCTATTGCCCTCCCTTCTTCCCCTCCCCTTGTCAGCGCGCTCCCCCTGCATGTGCTCCTCCCCCCTTACTCACTATTTTTTTCCTCTCTCCCCACCACACCATGTGCTTGCCTTTAGCTCGGGGAGGGAGGGGGGGGGGGGGGGGGGGGGGGGGAGAGAGAGAGAGAGAGAGAGAGAGAGAGAGAGAGAGAGAGAGAGAGAGATAACGATAACCATGCAAGCAGGGGATTGCTTGGCTGCAATCCATCCCTTCAATCATTGTCATCCACCCTCAAACACCTCAACCTCAGCTTCGTCTTCCTGTGGCTCCTGTAGCTCCCTGGTCTGCTGTTGTAACCATTCGACACCGGCGCGGACTAATTGCAGTAGCAAACCACTGTAGGTAGGGTCATTATAAAAAAAACATTTGTCAAAATGAGTTCATTAAGTCCATGGAATCGGCAAGGGATTTCAAGCTTTTATGAATTTTTTTAAATTTTATTTTGTCTCACTTGCATGAACAATTAATGTGTTTTGCCCCGTTTGATGCTTCCTGCCCATAGAATCACACCAACGTCATCCGGAGAACTTAAGCATTCTTGAATTGAACTTTTGGTAATTAGTAAACTAGAGCTTACCACGACCATTTTGCTGCATCTTCTCAAAATAACTTGTGCTTTGCTTTTGTCTTGGAATCCTCCTTAAAATATTGTCTAAGACCTCATGCATGTCAGTAGCTATGTTCACAAATCTAGAAGACAACAATCAATTCCCACAAAGTTAGGTGGATCTATGAAAGCTAGACATGTTCACCTCTCAATCAATTTAACTTTCTTGTATAAGCACCTTCAGATTTTGCACTATAATTGTGACCCTATCAATTTCTCTCTCAAGCACATATTTCCAGTTCTCTTCAGAAGTATTTACTTCCAAAGGACCATTCTCAGTGTGATGCAACCATTTTGAAAGAAGTTGACAACCTTCTATGATTCCTTGGTTGATTTTTTTGATTATGCATCCATTCATTCCATTTCATGGTGTTGTCCATCTAGACAAGGCCAAATTAGAGAATGTCGTTATAAATCTGTTTAAGTAAAGGAGACTTTAGGAATCAACTTTTGTCACAGCTAAGCAAAGCAATAGCTAATAAACATCTGTTTCACATTAGCCTCATAGAATAGGCCCTTTTCTTGTGTTCTTAGAAGATCTTAACATGGATTAACTATTAGTCAAGTCTGGTAAAAAGAAAGTGAGATGGTCATCAGGAAGTTGGGTATGCTTGAGCTCACATGCATAATTTGGGCACATCACTTCCTCATCGTCAATGCATATGCCATCAATATATTTGTAGCCGGTGCATGCACAACTTTCTGCTCTCATTTCCTCCATCATTTAGTGCCGAGCTAGGAAGGAAAAAGGGAGGGAAACTCAAGGGTGTTGCATTGCAAAGATGAGAGAGAGAGAGAGAGAGAGAGAGAGAGAGAGAGAGCGTGTGAGTATGTTTCTGCTTGCTTACAAAAGTGGAGTTGTTTTAGGCTTTAGGAGGTTCCCGGATAGCAATATAGGCTTACAAGGTTGTGTGTTGAAATTTTTTGCAAAATCTAAGTGCCAAAAATTTTGTCAGCTATTTTTGAGCGGAGGTATGCCACATGGAATTGAATCGTATATGTTTCAAGTATGAAGAGATTGCTTGTGTCTTGGGTATTCAGTTTTCATAGTGGTTCTAGAATCTCCTTCTTTGTTGATTGAATGTCATATATGTGGTAATGAAAGTAATGTGCATGGCATAATTTTTTTCTTTCACTACTGTCGTTATTGTATTTATTGCTCAAATTTGTCTTCGCTCTGTTTTTTTTGCTCGGTGATTGGAACCCCCTTAGGGTCATTATGAATAATAGATGCTACAATAGCAAAGGTTTTGAATTTGGATTTTTGGTTTGTACATCAAATCAATTTTTGTATTTTTTCAAACTTGGAGAAATTTGGGATTCTCACAAGGATTTTTGGATCCAAATGTCTTGAAATTTGGGAATTGGGCTATAATAATCATGTGGTTCAAGATGGCTGGGAATAGAATGAGCTAAGAATTGGGGAGTGTATCCTAATAGCTAATCCTAGCACACTCATGAAAGCATTTGAATTGAGATCAAAATTCAACAAGTTAGCCCAATTTCCCAGCTTATCGCCGTATTTTCTTGACTTTGATCAAAACTAATTTTTGGAACCCTCTTTGTTGCAATCTTGTGGTTAGTAGGTGTTAGTTTTCCTTGATCTCACATTTTGATGATGAAGAACATCATTATGTCCATTTGTCTATCAGTTTGTGACTCTGATGTACCATTTTATCGATAATGTCAAGTTTTATACTCCTATCAAGCACTTCCTACATACATTCAGGTCCTTAGATCAGATAAAACATTCCCAAGTTCTCCACTCAGGTTTTTTTTCTCAAAAACCCTAACTTTTGGTACTTAGAGACTTTGAATCTGCACTCTCTTGAATTTCATCAAATAGATTTTCCTCACTCTCTCGATGCCCCTGGCACTATAAGCTATGTGTGGACCAAAACTGGGTGAATTGGGGGACATGGATCGCGATCCATGTGTTAAAGTTTTGGCATCTCAAGTGAACTTCCCAATGTGATCCCATTATTTAATTTGGCTTTTAGGTATTTATTTTACTTATTTATCAAAGTCTTGGGTAGGGCATTTTTCTTGGAAGCTCATTTTAGCACTTTGAAGCACTTTCAACTATCTACAAACTCCTGCAAGTGCTTGCAGGGTCTTAAAATTGCTTCAAAGTGCTATAAAGTGGTTAAAAGTGCTTTAAAGTCGTTAAAAGTTCTTTAAAGTGGTTAAAAGTGCTTTGAAGTGATTGCAAAAAGCACTTTTAATCCCTTTGAAAGCATTTTGAAGAAATTTTAACCACTTTGAATCTTCTTCAAGCACTTGCAAGAGTTTGTGAGTAGTTGAAAGTGCTTCAAAGTGCTTTAATGTGCCAAAAGGTGGTTCAAAGTACTTGCAAGTGCAAGTTAGGAACTTTTTAGCACTTGCAGACATTATTAGGTGTTTAAAAGTGCTTGCAAGTGGTTAAGGTATTTGCAAGTGCTAAATAGTCAAGCATTTTGTAGCACTTGCAAGCACTTTTAACCACTTTTATGCACCTGCAAGCACTTGCAGGTATTTCCAGATGTTTGCATGTGCTTAAAAGAGCCTGTAGGTGGCTGAAAGTGCTTCAAAGGTGAGCACTCTGAACCCCTTTTAGCACTTTATACACTTTAAAGACACAGAAGACTGGAGTACCTACATGACTGACACCTCCCCCTTCATCCTTGCAACATCATTGAATCCAAAGGACTTGGAGAGTACCCTTGTAAGGGCTCCAATTTCAGTCTCCTTTTTGGCAATTGCAGCTGCGTTTTCTATTGGAGAGGCTTTCAGTTTCTCCACCTCCTCTCTGAGGCTCTCCACCTCTGTAGTGATGGGTGCACAAGCTGAGGAGGTACCTTCGTTGTGCAACCATAAGTCCCGCTTTGCAGCCAGGACTGTCTTTGCAGACTTCACCTTCTCTTCCGCCTTCACTACTTGTTGCTTAAGGTCATCGGCAAGATTATCCACCCATGTTGTGTAGGGGACTGAGAGACTGTCCACATGTGATGTCGAGGGTGGTTGGATGTTTCAGGAGCGTCCCTTAGGGGGTTCACCATTCAGTACCCTCCTATATAACGTGCATTCGTGGGGTATTAAAAAAACCCCTCTTTTCATGTCTGAATGAATAAAATGACCCCTTATTTTAGGATTTTTTTCCAAAATTGAATATAAAAACCCCTCATTTTAATGTATCTCTGTTAAATTGCCTAATTTTTTTTCATTTTAAAACCCCTCTTTTTGAACTCACGTTATACAATAACATAATTACATAGTGCACCCCCCGAGGACAGTCCACAACATTCTCTATTAGTACTTCAAAGGTGGGGGCTTACTTCACGCCATAATCGAACATGAACTTCTGTATTTTTTTATTGAGGCCTCCCTTTTTGGCTCTTGACATTGTCTAATACTTGATCCCTAACCAAAGCCCATGCAATCTTATGGTTGTCGGGTCTACTTTGGCATCATCGTAGTATTCATATGCAAACCCCCTGGCAAACCTTGTCATGAGCTCGCCATTGGAGGGGGCAGCGTGGTAGACCTTCCGATACAGAAGCCTGCATGCATCATAAAGGTGGTCATGCATTTGGTGGAGGAAGATCTTAGTCTTCTTCTTCTCTAGCACCTTCAACACTGTTGACCAATGTTCAGGTGGCAGGTCCTTGTCTATTAAATCCTTGACCACTGTTCAGGTGGCAGGTCCTTATCTATTAAATCCTTGGGCAGCTTGCCCTCCATGCTCAATCCATATTCCTCATGCAACTACAATGTAGAATAGCAAAACCTAGAAAGTATCGGATACTCCACCCATGTTGTAAGCAAAGCCATGGAGAAAAATGATTTGTAACCAATGCTAAAAAATAGGATTTTTGGTCATGCATTGCCATGAAGCTCATAGACACAACCAAAATGCGATGTAGAACTCACCTTTCCGAGCATATTTTTCAATTGACAACATGCATTTGGAGAGGGAAGTTTTGATGGTCATGTTTGTTGCTGGGGTCTGCAACGTCATGTTGGTTGTAGGGGACTGCTATGTCGTGGTTGTTGAAGGAATCTGTTGTGTCGCATGTGTTGGGAGGGTCTACTGTGTGGTGGTTGGGGTCTGCTGTGATGTGGTGTTTGTTGCAAGGGACGCCTATTGTACCAACTCCGTGATTTGAGTCAGGTTTTTTCCTAGATGGAGTGTTCTTCTTGGGAGTCATCTCTGCAAAGGGTACTCCTGCAACCTTTATGCTTGCATGCTAGGGGAAATGGGGACAGAGATCCACCAGGGCTATGGCAAAGCGCGATGGGTGCAATGGGGAGCAGAGCACAACGGCTACATCATGCATTGGGGGGAGCAAGAGCTATGGAAGTAGAGTGAGCACACAGGTACAGGTGAGATTCCAAGTGACAAGCTAGTTGCATGAGAGGAAAGGAGAAAGAGGACAAAGGCCATGATGATTGTAAGTTCAAAAAAAGGGAACCCACTCCACCCCATAATGGCTCGCATGCATCTAGATTATAGGTACATAAATTATATTGCATGCAAATTTACAATTTCCCTCTCCCTCTTTTCCCAAATTTGAAAAACGTTGAATTTCCCTCCAACTACGACCAAAAGGTGCAAAAAGGGATACCACCTAAACATGCTATCACCCTCTTTCATTTTCACACTTTATCTTCTTGTCCTTTTATGGAAAAACTGCGAGGCTACATTACATAAACTTCCCCAAATATTTCACCATTCAAGAAAGAAATTATAATGTCTGATTGATGTACATCCCATCCAAAATGAGCTACCAATGCACATAGAAAACGCACAATAGTCATACAATAAGTGGGGGCAAAATTCTCTTTATAATCTATGTCTTTCTATTGTGCATGATGTTTTGCAACAAGTTGAGCCTTATAGCAATCAGTCTCACCATCCATCTTTTGTTTTAACTTGTAATCCACTTTGTATCAATGGCCTTTTTGTCAAGAGGAAAATCACATAAAGTCCATGTGTCATTTGCTATAAGTGCATCATGTTATCATTGCATGACAGTCATCCAATTTTTGAATTTAGTGCTTCATCAAAAGATGGAGGTTCTTCCACATCACATAAACTGGAAACAACCAAAGCGTAACAATTTGATGCATAAGATGCATGGCTTGAATGAGTATGACTATACAGAAAATTAAAATGTAAACAACGTACTATATAAAGAAAAGCAGCTAAAGGGGGATCTTGAAAGGAAAGAGGTGCATTCAATTTACTATCACACAAAGTATGCACCATCCATTTTGGCATACCTCTAGCTTGCTCATTCTTATTCCTTTCCACATCAAGCACATCATGTACATCTGCATCACTAATAGGCTATTCCGTAGCATTTCTAGAAACCCCCATAGGCTATACATTTGACTCATTGGAAAGTTGCATTCAAGTTTCTACAAGTAAAATGAGGCAACAAACTGTCGTTGATGTCCTGTGAGCTTACAACACTGTCTCTAGTACATGACAGCAAAGGCTGAACAAAATCTTCCATAAACACAATATCTCGTGAAACCAAGATACTCTTTTTTTGTGAATGGTACAACCTGTAACCTTTTCTTTCAGTACTATAACGAACAAAAATTCATTTGATAGCCTTATCATCCAAATTTTTTTACTGTGTTTATGGCACCAAAGCATAAGCAAAACAATGCATGTGATTAATAGATGACTTTTTATCATACCATGCTTCATAAGAATTCATAGACTACAAAGCTTTTGTAGGAAACATGTTAAGTACATAAGTAGCACACATGATAGCCTCAAGCCAAAACAAATGTGGAAAATCTTGACTCTTGACCAAGCATCATGCCATCTCTATGAGCGACCTATTTTTCCTTTCAAAAACACCATTTTTTAAAGGTGTATGCGACACTATACATTGGTGTTTTATCCCACAACTAGCTAAAAATGCATTAAATTGATCAGAACGGAGGGTGCCCATAGTACTTTTGGAGATATTTTCAGCCATAGCCAAAAAATTTATAAAAACTTCGGACTTAGCTTTAAGAGGATACACTCATGCATATCTGGAGTAATCATCAATCAAAGTCACAAATTACAGGTAATTGCCTAAGGATGGAGTTTGCATAGGCCCACAAACATCACTATGCACAAGTTATAATCTACATGTAGCCCTAACTGAATCATCCTTTGGAAATTCCAAATGCTGCATCTTACCCAAAATACAACCTTCATAAACATGCTTCACGGGTGCTTCAAGAGGTGGAAAATAAGAAATCATATCACATTTTTGCAAACACAGCAAACTGGCAAAATTCAGATGCTCAAAATGTGTATGCCAAAGTTTTGTATCTGAAATAGCCTTTGAATCCACAACAACATTGGCAAAAATCTACGCATACTTGTCATACAAAGTGAGCTTATACAACCCACATCATAAAATGCTATATGCAACAATTTCATCACCAAAATTAAGATCATAATTTTTACATCTATCATCCATAAATTTCACACCAAGATCAGTCAGTCTAGCAAGTGAAGATACAAACAAAAGGTTCTTTTTTATCCCTGGGTCCTATCTTTGAGAAGACCTTGGAACCATGTAGGCTATCCAAAAATTCATCAAATCGTGGTATAGGATAGTTGTTCTTAAATGTTACTTGGTTTAGTCCATTGTAATCAATACAAAGTTGTAGAGTCTCATCTTTCTTCTTTTGAGAGAGTATTGGTGCTCCCAACTTGATTTACTCGGTCTAGTAAATCCTTGCTATATAAGTTGACAAAGTTTCTCCTTCAATTCAACGGCCTTTGGTAGTGCCATTTTATAAGGTCTCTTTGACACTAGCTCACTTCCTAGGAGAATCTCTATCTCATGGTCAATTTCTTGATTAGGAGGAAGAGAGGTGGGATTTTTAGGAAAGATATCTGAATATTCATGAAGCCAAGAGGGTTTTGTATCGCTTGGTCTTGGATCGAACTTATTCACCTTGACCACAAATATTTGTCGTCTAGCTCTCATACCTTTGAGTAGATGGTTTGCTTTAACTAATTGAATCCTTGGAATCCCATTCTTTCCCTATACTTGGACTTGCTTCACTTGACTATCTCTAAAGCTCAAATTGCATTGGCCATAGTGGATGCTAGCTTGATTTCTAGATAACCAATCCATCCCAAAAATCCCATCATACATACCAACTGGTAGGGTTCTAAAGTAGCATGTCCTCCTAGTTCAAAATCAAGGGTTCCCACAGAATGTCATGATACCACGGTTTTCCCATTATCCAATTCTATAGTCATGAATTTAGCTTGTTTCTTATTTAGGTTCAACTTTTGCAATCATTTCGGGGATAGAAAAGAATGAGTACTGCCACAATCAATGAGGAGATTAAAAGATTTACCTTCATGGTTGGCCAATGTTTGAATAACAACAAGTTTTCTTTGAGCTCGAGAGTTGCCAATAGCTACATAAATAGTTGCTCTCTCTTCCTCTTCACCAAGCGTAGGCTCTCCTACGACTGCATGTGCATGGGCATTCCTACCTTGACCTCTTCCAAAGGCCCTGCCTGCTCTTCCTCGCCCTCTACCTTGTCTACCACCTCATCCATTGTTATGTCCAAAAGGGTGGTGTCTTTGATTTGCTTCAGTTGTTGTTGTTGCTCTATTTACTAGATGTGGACATCTATTCTGATAATTTCCCAACTCTTCATATTCAAAGCATCAAACATCCAAGCTTGGAGGATTTTTTGCATTAGCAACATAAGCTCTTTAGAATTGTCCATTATTGTTTGGAGGTGTTGTTGGTCGTCTAGCCCCATTAAAACTTTGATTCTATTCAACTCTCCTTCTAATCCCCTACTACTTCATCAAGGGATTATCATGTAGTAAGGAATCTTGCACAATGGTAAGTTTCATAGATTTTAATGGCAATCTAATTGGTTCTCTTAAAACTTGACAGAAACAGGCTACCTGCTACTCTATGGTCATTGGAAAAGAGTAATGCCTAAGCCTTACAAACTTTAAGTAGTACTCTTCCAAGAATAAACTGTATATTTTCAAGCTAAAGGACTCATTCATCTTTATTGCTTCATGGGAAGGAGGTAAGTATCTTTCCTTCACTGCTTGTTTAATTTACCTCCAACTCTGGGAAATTTCCAACACTCCCATGTCACAAAATTTTTGTTTCCACCATAGCTTTGCTTTCCCTGCGGAAATGGAGGCCAAAATGAGCCCAAAGTATTTGTCGACTTGTTGACACTTACCAAAGCTCACCCAAATTTGAGAAAGTGAGCAGGCATTGTTAGCATGTACTCGAGCCTAGTGAGCAAGCTTTTTAGCATGGATTATCTTCATCCAAAAAATGTCTGACGTAGCTTGCCAATTCCCCTAACCTACTTGATTTTTCATGACAAGCAGAGGTGTCTAGGCTGAACAACTGTTGCATCTCATCCCCAAAAACCTCATCCATATTTTTAGATGTTTCCACATTGTCTCCTTCTATTGACAGCATTTCATCAATCACAAATATCATCAAACGTGCCATATATTTCTTCAATCTATAACCATTGACACGATATTTATGATGTGCACCATTCAAGTCTGCCAACTGATATGTGCCATTTTCATATTTGTTTACAATAGTAAAAGGACCTTCCCATATGATTTGAAATTTCTTCTGAAAGGTATTGTCCAATTTACTATTGTATCGCAACACCAAATCACCCTTCTCAATTTTTTTATCTTCCATGCACTCATTGGCTTTTAGCCGGGCCTTCCTTGACACTTCCTCATAGTAGCTCAAATCTAAAACTCTATCCAATTGCAAGCATTGTAAATCCAATAACCTTTTCTACCATGCATTTGTTTGCTCCTCATTTTCCAATGACAACAACTTGAGAGCAAGAATTTCCACTTCAATTGGCAATAAAGCTTCCTTGCCATAAACCAAGTGGTAAGGGAAAAATCATGTGCTCGTTTTGATAGCAATTCTATAGGCCCATAACGCACAAGGAAACTCTAAATCCTAAGTCTTCCCATGTGTCTGCGTCATCTTTGTCAACTCTGAACCTTTCATTAAGACCATTGCATTGTGGATAATAGGGAGAACTGTACCTATGTTGTATATTGAGCTTTTTGCATAAGAAATCAAACAGTTCTCCTCTAAATCCTGGTCCTCTATCAGAAAGTAGCTCTAGTGGCACATCAAATTTGCAACATATGTACTCATTAAAAAAAAATCCCATCTCTTTACTGGTAATCTGTTTGAAAGCCTTGGCTTCTGCCCATCGTGACAAATAATCCACTGATGTCAAGATGTAAGCATTTCTTTTGCTAGTCATAGGTAAGGGTCCAATGGCATCAAGACCCCATTTTTCAAACACATCAAAAGCTAAAATTTTCTTCCGCAATTTAGGCTCAAAAATTCTTTTTCCCATCCTCTGACAAGGCAAACATGACTTGCACCAATGATTAACATCCCGTTGAATACTCGGCCATATATAACCTTCTTGCAAGACCTTATGCAACATGATCTTCATAGCAATATGGCCTCCACAGGATCCCTCATGATTTTCTTCCAGGATTTTGTAAATTTCCTCTTTCCAAGGCACACGACACAAAACCAAATCACCTCCTTTCATGTAAAGCACATCATCAAGCATTTTGTATTTCGTGGCTTTCCTTATGAATGCATACTTTTTAGAAGATGACAAACCTTCAAGTAGAACACCTGCTAATAGAAAATCCACTTCCTTTGATAAGATTTTCCTCCCATGATATAAAGGGGCATCTGCCTTTACCACAAACACTCAAGTGATCATTTCTTGGGCAGCATCATGAGCTTCTTCAATTTGACACCTCTCAACATGATGCAAACTCCATGCTTCAAGCTTTTTGAGCAACACTTTCACTTTGAAGCATAACTTTTCAGTTTAGGGTTCTTATTCTTCCACACTCCCAACACTTGCTTCACAACCAACAAAGCATCTCCTTTAATTTGCAAGCATCTAATTCCAAATTGTAAGAAAATATGAAAACCACCTTCAAGAGCCATGTATTCTGCTTCATTATTACTTTTGGCATCAAGTTTCAGGACTTGCTTCCTCATAAGCTTCCCTTGTGCATCATAAATAACAATGCCTCCTAAAGCAGCATCATGACTTCTTTGATAAGAACCATCAAAGTATAGCAGTGAAGCATTAGGGATGGCAAAAGTCCCGACTTCCTTCTTTTGCACCTCCTCTTCTTTAACCAAAACCGGAGTATCCTTATAAGTGAGAAGATCTTCCAGGGTAGCCTGAGTACTTTCCTCCACCAAAAAGGTGAACTGAAATTCCTAGAGCTCAAGAACCCATCTCATCACCGTTTTTGATATATTTGAATTATTGAACAGCTGGGGAAGCAATGAATAACTGGTAAGAAAGGTGAATGACTATTGCAGCAACTAGTGTCTGAATTGTCTACAAGCATAAACCATACTGGTCATCACCAATTCAATTTTTGAAAAATCTCTTTCATGAGGAGTCTTGACTCTGCTAGCATAATGAACATGCTTCATATACTAAGATTCCTTCCCCCTTTGCAATAACATAGCTCCAATAGCATCATCTCCTACTAATGGGTTAACATAAAACTCCTTTTCCCAATCAGGAGCCTGCATAATGGGGAGTGTACTCAAAACCTCTTTAACTCTGTCAAAAACCTCATCACAGTCATGAGACCACTCCAAGGGATCATTCTTAACTGTTTGCTGCAATGGATACAATAGTTGTGATGCCAAAGGTATGAAGCGAGACAATATTTAACTTTTTGTATGAAAGTGGCCAACTGTTTGGTATCTTTTGGAGGTGACAGTAATAGCAAAGCCTCCACTTTCTCTGGATCTGCTTCAATTCCATTTTCTAAAATAACATGCCCCAGAAGCTTCACCCATGCGGCTGTGCCAAATGACATTTTTTAGGATTGAGCCGACCCCCACATTCATCATACCTGGCAAAAATCATTTCAAGCTTTTGAACATGCTCTTTGCTTCAACTGTATACACAAAAATCATCTATGAATCCTTTGACAAACTTCCCAAGGAACGGGGTAAGGACCCAATCTACTTTTCTTTCAAAGGCTCTTGGCCCATTTGTCAACCTAAAAGAAGGAAACAAACGCAAAAACAACCCCATGGCATGATAAAAGTAATCTTTTTCCTGTCTTCAAGAGCAAGGATAAGCTAAAAGTATCCTGAATACCCATCACAGACATTGTATCTCTCAAAACCAGCCACTGCATCTAACAATTGATCAATAAAAGGCAAAGGGTAAGGATCTTTCTTGGTCACCGCATTTAGTGGCTTGTAATCAACACAAACTCTCCAACACCAATTTTCTTTGGGGTGACTACTATAGGTCTCACCCATTCAGCATTATCCACTGGCACAATGAACCCTGCATCCAAAAGCTTATCCACTTCTTCCTTTAAAGCATTCATATGTTCCTTACCCATTCTTCTTAATTTTTGTCGTATTGGCTTTGCTCCTTCAACTAGCTTGATCTTCACAGGATCCCCAACAAAACCCCTTATTTCTTGATATGAGGTAATGAAAATATTTGGAAATCTGTCCAACATTGCTAAGTACTCCCTTCTGTCTCCTTGTGTCAAATCAGTACTCAACATACTTTGAATCAACTCTTTCTTCACAATCAGTTCTTGTTTAGGTTGCATCAACTCTTCAAGTTGCTCTAAACGGCTTGAAGCATTTATATTCCCTAGTATTTGCAACACTTCACTAATTTCTTTCTATTCCTCATCCAACAACAAGAATGACAGTTCACCCTCATCACTGGAACTTGAAGCAGTGCTACTTTCTGAGTCTTCAAAACTATCATCACTGGTAGTTTTGGACTCATCATTCTCACTCACATCTTCAAGTGCCATAGGCTGTTTGGTAGTCATATCAAACATTGTCTTTTCACCCTTCTTGTCATGCACACCGATTGTGCCCTTGCACCAATCTTGCACGGCACCCACAGCTCTCAACCAAGGTCATACCAAAATGAGAGGAAAGGCTCCCAAACCAGTTGGCATAACATGAAAGTTTACCATAACCTTCACGTTAAAGACTTTGACTTCCAAATTCTTGATCATTCCCAAACATTTCACTTTGGCATGGTTTGCTAATCCAAAACCCAGAGCTTCCACATGTAATGAGACCCAATCTCTCGATACATGACTATGTGATCACAAAAACTTGAGCACCTCCATTAATGTAGGCTTCTCCCATGCCCACACCTTTGTGCCAAGCGTTCACCACAAGACAGATGTTGGTGGGTAACTCTCCCACAGACACACTCTAACTTGTCCATGCTTTGGCTCTTTTTCTGGATCCACTAATGACTTCCACTGCCTTTTAAGTTTGGGCACCATATTCATCAATTGTCCAAACATACAATTTACTTTCCTCCCAATCAGGTCTTCCTTTAAACTATAAGCTGTTTGGCCTTCTCCCAAAGGAAAATCTGCCACTTCAAAAAAACGTCTATGAGGATTTCTCTTTCTCTTGGATTTCGCATCTTCACCCTCCTTCTCCATCCCTTTTTTCTGTTAGGCCTTGGTGCTGCATAGCCTTCCCTCTCTCTTTTGCCTACTGGCAACACATCTGTGTCTTTCTTTTCAACCCACATGATCACCCGAGGTTGAGGCTTGATTTTCATGTCCAGTACCTTGATCTCCCCATATATCCAATGCATAATCATTAGCTCTGTTAGGAATCTGCTGAAGAAGTGGAAACATATCCCCTCCCATCCTTGTTGGCTTTGGACAATAAGTGCTGATGTGACCAAGCTCACCACAATTATAACAAGTAGGAATGAACCTCCTCTGCGGCTCAAAACCACCTTGTCCACGACCCGCATTAGCATTAGGATGAGCCTCACATGCCTAAGCCATTCCTCTACCACGCCCACGACCACGACCACCTCCACCACCAAGGACACTAAGTCGCAATTCTTGCATCATGGTCATCATATCTTGCATATTTTGTTGCAATTGTTCGGTATTTGCAGCCCTTTGAACACGTTGACCTCCCGTTTCTACATGATTATCCTCCTTTCGGCTACCATTATTTTACTTAGGGACCGTTTTTCCGTATTCATTAAGCCTTTGAGCTTTCCATTCTCTCTCGCTGGCAATGGCAACTGCCTCCTCGAAGGTGGCAGGCCTTTTAGCTCAACTTTGAACTTTAGACTTTCTTTTAATTTTGCCACAAACCGGTCCTTCTTTAACATGGATGGAGGGATCTCGCTTCCCAAAGCCTGGGCCCATTTATCCCATAAACGGGTGAACTGCATAACAAAATCATCAACACTTTGATTACCCCTTTGAGTGTACCCCAGAATTTCATGCCAAACTTCATCAGGTACTTTGATGGATTGGTATTGTGCCAAGAAAGCTTGCTTCACACGATTGTAGCCCAAACCCACCCCTGGATTTTGTGCTTGCATCAACTCCTCAAAATCGTGTAGCCAAACTTTTGCCTCATCCTGTAGGCTATATTGCAATAGCCGCAACAATATAGCTTGGTCTAGTATATTGCACAATAAGCAATTGACTTCCAACTTTTCAATAAATATCTGTGCATTTGCATTAGGCAATCCATGAAACTATGGGAACTCGTCTGCCATGTTTGATTTTCCACAAAAACACTTACATGTGACATCAAAAACTCAAGGGATGTCAATGGATCGCTCCAATACCTAATCCACCTCACACTGGGTAACCTGAACCCCAGTGCTTGGCTTCACAAAACCTCACGACCCTCCAAAGGCTGCAATCCAATTATAAGACCACCTCAAGTGATGTTTGCAATTTGCACATACATAGATGGTTGTGCATAAGGACCCACATCCCTTTTACATTCACTGCCTGCAGAATACACATATTTCATAGGAATTGGAGCATAGGAGCACTTGCTCCTCAGTGGGGGTACCAAAATGATGCTAGCATGCAAATAAGAAGGAAAACAAGAACCTCTATAGCCTTGCACACACCAGACCATCAAAAGGAAACACCATGAAGTTGCGGAAAACACCTATGTCGAACACCTGTAGAGTCGGGCGTGAAACAGCCCTAACTCAAATCATGATTAAAATTGATGAAAACCAAAACCATAAAGATGAATCTCGTGTCATGCAAACCTCCGTAGAGTATCCATATGCTTGATTCCGAGAACAGACGAGAGAGTTACAAGCTTTCGAAGTTGGGGTCTCTCTCAAAAGCTCCAGAAAAGTCTCTGTAAGCAAAAAGGGTGTGCAGAGAATTGCAACTATTAAAAGGGTATTTTTTTGGCTCTTATCCCAAGGGATTTTCTCTCTACTCTTAGCCAACATCATTTTCCCCTTTGGGCACCTTTTAATTGGTCCATTTTAGGCCTTTTTTGGATGAAAAATGAGTTGTCGCCACTTTTTGACCAAGGCAAGTGGGGAAGGGAGATGTCCAGTGGACCAAAAAGGTGGCCAGGCGCCTGGGCAGCAATGGGAACTGACAAAGGGTGTCCCCCTCTCTCTCCCAACACCCATGGGACCTCATTAGCAAGGCAAGGAGGCTTCATTTTCTCCTTTGATACACCCTTAGGGGGTACCCACTCCCCTCTATATACCCTCCAATTTCCACTTGCTCCCCCCCATGTGGGATTACTCCATTTACACTTGGCACCATGCTCCCACCTCCCCACTTAAGCCAACTAATTTTTTGTTTTGCTCTCCACACCGAGCAATCTTGGCGGAGGCGTGGCGTGTGACTCCGAGCGCCGAATGCGACGCTATAAAGCCTGACTCGGAGCTTATCACTTTCGCTATTTTCAAAAATCCTCGAACACACCTTTTCCAATTAAATCCATCAAATCATCCCACTTGCCTTTCCTCGCATGCATCCGTACCCATTTTCTAAGTAAGGAACCGCCCACTTCCAATGCATGTAACTTATGATGTATGAGTCCGATTCACCGGCTATCAAGCATGATTGAAAGTACTCATTGAAAACCACCTTTTAAGAGTTTGACCAACCCAAAACTCTTGCAAAGGACTAAGCAGAACCAAACCTTTATACATAATTTTTACAAGAGCACTCTGAAAGCTCAAAGCATTATGTACATCTATATACTCGAGGCTCGTGAGCAAGCTTTTTAGCATGGATTAGTGACTTTATCTTCATCCAAAAAATTCCTGACAGCGTTTGTGGGCGATGTGAAAATTTTTCTCAAGAGGATGCAACCTGCTCTGATAACAATAGATGGAAATAGGGTTGCAAGGAAACACACACACAGCTTGAAGAAGACGAAGAAGCTCAGGGCACACAATAGAGAGTAGTATTGCTTGGTGCACAAATGAAAGATAAGTTAGCCCTTGAATGATGGGTGTATATACAATGCACGGGGGAGAAAACCTCCTAGTGAGGGGAAAAATGCCCCGATGGTCCTAATTGTGTTCACGCACATCACTACCACATATGTACAATAACACATGTTGCAATAAAGAGACCCAACTATTGGATTTTTTGTCCTCTTGGTAACGAGCTCTCCATTTTATTTCTTTCCTTTGATGTTCATTTGTCCGGAAAGAATTCTTGGACATTTAAACACTAGCTTGCTCCTTAGTCAAGCCTTGGTGGATCATTAGCATTGGCTTAATTTTGATCAGTATGAAAGTGATGAAAGTGATCATTGGCTTAATTTTGATCAATATGAAAGTGATGTTCTCAAGGATTTCTAAATATACTAAGGGCTTCTTGACTTAGACTTGGTCTTTCATTATTGCTTGGCATGCATCTCAAAAGATAAGATCTAAGAAGTTTTGTATTGGCTGTGATGATGTGAGCTTGTAAATGGACTATATTCTCTAGTTTCTTTGTGTAATTGGATATATAATCTTCAGGATATAAATTACAAACAATATTTGGAGTTGCCAACCTAGCTAAAGGATGAAACTAGCATAGAGCACTCAAAATAGCTAGAGCATTCTCCACACATAAGGGAATTCTTGGGGGCTCAAGGATGTATGCTCAAGGATGAGTTTTTGATTAGGCAAAGAATGGTTGGATCATTCTCCACACATGATGAGAGAATCTTAAGGAACCATGTCTGTATTCTCAAGGATGATCTTTTGATGAGGCACAGAAGACTGAAAGAAAGGGATGGCGGTAAAAATTTGGTTGTCCTTGACACTACCTTTGAAAAATCTTTGCAACACAATTTTTCAAAGTCCCAAAAGAGATTACTTATAATATAGTATATCATTTGATACATCTTGAAAAGAAGAACATAAAAAAACAAACTCCGACAAATTTTGACACAAACTATAAAAATTTTACCGGTCTGTACTTTTTCATTAGTACCTATAAGGTGAAAAGAAATTATTCCCTTTTTTGTACCAGCAAACCCTGCTTCCATCCAGAAAGAGAACCATGATCCAAGAATCTCCTACTTACCCTCTCTCTCACCAACCACTACAACTAGGAGCTCCCTCATTGTTTAGCCAATATAGCTTATGGGCACTCTCCTAGTTGGGGGCACACATTTTAAAGCCAAAATTTTGTCAGATTGTACTTTATTGTTTTGAGAACCATGTATATGAGCTATGCAAATTTTGATCCTAGAGCTAGAGAGTCTACTACAAGTTCTTCTCTGGGGGCATGCTGTTATAGATTTGCTCGAATATGTCATTTCATATAAGATATACATTATGCTCACCTTCCCTCGAGGACATGGAAAACCTGATGCATTGCACCAGATGGGAGTAGATTAGAGTAGTGGGCTTGTTGTCCAAAAGGACATAAGCATCATCTCGGCCATTTGCCTTGTGATAGAATAGGCCCTCAACCACATACGGATTTTTCTTAATGATGTTGTGCCATTGATTCTTTTCCTCTATTTTGGCCAGGCGCTTTGTGTTGGTGCATTTCAGGATGTAGAAGTCTGCACATGCCTCCTCTACAGTCAATGCAAAGTTCTGGCCAACCATCAAGGCATCGCTCAGGTCATCGTGGTGGCCAGCATACATGGGGGCGTATTCATCCTCGCTCAGTGCTTCTCCATTGCTTTCATCCGTAACCGTGGGTTGTATTTGTAAGTATAACCACCCATGCACATGATCTTTGTTGGCACATCTCCTCCATTGACCTTTGATGCACGCACCACAAAAGCAAGAGAGCAGTTCGTGCATATCCATCTGACTATAGCCATTAACATAATGACAAGATTGAGACCCTGTCATGCACTTGCAATCCCACTCTATAACTCTAGTGACATCACTGATCTTGACCTCCTAGAAAGCATTGTGGCCTATCTGTGGGCATTGATTTCTGAGAGTTGAATTGAGGAATGCAACAACGCTTTAAGCATTATGCAGCTCCCACCGGTCAGATTTCAATTGCTCCTATGTGAGGGCTCTTTTACCACTGCACCAACCCCGTCATGTTCACCCTTTCCATGGCCTGAAGCAAAGAAATTGTGCATCATTTCATCACGTGTCATATTGAAGAATCATGCAACAAAATAGAATGTCCGCCTTGCTTTGAATTGTGATGCAGCACCATCCGACCACACCCAATGTCGCTTGACACTATATTCATGTCTTTTCAGCCATTCATTGTGCAAAAGAAAACAGTCCTGCACGAAAAAAATTGTCATGCGTCTTGTCGTCAGAGATGTAGAAGTGAGTTGTTTTTGTATAGCACCAAGTGCATCACGTAAGTATGAAATGTGAACAAAGATTGTGACCTGAGATGAATACCAATTGTAACATTTAATGGCCTAGCTTGTGTGTAGTGGAAAATAGCATGAACATAGTGAGCATTTCATTAGAGTAGATTCCTAATGAGAATAACAAGAGTGCTTGGGTGGAGACAGCAACATAAAGTATAACACCTAGTTAGATAGCATGAACAATACTTCAAAAGAGAGAGAAATTAAGCAATTGGCAACAGTTGAGGACCAAATTTGCATGGAGCCGATCCCCCCTCCAGTAGGCTTTGTATTATGGTTTCTCCCATCAAGAGAGACATTTTACAATACAATTCTTTGTGTTCCTTCAATTCTAGCTAGTGCTATGAAGATGGAAACTTCAAGCACTAAGCACAACACTTATTAAACACAACATCAATTCCGTCATGGTCTCAGACCCAAGACCTCACACACCTTCGAGGATGGTGAGAGCTAGCGGGGTATGAGAGTAGATTGAGAGGAAGAAGGAGTATTCTTAGGAGAAATATGTACATCTCCTCACATAATCACTCATAGTAGCATAGCTTAGCTTAGTAATTAGCATGGTAGAGGAGATAAGCATGCATTGAAGCTTTGCTCTTGGTTGGATTTGCATCACAAATCCAAGAGTTGTTGGTGTAGGCCTCCCTTCTCACAAGCTTGGAGTAGGTGGTAAGCTTTCCATTAAAGCTTGAGAAGGAGAGAGAGAGTCTTCTTGCTTCACACATTGATTTTGTGTGTGTGTGTGTGTGTGTGTGTGTGTGTGTAAGTGAATAAGGCCTTGAGAAAATCAGCCCCCTCTCTCTCTTGGTCGACCCCCCTTGCTAATTGCTCATGCTACAGCCCTATTGGACCTCCCCAGGCCTAGCCAATGGAAATTAAGCAGCATAAGTGATAGCCTTTTGACATTGTCCCCATTTCCATTTTTTGAGAGCTTTTGATAATTAATTAATGCAACAAAACTCACATTGGACCCTTTTGTCTCTTGGCCAATAGGAATCAAGCAAGCCATTGGGCTATTGAATGCTCATTGGACCCCTTGGGAGACTATCCAATAGTCTTCTAGAGAGATTAATTCCTATTGGTTCTTTTATTAAGTGTTTTGAAATTAATTAAACTAGACTTACTCTAGCCTAATTCTCATTGGTCCACCTCCAAGGCCATCCAATAGGATCTGAGTACACCTTGTGGGCATATGGGCTAGGGAGCTGACATGTGTCCCTCTTTCCCCTTGTGTACAAAGGAAGCTTGTGTGTGTGTGTCTGTGTGAGTTTCTCTCTCATCCCCTACTTCTTGGGCTCGCCCGCTCCTTTGTAGGGCTTGAGAAAGACTTTTGGGACACACACAAAGCATCCAATTTCCCTAGGCTTTTGACCTTTGGACACAACCTTTGAATTTTGGAACCTTAGCATTTTGGAAGTCTTAATGGGCTGAACCTTAGGATCTTTTAAGCTCATTGTTGCGCATTTCTCTTTTGTAGATGGGCCCCTATTTGGTTCCCTATTTTTCCTCCTTTGGATCCCTACTGTGGCTGGTGTTCTAGCTTAACCAATATTCTAGCTTTTCTCTCCCCGCACTTTCCCATATTAAATGATCAGTTTAACATGAGAAAATCATTTAGGAGAATTAGATGTTGATTTTTATGGCATTACCTCTCTCTTGAAATCATATTCGTCCGCGACTATGGGGTAGAGAAGATAAAGCATATTCATTAGTCCTTTTTCTAGCAGGTAGAGGATCCCTATGTTACCCTACGACATCGTTCCAGAATGGATGACTAGTCCATTTGGTGCTTGAGAGCCTAAGCTGCGCAAGCATGTCTGCACATTAGTCCTATCAATCTTCCAAGTAGAGTGACAAGCTCTACTTGGTGTTTGGGAGATGTCGTCTCCGCAAACTTGATCTAAGCATGCATACTACTTCATTTTTGTGCACAATAAAGAAAAAGAGAGTCTTATAAGACAAAAACTTTGTTCATTTTTAACATTTGTACATTTGCCTACTCTAGGGAAGCATTGTAAGCATTGACAAGGTTTAGGTTATCCTTTAGTTGTATGCCTTGCATCCATCTGGCATCTTCAAAAGGATAATTCTTAAATTTAATAAGATATTGTCAAATAGTCTTACCACCTCTTAGTACCTTGCCTTCATGTTGTAGGATGGACTCTAGCTGCAACACCTCTTCTTGGTCCTCAATCTCCGGTGGGTCTTCAATAGTTGGTTCTTGAGGTGGCTCTCCTTTGTAAGGCTTTAATAGGATCACATGAAAATCATTGTGTATGAGCCAATGGCTGGGCAACTTGAGTTGATAGGCCATCTCATTGATTGGACTAAGAATCTGGAAGGGACCATAGTACCTTTTTGCTAACTTAGCATAGTACTTTTGGTGTCCTGTAGGATTCTTGCCTATTGTGTGCCTTCAAATCGAGCCTTGGGAGATTTTAATAAGACCCAATCACTTTCTTTAAAGGCTTGGTCTCTTCTGTGCTTGTCAACAGCAGCCTTTTGCCTTTGCTGTGAGATAGAGATAGCATCCTTAATCTTTTGTAAAGATTCTTGTAGGTCTCGGCTATACTCATCTGCGGCGGCAAATATCTTCCCATGTACCTTAAGTAGCAAGGGACTTTTTGAGCTTCCCTCAATTACCTCGAAAGGTGATTTTCCCGTGGAAGTATGTACGGTGTTATTGTACTCCACTAAGGGTAAGTACTTCTCCCACTGGGATCTTTGATATACTTACGCTACATAGGCTTTTAGTAGATCAAGAATTGTTAGGTTATCTATTTCACTTTGGCCATATGTTTGTGGATGATACGCCAAAGAGAAGTTTAGCCTTGTCCCTAAATTCTCAAAGAGACCCTTCCAAAAATTACTGGTCATTCTAGGATCTCTATCCGACGCTATGGACATTGGCAAGCCATGGTACTTGAAGATTTGTGAAATGAAGAGGGTTGCCATTTGATGGGCTTTGATATTTATTTGACAATTATAAAATGAGCTTGTCTACTGAACCTATCTACTATCGTCCATATTCCCGAATACCCATGGATAGACTTAGGGAATCCAAAGATAAAATCCATGGATATGCTCTCCCATGGTGAATTAGGGATTGGCAAGGGTTGAAGCAATCTAGGTTGCTTCCCTCTATCAAACTTTGTCTTTTGACATACCACACATTTAGAAACATACTCTTGTATGTTTTCTTTCATGGTAGGCCAATAGAAATATGTTTCAAACCCCTTTAGGGTAGACCGAATCCCTGCATAAGGAGGAGCATGAGATTCATACATTACTTTCTCACGTACTGAGCTAGTAATGCATAGTCTATTGCTATAGAGAAGATAACCATATTGTAAAGTAAATGGTTCCTCTTTCTTCCCTAGTGCAAGGGCTGAAATCACATCTCTAAAATCGAGATCAATAGCATACTCATCTATCATAGAAAATAGATCATTGTGAGTTGCTATGGAAACTGCATTCACTCTCGGCCGTCTTGAGAGTCCATTAGCTACTTGATTATGCTTGCCAGCAATGTGACCAATATGAAACTGAAGTTGCGAAAGAAAGTGTAACATCTAATGGACTAATAACTTATGTGTAGCGGAAATTAGCATGAACATAGTGGGCATTTCATTAGAGTAGATTCCTAATGAGAATTACAAGAGTGCTTGGGTGGAGAGAGCAACAAAAAGCATAACACCTAGTTAGATAGCATCGACAATACTTTCAAAAGAGAGAACAATTAAGCTATTGACAACAGTTGAGGACCGGATTTGCATGGAGCCGGTCCCCCCTCCAAAAGGCTTTGTATTATGGTTTCTCCCATCAACAGAGACATTATACAATACAATTCTTTGTGTTCCTTCAAGACTAGCTAGTGCAATGAAGATGGAAACTTCATCCACTAAGCAAAACACTTAACAAACACAACTTGAATTATCCCCGTTCTCAGACCCAAGACCTCACACACCTTCGAAGATGGTGAGAGCTAGCAGGGTATGAGAGTAGATTGAGAGGAAGAAGGAGTATCTTACGAGAAAGATGTACATCTCCTCACATAATCACTCATATATAGCATAGCTTAGCTTAGTAATTAGCTTGGTAGAGGAGATGAGCATGCATTGAAGCTTGGTTCTTGGTTGGATTTGCATCCACATGCCAAGAGAGTGTTGATGTAGGCTTCTATCTCACAAGCTTGGAGTAGGTGATGAGTTCTCCATTAAAGCTTGGGAAGAGATAGTCTTCTCTTTCTTCACACATGAGCTTGTGTGAGTGTGTGTGTGATAATGCCTTGCAAAAATCAGCCCCCTCTCTCTCTTGGGCGAGCCCACTTGCTAAATGCTCTTCCTGAAGCCTCATTGGCCCTCCCCAAGTCAAGCCAATTACAATTAAACAGCAGAAGTGATAGCCTTCTGACATGTGTCCCCCTTTCCCGTTTTGTGAGAGCTTTAGGTAATTAAATAATTAAACTAAACTCTCATTGGACCCCTTTGCCTCCTGGCCAATAGGAATCAGGCAAGCCATGGGGCTCCTGAATGCTCATTGGACCCCTTGGGAGACTTCCAATAGTCTTCTAGGAGACTTAATTCTCATTGGTTTCTTTTATTAAATGTTTTTAAATTAATTAAACTAGATTTACTCTAGCTTAATTTTCATTGGTCCACTTCAAGGGTGATCCAATAGAAATTGGGCACACCTTGTGGGCATCTGGCCTAGGGAGCTGACATGTGTCCCTAGGGAACTGACATCTGGCCTATGTGTGTGTGTGTGTGTGTGTGTGTGTGTGTGTGTGTGTGTGTGTGTGTGTGTGTGTGTGTGTGTGTGTGTGTGTGTGTGGCTTTCTCTCTCATCCCCTACCTTTAGCGCTCACCCCCTCCCATGTAGGGATGTGCAAAGACTTTTAGGGCACACACAAAGCATCCAATTTTCCCTAGGGTTGACCTTTGGACACAACCTTTGAATTTTGGAACCTTAGCATTTTGGAAGTCTTAATGGGCTGAACCTTAGGGTCTTTTTAGCCCATCGTTGAACATGGCTCTTTTCCAGATGGCCCCCCCTTTGGATCCCTATTTTCCCTCCTTTGGATCCCTACTGTGGTCGGTCTGCTAGCTTAACCAATATTCTAGCTTTTTCTCCCTTGGCCTTCCCCACATTAAATGATCAGTTTAATATGAGAAAATCATTTAGGAGAATTAGATATTGATTATTATGACATTACCTCTCTCTTGAAATCATAGTCGTCCTCGACTATGGTGTAGAGAAGATAAAGCATGTTCATGAGTCCTTTTCTTAGCGGGTAGAGGATCCCTATGTTACCCTACGACATCATTCCACAATGGATGACTAGTCCATTTGGCGCTTGAGAGCCTGAGGCTGCCCCAAGCATGTCTGCACATTAGTCCTATCAATCTTCCATAGTAGAGTGACAAGCTCTACTTGGTGTTTGGGAGACGTTGTCTCCGCAAACTTGATCTAAGCATGCATACTACTTCATTTTTGTGCACAAATAAAGAAAAAGAGAGTCTTATAAGACAAACATTTTTTTCATTTTTAACATTTTGTACATTTGCTTACTCTTGGGAAGCATTGTAAGCATTGACAAGGTTAAGGTTATCCTTTAATTGTATGCCTTGCATCTATCTAGCATCTTCAAAAGGATAATTCTTAAACTTAATAAGATATCGTCGGATAGTCTTACCGCCTCTTAGTACCTTGTCTTCATGTCGGAGAATGGACTCGGGCTGCAGCACCTCTTCTTGGTCCTCGATCTCCGGTGGGTCTTCAATAGTTGGTTCTTGAGGTGGCTCTCCTTTGTAAGGCTTTAATATGCTCACACGAAAAGCATTGTGTATGAGCCAATGATTGGGCAACTTGAGTTGATAGGCCATCTCATTGATTGGCCTAAGAATCTGAAAGGGACCATAGTACCTTTTTGCTAGTTTAGCATAGTACTTTTGGTGACCCGTAGGATTCTTGCCCGTTGTGTGCCTTAATCGAGCCTTGGGAAACTTTAACAAGACCCAATCGTTTTCTTTAAAGGCTTGGGCTCTTCTGTGCTTGTCAGCAGCAGCCTTTTGCCTTTTCTCTGAGATACAGATAGCATCCTTAATCTTTTGGAAAGATTCTTGTAGGTCTCGGCTATACTCATGTGCAGCGAAGATCTTCCCATGTACCTTAAGTAGCAAGGGACTTTTTGATCTTCCCTCAATTACCTCGAAAGGTGCTTTTCCTGTGGAAGTATGTACAATGTTATTGTAAGCATACTCCACTAAGGGTAAGTACTTCTCCCATTGGGATCTTTGATCTACTTCCGTTACATAGGCTTTTAGTAGATCGAGAATTGTTAGGTTAGCTATTTCACTTTGGCCATCCGTTTGTGGATGATAGGCCGAAGAGAAATTTAGCCTTGTCCCTAAATTCTCAAAGAGACCCTTCCAGAAATTACTGGTCATTCTAGGATCTCTATCCGACACTATGCACATTGGCAAGCCATGGTATTTGAAAATTTGTGAAATGAAGAGGGTTGCCATTTGATGGGCTTTGATAGTCTTTTTGACAGGTATAAAATGAGCTTGTTTACTGAACATGTCTACTATCGTCCATATTCTCGTATTCCCATGGATAGACTTAGTCAATCCAAAGATAAAATCCATGGATATGCTCTCCCATGGTGAATTAGGGATTGGCAAGGGTTGAAGCAATCCAGGTTGCTTCCCTCTATCAAATTTTGTCTTTTGACATACCACACATTTGGAAACATGCTCTTGTATGTTCACTTTCATGGTAGGCCAATAGAAATATGTTTCAATTCCCTTTAAGGTAGACTGAATCCCTCTATGTCCCGCATACGGGGGAGCATGAGATTCATACATTACTTTCTCACGCAGGGAGTTAGTAACGCATAGTCTATTGCCATAGAGAAGATAACCATCTTGTAAAGTAAATGGTTCTTCTTTCTTCCCTAATGTAAGGGCTGAAATCACATCTCTAAAATCGGGATCAATAGCATACTCATCTATCATTGAAGATAGATCATTGTGAGTTGCTATGGAAACCGCATTCACTCTCGGCCGTCTTGAGAGTGCATCGGCTACTTGATTATGCTTGCCAGCAATGTGAGCAATATGAAAATGAAGTTGCGAAAGGAAATTTTCCCACCTCATTTGTTTGTCGGAGAGCCTGGTCTGCGTCATGAAGTACTTAAGACTTTGGTGATCCGTTCGCAGAATGAAAGGAGTCCCCAATAAATAGTGCTTCCATGAGTCTAAGGCATGTAGAACTACAAGGAGTTCCTTTTCGTATATGCCTAGAGCTTGCTCAACAGGGTCGAGCCTTCGGCTCTCATAGCCTATGGCGTGCCCTTCTTGGAGCAAAACAGCTCCAAGGCAATCACCACAAGCATCACATTGGACCTCAAATGGTTTTGAGAGATCCGGTAGTGTAAGCACAGGTTGAGAGATAAGCTTTTCAAAAGCATTGTTCTCCTTAGCAGACCATGTATACCTAACACTTTTCTTTGTTATGTCATGTAATGGTCCCGCAATTTGTGAGAACTTTTCTATGAAGCGTCTATAGTATGCGCACATACCTATAAAGCTTCTTAGTTCATGAAGATTCCTTGATTTAGGCCATCCTTTTATTACCTCTAACTTGGATGGATCCATTTGGATGCCATCTTGAGAGATAATGTGACCTAAATACTGAATCTCTTGCAAGAAAAATTCACTTTTCTTTCGATTAACATAAAGTTTATTCTCTCTTAAAACTTGAAATATTACCTGGAGGTGTTACTTGTGTTCCTCCAATGAATTAGAGTAGATGATAATATCATCAAAGAACACTCTAGTGAAGGTTCGATGAGGCCTGAACAGCTTCTCCATCAAGCGGTTGAATGTGGCTGGTGCATTGGTCAAGCCAAAAGGCATGGCAATGTATTCGTAAAGACCAAATGTAGTGCGAAACGCGGTCTTTACAATGTCTTGATCAACTATCCTTATTTGATGATAGCCACTCTTTAGGTCAACCCTACTGAAGTAGGTCGATCCTTGTAGCTTATCAAATAGGTCTTCTACCCGTGGAACGGGAAACCTATTCTTGATAGTGATCCTATTCAGTGCTCTATAGTCGACACACATACGATATTTGCCGTCTTTCTTTTGCACTAATAGCACAGGTGAGAAAAATGGAGATGAGCTAGGCCTAACCATGCCCTTCTCAACTAAGTCATGCACTTGCCGCATAATCTCCTCTTGTTGAGCTTGAGAAACTCTATAAGGAGGTTTATTAGGCGGTGAACTTCCTGGAAGAAGTTCAATTGCATGGTCATCATTACCTCGTTTAGGAGGTAGCTCACAAGGGATGTCGTCAATAAAAACATCTTGAAACCCCTTGAGAAAATTGGATAACTCTAATTCCTTTTGGTTGCTTTTATTTTCTTTTGCTAAAGCATTAGGTTCATTTTGAGAGTCTTTAACAAAAATCATGTACACGGAAATAGAGCTCTTTATTGACTTGTTGAAAGCTGGTGTATGTACAATGGGGATGGTGTTACCCATTTCCTTAGCATCTATATACATGTCTTTTTCCCTGAACCTAAAGGAGATTCTCCTTTCAGGAAATTTAACATCGCCAGCTAGGAGGTCAAACCATGGTGCCCCTAGGATTACATCCTCATGCTTGAGAGGAGAGATAAAGAAGTCCCCTTTGTCCACATAGCCTTGGACATGAAGCCTCAATTTCCCAATTAAGGGAGTGTTAACCCTCACGGCACACGGGCACCCCATCACCTACGATGGACGTGTATTATGTATTATTTAGAGTCAGGTACCGGGCTTGTCGAACCAATAGGAAAAGGGTAACTGGGACATTCAAGGGATTAGTTGGTTAAGCATGGGTGCCCAAGTGTGAATGGGGTGAGCTCCTATAAAAGCCAGCTAAACCTAATTTTTACTCATTCTCTCATTTGTGCAATAGAAGAGTGCTCTTGCTCCATCTCCATCTTCTTCTTCTTCACCTCCTCGTGTGTGTGTGTGTGTGTGTGTGTGAGAGAGAGAGAGAGAGGGAGAGTGTGTGTGCGATCGAGCATTACGAAGGCACGACGGCGGCGAAGCGGTTGAGCGCGGCACGACTGCAGCTTCTTCTTCATCACGGTGAGGAATCCACCACAAAGGCGAGCGTAGAGCGGTGAGTGACACACCCTTTGTTCTCTTGAGCTTGCTAGTTTAGGCTTGTTGTGTGCTTGGAGCCTTTTGTGGCTCGCACGCGGTGTATCGGCAAGTCCCTTGCTTCGACAGTGCGGCAAGGAGCGCACATTTTTGGCGCCGCTGCCGGGGATATGCCCTACACTAAGCTCGGTTAGCACTTTACGCTTCCTTGTGGTGCAATTTCTATCATAGGAAAGGCAGGGAAGGAGTGTGTGGAGATTTCTGTTTTTTGCGTTTTCTGCATTTTCTGTCAAGTTTCAATTTCTGCTATTGTCTGCGTTTTTTCAATTTCTGCAATTTCTACATTTTCAAGTTCGGCGTTTTCAATTTCTGCAATTTTCTGCATTTCTTCGTTTTTTCAATTTTCTGCAGTTTCTGCATTTTCAAGTTCGGCGTTTTCAATTTCTGCAATTTTCTGCAATTCTGCGTTTTTTCAATTTTCTGCATTTCTGCATTTTCAATTTCTGCGTTTTCAATTTCTGTATTTTCTGCATCAAAAAAAAAAAGAAAAAAAGTTTTTTTGAAAAAAAAAAATCTGAAAAAAAAATTATTTTAAAAAAAAATTAAAAAAAAATCGAAAAATAAAAACGCGAACGAGCGGCTAAATTTTTCGAAAATAAAAAACGTGACTCTTAAAACGGACGGGTTGGTTTGTATAAAAGATAGATCGGGATCATTTTCCCAGGCCAAGGCCCAGGCCCAGGCCTCAGTCCTCAGTCTTATGATGTATACTAGACTCACTCTTATATATATACCCTACTCCCTCAAGAGAGAATGAGAGCATGTGGGACAAGTCCTCCACTCTCCTCCTTTCTCTTCCCACTTGCACCCTTAGACTTTCTAGTTTGGGCCTAGTTCCCTACTGGAAATTGACAGTTTTAGGGATTCCGAGGGCATAGAGTGAGCGGACGGAGGGCTGTAAAGCAGGGCACGACCCTCTGACCGATACGCTCGTTTCGAGCTATCACACGGCCCATTCCACGACATGCTCTAAAAAATCTAGCAAAAAAACAAACAAAAAACACGTTAAAAGCTAGTCACAAGGCCTCCTAGAGCAGCTTTTTGACACCTTAGGGTATCAAAAGCACATGCACTTACGCTCTGGGCGGGTGCTAGAACACGAACATATTGAGGGTGCCTCTGTTCATACGGACACCCATTACCCATCCACGATAAGCTCTAGACCCTCAGCGGGGACACAAGGTAGCACCACCCAAGACCCTAAAATAGCCGCTAGTGATTCCTCCTCCGACTCAGAAATCATGGAAGCATACCCTACCCAAAACACTGAGAGAGAAGGCCATGCACCTCCCGAAGCTCCACAGCCTAGTACTAGTATGTTTAGCCGTTTCATGGAAACATTAGGTAGAGCTACTCGCTCGGAACCTGATGCAAATGAAGCACACGAAGGGGGTGGGGAAGTGGACTCTCCTTTCACATCGCACGTGGACCCCACACCCCCAAAGAATGTCCATGTGGATATCCTACCAACTTCTTACCAAGAAGGCCCTGTTGAGCTGCCTCCTTCAGAAGTTCCCTCTAGAGTGCCGTTGGTGACAAGTAAAACCACGGGGAGCAATATTGCTTCTACCTCACAAGAAACCGTTAACACGTCGACTCTAGAAGGATGGTTCATTAATGATCATTGGACATACGACCTCCACACTGAGGTGTTGACGGATCTACACTCTGGCCACGCCTACCATGTAGGATGGATAGAGATTGTACAATCCACCTCTAGTGCCACGAGCATCGAAGATCAACAGAAAATGATCTGTAATGTTATCCATGGCATTATTCAATCAGAAAGGCAAAACCGAGGGGTAAATATACTCTCAACTGGCCCCATGAGATTTCTGGATACGAGCAAGGCTCAACAGCCTACTCTATCACAAACGGAGACTCCTCTAATGAGCCCCATGGACCCATCTTACGTCATTTCACCTGGGGTCTCTATGCAATCTGAGCCTCCGAGCGAAAACTTTAGCTTCCCTAACTTGGCTCAACCCTCTATCAAGGAAAACACAGTGCTCACTCCAGGGATAAGCCTGACAGAGAATGTACCGATGACATCCACGGTTAGCGCAGTGCCACTACCTAGTGTCGTAGTACCTAATATGGGGCCTCGACCATATGTGCCTCTAGCCCCTTATGCACACATGGCCCCCACACCTCCAATTGTACCACTTGCTTATGCTCCTCGAGTGCCGCTCCCTAGCCCTTATCCGAGTGGACCTATGCCCGGTTATGTTCCATATCCTGCATCATCCACACATATGCCAAGACCGGTACCCGTTCCTCTCCCACATATGATTCCAAGAGTACCTCCACCGGCCCTGCCTCCTCACATAGGTGACTTGGCAGCGTTTGCTCAAACCATAGGTCGATCTATCGCGGAAAATATGCGTCATGCATCTGATAGAGAGCCTAGAAGTAAGGCAGTACAAATTGCCAAACTCACGCAAAAATTCAATGGGGACGAAGATGCTAGGAAACACATTGAAGTGTTTGAACAAGTATGTGATTCCTTAGGGGAACGCAACGAACTACATAAGTGCAATGCCTTAAGCTTGACATTAAGTGGGAAGGCTGGAGATTGGTATAGGACCCTAAGGGTGGACGAGAAAACAATCTACCCTACCCTTCGAAGGTTGTTTCTAAAGGAGTACATACGAGAAGGTGTGCTTTGGGGTGTAGCATCTCAGCTACAGAAGGCCGAACGTAAGGAAGGAGAGTCAGTAAGGGACTTCATTAGTCGTCTAAAGCACTTAAACTCTCGTTGCCCTGTAAATGAGCGCTTCAACAATAACCAACTGCTTGATCTATTCATTCGAGGGTTGAGGAATGAAGGAATCTATAATGGACTAGTGATTAGAGGTATCACAACCTGGGAAGATGTCACTGCCAATGCAATCCAATTAGAGGACAACTTGATGATAGCAGGCATGAGGGTGTCTACTGACACGAGATCCACTAGCTCACAAGCCATTGAGTATGAACCCATGACTGCAAAGCCCATTGCCAATGAGCCAAAGGTATTTGAGACATTCTTGACAGACCTCACCAAGGCAATCCAAGAGTCTCTTAAGGATAATCGACCCCCTCAAAATAGTCACATGTATCCAAGAAGGGAGCAACAATGGTGTTCCATTTGCTTAGGTCCACATAGCACTAGTGAGTGCCCTACGTTTAGAGTAAAATTTAATGGAACTTGCAACGCATGTGGTAGGTATGGTCACCAAGCTAAGGATTGTTTAATGATCAAACGTATGATGGCAAATAGACCACCTGTAGCCTAGACGGATGTGCCTCGAGCTCCTGTATTGATGCCTACTCCACCTGTTGAGCAACTACCGCAACACATGGTCCCTAGATCTCAAAATGTTGTACAAGCTACACCGTTACCACCTCCTGTGCTAGGACCGCAGCCCCCGCATCCAAGAGTCGCCCCTATGAACCAAGTGGGTTGCGAGCCATCTAATGCTTATCCAGATAGCTGTGAGGAGGAAATAGACACTAGTATTGCCTACGGACTTGATACATTGGAAGAATGTCCTATATACTACATGGAAGATTGTTGGGGACAAGTCAAGCCGGTTTATCAAGCTGCTGCTCTCGCATCCAGAGGTCAAAATATCAACACCCAGTCTAGGAGGCCACCTCTTCAATGCTACGAGTGTGGTGGACCACATCGAGCAGCGGAGTGCCCTATTAGGCTGCAAAAGAATGCTGCACAGATGCAAATGAATCAAGGGAGCACGTCTGCAATGCCAATACTCACATGTAATCGTTGTGGCATAGATCACTTGATTGCCCAATGCCCCTATAACCCAAATGCGCCTAAAATCACACCCCTGAATTTGGTCGAAATTGCTAGTGTGACATCGCCAATACCACCCGTCGCACCCGCTTATGCGATTACACGGTCCATGCTTCAAGGGCCAGGACATATCCTCGAAGAGAGAGATACCGCGTCAGTTATCCAAGCAAAGAAAAAGAAGACACGAAGGAAGAAGTCGCAGAATACGGAAAATTCAAAGCCAAGTTCCAAAACAAACATAGGAACAGGAGATGACTCTGTGTATATGAATGACCTCGAGGATGATTCAGATTCAGTCGAGACAATGGAGACTAGAACCAATACCACAAAGAGAAAGACCGACAAAGAAAACCGTAACATGGAACCAAATGAAAACCGAATAAGAGAAAACCATAAGGAGCCTCTGAAAACACCACAAGTGTTTCCAAATCCAATCCAAGACCCCCAAGATAAACCGCAGGGGCAAAAAGGGAAAAATCGTAAAAAGAAGATTGGGACGTATCCAAACCCAGTAGACGAGATTGAGCAGGTGAAACATCTAAGAGGTTTAGTGGAGGAGACTCAAAGGAAACTAGAACCAGAACCCATGCATGTCAAAATTCATGACACAGTGTTTCCCACGCAAGTTCATCCACCCCACATGAACCATAGACCGTTAGCCATATCTAGTATCATCCAAGAAGGGAGTGAGGACGGGACATCAGAAAGTGAGCATACACCCTTCTTGTTGGAAAGGATGTTTAACGAAGGAATACCTGATCCCATTGAGGAATATGAGATTCCATCCTCACCAGTTCCTAGTCAAGGACCTACACCCTGCAAAACGCCAATGAATGTTGCCAAACTAGTGGACTTCATGTCTTCTGAGGTCCGAACCACGATCATAGCAAAGCTGTATGGAGATCCTGAGTTATTCCTTGCACTTCGAGCATTCCTTAACGGAGAGCTATGAACGGGATTACCACAGTGTGCGCAACCAAATAGTCCTGACTCGATTATGATTGATGAGGAAAATCATGTGCAATCACTTGACTTAGATGGACACGAGTCTGTGATCGAGGTACCCATTAACGAATTAGGGCAGTATTTTGAAGGCGACGAGTCTAATGCGACCCTACCCATCACTACCAAGGGATTAACTATAAAGGGAATTCTTGATGGTGGTGCGGGAGTTAGCATCGTTACAAAAGATTGTTGGGAATCCATGGGAAAACCCCGCCTCAGTGTTACTAACATTGTGGTAAAGATGGCAAATGGTACCATAGCCAAACCTATGGGGATGCTCAAGGATCTTAAGATCAAAGTTCTAGGACACAAGGTACGACATACGTTCATTGTAATGGATTTCTCTAAACACCTTATGTCATATGAAATGATTTTAGGACGACCATTCATGAGGGAAGCACAAATGGTTCATGATTGGTCTAAAAATCATGTCTATTTGCAATTCCAAGACTCTGTCCTTAGAGTGGATTTGGTGACTGGTAAGGTACACCCCTTAGGGAGTAAAACCATTATTGATCATCGCTCTGACACCACAGTTCACTCGGCCCCACTACAATATTGTTACACTTGTAAGAAGGATACAGACATTGGCCAAGATTCTCCTTATATGGATATCCTACCTGGGATGACTGAGTCGGACAATGTGGATTGGGTACACCTAGCTGCAACCATAGATACCTGGGGAAATAGAGGAACCACTTGGGTCACACCAGAGGGGGAAGAGGTACCACAAATTGCACCTCTGAACATGATAAGTGCCATACATGCATCTTCTAAGGGCAAGGCAATTGTGGACCAATCTGACAGTGACACCGATAGCTCAATAGAAGACTTTGACCAACACGACTTGGACACTGACTCCCAGAGTGAAACGGATTCTGAATCTCATGAATTAGAGAGTGGAGCAAGTTCAGAGTCAAAAAATTTGGAAGGACCGAGCACATCAACCGATGATAGCTCCTCCGAGAGTGAAGAGGACACCAACGAGGACTCCTTTAGTGAGCCAGATCTAAATGCAAATCAAAAGCAGGTCTCAAATAAGAAAAAGAAAAACCTTAAGAGGCGTCGATATCGAGCCAATGTACGTGCTAGGATAAACAAGAAGAGATCCTCAGCAGAATGGCTCAGTTATATAGGAGCATGTGATGCTCATGGAAAATTGGTAGACAATTGGGGTGAATATCTCCAAAATGTTATGTGGTGTAGACCACGACCCCATGACATAGCCCAATTAGAGATCATAGACAAGCCAAAGTTGAGCCGCACTGCAAGGAGGCGTCAAAACCAAGAGTTAGCTCGACAACACAAGAAAGCAGAAATGGAAGCACAAACCAACGCACAACCAGAATCCACAGACTTGCATCCTGCACCAGAACATTTCAAATCTTACACCATAGGGGAAGCAAAGGTTGTGTACACAAAAGCCCAAAGAATACCTATCGATGGGAATAATGGAATCTATGATGGTCCGGCAATAGTTAAAGAAATAGAATTAGCTGACCCCGGTGAAGAATCAAAACCTGTTTTTATTGCCCAAGACCTCACAGAAGTTGAAGAGGCGGTCCTCAAAGAGCTTCTCAAGGAATTCAAGGACGTATTCGCTTGGACATACCATGATATGAAAGGTGTTCCGCCTTCTGTGGTCCAACATACAATCCCTATGATTAGCACTGCGAAGCCCGTACAACAAAGACCCTACCCGATGAATCCTAAGTACGCAAAGATCATTCAAGAAGAACTAGAAAAGCTTATCAAATGTGGGTTCATATATCCTATTGAACACTCTGAATGGGTGTCGCCAATAGTTATCGTGCCAAAAAAGAATGGGAAACTCAGGGTGTGCGTGGACCTCAAAAAAGTTAATGCAGCTACTAGAAGAGACCATTACCCCCTACCATATTCCGAACATGTACTCGAAAGAGTTTCAGGCAAGGAAGCTTATAGCTTTCTAGATGGGTACTCAGGCTACAACCAAATCATGATAGCGCTAGAGGACCAAGCTAAAACTGCCTTCATCACAGAATTTGGCGTGTTTGCATTTCGTGTGATGGCTTTTGGCTTAACAAATGCCCCTGCTACATTCCAACGATTAATAAACACTGCTTTTAAAGAATATTTGAGAGAGTTTTGTGAAGCTTTCTTAGACGACCTTTGTGTTTACTCTTCTTGGAAAGAACATCTATCATGTTTGCAGAAGGTGTTTGAAAAATGTAGGTTATATCGTATCTCATTGAACCCGTTCAAATGCCAATTTTGGGTCAAGCATGGAGTTATTTTAGGGCATATAGTATCCAAGAATGGTATCTCAACCGATGAGAGCAAAATTAAAGTGATTCTAGAGTTACCACCACCAACCAATTACAAGGGAGTTCAAAGGTTCATGGGACACGTGGGTTATTATCGACGGTTTATTTTATTTTTCGCTAAGATAGCACGTCGTTTGTACAAGCTTCTCATTGAATTTAAATGGACTGAAGAGTGTGACCAGGCCTATGAACAATTGAAGAAAACACTAGCAAGTGCTCCGATTTTAAGGACACCTAACTGGGATGTCATTTTCCATGTGCATATTGATGCATCAAACTTTGCTATTGGGTGTGTTCTTACTCAACCAGGAGAACATAAATTGGACTATCCCATTAGCTTTGCAAGCCGTCAATTGAACGATGCTGAAAGGAACTACACCACTACAGAGCGAGAAGGTTTGGCAATGGTTTATGCAGTAAAGAAATTTCGCTACTACCTTCTGGCAAACAAGTTTGTATTTTATGTGGATCATCAAGCGTTGTTGTATCTGGTAAACAAGCCATGCTCCACAAGAAGAATCACCCGATGGTTGTTAATTCTTCTGGAGTTTGATTTCACGATTGTAGTGAGACCCGGTAAAAGGCACGTCATGGCTGATCATTTGTCTCGCATACCCAATGGTGAAGCCCCTACAGGAGTTGATGATGAATTACCCGATACTTCCCTATTCATAGTTGAGACTATGCCTGAATGGAGTGAGAACATTGTCAACTTTTTAGTTAATGGTTTTCCACCCAAGGAACTTCGTAAGGATATCGCTCGAAGGCTAGTAAAAGAATGTGAACCCTATTGTTTGATTGCCGGAACCCTGTATAGATTAGGCAAGGACGATATTCTTAGGCGTTGTGCCCGCGAGGATGAATATTTGTATATCTTGCAAGAAGCACATATGGGCATAGCAGGAGGACATTTTTCAGGGGACCTGACTGCTAGAAAGGTGCTGCAATCAGGCTATTGGTGGCCAAATTTATTTAAGGATGCATCACTTTTTACAAAAGGGTGTGATGAGTGCCAACGTTACAAGACCACACAGTGCAAGGACAGAATGCCCTTACATCCTATTAAAGTAACCCAACCATTTGGAAAATGGGGCTTAGACTTTGTAGGTCCAATTAGTCCCGCAGCTCGCAACACTCAATCTCGATATATTCTAGTTGCTACGGACTATGTAACAAAGTGGGCTGAAGCTAAGGCTTCACAAAAAGCTGACGCGAGGACAACAGCTAAGTTTCTTTTTGAGAACATTATCACAAGATTTGGTTGCCCTTTTGAAATTGTTAGTGATAATGGTACCCATTTTATAAATGAGGTAATAAGAGAGCTTACCACGACCTTTATGATATCCCAACATAAGTCTACACCTTATTACCCGCAAGCTAATGGACAAGCCGAGAGCACCAACAAGACTCTAATCTCTATTTTAACCAAGACGGTAGAAGCTCGTCGCACTGATTGGGATTTGAAGTTGACATCTGCTCTATGGGCTTATCGTACTGCTTATAAAGTGGCTATTAATTGTACGCCATTCAAAATGGTATACGGCCAAGAAGCGGTTATGCCTTGGGAGTTTGTCATTCCTAGTCTTAGGGTAGCTTCGCAAGAAGGATGGAATGGTAACCCCTTAACCGAGCGTTTGTTTATCTTAGAAAAACTAGACGAAGAGAGACAGTTGGCTGTGCAAAATGCTCTTGTGGAAAAGGATAGGAGAAAGAAGTGGTTTGATCGCCATGTGAAGGACAAGGACATCAAAGTTGGTGATAAAGTCCTTATGTATGGAGTACGTAAAGAGAAGAAAAAGTTGAAATATGCTGGTAAAGGACCATATAGAGTATGTGAAATTACCCCACAAGGTACCCTTCGTGTGGAAACTCTTGATGGAGTTGAAACCATTGGATTCCTCAATGGGAGTAAATTCAAAAGATATTATGATCTTTTAAGCCAAGAAGAACTACGGGCCATTCATCAAAAGAAGGCCGCCAAAGCACAAACCGAGTTAAACAAGATACAAGCTCAAGCTGAGGCTAAGGAGCGACAACAACGTATAGGACAAAAACGAGAGGCTAACCTTGGGGTCACAAATGCATTCCACGTGGAAATCGAAGAGGATGGGTTGGACTCTGACACACCTCTACGATACCCCATTGAGTTAAATAGTGCCTATGGAAAAGTGCTATATAACGCCTTATTGGACACGGGTGCTAAATACAATCTGCTATCCTATGGGGTGTGGTGTCAGTTAGGGAAGCCACCTCTATCTGAGAGTATTATCCAAGTCAAGGGTGTCAACAAGAAAAAAACTACGGTTTTTGGAATCTGGCACACTTCTGTCAGTTATGACAATGGGGTTGTAGCTCAAGACTTTTTGGTCATGCCTACTGGAACTATGGAGGGTAATATAAACCTAGGCCGCACGTGGATGATAGCCACCAAATGCACTATTGATTGGGGGACTGGGGGTGTTACAACGCAAAAACCAACTCTTAGCCCTACCACTCAAGCCATAGTCCCTGAGATATTGCCCAAGGAAATAAAACCCAAGACATTGCATGTCCAGGAGGTTGAACCATACGTCCCTATAGCCCAACTCTCTAGAGCTTCAACTGATGTAGTTGAAAGAAAGCTTGAGACACACAAGACTCATCCTAAGGTAACAAAGAAAACATACAAGTGGGTCCCTAAAGCTTCCTTAGCGACCATAGCTAGTGCTAAAAAACAGAAGCCTTGTGAGAAACGTACCACTCGCTCCAAGAAAAATAAGAAAATGTTGCGATGGATCCCTAAACGACTATTGGAAGCCCAAGGCTACTATCAAGGAAATGATCAAATCTGGGTGCCAAAACGTAGATTGTACTCTTACCTGTCAGCTGACCCAAGTAAACCCAATCCTGTGGCTCCAAAACAAATTGAAAATCGCGGAAAGGAAAAAATCATGGAATGTTACACACCCGTTCTAGAGCTAGTTTGGGTACCAAAGAAAGAACGATTTGTTCCACCTAGCTCAGGAACAGGGAAATCAAATGAAGCTTCTTGCTCTTCATGTAGTTCCTATACGCAAATAGAAGCTTCGACACAACCTCCACTTACCACTGTACATATCCATACAAGCACGAAAGAGTTTGCACCTTCCGGGGTAAGTTCACCACCTACAACAACGTTGCAAATAAAATCATGGGAGAGTACCTTACCACCCTTGCAACTAGATGAAACGCATAGGGCGGTCGAAAACTATTGGTTAAAATCCTCACCTATTACCAACTAGAACAATTGGTTTCAAAGGGTGACAAGCTCATTTCAAACGGTATGATCTACCCAAGGAAGGGGGGAGTGTTTGCTGACAGTCATCATTCATTTGTTTCCCTCTCAACCTTTTTCCCTGACCTCTCAATCTCCGATCTTAGGGAATGTATATATATAGCCTTATACTCACAAAAAAACAAAAATAGTAAAGAGCAAGAGCGCCTAGCAATGAGAGAGCACCCTATCAGATCTTACATATAAGTCCAAATTCACCGTGTCAATTCAAGAAACACACAAAAGCAACTCTTATGTTTTAAAGGCCTAACCAAATCTATCTGTCTTGTCAGAAATGGCTACTTCACCAGAGGCATGCACTTCTATTTTTGATGAAAGGTACCCTTTGTCTTTTCCTCAAGTGTTCTACGTATGCTACCCTATACTTTCTTGCGAATGGGATTTGATAGAGAGCCTTGCATGTGAGAGAAATTTTGAGGAGTTAGAATGGTTGATACGTCTATGGCTAACTCGTGATCCCTACCCAGTAGCGAATGTGTCTCCAATGGCACATGCTTATTCTTTTGCACAAGATGTGTATCCACGCATCACGAGGTTCTTGATTAGCATGCTTGCACAAGAGGATGATGAAGAGGAACTAATAGAGACCGAGGAAGACTATGGCCTCACGGACAACGATTTTATTTATCTAGATGATGAGGATAGAGGCCTAGCCTTAGGGTGGCCACCCGGTTTATATAATATCCTCTTTCCTTGATTCTAAAAGGGGTGACAGATAGGTAGGTTAGGGGTCTAGATTGTGTTTTGAGTTTGTTTTTTAGGAGTTTTAATTTTTCCCACTGATGTGCCTCCTGGAGGTATTCCTTTTGTTTCCTAGTGTGTACAGGAGCGTGTTGCTATTGATAGGATTTGGACCTTCATGGAACCTTCAAATCAAGCACGACCATCAACACAAACAGGTGTTTCTTGTCCATTAGCATTGCCGTTATCTTTTTGCATCTATGATTGTCTGCTTTGATTGTGATTGGTAGCATAATATTCAGTACATTTGCTTAGTATCAAACATTTAATTCAATGTAATGTTTTGTCATAATCACTTGTCTAGGTTTAAAAATCAAGCAGTCCGACTAAGCTAGTTTGACCAAGTTAGGTGTTAGAGATCTTCTCTTAATACCATGGGGAATGCCTTCCTAATAAGCAATGGTTACTTAGGTTCTTAATCCGATTTAGGCAGCATTGTGTGAAATGTACTAGGGCTTTCTAGTGGGCTTAACCCTATTGACCTTTAGCTTAAGTATTATAAAGGGAGTTTACTAATGTGATGAGCCTGGGGAGTGTATCAGTGTTATATGACCCCCCAAAGTTACAAAATTTAAATGCTGAAAATGAACAAACAAAAAATCAAAGTGCTACAATGTAAAATTTTAAGCTGGAAGAGAAATCTCAGCTTGATTTGGTACTTCACTCACATGTATCGCCTATGGTACTAGAGCCCTAGAGGTTCCCAGTGTGGGCGCTTTTCCTTGAAAAGCAAAAAACCCAAGGCATACAAAATAAGCACACACATCATAATTGAATCAATGTGAAAAGACTTTGGGGGGTCAAAGAAAAAGTAATCAGTCAGGCGATGATTTCATGAGAAATTCCTTTTATGGTAGCTTAACTACAAGGTTTTCTAGATATAGCCTCTAGTCAGCCCTCGAACATGAATACTTGGCTCTCGCGATTAAACAACTTAATTGACCACAGATAATTAAGAAGCTTACCCATGGTATTAATATTCGATCTCTAGTGCCTTTCGACCGTCAAATTAGCGACCCCAGACTTGTTTAATTTTTTACCTTTACATCTGTTTATGCATTTGATTACATTGAAATTTAATGTTCATTGCTAACAAATTGTTTGAAATTCTTTTACCAATCAATTTGTCTACCTAAAACTGCATATGCTTTTTAAGAGAATGCAATTACTGTGCCAATGTTGTTTGATTTTGCAGTGACTAAAGAAGGCTAAGGAAATTCATCTCAAATGCTCTTCCACCTCGACGAACCAGCTTCAACTCAATAGCTTCCGAGGACGGAATCTACATCAGGAAGGGGGGCATGTTAACCCTCACGGCACACGGGCACCCCATCACCTACGATGGACGTGTATTATGTATTATTTAGAGTCAGGTACCGGGCTTGTCGGACCAATAGGAAAAGGGTAACTGGGACATTCAAGGGATTAGTTGGTTAAGCATGGGCGCCCAAGTGTGAATAGGGTGAGCTCCTATAAAAGCCAGCTAAACCTAATTTTTACTCATTCTCTCATTTGTGCAATAGAAGAGTGCTCTTGCTCCATCTCCATCTTCTTCTTCTTCACCTCCTCGTGTGTGTGTGTGTGTGAGAGAGAGAGAGAGAGGGAGAGTGTGTGTGCGATCGAGCATTACGAAGGCACGACGGCGGCGAAGCGGTTGAGCGCGGCACGACTGCAGCTTCTTCTTCATCGCGGCGAGGAATCCACCACAAAGGCGAGCGTAGAGCGGTGAGTGACACACCCTTTGTTCTCTTGAGCTTGCTAGTTTAGGCTTGTTGTGTGCTTGGAGCCTTTTGTGGCTCGCACGCGGTGTATCGGCAAGTCCCTTGCTTCGACAGTGCGGCAAGGAGCGCACAGGGAGTGACTGAAGCTTCTTGCCCCTTGAAGGCACTGTCTGCGGGTAGGACATCTCCCATCTCGTAGGATTGTATGCCTAGCTTGGTGGCTAACTCCATAGATATAAAATTGTGAGTAGAACCAGGGTCAAAGAGTATAAAGCATCATGTCTCTTACCCCAAGCATGGCATAGAGGAGATCCTTTGTGGTGAGTTTGGTGAGTTCCTCCTCTTGGATTTCAACCAAGCTCTAAGGATCTTGGCGGTTGTTCTTTTGGGGACAAGCGCGTACGCATGCCCTTGTTCGCCGCACTTGAAACACCGGTTATCCTTACGATAACGCTCAAGCTCTTTAGGAGAGAGTTTATTCTTACCTTGTAAACTCCCTTCTCTTAGCTTTGTTGGAGTTGCCCTTAGGAGACTTTTGGACATTGTCCTTCCCCTTAGGCTCATTGGAACTTTATTTTCCGGGGGCTTATTATTTCTTTTTGCCCCCGTTTGGAAATTGATTCGAGAGGTGACCATAGTGTGGTGTATTACGCCAATATGGTACGTGGTCTTTGGGAGTTGACATACTCCGCCATTTCTTCGGTTAAGCCGCACAAAATGTTGCTTTTTCTCTCCAAAATCCAACTTTTTGAAGACAGTGGATTTGAGTTGTAGGTCCCAAAACTTGTCTACATATTTGTGGATAGATTCATTGGAGAGAGCTTTAAGCTTCGCCATTGGTGAGTACTTTTCTTTGGCATCGGTGGCCAAAAACTGCTTCATAATGGAAGCTCTTAAAGCTTTCCATGTTCGTGGAGCTTCACCGTTGGCTCGTAGCTAGACACCATTGTCTAGCGGACTTTTCAAAGTGCATAGCTCATGGCGTAGCTTAGAGGACTCCGTGAAGCCCTCATCTCCAAACGCCGCATCGAATTGTTGGATAAAGGCCAAGACTTTGTCCGTAGCACCAAAGGTACCATCATAGGTAAGGAAAGAGATGCTCTTACCTCCCTCTTTGAATTTCTTCAACTTGGACGACCTCTTCCATGCGGCATAGGATTTCCTATGACCTCTTCTTTTTGATGGTTCAAAGGTTGCACCATCACTTTCTTCAGAAGGTGAAAAATTTGAAGAAGGTGGAGAAGAGGGTGACCTCCTTCTCTCCTTTTTCTTGTCTTGATCTTTGTCGTCTTCACCATAGCTTTCATAAGAGGAAGAGGATGAAGAAGATGGAGAAGAGGGTGTCCTCTTTCTCGCCTTTTTCTTCTCTTGCTTTTTATCATCCCTCTTTGAATTATGGCGTGGAGAAGAGTGTGATGGTCTTCTCCGCTTTGGTGGTGATGGAGAGCGTTTAGCCCGCCGTCTTCGTGGAGCCATCTCCGCCGAGGTGGCGGGAGATTCTCTTCTTTCTCGTTCCTTCAGTGGAGGCTCTTGAGTTCTCCTTTGGGAAGGAGATACATCATCAAGAAGTAAATTCTTGAGCCCTTCATAAGGATTCTCTTCTTCTTCCCGAATCGGAGAGAGACCTCTTTTGGTAGTCTCACAAGGAGGCTTCCTAGGTGTTCTCTCGTCATGGTGATGAGCTTGGAGAATCCCGTGAGCACGGAGCTGCCATTGCACTTCACTTTGGAGAGATGGATTGCCCATGGCTTGTTGAAGCCTAGAAACAAGATAGTTAACAAGCAATGAAGCATCATTACTAGCTTGCTCATGAGCAAAATCAAAGTTATCAACATTAATTTCACTCTCTTTACTATTGTCAGCCATTCTAACAACTTTTAGGTGTAAACTTTTTAGGTGTACTTTGGCACTTCAAGCCCTAGTTGCTACTCCTCTTTACCCCTTTAGAAAAAGAACTCAAGCTACTGTACCCGCGGCTCGAATACCATTAATTGCAAGGAATAGAAGAGAGGGTCTTTTGACACCAAAACAGCACCGGCTCCTGTCAAGCTTCTAATAGCTCAATAGTGGTTAACCGTACGCAAGCCTCGTAGGACTCCACTATTAACACCATAGCTCTCGACAGTGATGCCCCGTTAACTGCACGAAGGCAGGCGCACTGCAAGGCTGAAAAATCCCTATTCTACTTACTCACAAGCAATTAATAATACCAACCATTTGTAGCTAGCTTGAGGACCTCCCTTCTTGAGCAAGAAAAGAGAAACCTTGAGCTCTGATACCAATGTAACATTTAATGGCCTAATAACTTATGTGTAGCGGAAATTAGCATGAACATAGTGGGCATTTCATTAGAGTAGATTCCTAATGAGAATTACAGGAGTGCTTGGGTGGAGAGAGCAACAAAAAGCATAACACCTAGTTAGATAGCATCGACAATACTTTCAAAAGAGAGAGCAATTAAGCTATTGACAACATTTGAGGACCGGATTTTCATGGAGCCGGTCCCCCCTCCAAAAGGCTTTGTATTATGGTTTCTCCCATCAAGAGAGACATTGTACAATACAATTCTTTGTGTTCCTTCAAGACTAGCTAGTGCAATGAAGATGGAAACTTCATCCACTAAGCAAAACACTTAACAAACACAACTTGAATTATCCCCGTTCTCAGACCCAAGACCTCACACACCTTCGAAGATGGTGAGAGCTAGCAGGGTATGAGAGTAGATTGAGAGGAAGGAGTATCTTAAGAGAAAGATGTACATCTCCTCACATAATCACTCATATGTAGCATAGATTAGCTTAGTAATTAGCTTGGTAGAGGAGATGAGCATGCATTGAAGCTTGGTTCTTGGTTGGATTTGCATCCACATGCCAAGAGAGTGTTGATGTAGGCTTCTATCTCACAAGCTTGGAGTAGGTGATGAGTTCTCCATTAAAGCTTGGGAAGAGATAGTCTTCTCTTTCTTCACACATGAGCTTGTGTGAGTGTGTGTGTGATAATGCCTTGCAAAAATCAGCCCCCTCTCTCTCTTGGGCGAGCCCTCTTGCTAAATGCTCTTCCTGAAGCCTCATTGGCCCTCCCCAAGTCAAGCCAATTACAATTATACAGCATAAGTGATAGCCTTCTGACATGTGTTCCCCTTTCCCCTTTTGTGAGACCTTTAGGTAATTAAATAATTAAACTAAACTCTCATTGGACCCCTTTGCCTCCTGGCCAATAGGAATCAGGCAAGCCATGGGGCTCCTGAATGCTCATTGGACCCATTGGGAGACTGCCCAATAGTCTTCTAGGAGACTTAATTTTCATTGGTTTCTTTTATTAAATGTTTTTAAATTAATTAAACTAGATTTACTCTAGCTTAATTTTCATTGGTCCACTTCAAGGGTGATCCAATAGAAATTGGGCACACCTTGTGGGCATCTGGCCTAGGGAGCTGACATGTGTCCCTCATTCCCTTTGTGTAAAGGGAGCCTGTGTGTGTGTGTGGCTTTCTCTCTCATCCCCTACCTTTAGGGCTCGCCCCCTCCCATGTAGGGATGTGCAAAGACTTTTAGGGCACACACAAAGCATCCAATTTTCCCTAGGGTTGACCTTTGGACACAACCTTTGAATTTTGGAACCTTAGCATTTTGGAAGTCTTAATGGGCTGAACCTTAGGGTCTTTTTAGCCCATTGTTGAACATGGCTCTTTTGCAGATGGCCCCCCCTTTGGATCCCTATTTTCCCTCCTTTGGATCCCTACTGTGGTCGCTCTGCTAGCTTAACCAATATTCTAGCTTTTTCTCCCCTGGCCTTCCCCACATTAAATGATCAGTTTAATATGAGAAAATCATTTAGGAGAATTAGATATTGATTAATATGACATTACCTCTCTCTTGAAATCATAGTCGTCCTCGACTATGGTGTAGAGAAGATAAAGTATGTTCATGAGTCCTTTTCTTAGCGGGTAGAGGATCCCTATGTTACCCTGCGACATCATTCCACAATGGATGACTAGTCCATTTGGCGCTTGAGAGCTTGAGGCTGGCCCAAGCATGTCTGCACATTAGTCCTATCAATCTTCCATAGTAGAGTGACAAGCTCTACTTGGTGTTTGGGAGACGTCGTCTCCGCAAACTTGATCTAAGCATGCATACTACTTCATTTTTGTGCACAAATAAAGAAAAAGAGGGTCTTATAAGACAAACATTTTTTTCATTTTTAACATTTTGTACATTTGCTTACTCTTGGGAAGCATTGTAAGTATTGACAAGTTTTAGGTTATCCTTTAATTGTATGCCTTGCATCTATCTAGCATCTTCAAAAGGATAATTCTTAAACTTAATAAGATATCGTCGGATAGTCTTACCGCCTCTTAGTACCTTGTCTTCATGTCGGAGAATGGACTCGGGCTGCAGCACCTCTTCTTGGTCCTCGATCTCCGGTGGGTCTTCAATAGTTGGTTCTTGAGGTGGCTCTCCTTCGTAAGGCTTTAATAGGCTCACACCAAAAGCATTGTGTATGAGCCAATGATTGGGCAACTTGAGTTGATAGGCCATCTCATTGATTGGCCTAAGAATCTGAAAGGGACCATAGTACCTTTTTGCTAGTTTAGCATAGTACTTTTGGTGACCCGTAGGATTCTTGCCCGTTGTGTGCCTTAATCGAGCCTTGGGAAACTTTAACAAGACCCAATCATTTTCTTTAAAGGCTTGGGCTCTTCTGTGCTTGTCAGCAGCAGCCTTTTGCCTTTTCTCTGAGATACAGATAGCATCGTTAATCTTTTGGAAAGATTCTTGTAGGTCTCGGCTATACTCATGTGCAGCGAAGATCTTCCCATGTACCTTAAGTAGCAAGGGACTTTTTGATCTTCCCTCAATTACCTCGAAAGGTGCTTTTCCTGTGGAAGTATGTACAGTGTTATTGTAAGCATACTCCACTAAGGGTAAGTACTTCTCCCATTGGGATCTTTGATCTACTTCCGTTACATAGGCTTTTAGTAGATCGAGAATTGTTAGGTTAGCTATTTCACTTTGGCCATCCGTTTGTGGATGATAGGCCGAAGAGAAATTTAGCCTTGTCCCTAAATTCTCAAAGAGACCCTTCCAGAAATTACTGGTCATTCTAGGATCTCTATCCGACACTATGGACATTGGCAAGCCATGGTATTTGAAAATTTGTGAAATGAAGAGGGTTGCCATTTGATGGGCTTTGATAGTCTTTTTGACAAGTATAAAATGAGCTTGTTTACTGAACCTGTCTACTATCGTCCATATTCTCGTATTCCCATGGATAGACTTAGGCAATCCAAAGATAAAATCCATGGATATGCTCTCCCATGGTGAATTAGGGATTGGCAAGGGTTGAAGCAATCCAGGTTGCTTCCCTCTATCAAATTTTGTCTTTTGACATACCACACATTTAGAAACATACTCTTGTATGTTCACCTTCATGGTAGGCCAATAGAAATATGTTTCAATTCCCTTTAAGGTAGACTGAATCCCTCTATGCCCCGCATACGGGGGAGCATGAGATTCATACATTACTTTCTCACGCAGGGAGTTAGTAACGCATAGTCTATTGCCATAGAGAAGATAACCATCTTGTAAAGTAAATGGTTCTTCTTTCTTCCCTAATGTAAGGGCTGAAATCACATCTCTAAAATCGGGATCAATAGCATACTCATCTATCATTGAAGATAGATCATTGTGAGTTGCTATGGAAACCGCATTCACTCTCGGCCGTCTTGAGAGTGCATCGGCTACTTGATTATGCTTGCCAGCAATGTGAGCAATATGAAAATGAAATTGCGAAAGGAAATTTTCCCACCTCATTTGTTTGTCGGAGAGCTTGGTCTGCGTCATGAAGTACTTAAGACTTTGGTGATCCGTTCGCAGAATGAAAGGAGTCCCTAATAAATAGTGCTTCCATGAGTCTAAGGCATGTAGAACTACAAGGAGTTCCTTTTCGTATATGCCTAGATCTTGCTCAATAGGGTCGAGCCTTCGGCTCTCATAGCCTATGGCGTGCCCTTCTTGGAGCAAAACAGCTCCAAGGCAATCACCACAAGCATCACATTGGACCTCAAATGGTTTTGAGAGATCCGGTAGTGTAAGCATAGGTTGAGAGATAAGCTTTTCAAAAGCATTGTTCTCCTTAGCAGACCATGTATACCTAACGCTTTTCTTTGTTATGTCATGTAATGGTCCCGCAATTTGTGAGAACTTTTCTATGAAGCGTCTATAGTATGCGCACATACCTATAAAGCTTCTTAGTTCATGAAGATTCCTTGATTTAGGCCATCCTTTTATTACCTCTAACTTGGATGGATCCATTTGGATGCCATCTTGAGAGATAATGTGACCTAAATACTGAATCTCTTGCAAGAAAAATTCACTTTTCTTTCGATTAACATAAAGTTTATTCTCTCTTAAAACTTGAAATATTACCTGGAGGTGTTGCTTGTGTTCCTCCAATGAATTAGAGTAGATGATAATATCATCAAAGAACACTCCAGTGAAGGTTCGATGAGGCCTGAACAGCTTCTCCATCAAGCAGTTGAATGTGGCTGGTGCATTGGTCAAGCCAAAAGGCATGACAATGTATTCGTAAAGACCAAATGTAGTGCGAAACGCGGTCTTTACAATGTCTTGATCAACTATCCTTATTTGATGATAGCCACTCTTTAGGTCAACCCTACTGAAGTAGGTCGATCCTTGTAGCTTATCAAATAGGTCTTCTACCCGTGGAACGGGAAACCTATTCTTGATAGTGATCCTATTTAGTGCTCTATAGTCGACACACATACGATATGTGCCGTCTTTCTTTTGCACTAATAGCACAAGTGAGAAAAATGGAGATGAGCTAGGCCTAACCATGCCCTTCTCAACTAAGTCATGCACTTGCCGCATAATCTCCTCTTGTTGAGCTTGAGAAACTCTATAAGGAGGTTTATTAGGCGGTGAACTTCCTGGAAGAAGTTCAATTGCATGGTCATCATTACCTCGTTTAGGAGGTAGCTCACAAGGGATGTCGTCAATAAAAACATCTTGAAACCCCTTGAGAAAATTGGATAGCTCTAATTCCTTTTGGTTGCTTTTATTTTCTTTTGCTAAAGCATTAGGTTCATTTTGAGAGTCTTTAACAAAAATCATGTACACGGAAATAGAGCTCTTTATTGACTTGTTGAAAGCTGGTGTATGTACAATGGGGATGGTGTTACCCATTTCCTTAGCATCTATATACATGTCTTTTTCCCTGAACTTAAAGGAGATTCTCCTTTCAGGAAATTTAACATCGCCAGCTAGGAGGTCAAACCATGGTGCCCCTAGGATTACATCCTCATGCTTGAGAGGAGAGATAAAGAAGTCCCCTTTGTCCACATAGCCTTGGACATGAAGCCTCAATTTCCCAATTAAGGGAGTGACTGAACCTTCTTGCCCGTTGAAGGCACTGTCTGCGGGTAGGACATCTCCCATCTCGTAGGATTGTATGCCTAGCTTGGTGGCTAACTCCATAGATATAAAATTGTGAGTAGAACCAGGGTCAAAGAGTATAAAAGCATCATGTTCTCTTACCTTTCCCCAAGCATGGCATAGAGGAGATCCTTTGTGGTGAGTTTGGTGAGTCTCCTCCTCTTGGATTTCAACCAAGGAAGCTCTAGGAGGATCTTGGCGGTTGTTCTTTTGGGGACAAGCGCGGTACGCATGCCCTTGTTCGCCGCACTTGAAACACCGGCTATCCTTACGATAAGGCTCAAGCTCTCCAGGAGAGAGTTTATTCTTACCTTTGTAAACTCCCTTCTCTTTAGCTTTGTTGGAGTTGCCCTTAGGAGACTTTTGGACATTGTCCTTCCCCTTAGGCTCATTGGAATCTTTATTTTCCGGGGGCTTATTATTTCTTTTTGCCCCCGTTTGGAAATTGATTCGAGAGGCGACCATAGTGTGGTGTATTACCGCCGATATGGTACGTGGTCTTTGGGAGTTGACATACTCCGCCATTTCTTCGGTTATGCCCGCACAAAATTGTTGCTTTTGCTCTCCAAAATCCAACTTTTTGAAGACAGTGGCTTTGAGTTGTAGGTCCCAAAACTTGTCTACATATTTGTGGATAGATTCATTGGGAGAGAGCTTTAAGCTTCGCCATTGGGTGAGTACTTTGTCTTTGGCATCGGTGGCCAAAAACTGCTTCATAATGGAAGCTCTTAAAGCTTTCCATGTTCGTGGAGCTTCACCTATGGCTCATAGGCTAGACCACCATTGTCTGGAGGACTTTTCAAAGTGCATAGCTACATGGCGTAGCTTAGAGGACTTCGTGAAGCCTTCATCTCCAAACGCCGCATCGAATTGTTGGATAAAGGCCAAGACTTTGTCCGTAGCACCAAAGGTACCATCATAGGTAAGGAAAGAGATGCTCTTACCTCCCTCTTTGAATTTCTTCAACTTGGACGACCTCTTCCATGCGGCATAGGATTTCCTATGACCTCTTCTTTTTGATGGTTCAAAGGTTGCACCATCACTTTCTTCAGAAGGTGAAAAATTTGAAGAAGGTGGAGAAGAGGGTGACCTCCTTCTCTCCTTTTTCTTGTCTTGATCTTTGTCGTCTTCACCATAGCTTTCATAAGAGGAAGAGGATGAAGAAGATGGAGAAGAGGGTGTCCTCTTTCTCGCCTTTTTCTTCTCTTGCTTTTTATCATCCCTCTTTGAATTATGGCGTGGAGAAGAGTGTGATGGTCTTCTCCGCTTTGGTGGTGATGGAGAGCGTTTAGCCCGCCGTCTTCATGGAGCCATCTCCGCCGAGGTGGCGGGAGATTCTCTTCTTTCTCGTTCCTTCAGTGGAGGCTCTTGAGTTCTCCTTTGGGAAGGAGATACATCATCAAGAAGTAAATTCTTGAGCCCTTCATAAGGATTCTCTTCTTCTTCCCGAATCGGAGAGAGACCTCTTTTGGTAGTCTCACAAGGAGGCTTCCTAGATGTTCTCTCGTCATGGTGATGAGCTTGGAGAATCCCGTGAGCACGGAGCTGCCGTTGCACTTCACTTTGGAGAGATGGATTGCCCATGGCTTGTTGAAGCCTAGAAACAAGATAGTTAACAAGCATTGAAGCATCATTAGTAGCTTTCTCATGAGCAAAATCAAAGTTATCAACATTAATTTCACTCTCTTTACTATTGTCAGCCATTCTAACAACTTTTAGGTGTAAACTTTTTAGGAGTACTTTGGCACTTCAAGCCCTAGTTGCTACTCCTCTTTACCCCTTTAGAAAAAGAACTCAAGCTACTGTACCCGCGGCTTGAATACCATTAATTGCAAGGAATAGAAGAGAGGGTCTTTCGACACCAAAACAGCACCGGCTCCTGTCAAGCTTCTAATAGCTCAATAGTGGTTAAGCCGTAGGCAATCCCCATAGGACTCCACTATTAAGACCATAGCTCTCGACGGTGATGCCCCGTTATCTGCATGAAGGCAGGCGCACTGCAAGGCTGAAAATTCCCTATTCTACTTACTCACAAGCAATTAATAATACCAACCATTTGTAGCTAGCTTGAGGACCTCCCTTCTTGAGCAAGAAAAGAGAAACCTTGAGCTCTGATACCAATGTAACATTTAATGGCCTAATAACTTATGTGTCGCGGAAATTAGCATGAACATAGTGGGCATTTCATTAGAGTAGATTCCTAATGAGAATTACAAGAGTGCTTGGGTGGAGAGAGCAACAAAAAGCATAACACCTGGTTAGATAGCATCGGCAATACTTTCAAAAGAGAGAGCAATTAAGCTATTGACAACATTTGAGGACCGGATTTTCATGGAGCCGGTTCCCCCTCCAAAAGGATTTGTATTATGGTTTCTCCCATCAAGAGAGACATTGTACAATACAATTCTTTGTGTTCCTTCAAGACTAGCTAGCGCAATGAAGATGGAAACTTCATCCACTAAGCAAAACACTTAACAAACACAACTTGAATTATCCCCGTTCTCAGACCCAAGACCTCACACACCTTCGAAGATGGTGAGAGCTAGCAGGGTATGAGAGTAGATTGAGAGGAAGGAGTATCTTAAGAGAAAGATGTACATCTCCTCACATAATCACTCATATGTAGCATAGCTTAGCTTAGTAATTAGCTTGGTAGAGGAGATGAGCATGCATTGAAGCTTGGTTCTTGGTTGGATTTGCATCCACATGCCAAGAGAGTGTTGATGTAGGCTTCTATCTCACAAGCTTGGAGTAGGTGATGAGTTCTCCATTAAAGCTTGGGAAGAGATAGTCTTCTCTTTCTTCACACATGAGCTTGTGTGAGTGTGTGTGTGATAATGCCTTGCAAAAATCAGCCCCCTCTCTCTCTTGGGCGAGCCCTCTTGCTAAATGCTCTTCCTGAAGCCTCATTGGCCCTCCCCAAGTCAAGCCAATTACAATTATACAGCATAAGTGATAGCCTTCTGACATGTGTCCCCCTTTCCCCTTTTGTGAGAGCTTTAGGTAATTAAATAATTAAACTAAAATCTCATTGGACCCCTTTTCCTCCTGGCCAATAGGAATCAGGCAAGCCATGGGGCTCCTGAATGCTCATTGGACCCATTGGGAGACTGCCCAATAGTCTTCTAGGAGACTTAATTTTCATTGGTTTCTTTTATTAAATGTTTTTAAATTAATTAAACTAGATTTACTCTAGCTTAATTTTCATTGGTCCACTTCAAGGGTGATCCAATAGAAATTGGGCACACCTTGTGGGCATCTGGCCTAGGGAGCTGACATGTGTCCCTCATTCCCTTTGTGTAAAGGGAGCCTGTGTGTGTGTGTGTGGCTTTCTCTCTCATCCCCTACCTTTAGGGCTCGCCCCCTCCCATGTAGGGATGTGCAAAGACTTTTAGGGCACACACAAAGCATCCAATTTTCCCTAGGGTTGACCTTTGGACACAACCTTTGAATTTTGGAACCTTAGCATTTTGGAAGTCTTAATGGGCTGAACCTTAGGGTCTTTTTAGCCCATTGTTGAACATGGCTCTTTTGCAGATGGCCCCCCCTTTGGATCCCTATTTTCCCTCCTTTGGATCCCTACTATGGTCGCTCTGCTAGCTTAACCAATATTCTAGCTTTTTCTCCCCTGGCCTTCCCCACATTAAATGATCAGTTTAATATGAGAAAATCATTTAGGAGAATTAGATATTGATTATTATGACAAAAAGTTTGCCCACCTCATTTGTTTGTCGGAGAGCTTGGTCTGCGTCATGAAGTACTTAAGACTTTGGTGATCCGTTCGCAGAATGAAAGGAGTCCCCAATAAATAGTGCTTCCATGAGTCTAAGGCATGTAGAGCTACGAGGAATTGCTTTTCATATATGCCTATAGTTTGCTCAATGGGTCGAGCCTTTGACTTTCATAGCCTATGGCGTGCCCTTCTTGGATCAAAACAGCTCCAAGGCAATCACCACAAGCGTCACATTGGACCTCAAATGGCTTTGAGAGATCTGGTAGTGTAAGCACAAGTTGAGAGATAAGATATTCTTTAAGCTTTTCAAAAGCATTGTTCTACTTGGCAGACCATGTATACCTAACGTTTTTCTTTGTTAGGTCATATAATGGTCCTGCTATTAGTAAGAACTTTTCTATGAAGCGTTTATATTATGCACACATACCTATAAAGCTTCCTAGCTCATGAAGATTCCTTGGTTTAGGCCATCCTTTTATTACCTCTAACTTTGATGGATCCATTTGGATGCCATCTTGAGAGATAATGTGACCTAAATACTGAATCTCTTGTAAGAAAAATTCACTTTTCTTTTTATTAACATAAATTTTATTCTCTCTTAAGACTTGAAATATTACCTGGAGGTGTTGCTTATGTTTGTCTAATGAATTAGAGTAGATGATGATATCATCAAAGAACACTCCAATAAAGTTTTGGTGAGGCATGAATAGCTTCTCCATCAAGTGGTTGAATGTGGCTTGTGCATTGGTCAAGCCAAAAGGCATGACAATGTATTTGTAAATACCAAACATAGTGCAAAATGTGGTCTTTACAATGTATTGATTAACTATCCTTATTTGATGATAGCCACTTTTTAGGTCAATCCTACTGAAGTGGGTGGACCCTTGTAGCTTATCAAATAGGTCTTCTACCCGTGGAACAGGAAACCTATTCTTGATAGTTATCCTGTTTAGTGCTCTATAGTCGACACACATGCGATATGTGTCATCTTTCTTTTGCACTAGTAGCACAGGAGAACAAAATGGAGATGAGCTAGGCCTAACCATGCCCTTCTCAACTAACTCATGCACTTGCCGCATAATCTCCTCTTGTTGAGCTTGAGAAACTCTATAAGGAGGTTTGTTAGGCGATGAACTTCCTGAAAGAAGTTCAATTGCATGGGCATCATTGCCTCATTTATGAGGTAGCTCACAAGGGATGTCGTCAATAAAGACATCTTGAAACCCCTTGAGAAAATTGGATAACTCTAATTCCTTTTGGTTGTGTATATTTTCTTTCGCTAAAACATTAGGTTCATTTTGAGAGTCTTTAACAAAAATCATGTACATAGAAATAGAGCTCTTTATTGACTTATTGAAAGCTTGCGTATGTACAATGGGTATGGTGTTACCCATTTTCTTGGCATCTATGTACACATCTTTTTCCCTGAACCTAAAGGAGATTATCCTTTTAGGGAATTTAACATTGGCAGCCATGTGATCAAACCATGGTGCCCCTAGGATTACATCCTCATGCTTGAGAGGAGAGATAAAGAAGTCCTCCTTGTCCACATATCTATGGACATGGAACCTCAATTTCCCGATTAAGGGAGTGGCTGAAGCTTCTTGCCCCTTGAAAGCACCGTCTGCAGGTAGGACATCTTCCATATCGTAGGCTTGTATGCGTAGCTTGGTGGCCAACTCTATGGATATAAAATTGTGAGTAGAACCAGGGTCAAAGAGAATAAAAACATCATGTTCTCTTACCTTTCCCCAAGCATGGCATAGAGGAGATCCTTTGTGGTGAATTTCCTCCTCTTGGACTTCGACCAAGGTACCTCTAGGAGGTTCATGGCAGGTGTTATTTCGGGGACAAGCGCGGTACCCATCCCCTTGCTCGCCGCACTTGAAACAACACTTATCCTTGCGATAACGCTTAAGCTCTTCACGAGAGAGTTTATTTTTGCCTTTGTAAACTCCCTTCTATTCAGCATTGTTGGAGTTGCCCTTAGGAGACTTCTGGACATTGTCCTTCCCCTTAGGCTCATTGGAACCCTTGTTTTTCGTGGGCTTAGAGTTTCTTTTAGCCCCCGTTTGGAAATTGATTCAAGAAGCCACCGTAGTATGGTGTATAACCGCCGATATGGTGCATGGCCTTTGGATGTTGACATACTCCACCATTTCTTCAGTTAAGCCCGCACAAAATTGTTGCTTTTGCTCTCCAAAATCCAACTTCTTGAAGATAGTGGATTTGAGTTGTAAGTCCCAAAACTTGTCTACATATTTGTGAATGGATTCATAGGGAGAGAGATTCAAGCTTCGCCATTCGGTGAGTACTTTGTCTTTGGCATCGGTGGCCAAAAACTGCTTCATAATGGAAGCTCTTAAAGCTTTCCATGTTTGTGGAGCTTTACCGTTGGCCCGTAGGCTAGACCACCATTGTCTGGAGGACTTTTGAAAATGCATAGCTACATGGCGTAGCTTAGAGTACTCCGTGAAGCCCTCATCTCCAAACGCTGCATCGAACTGTTGGATAAAGGCCAAGACTTTGTCCGTAGCACCAAAGTGCCATCGTAGGTAAGGAAAGAGATGCTCTTCTCTCCCTCTTTGAACTTCTTGAGCTTGGACGACCTCTTCCATGCGGCATAGGATTTACTATGGCCTCTTCTTTTTTATGGTTCAAAAGTTGCACCATCACTTTCTTCAGAAGATGAAGAATTTGAGGAAGGTGGAGAAGAGGGTGACCTCTTTCTCGCCTTTTTCTTGCCTTGATCTTCTTGGTCTTCACCATCACTTTCATAAGAGGAAGAGGATGAAGAAGATGGAGAAGATGGTGTCCTCTTTCTTGCCTTTTTCTTCTCTTGCTTTTTATCATCCCTATTTGAACTATGGTGTGGAGAAGTGTGCAATGGTCTTCTTCGTTTTGGAGGTGATGGAGAGCGTTTAGCCCGCCATCTTCGTGGAGCCATCTCCACCGAGGTGGACGGAGACTAACTTCTTTCTCATGCCTTCGGTGGAGGCTCTTGAATTCTCCTTTGAGAAGGAGATGTGTCATCAAGGAGCAAATTTTTTAGCCCTTCATATGGATCCTCTTCTTCTTCTCAAACCGGAGAGGCCTCTTTTGGAAGTCTCGCAAGGAGGCTTCCTAGGTGCTCTCTCATCATGGTGTGGAGCTTAGAGAATCCCATGAGCACGAAGCTGTTGTTGCACTTCACTTTGGAGGGATGGATTACCCATAGCTTGTTGAAGCCTAGAAATAAGGTAGTTAACAAGCATAGCGACATCATTAGTAGCCCCGTAGGAATCCACTATTAATACCATAGCTCTCGACGGTGATGCCCCGTTATCTGCACGAAGGCAGGCGCACTGCAAGGCTGAAAAATCCCTATTCTACTTACTCACAAGCAATTAATAATACCAACCATTTGTAGCTAGCTTGAGGACCTCCCTTCTTGAGCAAGAAAAGAGAAACCTTGAGCTCTGATACCAATGTAACATTTAATGGCCTAATAACTTATGTGTAGCGGAAATTAGCATGAACATAGTGGGCATTTCATTAGAGTAGATTCCTAATGAGAACTACAAGAGTGCTTGGGTGGAGAGAGCAACAAAAAGCATAACACCTAGTTAGATAGCATCGACAATACTTTCAAAAGAGAGAGCAATTAAGCTATTGACAACAGTTTTCATAAAATCTAATAACTAACCAACCCAAATGATTTTCTCATATTAAATTGATCACTTAATGTGGGAGAATAAACGGGAACAAGTGTTAAGATATAGATATGTGCTTATAGATCTATCTCAACACGGGGCCAATGGTAAAGGGGCCCAAAAGGGAGATGGTCTATCAAAGAGCAAGGCTAACCAATGGAGCATAAGACCTTAGGGTTAGCTTCATTGAAGACCTCCAATAAAAGTGTGTAAAAGTCCTTTTGACCTTAAGTAAGCTAGGGCTGAGCTTGAGGTGGGAACCCGTCCCAAGCTCGAGGTGCTTGTCCTGCTTGAGGTGCTTGTCGTGCTTGAGGTGTTTGTCATGCTTGAGGTGCTTGATTAAGATGTTTGAGGTGCTTGACTGGCTCCATGCTTGAGGTGCTTCACTTGCTACATGATTAAGGTACTTGAGGTGCCTTGAGAAGCTTGCCCGAGATGCTTGTGGGAACACCCCCTAGTTCAAGTGCTTTGTCATGCTTGGTGAGTAAGGTGCTTGATCACCTAAAGTCAAAAGCATTCCTACAAGAGGGGGGGCGAGCCCTTTTCCTAGGAGCTAGAGAGAGAACACCCACTCACACACACAAGGGAAGCCCCAACTTGAAGAGGCAGCAAGGACACATGTCAGGCCCCTACCCATGTTACCTTCATGTGTTGCTTGAAGCCTATTGGCTAAGCTTCAAAGGGGTCCAATGATAAATTACTTGAATTATCTAATTGATTTTGCATTTATCAAGTCCTCTCTCTCAAAGGGGAAAGGGGGACACTTGTCCCAAGGCTACCCATGTTGCTTGTAATGACTCCTGCTTGTGATTGGCTAGGCCGGGAGGGGTCCAATGAGCTTCAAGCATGAGCTACAAGGGGGGGTCGACCCAAGCTAGCTAGGGGCTTGCTTGAGGGGTATACTCACCCACACACACTCACAATCACTCTCATTGTGTGCTATGCAAAGTGCAAGAGCTCCCTCTCCAAGCAAGTAGAGGTTGAGAGCCTACACCAACACTCTTGGCTATGGAGTGCAAATCCAACCAAGAGCCATGCTTCAATGCTTGAGCTTGTCATCTCCTTCTTCTTCATTACTATGCTATTATATATGCTAGCAACAAGAGTATGATAAGTGAGGAACTAGTTCTTTCTCCTATGAAATGTTTCTTCTTCCTCTTCCCTACCCTCATTCCCTGCTAGCTCTCTCCACCTTCGAAGGTGTTTGAGGTCTTGGGACTGAGGCTTGGGACAATTAAAGCTTTCTTCAAGTTCATGTTATGCTATGATTGTGATGCATGAAGCTTTCCATCTTCATTGCATCACCTAGGACATAAGGAACACAAAGAATGTATTGTAACAAGTCTCTCTTAATGGGAGAAATCATAATACAAATGCCTATTGGAGGGGGGACCGGCTCCACATAAATCCGGTCCTCAACTGTTGTCATGTTCTCTAAACTCTCTCTCTTGCAAAAGTATTGTTCATGCCAAGTTAACTAATTGCTATGATTATGTTGCTATCTTCAATTATGTCTACCCGCTATGCTCACAAAGTTATTTCTCGAAAGTATTCTCATTAATTTCCATTATTCTCAAGATTGAATAGGCTAATTCCATTACATTGGTATCAGATCATTTGGTTTCTCTTTTCTTGCTTAAGAAGAGAGGTCCTTAAGTAGCCTATAAATGGTTGATGTTGTTAATTATAATAGGGTAAGTGGAACTGGGATCTAATATCGGTTTTGTTAAGCCCACTATGTGGGGGATGGTGCACACCTTGAGAGCTTTGGACTTAATAATGGAGTCTTTTTAGACTTGCCTACGGCTTTACCATTATTGAGCCATAAGAAGTCCGAAAGGAGCTAGCCCTTGGCAACTCTGCTATGTTAGACCTACTCCTCTACTCTCTATAATTAACCACTTTGAGCCGTGGGTGTAGATACTTAAGAGCCAATTTTCAAAGGCTAAGAGGAGTGGCAACTAAGGTTTTGAATTGCCAAAGCATACACTAAGTACATACATAAAATTTTGTTAACATGGCTGACAATAATCAAGAGAGTAGAATGAACATTGATAGCTTTGATTTTGCACATGAAGGTGCTAATGATGATGCTCCCATGTTTGTGAATTACCTTGTGACTAGGTTGCAACAAGCTATGGGCAACCCTACCTTGCAAGCCGAAGTTACTCAACAACTTCGTGCCTATGGAATTTTCCTTCCTCTCCAAGAGGAGAGAGAGCTTAGGAGGCCTCTTGAAGAGACCCCCAAAAGAAGACTCTCTCCCATTCGAGAGGAGGAATCCAAAGAGAAAGAAAGCAATGAAAGTCTAAGTTCTTCTGAAGATGTGGCTCCACGAAGAAGGCGGTCTAGACGATCGCCTACTCCTTCCAAAAGGAAAAGAGCAACCCATAGTCCTTCTCGTCATCACTCTAAAAGGCAAGAGAGGAAACAAAGGAAGAAAAGGGCTAGGAAGAGGTCACCCTCTTCTCCTTCTTCTTCACCTTCCTCCTCTTCCGATGAAAGTTATGGCTATTCTCCTAGAGAATACAAGAGGGGAGGACATCGCAAATCATTTTCTGCATGGCGAAGGTCACAAAAGCTAAAGAAATTCAAGGAGGGAGGAAAGAGTATCTCTTTTCTGACATACGATGGCACCTTTGGTGCTACCGACAAAGTCTTGGCCTTCATCCAGCAATTTGACGCGGCCTTTGGGGACGAGGGCTTCACAGAGTCCTCCAAGCTACGTCATGTAGCTATGCACTTCCAAAAATCAGCTCGTCAATGGTGGGCTAGCCTTCGTGGCAATGGAGAAGCCCCAAAGACATGGAAAACTCTACGAGTTTCCATCATGAAGCAATTTCTGCCAAGCGATACTAAAGATAAAGTTCTTACCGAATGGCGCGGCTTGAAGCTTCTCTCTCATGAGTCTATCAACAAGTATGTAGACAAGTTTTGGGATTTACATCTCAAAGCTACCGTCTTTCAAAAGATAGACTTTGCCGAGCAAAGACAGCAATTCTGTGCAGGATTACCTGAAGAGATGGCCGAATACATCAACTCTCAATGGCCCGGTACTATTACCGAACCACCACACCATGGTTGCTTCACGCATCAATTTCCATCGAGGGGCTAGACGTAATGTCAAGCCCATGGAAAACAAAGATAAAAATGATGCAAAGGGGAAATCCAATGCTCAAAATAATTCCCAAGGCACTTCCAACAACAACAACAATCGGTCCAAGGAGAAGGGAGTTTACAAAGGTAAAAACAAACTCTCTCCTGAAGAGCTTGAAGCTTTTCGCAAGGACCATAAGTGTTTCAAGTGTGGAGAGCAAGGACATGGCTATCGTTCTTGCCCCAAGAAGAATACTCGCAATGAGACTCCTAGAGCTTCCACCATCGAAGCTCCAAAAGAGGATGCTCATTGCAAAGGATCATCACTCTCCTATGCTTGGGGAAAGGTAAGAGAGCATGATGCCTTCATCTTGTTTGACCCTGGATCTACTCTTAACTTCATATCAATAGAGTTGGCCACCAAGTTGGGCATTCAAGCTTTTGAGATGGGAGATATAGTAGTCGCTGATGCCGCTTTCAAGGGACAACAAGCCTTCGTTACTCCCTTGATTGGGAAGTTGAGGCTTCCTGTCCAAAGCTATGTCGACAAAGAAGACTTCTTCATCTCTCCTCTCCAACATCAGGATGTTATCCTAGGGGCACCATGGTTTGATCGCATGGCTGCCAACATGAAGTTCCCTGAAAGGAGAATTTACTTCACTTACAGGGGAAAGAACATGTATATAGATGCTAGTGAGCGTGGTCGCACTATTCCACTTGTAAATCCTCTTTCTTTTGATAAATCAATGAAGAGCTCAGTTTCTGCGTACATGATTTATGTCAAAGAGTCTCTAAAAGCTAATAATGCTTCATCAAATGAAAATGATAGGAATCAAGAAGAGTTAGACTTGTCTACTTTTCTAAAAGGATTCCAAGATGTGTTCATCGATGATATCCCTATGGACCTACCTCCAAAACGAGGGGATGATGACCATCGTATTGAGCTCCTTCCAGGAAGCTCACCGCCTAACAAACCTCCTTATCGAGTCTCACAAGCTTAACAGGAGGAGATTATGAGGCAAGTACAGGAATTGGTAGACAAAGGGATGGTGAGGCCTAGTTCCTCTCCCTTTTGTTCTCCAGTCCTTTTAGTGCAAAAGAAAGATGGTACATACCATATGTGTGTGGACTATCGAGCACTAAACCATATCACTATCAAAAACAGATTTCCCGTACCCCGGGTAGAAGATCTGTTTGATAAGCTACAAGGCTCTACCTACTTCAGTAGGATTGACCTTAAGAGTGGCTATCATCAAATAAGGATAGTGGATGAAGATATCTTAAAGACCGCGTTTCGCACAACGTTTGGTCTTTATGAATATCTAGTCATGCCTTTTGGCTTGACTAATGCACCAGCTACGTTCAATCGTTTGATGGAGAAAATTTTTAGACCATATCAAAAATTCACTGGAGTGTTCTTTGATGATATCATCATCTACTCCAAGTCTTTGGAGGAACATAAGCAGCATCTCCAAGTGATTTTTCAAGCATTGAGGGAGAACAAGCTTTATCTCAACCAAAAGAAAAGCGAATTCTTCCTTCAAGAGATTCAATACTTAGGTCATATTATCTCTCAAGATGGTATCCAAATGGATCCATCAAAGTTAGAAGTAATAAAAGCATGGCCTAACCCAAGAAATCTACATGAGCTAAGAAGCTTTATTGGTATGTGTGCATACTATAGACGCTTCATAGCAAAATTCTCTCAAGTAGCAGGACCACTATACGACTTAACCAAGAAGAACGTTAAGTTTGTATGGACTGCTAAGGAGCAAAATGCTTTTGAAAAACTCAAAGAAAAGCTTACTTCCCAACCAGTCCTCGTGCTTCCGGATCTCTCAAAGCCATTTGAGGTCCAATGTGATGCTTGTGGTGATTGCCTTGGAGCGGTTTTGCTTGAAGAAGGGCATGCCATAGCATATGGGAGCCGAAGGCTCAATGGTGATGAACGAGTCTTGGGCATTTATGAGAAAGAGCTTTTAGCTGTTCTACATGCCCTAGACACATGGAAGCACTACCTATTGGGGACTCCATTTATCCTAAGAACCGACCACCAAAGTCTCAAGTATTTCATGACGCAAACCAAGCTTTTCGATAAACAAATGAGGTGGGCAAATTTTCTTTCGCAATTTAATTTCCATATTGATCACATAGCTGGTAAGCACAATCAAGTTGCCGATGCACTTTCACGACGACCAAAAGTTAATGCGGTGTCTATAGCTACTCACAATGATCTATCCTCTATGATATATGAGTATGCTACTGACCCTGACTTTAGAGACATACTGTCAGCCCTTGCTTTGGGGAAGAAAGAGGAACCATTCACCTTGCAGGATGGTTATCTTCTCCACGGCAATAGGCTATGTGTTACTCATTCCCTTCGTGAGAAGGTTATGTATGAATCCCATGCTCCTCCATATGCAGGGCATAGAGGTATTCAACCTACTCTCCGAGGAGTAGAGACGTATTTCTATTGGCCTACCATGAAAGTGGACATACAAGAGTATGTTTCAAAATGTGTAGTATGCCAAAAGACCAAGTATGATAGAGGGAAGCAACCTGGATTACTCCAGCCATTGCCTATTCCAAATTCACCATGGGAGAGTATATCCATGGATTTTATCTTTGGATTGCCCAAGTCTATCCATGGGAATACAGGAATATGGACAATAGTCGACAGGTTTAGCAAGCAAGCACATTTCATTCCTGTCAAAAAGACTATTAAGGCACACCAAATGGCAACTCTCTTCATATCTCAGATTTTCAAGCACCATGGATTACCCACATCCATCGTGTCAGATAGAGATCCTAGAATGACCAGTAATTTCTGGAAAGGTCTCTTTGAAAATCTAGGAACAAGATTGAATTTCTCTTCAGCCTATCACCCACAAACGGATGGCCAAAGTGAGATAGCCAATCTTACGATACTCGATCTACTTAAAACTTATGTTACCGAAGTAGATCAACGCTCACAATGGGAAAAGTATTTACCGCTAGTAGAGTATGCCTACAATAATACTGTACATACTTCTACCGGGAAAGCACCTTTCGAGATCATAGAGGGAAGACCTAAAAGTCCCTTGCTATTGAAAGTACATGGGAAGATCTTCGCCGCCGATGAGTATAGCCGTGACCTACAAGAATCTTTTCAAAAGATTAGGGAGGCTATAGCCATCTCTCAACAAAGGCAAAAAGCTGCTGCTGATAAGCACAGAAGAGCCTTAATGTTCAAAGAAAATGATTGGGTCTTACTCAAGTTTCCTAAGGCTCGATTAAGGCAAACGACGGGCAAAAATCCTACGGGCCATCAAAAGTATTATGCTAAACTAGCAAAAAGATACTATGGTCCTTTCCAAATCTTGAAGCCTATCAATGAGACGGCTTATCAACTCAAGTTGCCCAACCATTGGCTTATACACAATGCCTTTCATGTAAGCTTACTTAATCCCTACAAAGGAGAGCCACCAATTGAACCAATCATTGAAGACCCTCCCGAAGTTGATCACCAAGAAGAGGTGCTACAACCCGAGGCTGTCCTTCGGCATGAAGACAAGGTACTACCACATGGTAAGATAATCCGACGGTATCTTATTAAGTTCAAAAATTATCCTTTTGAAGATGCTAAATGGATGCAAGGAGTACAACTTAAGGATAGTATGAACCTTGTCAATGCTTACAATGCTACATTAGAGTAAGCAAATGTACAAATTTCTTTTAAATGACTCATGTTTTTAACGACTAGTCCTCTTTTTAATTGTGCACAAATTGAACTAGTATGCATGCTTAGAATCATGTTTGTGATGACGACGTCTCTCAAACACCAAGTAGAATTTGTCACTCTACTTTGGAAGAATGAAATGGACTAAAGAGCAGACATGCTTGCGGCAGCTATGTCTCCCAAGCACCAAATGGATTAGTCATCCATCTTGGAAAGATGTCGTAGGGTAAAAAGGGATCCTTTACCCGCTAAGTACGATTGACTAATGACTAAGACTTTATCTCTTCTACCTCATAGTCGAGGACGACTATGATTTCAAGAGAGAGGTAATGTCATAAAATCTAATATCTAACCAACCCAAATGATTTTCTCATATTAAATTGATCACTTAATGTGGGAGAATAAACGGGAACAAGTGTTAAGATATAGATATGTGCTTATAGATCTATCTCAACACGGGGCCAATGGTAAAGGGGCCCAAAAGGGAGATGGTCTATCAAAGAGCAAGGCTAACCAATGGAGCATAAGACCTTAGGGTTAGCTTCATTGAAGACCTCCAATAAAAGTGTGTAAAAGTCCTTTTGACCTTAAGTAAGCTAGGGCTGAGCTTGACGTGGGAACCCATCCCAAGCTCGAGGTGCTTGTCCTGCTTGAGGTGCTTGTCGTTCTTGAGGTGTTTGTCATGCTTGAGGTGCTTGATTAAGATGCTTGAGATGCTTGAATGGCTCCATGCTTGAGGTGCTTGACTTGCTACATGATTAAGGTACTTGAGGTGCCTTGAGAAGCTTGCCTGAGATGCTTGTGGGAACACCCCCTACTTCAAGTGCTTTGTCATGCTTGGTGAGTAAGGTGCTTGATCACCTAAAGTCAAAAGCATTCCTACAAGAGGGGGGGCGAGCCCTTTTCCTAGGAGCTAGAGAGAGAACACCCACTCACACACACAAGGGAAGCCCCAACTTGAAGAGGCAGCAAGGACACATGTCAGGCCCCTACCCATGTTACCTTCATGTGTTGCTTGAAGCCTATTGGCTAAGCTTCAAAGGGGTCCAATGATAAATTACTTGAATTATCTAATTGATTTTGCATTTATCAAGTCATCTCTCTCAAAGGGGAAAGGGGGACACTTGTCCCAAGGCTACCCATGTTGCTTGTAATGACTCCTGCTTGTGATTGGCTAGGCCGGGAGGGGTCCAATGAGCTTCAAGCATGAGCTACAAGGGGGGGTCGACCCAAGCTAGCTAGGGGCTTGCTTGAGGGGTATACTCACCCACACACACTCACAATCACTCTCATTGTGTGCTATGCAAAGTGCAAGAGCTCCCTCTCCAAGCAAGTAGAGGTTGAGAGCCTACACCAACACTCTTGGCTATGGAGTGCAAATCCAACCAAGAGCCATGCTTCAATGCTTGAGCTTGTCATCTCCTTCTTCTTCATTACTATGCTATTATATATGCTAGCAACAAGAGTATGATAAGTGAGGAACTAGTTCTTTCTCCTATGAAATGTTTCTTCTTCCTCTTCCCTACCCTCATTCCCTGCTAGCTCTCTCCACCTTCAAAGGTGTTTGAGGTCTTGGGACTGAGGCTTGGGACAATTAAAGCTTTCTTCAAGTTCATGTTATGCTATGATTGTGATGCATGAAGCTTTCCATCTTCATTGCATCACCTAGGACATAAGGAACACAAAGAATGTATTGTAACAAGTCTCTCTTAATGGGAGAAATCATAATACAAATGCCTATTGGAGGGGGGACCGGCTCCACATAAATCCGGTCCTCAACTGTTGTCATGTTCTCTAAACTCTCTCTCTTGCAAAAGTATTGTTCATGCCAAGTTAACTAATTGCTATGATTATGTTGCTATCTTCAATTATGTCTACCCGCTATGCTCACAAAGTTATTTCTCGAAAGTATTCTCATTAATTTCCGCTATTCTCAAGATTGAATAGGCTAATTCCATTACATTGGTATCAGAGCATTTGGTTTCTCTTTTCTTGCTTAAGAAGAGAGGTCCTTAAGTAGCCTATAAATGGTTGATGTTGTTAATTATAATAGGGTAAGTGGAACTGGGATCTAATATCGGTTTTGTTAAGCCCACTATGTGGGGGATGGTGCACACCTCGGGAGCTTTGGACTTAATAATGGAGTCTTTTTAGACTTGCCTACGGCTTTACCATTATTGAGCCATAAGAAGTCCGAAAGGAGCTAGCCCTTGGCAACTCTGCTATGTTAGACCTACTCCTCTACTCTCTATAATTAACCACTTTGAGCCGTGGGTGTAGATACTTAAGAGCCAATTTTCAAAGGCTAAGAGGAGTGGCAACTAAGGTTTTGAATTGCCAAAGCATACACTAAGTACATACATAAAATTTTGTTAACATGGCTGACAATAATCAAGAGAGTAGAATGAACATTGATAGCTTTGATTTTGCACATGAAGGTGCTAATGATGATGCTCCCATGTTTGTGAATTACCTTGTGACTAGGTTGCAACAAGCTATGGGCAACCCTACCTTGCAAGCCGAAGTTACTCAACAACTTCGTGCCTATGGAATTTCCCTTCCTCTCCAAGAGGAGAGAGAGCTTAGGAGGCCTCTTGAAGAGACCCCCAAAAGAAGACTCTCTCCCATTCGAGAGGAGGAATCCAAAGAGAAAGAAAGCAATGAAAGTCTAAGTTCTTCTGAAGATGTGGCTCCACGAAGAAGGCGGTCTAGACAATCGCCTACTCCTCCCAAAAGGAAAAGAGCAACCCATAGTCCTTCTCCTCATCACTCTAAAAGGCAAGAGAGGAAACAAAGGAAGAAAAGGGCTAGGAAGAGGTCACCCTCTTCTCTTTCTTCTTCACCTTCCTCCTCTTCCGATGAAAGTTATGGCTATTCTCCTAGAGAATACAAGAGGGGAGGACATCGCAAATCATTTCCTGCATGGAGAAGGTCACAAAAGCTAAATAAGTTCAAGGAGGGAGGAAAGAGTATCTCTTTTCTCACATACGATGGCACCTTTGGTGCTACCGACAAAGTCTTGGCCTTCATCCAGCAATTTGACGCGGCCTTTGGGGACGAGGGCTTCACAGAGTCCTCCAAGCTACGTCATGTAGCTATGCACTTCCAAAAATCAGCTCGTCAATGGTGGGCTAGCCTTCGTGGCAATGGAGAATCCCCAAAGACATGGAAAACTCTACGAGTTTCCATCATGAAGCAATTTCTGCCAAGCGATACTAAAGATAAAGTTCTTACCGAATGGCGCGGCTTGAAGCTTCTCTCTCATGATTCTATCAACAAGTATGTAGACAAGTTTTGGGATTTACATCTCAAAGCTACCGTCTTTTAAAAGATAGACTTTGTCGAGCAAAGACAGCAATTCTGTGCAGGATTACCTGAAGAGATGGCCGAATACATCAACTCTCAACGGCCCGGTACTATTACCGAAGTAATCCACCACACCATGGTTGCTTCACGCATCAATTTCCATCGAGGGGCTAGACGTAATGTCAAGCCCATGGAAAACAAAGATAAAAATGATGCAAAGGGGAAATCCAATGCTCAAAATAATTCCCAAGGCACTTCCAACAACAACAACAATCGGTCCAAGGAGAAGGGAGTTTACAAAGGTAAAAACAAACTCTCTCCTGAAGAGCTTGAAGCTTTTCGCAAGGACCATAAGTGTTTCAAGTGTGGAGAGCAAGGACATGGCTATCGTTCTTGCCCCAAGAAGAATACTCGCAATGAGACTCCTAGAGCTTCCACCATCGAAGCTCCAAAAGAGGATGCTCATTGCAAAGGATCATCACTCTCCTATGCTTGGGGAAAGGTAAGAGAGCATGATGCCTTCATCTTGTTTGACCCTGGATCTACTCTTAACTTCATATCAATAGAGTTGGCCACCAAGTTGGGCATTCAAGCTTTTGAGATGGGAGATATAGTAGTCGCTGATGCCGCTTTCAAGGGACAACAAGCCTCCGTTACTCCCTTGATTGGGAAGTTGAGGCTTCCTGTCCAAAGCTATGTCGACAAAGAAGACTTCTTCATCTCTCCTCTCCAACATCAGGATGTTATCCTAGGGGCACCATGGTTTGATCGCATGGCTGCCAACATGAAGTTCCCTGAAAGGAGAATTTACTTCACTTACAGGGGAAAGAACATGTATATAGATGCTAGTGAGCGTGGTCGCACTATTCCACTTGTAAATCCTCTTTCTTTTGATAAATCAATGAAGAGCTCAGTTTCTGCGTACATGATTTATGTCAAAGAGTCTCTAAAAGCTAATAATGCTTCATCAAATGAAAATGATAGGAATCAAGAAGAGTTAGACTTGTCTACTTTTCTAAAAGGATTCCAAGATGTGTTCATCGATGATATCCCTATGGACCTACCTCCAAAACGAGGGGATGATGACCATCGTATTGAGCTCCTTCCAGGAAGCTCACCGCCTAACAAACCTCCTTATCGAGTCTCACAAGCTCAACAAGAGGAGATTATGAGGCAAGTACAAGAATTGGTAGACAAAGGGATGGTGAGGCCTAGTTCCTCTCCCTTTTGTTCTCCAGTCCTTTTAGTGCAAAAGAAAGATGGTACATACCATATGTGTGTGGACTATCGAGCACTAAACCATATCACTATCAAAAACAGATTTCCCGTACCCCGGGTAGAAGATCTGTTTGATAAGCTACAAGGCTCTACCTACTTCAGTAGGATTGACCTTAAGAGTGGCTATCATCAAATAAGGATAGTGGATGAAGATATCTTAAAGACCGCGTTTCGCACAACGTTTGGTCTTTATGAATATCTAGTCATGCCTTTTGGCTTGACTAATGCACCAGCTACGTTCAATCGTTTGATGGAGAAAATTTTTAGACCATATCAAAAATTCACTGGAGTGTTCTTTGATGATATCATCATCTACTCCAAGTCTTTGGAGGAACATAAGCAAGGCCATCCAATAGGATCTGAGTACACCTTGTGGGTATATGGGCTAGGGAGCTGACATGTGTCCCTCTTTCCCCTTGTGTACAAAAGAAGCTTGTGTGTGTGTGTGTGAGTTTCTCTCTCATCCCCTACTTCTTGGGCTCACCCTCTACTTTGTAGGGCTTGAGAAAGACTTTTGGGACACACACAAAGCATCCAATTTCCCTAGGCTTTTGACCTTTGGACACAACCTTTGAATTTTGGAACCTTAGCATGTTGGAACTCTTAATGGGCTGAACCTTAGGGTCTTTTAAGCTCATTGTTGCACATTGCTCTTTTTCAGATGGCCCCCCCCTTTGGATCCCTATTTTCCCTCCTTTGGATCCCTACTGTGGCACTTCTGCATATTAATTGATCAGTTGAACATGAGAAAATCATTTAGTAGAATTAGATATTGATTTTTATGACACCGATGCATTGATTGGATCTTGTTCTGCACCTTGAAGGATTAATTCTGTGCAAAATCCACTATAGACACCACTACATCGTCAAGAAAATTGGCCAAACACTCCTTGAACTGTTGACCTTGCCACCTGTACAAATAGTTGTGTTTGATGAACTTCCCTAGTTTCCCTTGAAGCACAGAAATGAAACTCATCGGACTGAGCTGCTGAGCCACGAGGTCTTTTTGACATTTATCTAGACCTTCTTCATCCTTTTCTTGTGTAGGAACCTTGTCAAAAAGCTTGACAGTCATTCTAGAGATACCATCACTCTCTTCAACGGGACACAACAAGAGCCTTTCAATCCCGCAATCAGTGCACGTTCCCAAAAGACATTTGCTGCTACGATGAGAAGCACTATCAATTGGATTTGGACACAATACAGACTCCCACAGTTTTGTCAAGGATGAAAAAGTGGTTTTTGATGTTGTGCATTCCGCTATTCCACCACTCGAACTGCATACAAGACACCTACAAAAGCATGACGTTCCATGTATCCCGTATCTTCCATGACGCATCTGATTTAAGCCTTCGTTCAAGTAAGCAAGTTGAACATTGTATTCACAACATCAAGTGTTGCAGTCCAACGTGCATACGAAGTATGGCTTTAGACCCTCAAAGCATCCAAGGGACATCCTAATGTTAGGATTAGCCTCTTGGAACCGCATGTACAAATCCCTCTGCCACACAAAAGACATTTAAAAATACTATAAAGTACTAAAATCTAGTTGCAACACTTACATACTACCACCTCGGGGTGCATTTTCACAAAAGTAGGTATGACTTCACCTTTTGTCCACAAAAAAAGTAGGTATGTCATTTCTCCACCTTTTCAACCAAAGTGAGGTGGGGTTGGTTGAGCAGTGGGAGTTGGTGAAGAGTGGGAGTTGGTGTCCACTAGTGAAGCACTTTAGTGCACTTGGAGAACACTCTGAAGCACTTTGGGGCACTTGAAAGTACCGTGAAGCACTTTGTGGCACTTTCAAGTAACCTGTCATGCACTTTGGTGCCCTTTGAAGCACTCTGCAGTAGTGTAAAGCACTTTGGGGTACTTGAAAGCACTTTGAAGCACTTCCGTGCACTTTAAGAGCACTCTGAGGCACTGTGTGGCACTTGATAGCACACTGAAGCACTTTACCAGCACTCTGGTGCACTTTGAACTACATTGGTGCACTTTGGAAGCACTCTAAACTACTTGGTGGCACTTTAAAAGCACTTTCAAGAACTTTCAAGCACTTCAAAGCACTCTGAGGCACTTTGTGGAACTTTCAAGCACTATGAAGCACTTTATGTCCGTTTCAAGCACTTTTAAAGCACTATGAAGCACTTTATGTCCGTTTCAAGCACTTTTAAAGCACTATGAAGCACTTTAGTGCACCAAATAGAACTGTGTGGCACTTTGAAGTACGTTGTAGCACTATAAAGCACTTTTTGACGCTTTCAAGCACTCTAAAGTACTTTGAAGCGTTTTGAAACACTTTGAAGCACTATGCAACACTTTAAAGCACATTTGGGCACTTGAAAGCACTCTAAAGTGCACTTTAAGGGCTCTTTGAAAGCACTTCAGTACTATTTAAGAGTATTCTGAGGCACTTTATGACACTCTGCAGCACTCCAAATCACTTTAGAGTTTAGAAAGCACTCTGAAGCACTCTAAAGTACTTTGTGGCACTTTCAAGCACCACGAAGCACTTTAGTACACTTTGGAAGAGCTTTAAAGTACTATGAAACACTTTTTGGCGCTTTCATACACAGAGAGATGCACTTTTCTGGCGCTTTCAAGCATTTGCAGGCTCTAAGTGATGCACTTTGAATCACTTTTTGACACTTATAAAGCATTTCAAAGCTTTTGGAAGCACCCAAAATTACTATGTAAAGCATTGTGACACACTTTCAAGATGTTCTAGCTGATATACCTGAGGTAAATCACAAAGATGCACCGGATGCACCACATGTGCCCTCCTGTCGATTCTCTTTTGAACGACATCTTTCTTGTTCGGGGAGATGCGGGTTTGATTTCTCTGATTTCGACTGTTAAGGTACTGGTCCTATGTTGTTGACGTTGACAGTGACCCCTCCTCCATATCAGTTTGCAGCCAAAAATTGGCTCCCACGACATTTCTTCGATGAAGTCCTAATGCCTTTACAACATCATTATTGCTCATTACATTGTCATCCCCATTGACTCCATTGAGGCATGCCATGATAGTAGCCCATTTCAAAAATAGCTCATTGTTTGAACGAGGAGTCTTCACCTCAGACAATGTATGACAAATGTGAGAGAAAATCAGCCTCCCAACAATCTCCGATGTGGGTTGCAACACTAAGAACATTGGATGACTGAGAAGTTGTTGTAGAATGCTCCATTGAAGACCCTCAAAAAGCCTGTTTGTTTGATTATGCCAACACTTAGCAATTGCCCTACATATTTTGTTTGCCTCCTGCTCATCAATGTCACCATCCTCTCGCTTTCATGCCATCCTTTTTTGAATTTTCTTTGTTCCCTCTTCTTTGCAGCCCAGTAGTTTTGTAGAATCGACAGAAGATCCCTTGGGATATGTTGTGCGGCAAATAATGGAGAAAGGTAAAGGGGGTTTGTACTACCATTATGAGTATTATGTGATTCCATGTGGAACGTGCAAGGATGCTATTGACACGACAATGAAGACAGTCAAAACAAATCCATAGTACTCATAGAGAGAGAGAGAGAGAGGTTTTGTTGAAGCTGAATATGGTTGGCAATGAGGAGCTGGTTGATATGGCTTTGTGCTGCATCGGTAAGCACCTACAGCGGTCATGGAGGACTGAGAGAGAGAGAAGGGAGAGAGAGAGAGAGAGAGAGAGAGAGAGAGAGAGAGAGAGAGAGAGAGAGAGAGCACTAAGCCCGCAAGCTTGGAGACACTGCACGAGCCCGATAGCGGAGGCTATGGAGGGGGAGAGAGAGAGAGAGAGAGAGAGAGAGAGAGAGAGAGAGAGAGAGAGAGAGAGAGAATGGGCACAAGAGACGGAGGGACCCATTGAGGCAGCACTGTAGAGAGCCTAGAGGAGTGGCGGGGAGAGAGGGAATTTAAATGTACATGCAGTTTATTGCTTTAAGATTTAGTATTAAAGTGAAATGGAATTTCCAATTCCAACCTCTTAGCCAAAAAGATTTTATCTTTCCTTTAGATGAAATGAAAATGAACAACCCACCACCCATTTCATCTCCTTTCAAAGGAGTGTCCAAGACACTCCTTTTTGGTACCACTTAAACATGCTATCATCCAAGAAATCTTTCTATCGATTGCAGCAATCTCCTCGTGCTTGGCATGAGAAAGCTGACACGCATTTGGCTAAACAAGGCTTTTGTAACATTCCAATAGAAAGCATAGAAAGCACTTTGTATGTAAAGCAAGAGGGTGATGTACTCCTCATTATCATTCTATATCTAGATGAATCATTGGTCATTGGTTCAAATGACACACATATTGCTGAATTCAAGGCTGATTTGAATGCTACTTTCAAAATGAAAGATTTGGGGCTATTGCATCATTACTTGGGCATACAATTTAAGCAGTATAATGGTGGTATTGCCTTGTGTCAAACAAGATACATAGAGACATTACTATATGTAACTTTGGACTTGAGGTATACAAGCCTATTGTTACTCCCATGAAACGAGATTTGAAATTGAGTCTTCATGATGTTGGTGATCCTATCAATGTCACTCTTTACCAAATTAGTATTGGATGCCTTACTTATGTATGCAATATGAGGCCAAATATCTAGTTTACTATCTCACTGGTTAGTAGATTTATGCATAGCGTAGGGTCTAAGCATTGGCAGGCTATTAAGAGGATCTTTTGCTACTTGAGTGGAACTTTAGAACTTGGGTTGTTTTATCCCAAGGTGGGATCATTGCTGCGAGATTTACATGCTTTTATGGACTCATATGGGACTATGTGTTACGACACGTGAGTGTCCATGAGTGGTTTTTGTTTCATGCTTGGTAGTTCATGCATGTCATGGTTGAGAAAGAAGCAACCTACTGTGTGTCATAAAATATAATACATTACGAAGAGAATGGAGTCTGGGAGGGCCTCTTTATTTGGCCATTTAAGGGAGTCAAACCTCTAGTATTAAGAAAGTAATCAGAGTAATCAAACCTCTAGTTTAAGGGAGTCAAACCTCTAGTATTAAGAAAGACAACGTTTGAATTTAAACAAGCAAAATATCTAGTTTGTTTGAATTCAAATTTTCCCCCCAAAATAAAATTTAAAATCTAGCGAACAAAACCATATCATGTAACAAATCTACGAAAAGAGCTTCGCATGTAGATTATAGATCTATAATCTCCACTCAACTCAGAGATCATGTGTAGGAGTTATGGAAGGCCAAAAATCATAAAGTTGTCCACCCCCTTTTTGGGGAAAAAAGTGCATTGTTTGACCACTCTTACACCTCTCTTACACACCCACCATTCTTACACACATGGCATACATCTATTTGTGAATATGTTAATCACCTCCATAATCTCATGGAAAATAAAGAGGCCCTCCTAGACCCCATCCTCTTCCTAATGTCTAACTAACCCAAATAATTTTCTCATATTGAACTGATCATTAATGTGGAAACATAAACAAGAACAAGAGTTAGAATAAGAATGTGCTTTAAGATCTAGCTCAGCACTGGACCAAAGGGAGAGAAGGCAATGGGTCCAAAAGGGAGATGGTCTATCAAAGAGAAATGACCAAATAATGGAGCTTAAATGACCTTAGGGTTAGCTTCATTAAAGACCTCCAAAAGGTTAGTGTTAAAAGTCCTTAGACCTAGGACCTTAGACAAGCTGGGGCTGACCTTCAGGTGGGAACCCTGCCCAAGCTTGAGGTGCTTGTCGTGCTTGCTGACTAAGGTGCTTGAGGTGCTTGCCGTTCTTGATTATTAAGGTGCCTGTCATGCTTGATGATTAAAGTGCTTGAGGTGCTTTTCATGCTTAAGGGCTAAGTTGCTTGAGGTGCTTGAAGTCAACCAAGAGCCCACAAAGAAGGGGGCGATCCCTAGAAGTAAAGGATGAGAGAGAACACTTTTGCACACTCCCAAGAGGCACCCCTTGCACAAGAGGCATATAGGACACATGTCAATCCCCTCCCCATGTTGCCCTCATAGTGTGCTTAAATCCTATTGGATAGCCCTTAAAGAGGTCCAACAAGAATTTAGTTCAATTAAATAATTATCTAATAATTATTCAAGCCCTTTATCTCAAAGGGAAAAGGAGGACACTTGTCCTAATGCTGCCTCTATTGCTTGAAATGACCTAGGCTTGTGATTGGATAGGCTTGAGAGGAGCCAATGAGCTTGCATCAAGAGCTAAAAGGAGGGGTCTACCCAAGCAAGGAGGGGGGTAGCTTGTGCATATACTCCCTCTCACACACTCTCATTCTCATTGCATGTTGAGTAAGAACACCATCTCCTTCTCCAAGCTTGAGAATTTGAGAGCCTACACCAACAACTCTTGGATATGGAATGAAAATCCAACCAAGAGCCATGCTCCAAAGTGCAAGCTTGCCATCTTCTTCATCTCCATTACTATGCTACTATGCTATGCTAAGCTACAAGAGTAATAACAAGTGAGGAGACTATTTCTTTCTTGTATGTTACTTCTTCTTCCTCTTTCCTTCTCTCACTCCCTGCTAGCTCTCTCCACCTTTGAAGGTGTTTGAGGTCTTGGGATTGAGACAGGGGATATGTTAATGCTTTTGCAAGTTAATTAAGGGCATAATTTTGGTGCATAAAGTCTACCATCTTCATTGCACCAACAAGGTCTCAAGGAACACAAGCTTGTATTGTACCAAGTCTCTCTTTATGGGGAAATATATAATACAAAATCCTTTTGGAGGGGGGACCGGCTCCACATAAATCCTGTTCTCAACTGTTGTAAATTTCTCTAATTCTTTATCTCTCTCTTTTACAAGTATTGTTCATGACAAGCTAATTAGGTGTAATGTGTGAGGGGCGAAGTGTGCGTGTGAGGAAGCTTGCAAGAGAGGGGAGAAGAAAAGGAGGAAGGAGATGATACACAGAGAGTTGAATTAATGGAGAGGAAAGTGAGAGAGTAAGTCAACTCTCTCACTTTCTCCCCCTATATTGATTAGGTAAAAAAGTAAGTAAGGGTGGTTTTCCACGGCCAATTGGCCTACATCCCAACCACCTCCCACTTGAAGATCATGGTGGCCAATAGTGGCATCAGTATAGTTAGTCTATACAAAGTTGATGAAGCATCACATAGGCTTCATCCTACACCCCATAAGTTCTATGCAATGTGTAAATTGCTCCGAGGCTAGGCTTTTTGTAAGAGCATCTGCGGGGTTGTCATCAGTGTGGACTTTGACAAGCTTGATGCGCTTGCCAGCCAATGCATCTTGCATGACATGGTATGTGACCTCTATATGTTTCGACTTTGAGTGAAACACGATTCTTTGCCAAAGCAATGGCACTTTGATATCACAATGCAGTACTAAAACCTTGTGAATGCCCAAATCTCCTACTAGACGAGCTAACCATATGGCTTCCTTCATTGCATCAAACCCAACAACATATTCTGCCTCAGTGGTAGATGAAGACGTGCGGTCTTGGAGACACGATCTCCAAGAGATAGCTGCTCTAGTAAACATGAACACATAGTCACATGTGGATCTTCTATGATCCACACAACCCGCATAATCCGCATCCGTGTAACCTACAATAGATGCATCGTTGTTTCCAAAGTGTAAACACTTTCTCAATGTACCCTTCAAGTATCTAAGGATTTTCTTCACTGCTTCCCAATGCTTCTTGCCAGGGTTCTCCATGTACATACTAACCACTCCCATGCATGTGCAATGTCTGGTCTTGTGGCTACCATAGCGTACATCAAACTGCCCAACTGCTGAAGAATATGGCACTTTTGCCATTTCCTCTGTCTCAGCCACTACCTTGGGAGAATCTTCGTTGCTAAGTTTGGAGTATGTTTGCATTGGGGTACTCAATGACTTCCCCCCTTGCATACTAAAATGTTGCAAGACTTTGCGGTTGTACTTTTCTTGAGATAATATAAGAATTCCATGTTGCTTGTCCCTCTTGATTTGCATACCAAGAAAGTGATTGGCATTTCCCAAATCTTTCATGGAAAACTGAGTGCTTAGCATCTTCTTCAAATGATTGATCTCATCAATTTTTTTGTGTGCGATAAGCATATCATCTACATACAAGATCAAGATGATTAAAGAACCGTCATTCAACCTCTTTATGTATAATCAGTGTTCCTCTTGACTTTTTATATAACCTTGAAACTGCATGAATTTGTCAAATTTTTGATACCACTGCCTTGACCTTGCTTGAGGCCATAGAGTGCCTTTTTAAGTCTACAAACCAATTCTTCCCTCGTTGGCTTTTGGGTTTCACATACGAAGCCCTCTGGTTGTTTCATGTAGACATCTTCATCTAGATCCCCGTAAACAAATACTATGTTCACGTCCATTTGGACAAGTTCCATGTCTTGGATAGCAACCAAGCCAAGCACAGTGCAAAGTGTAGTCATCCTGACTACTGGAGAGAAAATCTCATCAAAATCCACACCTTTTTACTGCTTGAAACCCTTGGAAACTAGATGAGCCTTGTGTTGGATGGGAGAGACTCACACACCCATGAAGTGCATGCAAACACTACCTAGATCAACATAATGTCAATCGAGGACAAAGATGACACGATAGGAACATGGAGGAAATATCTTTAGCTTGTCAAGTTGAGACCATCCTACACATACAACACTCTGGAAGGCCAACTAAACCACAATCAAGAACCTCACTGCCCTCAACTACACCACCTAGCCACATACACACATACGGAAGGTAACTCACCTAATCATGCCAGAATCATACGAAACTGAAGGAACACCATCCCCTCACTAGGATACACATGTCCCTAAGCTTCTACACTCAAAACCCTCACTCTAAACCCATCTGCGGAAAACGCGTAGGATGACATAACAGAATTTTGAAAGTGCCTGAAACTGAAATTTATGAGTACCTATGTGTAGCTTATGTCGCCACGATTCTATAGACTACTAGCACGCAGAAAACAGACATCGTTTGAAACACTTACGACCACATAGCTCGTAGATGCGTCAGCGTGTGCGCTTCGTCTCGCATGGAATGCTTGGCGTCGTCGCGTAGCTCACCTCGAGCCTACAGCAATGGTGCAGTCGGATCTCCGATGTGTTGAGCGAGCCGGGCGTAGCGAGAGGATGAAGCTCACGCTCACTCTCTTTCTCTCTCACACACAGTAGATGGCAGCGCTAAAGTTTGATTATGATTAAAAGTCCTTTTTTACAAAATGACCTAGGTACCTTATATACTAAGGCTACCTTAGGTTTAACCAAAAATAGGGGTTGAAAGGGTCAAATGGATTTGTATTTACAATCTGGAAGTGTCATTGCACCCCGGCTTCTGAAACTAGAATAACTACTCATTACAAATGACGTTTATAGCCATAATCCACAGCATTTCATAACTCGCAAAAGATAAGACTTTGGTACGAAACTTGAGTTATGTTGTGTTGTTGACCCAGCGGTCAACATTCCCCCCTTCCTCGTTCATGTCGTCCCCGACATGACATGATTGTCGATGGCGATGTGGTCTTTGCTGTCGTTTTGTTGTTGGAAAGAAAGTATAGACTATAGCCTTTGCAGTAGCTTGTCTTGTTCGTCCAATCCGATGTACATAGTCTTTACATGATTCATAAAAATCATAATTGATGACGAACTTTATGTCTTTCACCTCCACGCTCCGAGCTGCATCATCTGTTTCTGTCATTATAGATCTACTGCCAGATCTAAATTCAAAAAGAACCCAATGTCGTTTAACTTGACTCTTATCATCATGGATAGAGAAAGCTCCATCCATCCTTTGCTCCAGCAAATCTGTCAATTCGAATTATTTTTGATTCTCAGAAACAACTTCTACAATCTGTAGAATTGAGTGATTGGCTTTCTGATCTTGTGAGTCAATGAAAATTTTGTAAGGATTTTGTAGAAATTGTATGGCTAAACCCTTAACTTCTTTAGGCCAAGTTGCACTCCAATGCAAAGTCTATCTGCCAGGCCGAATCCAGGACTTAATTATTCTAATTTGAGGTTCAAAACCCTGTCGAGCATTCGATGCGCATTATCAAGGACAAGCTTTTGAGATCCTCTGATTACCCTTATGTCTGCTCTTTGTCATTGAGGACTTCTTTGTTCTTGTGCAATCATGTTGTTAGTGTTGTCTGCAGCTTTGTCATTGTAGGCCATTCTTCGACTCGCCATTGAGGAGAAGTATGCTATGATCTGAAATTGGTGCTCCAATTCATTTGTCAATTGATTTGAGTAGCATTTCTTTATTTTTGATGTAGAAGGAGTATGTACAAGAGGATGGTGATAGGTGTCTTTAGATTAGGGTCTAAAACCTGGATGACCCAAGGGAAAAAACCCGGTGGGAAAAAATTGCCTTTGGTATACGCTCTTATTGGAGTTGAGCTGTTGAACGTGAAGTACATGTTCATGAAAGGTGAGTGCTTGGGTGAAACACGGAAAGAGTGCCTGATGCAAGTGCCAATTATGGGACACTCTATATGCATATGAGAAATTTGTCAACAAAAGCATGCAATGTGAAAGAAGGAGATGATGGGTGTTTCGAGGAACAAATGTAGCACATGTGACATCAAAAGATGTCTCAATAGCTTCCACCTTTCCAAGAAGGGTTTTCGATGTAGAAGTTTCTCCACTTGTATCTCACTGTGCTCAGTACGTGAGTGTCTTTTGGACCTTCTCCTTCACTTCACCAGACTTAAGTACTTAGACTTCGACTCTTTTGCTCACCTATACCAGCATGAGCGACACAACGTAAATATTCTCAACTCTTCCAGCTTGAGCAGTACCAAGAATAGCTAAGACGCTTAGACCACAGAGAATATTACTCGAAGCTTTGGGACTAACACCTCACTCATTTTGTGGCTTAGCTACTCGACTCTGACTTGTATGACTTGTCGATTGCATGTTGACACTGCTTTGTGACAAGTTCTTCGGCTGTTGTAGTGGCTGCTAAGACATACTTCGTGAAGTTTCATCGTTTCCCCGTACCTTCTTCTCTTTGTAGTGCTCTCAGGCCTCTCGTCAGTCTTTTCTTCATGTGGATTATGGATTTTTTTATTTTTTCTTAATAATAAAAAAAGAAAATCTTTAAAAAAACTTAACAAAAGAAAAATCATTCAAATAGAAATCCAAATGCTATGTACACTATACACATGTCCCTAGGGGCGCATATATGGATTTTGTCCCCATACTCCTCTGTAACACTACTATGAGGGCATATACTCTAAATTTTGTCAAAAGATTATCACAATAAAACGCAAAAATTCAATGCATCTCACAAAACATTGCCCTCTAATAGTCATAATGTTAGGTCCGCATTCAGAATGCCTCCCCCCTTCCTATTTGGATTCATCCTTTACGACAGGGTATCGCAAAGGGTATGTGTTGTGCTTGGGCAATTAAAAGTTGTGCCTATGCAGGCCTTGTAATGTAGCCCTATTATGCATACACAATCAATGCATGGAAAAGATTTATGTTGTGCAAGATGTGGGTATAAGCAATTTGCTTATTCGCATTTGTTGGCGAGGCTTCCTATTCTAAGCAATGTAATGGTCTTTGAAGCTCCTATATCGTTGCTTGATTGAAGCGACTTGCTCTCTTCTAACTGTACTGTAATCGTAGGAAGAATTGTAAGAATTCAAGCGGCGATGCACTGACAACAGTTTTGTTGTTCTTCTTTGGGACCCATTTCTTTGTGATTATTGGCTGTTTTGTTGCTGACGCTCGTTTGGGAACCCATACTTGCCCGTGCTTCATTTTTGTTTGAAGAGACTTCTTTGGGATCCACCTTTTTGTTGTGTGAGTCACAGTGGTCTTTGCTTCGGCCCTTGTACGCTTGGTTGGTGACGGGATTCAGGCCTTGAAAGTTGATACTGTGGTTGTTTTGGAATCCAAATGAATTCCTGACTTTTTTGTGCTTGAATCAACTTCTTTGGAGCCCAAACCTGAGTTGTGAAAGCTTGCGATTTTGTGATATTCTTACCCGTTCGTGCATGCTTTCCTTGTTTTTGTTTTTGTTTTGGTGTTGGATCTTGTGATTTGTCATTAGAGATCTTTGTCTTCTTGATCCATATCTGTTTTTGGCCGATCTGGCCTTTTGGTATCCAGATTTGTCGAGCTTTTTGGCTTTGACTTGCTGTCCTGTTCTTTTGACCTGTCATTATTGTTGCTGAAGGGGTTGGTGATAGTGATGGCCTGAGTTGATGATAGGGGATGTCGTAAGATTCATCACTATCTCTACTATCCTTAGCAAGGTTGACTTCTTGTACTTTCCCTTGATTTTTTGGCTGGTAGTGGAAAGTTATTGTCTGTTTGCTTGTGGGTGGTACTTTCTTGGAGGACTTTTCTAGCCCATTGATTAGAGCATTGTTAGCTCGTTGCTCTGGTTGTATTCCTCCTAGGTGAGTGTTTGCATCCTTATTAGGAGCCATGTATGAGGATGCTTGTGGTGGCTGTGTCTTTACCGAGGACTTTGGAATCCACTTTTGATGCACTTTATTCGTGTAGCGATGACATTGATTCCCGGGTCATTGATCTTCTTGAAGCTCGAAGTGTTCTACAGAGTCATAGAACTCGTCGTCTTCTTCATCTTTTGATTCTCCACATTTCGTTGTTTTCTCCTTATTTTGAGAGCTTGTTGATGTCTGGATCTCTTCGTTTTCCTGGATTACACTCACTGCAAAATAAGGAACGACATCATAGCCATTTTCATCACAAAACTTTGTTGTGGGAGCATCCTCCACGGCGCACACGTCCAGAGTAGCCAAGATGTGTTCCCATCCAAAAGGTTCTAACTCTTCTTCAGGAAATGGTTCTGGGATATAGTCCATATCCTCTATAACCCGTTCTAGGATACATTCCTCACGTTTCAAGCTACCACATTGTGAAGCTCCACACATCCACAGTTCTTTAGGCTTACCTAACCAAGCTGGAAGTTCTGATCCTACTACTGTGGCGGAATCAAACTCCTCAACCGGTGTTCTTGTCACATCCCTATAGCTATGGTCCCTCAAGTTTATCTTTGTTATGGTTTCCATGTGTCTCACGTATATATGGTCATAACCCCAATCTTGGACCATTTTCAATTGTCGCATGAATGGTCTTCCCAGAATGATGTCATAGTTGTTCTTCTTGCCAAAGTCAACAACAGCAAAAGTGTGTTCATATTCAACGCCACAAGAAGTAACAAGTATTTTTTTAGCAGTCCTAGGGGCTTTTCCTTGTGTCCGTCTGCAAGCTGCAAGGTCATTCGTGTGGATATCAAGGCAGGTTTTCCCCCTTTTTTCCAAACCTCTTTGGTTGCAATGGCCACACCAGCTCCACTCTCAAGGATTGCGATGGTTTTTACATTATTGAATTCCAGAGGAAGGGTGGTGTTTCCATCTTCTCCTTCGTAATACTCACCTACCTTGTTTAATGGCACTGGCCTAGTATTTAGTTGAGGCATTTCAAGCTCTTTGATGCCTTCCTCGATTTGAGTCATTAGGGTTTTTACACCAAATTTCACTAGACATTTACCCACATTAGCCCACATGTTTGGTTTTATTCTGAGCAACTCGGCTAACATTATTGTACAGGTGACTGGAGTAGATAGAATATCTACTAGCCCCTTTGAATCGATGGCCTTGTTGGGAGACAGTCTCTGTGATGGGACTGCAACCACATCTAGCTTGGTCTCGTACTCTCCCATGTAGGACGGTAGTGTTCTTAGCAAATGGGGTTGACTATCCATAGATTGTACAGATCCTTTGTCGCCCCAATACGATTGCACGTCTAGATTCATTTGAGATCCAGTCTCAAATTCCTCTATTGGTGGTAGAAACACTCCTCGTTCATAACCAGTCTTGTCTACTCGTCTTCTTAGGTCATCGGCTTCATTGGCCTCTCTGACTTGTTTCCACAATTCGTCAAGACCATCTATCTCTTTACAATCCTCAGGTATAGCTTGGTGAAATCCCTCGGAAGATTTATCCGTGGTATTCAGTACTATCCTTGGTTCTAATGCTGGGTCTTTGAGGTTTGGTCTATGCTTATGACTAGAATCTGGCTCTTTTAGTTCCTGGTTTGGTGGGATTACTTGTGTACGCATGACACGGATCACATCCTCAGGTTTTGCACCTCGTGGTTCTAGTAAAGCTTGGGCTGTTTGAATCATTTTCTTGCACATTTCAAACCTTTGCTTTTCTAGTTCCGTATAGGGATATGTCATCCACCTGTGTTCTTGGGTTTGGTTGTTTTTGAGCCTTGCATCATAGGCTTTCAAGAGGGCATCTAATGTCTCATTAACCTTCTCTGCCAACACAGATCCTCCTGAACTAGCACTTCTCGGTTTCTCATCCGTGGATGGTTCTTCTAGAGGTTTAACCATCTGTGTAAGAGAAGGTGCCTCCTTTTCCTCATGTTGTTTTATCTTCTCCTCAGCTTCGGTAAGCTTCTCAGCTAGGGATTTTTGCTCTCGTTCCCTGCGTGCTTTCATCCTAGTCTTTCTAGCTTTCCAACTATTTCGTTTGCTCTTGGTTTTCTGACTAGGTGCGTCTGTCTTTGGACTCGTGTCACTTTTTGTGTTCTTTGTCTCTAGATTCTCATCAGCTTTCTTTTGAGCTTGTGCTCTCGTAACCACTTGAACTGGTACGACATTTTCATTTTCTGATTTGTCGTGATTTTCCTTATTTGGTTTGGTTTTTCGGGCAATCGGGGATCAAGTGAGTGATGCCACACTCAAGACAATAGGCATTTACTTCAGTGATCTCCGTATGAGGACATTGTTTGACCAAGTGGTTGTCACGACTTTTGTGAAATTCTGTCTCTGGCTAAGGAGATTCTTTTAGCATTTCCTCTTGGCTATAAGCAAGCTTTGACCTAGATAAGCCGCTATTTGCAATGAATCGCAATGTCCTCTCGTCCATTTCATACCTTCTTTCTTTCGACTGAAACCCAGGAGGTGGAGGTTGTACCGGCCTAACCACTCCATGTATTTCTCTCACATTTTGTTGCTCCGAAGGGTAGTACCCACTTTGGTTGCTATACCACATTGTAGCTGGTACTGGCGTTGGTTTATTTAATGCTTCCATCATTGGCATGTATCTCATGTCTACCTGCATTCTAGCACCTGGCAACGGAGGTTGTTGTCCTAAGACAAGCTGTGGCCTTAAAACTCCTACTGGTCTTGGCGCATTCCCCGTAATGTATCTAGGTGGAGTAGGTGCTTCTGGAACAGGTTGTACATATCTCTCCCTAGCATTTTCCATGCTATAATAGCACTCTTCCCCCGTATGGTTCGTCCATTTTCTCTCAATTTCACACCACTTCGGCTCTCCCGAATCAGACCTTACAAGAGGAATCAACCTCTTGACCAAGTCGTCGATAAGCTTTTCTTGATCAATAGGTGCCGTTGGCTTGTCAATGGACTCACTTATTTGTGAAACACTATGATGAGAGGATGTGTCATCTCCTTGACTCTTTAAGTCCTTTTCTTTGTATGCCTCACAGTTATCCACTAGATAAAGAGCTTCTTTGATCAACTCGTTTAGTGTCATCCTCCTTATCATATGCAGATCCCTCTGAGGCCCTCATCTCTCATTCCCTGGATAAAGATCAGCATCAGTCGTGCTTGCGTAGGTAATTCCGCTCTCGGGCAGAGCTTAACATATCTCTTGAGCCGTAATGATGCTTTGCGTACTGATTCATTCTCTTTCTGTTTGAATCTATGGATTTGCGAGACCGTGTTGTGAGCAATGCCTTTTGGCGAGAATTCTTCAATAAACTCCTCAAACAGCTCATTTAGGGTCTCAAAATCCCATTTTTCCACCGAGTCGAACCATGTAGCTGCATCATCTTCTAGAGTCAATCCAAATTCCGCAAACTGTGTCGCAAAATCTGAAACTTCCTCTGCTCTAATCACTCTTCTAAAAGCCGTTACGTGATCTCTCGGATCTTTATCTCCGGAGTATTTTCTGTTTACCCATTTCTGGACTTGGGATGGTCTAACTCGTCGATTGTCTACAAGTCTAACCAGAGACTCTCCCAATCCTTCTTTCGTTATCGCTCTTGAAGGGAATCCTGGTGGCTCTCTTTTTGGAATTCCTATAGGAATTCTCGTGTTTAGTGGAGGCATTTGTGGTCCTTCATTGACCAAATATCCACCTCTTTCTAGTACAGTCTGTGGTTTTGTGCTTTCTACAACTCTGTATTCTCGTCCATACTTGTCGACAACTATAGATCTCCATTGACAGTCGACTCCGTATGTGTAGACATATAAGAGCTTGTAATCCGTTATCTCTTCTAGGTATGGATCTGAGCACCTATAAAGATTGACCTCATTGTCGTCAATGTATCTATATAGTCCTTCACTCTCATGACCAATCATCCAAACTCTCTCAACAAGATGGGTCTTTATCAATTGTAAGTTTGGAAGATCCATTGTGGGAGGATATTCCTCTATCTTCGGGATCTCCAAGCTTGTGTAAGCTGCGTTTGAATCTAGGGTAGACATGATTTCTGGGCTTAAGAGCTTTTGCTTGGTTCAAGTAGACTTAGTCCACTGTGTTGAAGTGCTTTGGTTAGGGAAAAGTCGAAACTATGTCCAAAACCGCAACCGTTTCGTCACAATTCTCGCAAATTGTCGCTTTCAGACACCCCTAACTTGCGGATGAATTTTGAGGCCTTAAACGATGTTTTTTTCAAATTTGAACTAAATGGTTTCCGTCGGCATGCATTAAGTTCAAGTTTTGCTCTAAGATCTGTAGAGCCACTCTCAGGCTACGTTTTGATATAAAAACTTTTCCGATCCGATACCGTTTGTGAAAGTTATGGCCAAAACAGTGAAATGCAATTTAGACTGGTCAAAATGAGTCCAAATTCAATTTTGAAAAAAGATTTGGGATCTCTGTGACACTGTGAATACTTCTGTATGGTCAAAAGTACAGTTGGACCCTAAAACTGGCCTAGAGACATCCTACGCATAGTATGTCTATATGCTCAGAATTTAACAAAATTTGGTCCAGAGACTCCCCTTAAGTCCAGCAACACAATGGTATGCTCAGAATTTCCTTTGGACCTAAAAATGGCCTTGAGACATCCTACGCATAGGATGTCTTTTTGCTCAGAATGACCTGAAATTTTCACCCCAGCTTCTCCTTGATGTGCTGATCACAGTGATGTGCTCATAGGTTGGTTTGGAGTCCTAAATCAAGCTGGAGACATACTACGTGTACAATGTCTAACTGCTCTGTTTCAGCTCAAACTTGCACTGTAGCTTCCCCTTGATGTGCTTAACTCACATCTATTTTTACTTTTTGATTCTGACACCTATAGGTTGGTCAAATGATTAAGAATCTGCTTCAGAAGCCTGATGTCTGTTCTGATGAATTCCCAAGTTAAATCAACTCCAAATTGGACCAAAATTGACTAGGAGGCTTGCCTAAGGCTATACAACACCCTGCTATCTCCACAGTTTGAATTTGGACTCTAAATCATGCCTTAGACATTCTACGCGCAGGATGTCTAACTGCTCAAAATTTCCCCAAATTTGAACCACAGACTCTCCTTAAGGTGTTGATCACTGTGGTATGCTCAGAAATGTGTTTAGAGTCTTAAATCACACAGAAGACATCCTACACGTAGGATGTCTTTTTGGCCTGTTTGACCCCAGACTTGTCCCACAGCTTCCCCTTGATGTCAGTAACCCAGTGGTATGCTTAGATTTTGGTTTGGATTTCAAAAGTCCCAAATTTTAGCTATTCTTGCCTTTTTCAGTCAAAAGTGCTAAAGTCTGTTCAATCTTCCTTTCACTGACCCAAATGAGATGAAATTTATCACATGCACTCAATACAACATTTAGAATCATGCCTTTGGAGTCATCCTATGGTTTGGTCTCAAAAATTATGCCTTGGCACAATTTGGATAGGATGTCTGGCAATTCTCGTCTTTTGGCTTTGATCTGTCAAAATTTGGTCAAATTTCCACTTTCCAGGTGAAAATAGGGTAAAACCTACCTTCTAAACACACTGGTAACCTCAGATTTTCAAAATTTCCACGAGATCACCCTGTAGACATCCTACGCGTAGGATGTCTACTGCTGATTTTTTGAGACTGAAGTGTCCCTGATGGTTCCTTATGCTCTTAGCAAGTGCAAGTATGCTTCACAATTGCAAAAACATGCAAAAATCACTCAATTTAAGCTTTTTCTGAAATTTTACGTTTTCTGACTCCGCCTTTTGGCTTTTGGTCAACAAAAATAGGGAAAAACACCCAAGTCAATATGTTACTAGGGTAAAACCTACCCTCTGAACCCACTGGTGCAGTCAGAATTTTCAAATTTGGTCTCCAGAACCCCCTTGAGACATCCTACGCGTAGGATGTCTATGTTTACAAAATTGCAGGTTTTCTTCACAGAACCCTTGCAATTGCTCTTTTATATACACAGCATCAGTCAGTCATACAAAAATATCCACAAAAGTTTGTTTAATGCATTTTTACCCTCAAAAGCACACTTTTCCGTGATTTCAAATGCAATCAAGCACTTTAGCAAATAATTCAGTGATGAATAGCTCTAGATCAGAATCGGATCACTTACCTAAAGCTACTCCTACAAATCATATGGGGTTTTGCATCTATGAGTAGAAAAACGCTTCACTGCCACACATGGACTAGTAAACGCTTTTATCATCTCACAAATCACTCGACCACCAACAACTACTCTAATCCACAGATCCTAACTAAACCTATCTAGTCGCAGACCCTTGGCAAGACACACGCTTCTTGGCAATCGACTTGATCGCGGAATATCCTCTTCCGGATCCACTTAAGAAAAACGCTTTCTTTAGCCGAAACTAAATGAAGCAACCATCACACGAGTGTTAGTAAGAAACCTACTTAGGTCCTTGTGTCCCCGGCAGCGGCGCCAATGTTGGACGGAAAGCAACTCACACACCCATGAAGTGCATGCAAACACTACCTAGATCAACATAATGTCAAACGAGGACACAGATGACGTGATAGGCACACGGAGGAAATCTCTTTAGCTTGTCAAGCTGAGACCATCCTACACATACAACACTCTGGAAGGCCAACTAAACCACAATCAAGAACCTCACTGCCCTCAACTACACCACCTAGCCACATACACACATACGGAAGGTAACTCACCTAATCATGCCAGAATCATACGAAACTGAAGGAACACCATCCCCTCACTAGGATACACCTGTCCCTAAGCTTCTACACTCAAAACCCTCACTCTAAACCCATCTACGAAAAACGCGAAGGATGACGGAACAAATTTTTTAAAATGCCCGAAACTGAAATTTATGAGTACCTATGCGTAGCTTATGTCGCCACGATTCTATAGACTACTAGCACGCAGAAAACAGACATCGTTTGATACACTTACGACCACAAATAGCTTGTAGATGCGTCGGCGTGTGCGCTTCGTCTCGCGTGGAATGCTTGGCGTCGTCGCGTAGCTCACCTCGAGCCTACAGCAATGGTGCAGTCGGATCTCCAATGTGTTGAGCGAGCCGGGCGTAGCGAGAGGATGAAGCTCACGCTCACTCTCTTTCTCTCTCACACACAGTAGACAGCAGCGCTAAAGTTTGATTATGATTAAAAGTCCTTTTTTACAAAATGACCTAGGTACCTTATATACTAAGGCTACCTTAGGTTTAACCAAAAATGGGGTTGAAAGGGTCAAATGGCTTTGTATTTACAATCTGGAAGTGCCATTGCACCCCGGCTTCTGAAACTAGAATAACTACTCATTACAAATGACGTTTATAGCCATAATCCGCAGCATTTCATAACTCACAAAAGATAAGACTTTGGTACGAAACTTGAGTTATGTTGTGTTGTTGACCCAGTGGTCAACACCTTGTACCTAGGCTCGAGATCTTCCACTATATACTTCTTCTTGTATACCCACTTGCAAGGTAAAGCATTTTTGCCTTTTGGTAATTCAACCAAATCCATGTTTCATTAGCCATAATCAAATTGTATTCTGATTGCATAGCCTACTCCCACTTAATGCTATCGTCCATTTTCATAGCTACTTGTAGCAGGTTGTCTATCCACTGTCAGTGACCAAAATGTGGTGTATACCCCGCTCAAACCGCTCAGACGTACGTGATACTCTTACAGAGCGTTCCAATGCCTGATTGCTAGACTCTACTCTCTCCGGAGCAATAGTAGTATCTTGCACTGGTGGAATAGGTGCAAGACTACTGAACTCAATTAGTTCGGAGGCTACATCGTTAAAGTGAACAGGTCTGTACTCAACTTCTTTAATGGGATTCTTTGTGCATTTTTTATTCATTGAAAATTTTGTGTGAGCTAATGACTTTGTTGGATTTTGGGTGCCAGAGACGATAGCGCATCTCTCCATTTGCACCATAACTGATAAAAATGCATTTGTGTGACCTGGGATCTAACTTGCGACAATTTCTTTGGGCACATGTGCATATGCCCCACATCCAAATACACGTAAATTCTCATAGCTTGGCATTTTTCCAGTCCATAATTCCTCTAGAATTTTGAAATTCAAAGGGAAACTAGGTGACCTGTTGATGATGTTCACTGCTGTCACAATAGCTTCTCCCCAAAATGCTGGAGTAAGCTTCGCCATAGATATCATGGAGATAACTCACTCTTGAATCGTGCGATTCATTCTTTTAGCTATCCCATTTTGTGCAAGTGTGTATGGAGCAATATACTACCGACAAATGCCTCTTCGATTGCAAAAATCCTTGAGCTCCGTGGAGACGTATTCTCCATCATTATCCGTGGGAAAAGCTTTGAGCTTTTTTTTGGATTGGTTCTCAACCATGGCGAGGAATTTTTGAAAAATATAAAATACCTTTTCCTTACTCTTAAGGAGATACACCCACACCTTTCTGGTAGAATCATTTATGAACGTGAGAAAGTAGTTTGCTCCCCCTAGAGGTTTATGTGGCACTGGACCATAAAAATCACAGTGCACTAAGTTTAGGGGTTCGCCTAGTTTCTTGTTCAATGGTGAGGATGTCAACCTAGTCTGTTTGCCGTATAGACAATGCGCACACAATGGAAAGTCCTTGTAATCCAACACAAGTAAGTAGCCAAAATGCTGAAGTGTTTTCATTCCCTTTTGGCTATTATGCCCCAGTCAGCTATGCCATAACTCAGTGGTAGACGGTAGCTCGGCAACATAGATAGAGTGTTCTTCAACACTCAAAACAAACATAGAGTACAGGGATCCATTTTAACAACCTTTCATCACTCATGACAAGGTTGTTCTTGCAGATCTGCCAAGAACGACTACCAAAAACTGTAGTGTAGCCAAGATCATCCAATTACCCTATAGAAAACAAGCTCTTTGTAAGCTTGGCCACATGTCTGACATTTTGCAACACAAAAGTAGTGCCATTATGCATCTAAAGTTTCACATCACCAATGTCAATAATTTCAAGCTCGTAGAAATCACCAAGCTTGACTATGTCATGCATGGATGCATAAGAGGAAAACCACTTTCTATGCGGTGTGACATGAAAACTTGCACCATAATCAAGAATCCAATTTTGTGCATAACCCTCATCATGTGCAACCAAAGCATCTAGAGTGTTATTTGAAGTGAAAATGAGAATATTTGAGGGATTTATTGTCACCTTTGCATGAATCTCTCTTGGCATAATGATCATCACTGGAGGAGGAGCATCCTCTACTGTAGTGGTAGGTATGGGAGACTCAACCACATCAAGCTCCTTGGTCTTTACTATACTTTTGCTTTGCTAGAATTGTCTTTTTGCATGTTTTTTTGATCTCTTAGAAAACTGTGACAATCCTTTTTGTAATGGCCCTTCTTATGGCAATAGTAACACTTGACATTTCTGGCACAGCGGTCTCTACTTGAGTTCTTGTGTCTGCTAGGACTATGAGAATTTCGCTTTCTAATTTTTCTTTTTTATTTGTTCCTGTCACGGCCTCTTGCCTTCGTTGAACTTCAAGTCATATATGCATCTCCATGACTAGCACCGCCAAGAGATTTACATCGAATTCCTTCAGTGAGCAACACATCTGTGACAGCATTGAACACTAACTTGCCATTTGGAGCCGAATTGCTAATGGCTATGCAAAAGATGTCCCATGAACTGGGTAGAGAGCATAGCAAGAATATAGACTTGAGTTTGTCATCAAACTCCTTAAAGCCCTGAGATGTCAACTGACTGAACAAGGAGTTGAACTCATTTAAGTGACCAAAAACTGTGCTATCTTCTTTCATGTTGAGCTTCATAAGCTTTTTCATGAGAAAAACTTTGTTGGATGCACTTTTGATCTCCCATGCTGAACATAAGCTATCCCAAAGGTCCTTGGTTGTTGTCTTCTCTATGATAGTGAAGAACACCGACTCCGCTAGATGTAGACATATCATAGCCATGGCTCTCTCATCCAAAATCTCCCACTGATCTTGCGTATATTCATCATCCTATGCATGCTATTTCGACAGTTCTGATAGGCCTTTGTTTTTCAAAACATCTTTCATGTGCTCTTTCCACATGGTGAAGTTGCTGCCATTGAACTTGCGAATGAAGTACTCCTTCCTTTTTGAAGAAGAAGCCATGGTTGACAAGAAGGTTTGAGAGGTGCCAAACTATGGGGAGAAGCTGCAAAAATTTGGGCAGAGTAACCTTTGTATCAGAAGTTAAATTTCAATTGAAATAGGCTCAAAAGTGCCAGCAATGAAAGTCATGACTTGCAAGAAGGAAATCTAGTAGAGTCTTCTTTGTATGAGGAGTCAAAACTCAACTCAAAATACGCATAAAAGTGCCAACCACACTAACTGGGCATCTACTGCACAAAACCACTACTGTGTGACCACCAATTCGGTATCAAAAGCACAAAAAGCCGTCTAGAACATATCCTTATGGCGAGGGTACAGTAAGTGGGGAACTCCAGCTACCTGTATCACCGAAGGTGTCTCAACATTCAATCACACCCCACCTCCACCTCAAAAAAAACCTCACGCTATCGATCCTCCAAAAGGCTAATGCAGGCACAAATGGACTAGCCACAGTCTCAAAAAGGGCTCTTCCGGTCCGAGTCTCAGAAACGACCGAAAGAAATTGCCAAAATAGCCAAAAAATGGCTCCACACATAGTATAGTGGGCAGTGTTCGTACCTCAACGTACATGAGTAGACCACGCTCAAACAGGCGCCAAGAACTGCTTCATCCAGTAAAAGTAATCCCCTTGCGGGGATATCTGCTCTCAAAAGAGCTCAGTAGCACTAGGTGTGCTTACACCAAAAATGCATCTGTCAGCGCATCTTTTCGCAGAGAATCTGATGTTGAAATGACTGCCAAATCGCTTGTGAAAGAACTATGTCTGATAATCTGGAGAACCTATGTGTGAACAGGCTTCAAAACCCCTGTAACATGTAACCTGTAAACTGTGTGTCGGTGTCGCTATGTACCAATTTTTGCCGTTGAGCAAAAATGCGCTAGTCGAATAGCCACCAAAGGTGTCATAGCCAAAAAACCATGCCATACAGCGTGATCGGTGCACTCGATGTCGATGTCGGGTGTCACTCCTCTATGGTAGAGGCACCTCACTCATGCGTGTGGTAAGTATAGCTATTGATCGCGCGAAAATGTTGTCCGTAGGAAACCGGTGTCGACTCGAATTTCAAAAAATCCGCCTTTGATGGTAGTAATGCAAGCTGATGCTGAAGCAGTGGATGTGTGTGAGTTTGTCCTCTAGTAGTACGGGGAGAGGTGTGGGTGAGCGGGTCATAGGTCGGTGTGTCAAGGGTGCAAGAGAGGGGAGAAGAAAAAGGGGTTTGAATCCACCCTTGCACACAAAAGAGTGTTAAGGCACAAGTTAAAAAAAATTAACTTTAGTATTTCACTCATTTACTGACAAGCTGCAGGTCAATTTTTTCTATGTCTCAAAATCCCCTTTCCCCCTCTCCAACGTTTCGTATGTTGTATACCACATGTCAATGATGCAATCAAGACCAAACAACCTTGAGATCAATGTCAATGGCATATAAAGTGACCCCTCTAAATTGTGTCAAAACCTCACATGCATCACACATACATCTCCGATGCTATCTCATACGATTGAAATAGTGGCACCTAATGTGCTCTTTGTGACCATAATGCCAACAATGCAAGTATCGGCATGAATGAGACTATTGTCTCTCACTAGTCATCTCTATAGACTTTGAAATGCCACACATATCTGCTAAATGGATGTCAAGAAACCAGGATCTGCATATGCACCAAAAGGTGTATGGCAAAAAGTCATGGGCAAAATACAATAGAGTCTCCCTTGTAAATTGAGCAAAATATCAAGCAAAATCTCAACCATAAAACACATCAAATACACCAAAGTGGGAGATCACCTCAACCACTACACAATCATAATTATGATCCACGCATATGCAATTTGTACCTTAGCACATCTCTACAAAAGACACTTGTAGAACTTGTAATTTGTGACTAATTGTATCTTGTAAGAAATACACTCATGATCAAAGTATTCATTGATTAAAAATAGTGCATAACCTATAACCTTTAGCCATAACGAGCATACAATATAACTCGCTTGTTAGTATCGGCTAACATAGGCTACACCAAATATGCATCAAGCAGGAGATATTTATGGATGTCACAATATTTCCCACACACTTTGTAAAGTCTTGGGCTCACTTGGAGTTCCAAAGTTGTAAATGCTAGTTTGAGGGCTCAAGCTTAAACCCATAGTAGAAGGGATTGTGGTGAAAGCCCTTAAAAGGAAGCCTTTAGGCAAGGAGGCTTCATTCTTGAGTATCCACTCTTGAGGATCTTTTGAGAGCTCCCTCTCTCTAAAGTGTTCACTCTTTCGCTTAGCCTTGAGCTTAATGTCTATGCTTGAGAGGCTAGTGCTAACCATTTTTATTAGTGTAAGCTCTTCTTGATTAATCTAATCCTGATTTTCTCATTAGTCTACTTCTTCTCTACACTTCATCTTGTCATGAAGTAGTATTACTCTTTCATTATTCTAGATTTGGAAGATGTATGTACTTCTTGCTAGTAACCACTCCTCTTCTTCCATAAGCATTCGATTTGTGATATTTAGCATCACTAATTAGGTTGATTAAGTTGGGTCTTAATCTTGTAATTAGTGTGTTGCCCTATTCTTTGCTTGTGTGTAGATAGGTTTTATGAAGCTCTAGCACCATTCACTTCATGTGAGTAGCTATTGATGAAGTACCATGATTGACATGTGGTAATTAGCGTGTGCTTATCATTAGTGTGCTTGGGGTTTCTAGTCTATGGCAAGTCGGACATCGGTGGGCTTGATGTGTGTAGGAGATTAATTGATTAGTGATTAGAGTAGGTTTAGAGTTAGTCTTGCCATGGCTAATCTCTACTTGCAATGGACGGATGATCTCTTGAATCCTCTATTCCATTCGTCCGATGCTCGTGCTTCCATGCCCTAGCCGGGTTTTCGATCCACAGATTGATAATTGTGTGGGTTGCGATTAGGTCGTGCTACAATGCCTCCCTACATTTGGTGCCGCTGTCAAGGATCGATAACCTAAGCTAGTGAGTTTAGGATGTGTAGAATAAAGTAACTTCACTACTAATTTTGTTGGTTTTTGAGTGTGTGTAACTCAATTTTTGGTGTAATTTGATGATTTTTGAGCAAGAAATTGATTCTAATGTTGAGTTATGAATACCCCAAACCCCCAATTTCACTAATTTCATGCTAACCCTTACTAACTTCGCTTCTTTCCATGCTAATTGTACTAATTTCATGCTAATTCTTACTAATTTTGACTAACCTTGCTAACCTAACCACTAACATTTGAAAAGTATGTGAAATCCCTTTGCAAGAGGTGGAATCATCACTCTAATCAAGTTAATTGTGTTAATTTATGTTTAATTTGATGATTTGAGTGTGTGATTTTTTGACCTACAAATGGTCAATTTTGGAGCTGATTTGATGGTGCACACACTTGTGAGTGCAATGATGCGACTTCACGTGGAGCAAAGGAATAGCTTGGAGTGTAATTACAATGTAAGTGCACTCACTTGTTATGTCAATTCTTGATTGATTAATGAGGTTCAATGTTGCTAACTATTTTCTAAAATTAGGTGTGTAACACAAATTGACCTACACTTTGCACCTAGTTTGATACACTTGGAATGAAATTGATAGTCAAATTGTGATTAATGAACTTTGTGTGTATCCAATTAATGTTTAATTCTCATCAAGAATTCATGTGTGTGCATAAAAATCATTGTGTGTGTGCATACACCAAAGAGGAAAAAAACTGTCAAAATTTTCAAGTGTGTGTGCACCTAATCTTTAGTGTGTGCATGCATATAAAGTGATGGAATTGATGATACATGAGTATGCAATCACGTAAATTATGTGTATGCTAGGCTAATTCAATCATTGGATAAACTTAAATGCCAAAAAAATTGGGCAAAATTTGAGTGTGTGTGCCCATCCATGACCACTTGATTTTCAATGATTGATGGTCAATTGGGACACCTTAATGGTTTTTGATTATGAAACGTTCATGAAAGTATGTGCAATCATTAGGTTTAAGCTTAAATTCATTGCCAATTGAGCCAAATTTGAATTTTTGTGCTTAATTTTTGAGTGTGTGCATTGCTTGATTGGGTAAAAATAGTGCTAATTTTTTAGAAATTAAGCATATATGCATTCAATTATGCTTGATCGAGTTTGCAATTTGGCCATTGCAATGTGAAATTGAGGGATTAGTTGCATAAAATTTCGGCCTAAATTTGGGTGTGTGTGCCTACTCAATGGCATTCAGTATCCAATTTGTAAATGAATAATTGGGAGCAATTACCAATTATAATGATTAAAAATGTCAAGCATTGGTGTAAGTGCCACAAAATTGGCTTGATTATTGAGATGAAACATTCAATCGGTAATCAATTTTGGAGGATTAAAGCACAATGCCATTAGATGATCGAACAATGAAATGTACATATCAATTATCGCAATTTTAAGCACCAAATTGTGAGTGTAATCATGCAAGTGCACTTATGAACATTGCCCAATTAGGTATAATTGATATGAATTTCAAATGAAAAATTGGGGTTTTGTGCTTAATTCAATTCAAAATATTAATGTTCAAACAAGCATGTAATTGAGGCAAGGAAAATAAGAGTATACGTTATAATGTGGGTAAAATTTACCTATTTTTGAATGTTTGGAATCTTGAGTCGCATTGATTGTGAACAACGGTAAATTTTCTACAATTCTTAAAAAAATTGATTCATATCGTGTCCAACCCTTGATTCGCCATGGGAACAAGTTCCAAGAGGATTGAAAAGTAAATTTAAAAAATCCAATGAGCACATCGCTGATCTTGCCAAATCTGGTTTGGCACTACCTTCACACACACACACACACACACACACACACACACACACAACCACGCATGTTCCTACTTTCTCTCTACCACTTGCTTGGCTTATAGCACAAACACACACACACACACCACAAAAGAGGACAAAAATGCGTAGCTCAGCGTTTTGTATTGCATGGTCTTTGGACCCCACACACACTCTCCCTATGCTCGTTTTTGATGGAAATCAGCGCGCTCCGGGCCTGAGGCTCGCAACACTGCTGGGAATTGCGCTAGCTCACACGCACATCCACACCAACACACAGCGCATGCTTCAGTGTCCTGCAGGTTGTCACACACACACAAACATTGCTTTTAAAAATTCTGCACGCACAACACACACACACACACACACACACACACAATTTGTGCCATCTCTGCCTTGCGCCGACCCCACACCTGCCCCTCTCCTCGTCCAGCAATTCCAGTCTCTCCCTATTGCAGCTCGCGGCCAGTCCTGACACCACACTCACCTCCCAAATGCTGCGCATGAAAACTCAGTACCCGCCAAGGTTGACTTGCTACCACACACACATCAAGCATCTCGGAAATTCTTCTGCGACCTGCTCAAACTGTGTGTCGACAGTCGACTTATCCCATTGCGTGAACCTACACCCACCTCGCTCTTATAGAGTCCCTCTCTCTCTCTAGTCTCGCTCTGTAGCTACCGCCACGTCGCCGCAGGCCTAAGATGATTTTAAAGAAAAATAATAAAAGGGGATAATATAAATCACTTTCATTAAAAGTCTATTCCGACCCTTGTTATCTCCCCCATCCTCACCTTGGCGAATTTAGCAGGAGTCTTGAGCACAAGTTGAAGGTGAGCTCAAAAGATGCAAGCCTAGTATTGAGATGATCTAGTGCAAGAAAAATGAAAAGAATAACTTCTAGATGAGTTCTTGTGGCTAACATTCCCCCATCATTTGAGGGAGTATAGATAGAAGCCCTCTTTTTAAGATGAGGCTATTTTGTTATGTATGCTAAACGATGCATGAGGTCTCGAGATAATCATTTGTGTGCACATACATGAAACTAAGTCTCTCTTTTCTAGCTTCATATGCAAAAACTTGATGCATGAGAGCACGTTGGTGCATAAGTTTTGTCATGTACTGTGGTTCACTTCATGGATTGCCCTAGAGTCAATGCTTATGACTCTTTTAGTGCATATTTTGAACGCCAAATGCTTTTTTGCACTAAATGATGGAGCTCTTGGGCAACAATTTACTCAATGATACAAAATTTGGCATATTGTCTTTGCAGAGATGAAAATTATGTACTCATATGCTTTTTGTCTCTCTTTTCTATGTATGTCATACTTGCTATGTAAGAGCAACGTGTGGGCATTGAGTAAAGCCATGATTTTGTGATTGCCTTACTTGCACTAAAAAATTTGGTTTGTGTGTGGTTTACTTCTTGGCTTGATCGAAATTCTCATTGCACTAAAATGGCAAACTCTGTTGGCATGCATATGGGTTTCACATGAGAGTTACACTGGATGATGAGTAGTGCTTGCTTGGTCGGGACTTTGCGCTTAAACTTAACATTGCTTGTACATTTTAATGTTGGACTTGAATGAAAAATCATTGGAAATCATTAGAAGTGAGCTTGTTTTAATGGCCGAGAGTAAGCATTAAACTTTTGGGGTTGTGGTTGATAGTGCATTTTTAGTACTTCTGTTGAAATTCCAAATGCCTAAAAGTACTAATGATTGAGTTTTTTTTTAACGGAATGTGGCAGGTGTGTGATTTCATTGATCCAATAAGGGGTCATGATTGCAAAAAATTACAAAATTTGGCTATTGAGAGCCATTCATTCAAGTTGCAGTCATCTCTAGCTCATAGTTTGTACTAAAAAATGTAAAATTTCATATGAGCTAGTTGTTAGACAACTTTTTGAAAAGCTTTAAATTGTAAAATTTGGCTATCGAGAGCCACTTCATTTCATTCAAATTTGCATTATTTTCAGCTCTTAGCTTGTTTTAAATTCCATACTTTAAGTGAGCTAGAAACTTATCTACTTTGAATCATGCATGAGAGATGGTACAAATTGCAAAATTTGCTTATGTAGAAGCATTTTATCTCTCATTGTTGATATGTATGCATAAATTTGTTACTTTAGAGCATCATGTGCATAACCAAAGTCATTTTTTTTCCCTTGGGTTTTTTTCCTTTGGCAAATTCGGGTTTGCAAGACCCTAGCTTTAGGTTTTCATTAATGTTTTTTGTGTGCTTTTGGCTTTCAATAAAAGGCTTTTGTAGCTTGTGTTTACACTTAGCTTCAAAAAGCTTCTTTTGCAAATAAAAAAGATCAAGAGACTTCTCTACAGAAAGGGGATGCTTGCTCAAGGATGCACAAAGAGCATGAATAGGTGTAATCCTTCCATGATTTTGCTCTTTTATCTTTTCATTCTCTTGCTTGGCTAAAGTGAATCTGCTTCTAAGTGATGGTTTTTTCATGTTCAAAAGCTAGGCATACTAAAGTTTCAACACTTTGCTTTGTGAAAATTAACTCATCAAAAAATTAGCTTTTATGTGTGCTAATCATAGGTAATTGGCCTTGACCTTAGGTTAATGTAGGTTCATTTTTCATTAGTCCTAGACTCTTAGTGATAGTCTTAAGGCTCCATTCATTTTTAACATGACCTAGGGCTATGATTAGGCTTTAGTCCTTTAGTCCAATTGCCATAAGCATCTCATAAAGGAAGCAATAAAAAAGTGCTAAAAAAATGAATCAATGAAGCAAAAAAGTGTCAAGAAAAAGTAGCAAAAATGCTACTAGACACATGAAAAGAAAATTTGTATGTTATTTGTGTCTATGTGAGGCCTAGCACCTTATTGACACTTGGCAGGCGAGGGGAATCACCTTGGCTTGCTTTGTCAAGGCCCTAAACCGATGCCCTAGGCTGATAGGGGTTAGCCGTCATCTTGGTAGGCTAGCAGATTCTTGGAACACCTTCTTGAGGGTTCAAGGAGCCAAGAGTTGCACCTAGACTTGCCTTGGGGTGGTAGCCTTGTGATTGTGCTTTAAACTTTTTAATTGATGACAAAAACAAAACTTCCATGAGCTTCAAAAAAGCTGTGACAATGTACTAGTAGATTAGGAGCTTTTTTATAGCCCATAGACATGATAGACTTGAATGATTTATTAATATTGGTCACATAGTTTTTAGGCTCGTAGGTTTATGACCTTGCATTAGCCTAGGGTCTTAAATGATTGCTTGTGTTTCATGCATAAAACTGAAATTTCAAGTGGTTTAATCTTCATGATAGTTTACGTTCTTTTTTACTTTATGTTGTCTAGTTTCTGACTATGATTCATCCATCTTTTGGAAGCAAAAAATTCACTTTGCATGATTGCCCATTGTATTTCATGTTTTGTATCCTTTTTGGCCTTTGATGCTCATTACTTGTTCTTATGTTTTGTAGCTCAACATTTCTTCCATGGACTTGCTTTCTACCATGTCACTGTGTCTTGCTTCACCAGCACACGAGGACGTGCACCAAATTAGGAAGGGGGGAATGTTAGCGGCAGCTAACACAGGCTACACCAAATATACATCAAGCGGGAGATATTTATGGATGTCACAATATTTCCCACACACTTTGTAAAGTCTTGGGCTCACTTGGAGTTCCAAAGTTGTAAATGCTAGTTTGAGGGCTCAAGCTTAAACCCATAGTAGAAGAGATTGTGGTGAAAGCCCTTAAAAGGAAGCCTTTAGGCAAGGAGGCTTCATTCTTAAGTGGAGAGCTCCCTCTCTCTAGAGTGTTCACTCTTCGGCCTAGCCTTGAGCTTAATGTCTATGCTTGAGAGGCTAGTGCTAACCATTATAATTAGTGCAAGATCTTCTTGATTAATTTAATCTTTATTTTCTCATAAGTCTACTTCTTCTCTACACTTCATCTTGTCATGAAGTAGTATTACTCTTTCATTATTCTAGATTTGGAAGATGTATGTACTTCTTGCTAGTAACCACTCATCTTCTTCCATAAGCATTCGATTTGTGATATTTAGCATCACTAATTAGGTTGATTAAGTTGGGTCTTAATCTTGTAATTAGTGTGTGTTCCCTATTGTTTGCTTGTGTGTAGATAGGTTTTATGAAGCTCTAGCACCATTCACTTCGTGTGAGTAGCTATTGATGAAGTGCCGTGATTAACATGTGGTAATTAGCGTGTGCTTATCATTAGTGTGCTTGGGGTTTCTAGTCTATGGCAAGTCAGACTTCGGAGGGCTTTATGTGTATAGGAGATTAATTGATTAGTGATTAGAGTAGGTTTAGAGTTAGTCTTGCCATGGCTAATCTCTACTTGCAATGGAGGGATGATCTCTTGAATCCTCTATTCCATTCGTCCGATGCTCATGCTTCCATGCCCTAGCCGGGTTGCCGATCCACGGATTGATAGTTTTGTGGGTTGCGATTAGGTTGTGCTACAATGCCTCCCTACTGTTAGGAAATAAGACGTAGCTAAATAGATAATTGAGTAGATTACTTAATGGAGAGAGACAGATTTATATACACGAGATTATAGAGTAGAGAGAGAGAGAGAGAGAGAGAGAGTACACATGATATACGTGGTTCACCCAATGTGGGCTACGTCCACGGGAAAGCAGCCACTCAATGGCTTTAGTACTTCAAAACAAGAAGTAGTTTACAAAGGGATTATACCCTTAATGGAGCTCCCGCCTTGCTTCACTCTCACCACCTCACACTCACCTTGTTGCATCAACTTCACACTATGAAATATGTGTAGAAATGGCCTCCTTTTATAGGCCAAAAGGGTTGTCCTCTCTTATGAGAGACAGCCATGTGTAGCCGCCCTTGTGCGACTAAGTCCAAATCGGACCCTCCAATCCGCCCATGTGTGGCCGCCCTTGAGAAGACAAGTCCGCTTTTGAATTCGGCCACCGGCCATTGAATTCGGCCACCGGCCACCGGCCATTGACTTTCGACCACCGGCCACTGGCCATTGACTTCCGACCACCGGCCATCGGCCATTGACTACCGGCCACCAGCCAACCGACCGGTTGTTTTCCGACCACTTTCCGGCCGCCGTCCGACCATAATATTCCGGCGAAAAAAAACACTAGAAAGCTGTGAAGTGGATACTTAGGTATCTAAAAGGGACAACAATAAATGCTTTGTATTTTGGAGGAACTGATATTTTTCTTCAAGGGTATGATGATGAAAATATGGCAGGTGACAAAGATACTCGAAGGAGCACTATTGGCTATGTCTTCATGGTTGGAGGCACGGCAGTAAGTTGGGCTTCAAAGCTACAAAAAAGTGGTCTCACATTCTTCACAAAAGCAGAGTATGTAGCAATGACAGAGGCAAGCAAAGAAATTATGTGGCTTCACATATTCTTAGAAGAGCTTGGATTCAAACAAGACAATTATGTCTTATACAGTGATAGCCAAAGCGCTATCCATCTTGCGAAGAACTCAGCCTTTCATTCAAGGACAAAGCACGTTGAGGTGAGATATCACTTCATACGCACTCTTTTGGAAGAGGGACAACTAAAGCTAGGAAAGGTGCATACAAGTGAAAATCATGCAGACATGTTTACAAAGGTGGTCAACAAGGAGAAGTTGAGCTTTTGTTCATCTTCAATCGTCATAGAAGGATAAGAAGCCAGGATGGAAAGCAGTCACACATAGTTTTGTATAGCAACATCATAGTTTTCGACTATTTCACAACTACACCGAAAAAACCCAACTTTGCCTTTATTTAATTAACCTCCAAGTTTGAGGTAACGGCTTACATACTAGGTATTGACTACAACTTGCAGGAACATTTAGTGGTCCTTGCTGATTTACGCACATGGGAGTTACGTGTCCTATGTTGCTTGAGTTAAAACGTGGGCTAGTTGTATGTCCAGCTACTGGACTATTATCATTGCCGGGTACAACACTTCAACTGCTTTGCTTGGTCAAACAAAACAGGTAGAGAATGACAATGTTTTTAGTCTCCAAATGGGAGATTGTTAAGTATGGAGCCTGATTTAGCCCTTGTAATTTTTTCTGTTAAACAGGCACATTTGTAAGGCCCCCGTTATGAGGAGAAGCCATCGTGCGTAAAGAAAAATCACTCACCGGAAACCAAAACTTTCATAGGGCCAGCAGTCTCAAGCTGGAATATTCTTTTTCGCTGGAATATTATGGTCGGACGACGGTCGAAAGTGGTCGGAAAACGGGCGGTCGTTTGGCCGTTTGGGCAGTGGCCCGTAGTCAATGGCCTGTGGTGGCCGGTGGTCAAAAATTCAATGGCCGATGGCCGGTGGCCAAATTCAATGGCTAATGGCCGATCTCAAAGGCGGACTTGCTTCTCAAGGGCGCCCACACATAGGCGGATTGGAGGGTCCATTTGGACTTGTCTACACAAGGGCGGCTACATACGGCTGCCTCTCATGAGAGAGGGCAATCCTTTTGGCCTATAAAAGGAGGCCATTTCTACACACATTTCAGAGTGTGAAGTTAATGCAGCAAGGTGGGTGTGGGGTGGTGAGAGTGAAGCAAGGAGAGAGCTCTATTAAGAGTATAATCCCTTTGTAAACTACTTCTTGTTTGAAGTACTAAATCCATTAAGTGGATGCTTTCCCATTGATATAGCCCACATTGGGTGAACCACGTCTCTCTCTCTCTCTCTCTCTCTCTCTCTCTCTCTCTCTCTCTCTCTCTCTAATCTTTTGTGTGTGAAATTTTGTCTCTCTCCATTAAGTAAGCTACTCAATTTTCTACTTAGCTACGTCATATTTCCTAACAGACTCTTAGATCATACAGATCTAATTTTGAGTGTGAGAGATACACCAAAAATTTGGTTTGTGGTTTGAAAGTGGAAAACAAACCTGCTAATGTACTTTGTATAAATCTAAATAGACTAAACATTTTCAAAACGTTTGGAACATGCCAAAACCACAATTTAGACTCTTGTATTATATCCATCCGACTTCTTATGATAGAGGTATGAATAAACAGTGTTACAAATGGCAAAACAGGTTTCAAAATGTTTTGTTCCTACTCGTGCTCATCTCTCATGATGCAATGTCAGGGTTTTTGTCGCCACTCTCCATGTGCTCTGATACTAATTGTAGTGCATGCGAAGTGCAAGGGAGAAGAAGAGCAGACACACAAAGAGCACAGTGGGAGGATAACAATGCCTCACAGATTCTTATTCTATTGACTATAAAGAATAAGGTTAATGCTAGTTTAAGAGGTAGTAATGGTCCTGCAATTTGGCATGAACCTCAACAAGTAACTTTGAATAGGAACCCCATCCAATGGTCCTTAAAAAACCACATAGCACCTATCAACCCAAAGAGGGAATTATCAACAATAAACCTCTAAGAGACCAAGGAAAAGAAATAACATGACACCAATGTCCCAAACCTCCCAATCGTCTAGAAGGCCCTTGTATTTAGATTGTGTGTGCTTCTTTTTTACGATAATAAATATACACAAAGGAACGTCATGTTCAAAAGACAACCGGCTTTATAAATGTAGAAAAGTATTGCACAAAAACTCTTATGTAAATGAGTTGTTTATGTAGATATAGTTAGAATGTTGAATAATTCCAATGAAGGACTAGGGATGAATAGGGTCTTCATCATTAGTGGTAGACTACAACTAATTTAAACTTTTTAAGCAAAGATAGAATTCTCACTCGCATTCATTTAAACAAGACAATAGATTTTGTTAGCCTTGAATATGTACTATAGGTGTCAAAGAACCTATCAAAGTTTACTCATGTCCTACTTTGAAAATTTTAGACTAGCTAGTGTCCTATATGTCTTTTGAAGTTTCTCATATCAATTTTCAACAGTTGACCAGTCTTTAAGCTATCCTATATCATCTTATTCTTTTATTCCTAAGTATTGATCTTCCAAAGTAAGTAACCAGATCTTTCTTAGTATAGAGATCCTCTCATTATATAGATCCACCTTCTCTATAGATCCCTATTCAGCCTTAAAAGATTCAATCAGTGAGATAGAGAAAAAGTTTTCCACAATGCTTGTTGGTGGCCTTTTATCACATGGCCTTTCATCCAAAGTTTTATAAAAGAAGACTACGATTTTCAAATTCCTAATAAAGATTTCTTTTATAATAATAATCTTATGCTAGAAAGGTATTTCTTCAATGTGTTCCTTTGCTTGTAGGTAAAAGTCTTGGACTTTAACCGCTCACATGAATTTGTAAGAAAACCCACTATGTATAACCATTTTAGAGCTACCTTGAGATCCAAATCAACCGAGCAAGTGCCAAGATATTCCACATTTTCTTCTCCACAAGAAAGGACCTGTGAATCAAGGTTTTAATTATGAAGATAACATCATATTTATCGGCCAATCTCTTCAAATATTAAGTTCGATATTAGAGCTCCAAAGATCAGGTCAGGAGACAGGTAGGACCAGCTTAAAAAACCAAATGTCAGTGTGTCATATTGGCCATTTTGTTTTCAAGTTCCAAGTCACAAGAAGAGATTATTGATGTTTTCATCAAAGAAAATTTAAAAAAATATCAAAACCAAAAAGCTATACGAAAATATACTGAATGGAATTTTAGCGTTCAAAAACAATCAAGGTTCTCCTATATGAGAGAAACAAAGAGAGCGCGTTGCTTTGGCATAGAAATAAAAAATGCTCCAACTAATTCAAGGATCAAAAGTAACAAACATTTTCCATAAAAATGAAGTAGTCTACAATCATTTAGAAAATAATTCTAACTAATTGAAATCATCAATTATATTCCCTATAGATTTTAGTCCTGAGGATCTAGCATCTTTTTAGTTTTAAGCATCAACTAGCCCATAACAACTAAGAAAGGCACAAACTTTCTTAGGCTTCATAGTGGTGGACCTATTTGTTTTTCCAATTCTTTTTAGTTTTAAGCATCAACTAGCCCATAACAGTTAAGAATGGCACAAACTTTCTTAGGCTTCATACCGGTGGACCCATTTGTTTTTCCAATTTCTAAGGCTTTCATAGTACTAGAACAAGTCCTTTTATTTTTTCCTAAGCAATCCAAAGATAAAATTTCATATTGTAAGAGCCATCTTTCAAGAAGGTAGAACAATTAACATAGAAGAGGCTAGAAATATGGACCTAAAGCATTAGAATGCCAGGGTAATAATATTCATGAGCACCATCTGGTCCTAATTTTTTATTCAAAACCCAAGCACAAATAAAAGCATGCTCCAAGATCAAGGAGATAAAGTAACAAAATCACATAAAAAGCCAGATTAAGCATTAGATTAGACTACTTATATGTGAGTAGCTGTTGTGCAGGTAAGGCTCACGGGCAGCGATGGCGAAGCACATCGAGCGACGGCCGAGGAAAGAGAGAGGAGAGAGACAGGCAATTTTACGTGTTTTGGGGAGGGAGGAAGGAAGGGATCTGGCGAGATTCCGTTTAAAAGAGGAACGTAGACCCAGTAGGGTATGATTCATTAACCATCTAGAGAGAAAGATTCATTTTTGTGAACATTTTTCATGCAAGGTAGTTAGGTACTACTAGCCAATAGACACACTTAGGATATATCAAATCAAGAACCTTTTCTTCCTTTTTCTCTATGCAGGGTATGATTCATTAACCATCTAGAGAGAAAGATGCATTTTTGTGAACATTTTTCGTGCAAGGTGGTTAGGTACTACTAGCCAATAGACACACTTAGGATATATCAAATCAAGAACCTTTTCTTCCTTTTCTCTGTTAGGATAGTGCAACCTTAGAAAACATATGTGTAAAAAACATTTGGAAACGATTCCTTTTGCTAGAGATTTGCAAACCAAATATGATGAACCAGTAACCTTAAAAGAGAATCTATACCTCATTAATCAATCAAAAGCTTCTAGTTTTTCCAACCCAATCATCTTTAAATGAATACCAAATCCATCAATGCATTTCAGCACAAGAATCACATCGTCTTCTTCCAATAGAAAAGTAATATATCAAATTATTCCTTGAGTTAAGTATAATGTCAAGAAACATGTACCAGTTAAAAAGCTCACAAAAATACTCAAAATTACTTGCCCCCATCTTTTAAAAAACCAACAATATTTTAGGAAAAACCATGCCCAGCAGAGCATGGAAAACTTGGGAGAATGATGATACTCCCATGCTAAGTGTTCATGAGAGCACTAATTCATGTATTGGGAGACTCCCTATTGCAAATTGTCAGAAAGTCCTAGAGATCACACTCAGCAACCCTAAGTAGGTAGTAACTACCCAAGAACTCCTTGTAAACAATGAATTTTAGGTGCCATTACCACAGGAGGAGACATTCACATTTTGAATAGCATTAGGGGAGTATCCCATAAACCCCTCAAAAACCACAAAAAGAGTCCAATATAAAAGAGGTTTCCCACCATAAGATTAAAGGGCCTTTTCCCAAAATGATCCATACTAGAAAAAAGTAAGGATGTTCCTTAAGGTAGTGAATATGTTTAATACTAAGAGTCATACCGGTCAAGAACTCCCAATTTCTAAAATTAGTGAGGAAAATTATCCAATGTTAGCAAAAATTTGCAAAGCTGAGAATATCTAGGTTTATATTTAAACATATTAAAGATTCAAGATTTTATAAAGGTAAGTTTGAAATTGGAGCAAGGTCTTTGACATGATGTGTATCAAAAAACCACAATACATTATGTGTGTGTGTGTGTGTGTGTGTGTGTGTGTGTGTGTGTGTGTGTGTGTGTGTGTGTGTATTGTTGTTCTTTTAACTTATACTTATATGCAAAAGAACATAACAACTTAAAAGACGTCTGGCTTTAGACAAGGGACAAGGAGTAGCACAACAACAACTTAGTCTTTGATTCATTTTTGTACATTAAAGTGAGAATGAGGTATCATTCTAGTGTTTTTGTACAAAGGATAATCAGGAATAACTAACTCTAGAGTGAAAGGGGTCAGGTACATCACTATCGGACAACAACGAAGCCAAAAAGATCCTAAGTAAAGATAGAGTCCTCACCTCCATCTCTATAAACAAGACAATAGATTTGTTAGCACTGTAAACGTATTATAGGTGCCGACAAACCCTATCAGTTATTATCCATGTCCTACTTACAACCCTTTTTAACTTAAACCTACAATTCAAAAAATAATTGTGAATATCCATTCTAAAAACTATTGATATAAAGCTGTCACTTGTCTTTTTTGCAATCATAAAGCCATTGCCCATCTGATTAAGTGCAAGGCGTGTTTCTTTTAATTATGTTTAAATTCGTTTTAACTTGTGATTAAAAAAAAGGTCATCATTCCTTTTATATCCAAGTGAGATTATAGGTTATAAATAAGGTTAATGAATACCCCGATTTTTTAAGGACTTTATAAATATTTATTTAATTAGATTTAGTTTTGATCTAAAGGCCATTACCCCTTTTGATCCAAGTGTCTCACCCATATTTTTGTCCCATATAGTTTTGTGTTAGGAAGCTTTTCAAAGCCACTTCAAGTTTTCAAAGGTCTATGTTCACAAGCTGTATCTTATTTATGACCTCTCAAACCAGCCAGTACTTAGCAAGGTGTCTTATGAACTTGAGTGCTCAATGATTGCCAAAGTCAACACTTTTTTTTTGGCAAACATATTAAAAAAAAACCACTTATGTACGACATTGTACGTCACTACTATGGGTATTTCCAAAATTAAACTAGCAATACTAAGCAAAAAAAACATCCATTTATCAAACCTCAAATTAGTTCTATGTCTAAAAACCCTCGAAGCAATCAGGCTGTCATTTTATGTCTTAAACACAGATTTGATTTAGTGCAAAAAAGACCAACTCAGAGCAATTATTTTGAGAGTTGTATAAGCCAAAAAGAATTTGTAACTAGTTTTTTGAAATGTGGTCTAAGAATAAAAATCCTTCCTAATCACAACACAAATAACTAGAACCGACTAAGCTTGATAATCAAAACATATATTATAGTGATATGAATAATATTTATACCCATCTAAATACACAATAAGTGTAGTAAGCTTAAAGGTTTGTACATCACAAAACCTATAATAAAACAATAGAATTTTAAGGAGTTCCATATCCATTGTTTATGATAATGGAGCCCAAAGTTTGGTTTTAAAGGTTATTATCCCAACCCAAGGGAGGTAACATGTTATCAATCAAAAAAGAAATTAGCCTCAACAGTCACTTTAGTCCCTTTTACATCAAAATATTAGTGCATGGCTACAAGTTAAACCAACAGAGTATGATAGCTTTAAACCCAACACACAAAGTTTTATTTATATAACAATACCATGAGAAAGAGCTCACACTTGCTCAATCACTCTCATGGAATTCCAAGCTAAAAAAACCTAGGTGAAGTGCCCCCTTTTTTTAATCACCAAATATTAGAAGACCATATCAGTCACCTTAATAACATTAAACCAATGTCAAAGTCAAAGATAATCAGTGTACACTGTAATGTCTAATGGCAGATCATCCACAACGTGGTGCAAAATAGGTTGTAACCTCAAAGGGGGTTAGTATTTTAGGTCATAATGATAGGTTCATTGATGTATAGGCTTAGGTTTAGATAAAAAATAGCTAATCTCATTGAGATAGATATTTCAAAGTGTAAGATAGGTCAATAGTCTGTAATAGATTGATAGTGATGTGTGTGTGTGTGTGTGTGTGTGTGTGTGTTTTGCCATATTAAACTTCATATATATACACAAAAGGACATAACGTTCAAAAGACAATTGGCTTTAGATAACTCGACAATGATTTATACAAAACTGACTCAGTATTAGATTCATTTTTGTACAATATAATAAGAATGGGGCATCATTCCAATAATCTTATACAAAAGTAATAGAGCTTTGGATGTCATCTAGGTTGAAATTAGTTGGGATCTTCAAAGTTGGATAACAGCTAAGCTAAACCATTTTAAGTAAAGATAGAATTCTCACGTGCATCCATATAAACAAGACAACAGATTTCTCAGACTTGAATATGTATTACATGTGTCAAAGAACCTATCAATTGTTATGCTTGTCAAACTTAAAAATTCTTAAACTAAACTATTGTCCAAAAAGTTTTATTTGTATATATATTAGAGTATATCTAAATGTAATGCATCAAAAGGCCATGACCCGTTCTGATGCGAGTGGTAATACCTGTCTTTAATGTGTGACAAAGAAGTTATTTTCTCAAGAAGTATGTTTAATTTATTGTCTAAAATGTATGAGCCAATCTCAAGTAATTTTTCTTATTTCAAGTTTGAATTTTCTAAGTTAAAACCACTTTCTCAAAGTAGTATCCACAAGATCTTTGCAAGCCTTATCCTAGTGTACTCAAACCAAGAACTTAAATTTTATCTAACCATCTTTAACGTTAATTATGTTTTCAAAGTGATTTCAATCCGTGACCCAAAAGACCTAGTAAAATTTTGTAACAAGCTAATAAATGTAGTGAATCACTTTTGCAAAGTAATCTTTAAACAAGAAGTGCAAACATAGCTAGAAAGTAGACCAAACATTTGTTGCTATTCTAAAATTTTAGAAATCTAGCATCAATACCTTATTGTGTCAAGGGGTTTATCAGAGGCAGATGTGGGTAACATTAAACAACCAAATCAAGCATCAATGAATCCTACGCCAAGAAAACCATATCTAGGTAAGAAAACAAAGCAATCTAATATCCCCATTCCAACAAGTCCCAATTCTTAGTAAGATAAGAGAATGAAAGGGCCAAGATTCCCTTCTCAAAGCCATACCAATCATCCGTACTAGGAACAACATTAGGGATACCATATCCCAACCATTGCATAAGCAAAACTAGAGTAAGAAACGAACAATCACAAACAATAGAGAGGTGAAGTCAGTAGGTCTAAACAAGAAATATTAACAAAACCAAAACCAGAAAGATTAAAAATGTGTTAAAACAACTTTATGCAACACTTGCCATAACATAGTCAAAGATAGGATTTATTAAAATCAAAATCATGATTCAAACTCATCAATTATATAGTGGAAAAAAAAATTCTCCAAAACAACCATAGGTATCAATTATATCGAGCTAAAGTAAGGACCAACAAAACTAGTGATGCAATCCAAGTAAAAAGATTAACAAAATAATGTCAAACATGTTCTAAATATGATTGCATCAACTCATCAAACATACCAAAGCATAATTATAACCAAAATTTATTCCATTCTACACCAGATGTAATCAGCATGCTCCTTGAGATAGATCTTTATTTACCCTTCCTAATCTTTTGAGGCCATGGAATAGGAAGCCAATTACTCCTTCTATGAGGAGAATACACATAGTCCAACAAAAATAACACCAATATATCATTTAATTTCCATTTTTCCTCAAGATATTAGCAAGCCTTATCTTAAAGTAGTTCTTTACTCAAACCAAGAAATTTAATTTTGCCCAATCATATTTATGTTTTCAAAGTGATTTCAATCCATGTGTTAGAAGACCCATTAGTTTTTGGCCTGCTAAAGAAAGGCCTTAGTGTTGGGCTAGCTTAGGCGTCCTTTGACGGATAGCGTCCATGTGGACGGCCATCACTTTTTTAGGCTTGGGAAAAGGCGTGCGAGAGTAAGGTCGCTACAGGCGAGGCCGAATGAAGACGGGCTGAGACGGGTCACGGCTCCAAGAAAAATTTTGCACGAGTGCACCTTGTTGAAGGCTATGTAGTCTTTATCACAGGCACGCATCTGGGGCTTGTCAGAATCCCGCTGAAAAGATCAATGACTCGATTGTCTCAAAGAGAGAGAGAGAGAGAGAGAGGGCACAATCGAGAGCTCCAAACCATGCTCCAGATCTCCTGCCGCGAGTCCTGGGGAGTTTGACCTAGCAGGGCCGCACATCATCAGCGCCTCACAGGATTTGTGCATCAGTGTTTCATCGCATTGCTGTAGAGGAGAAGATGTCGTATCTGCTGCCCCATCTCCACTTTGGCTGGGCCGTAGATCAAGCATTCTTGGTGAAGAAGAGCGTGTCGTCGTCATCCGTTTTGGCCATGATTGGGATGAGACTTGTATGCAGATGGATGAGGTACTGGCCTCAGTTGCAGAAACAATAAAGAACTTTGCAGTGATATATCTTGTGGACATCACCGAAATACCAGATTTCAATACAATGTATGAATTGTATGATCCTTGCACTGTCATGTTTTTCTTCTGCAACAAACATATCATGATCGATTTGGGAACAGGAAACAACAACAAAATTAATTGGGCCTTGAAAGATAAGCAAGAGTTCATCAACATTGTTGAGACAGATTACAGAGGTGCGAGGAAAGGGCGTGGTCTCGTTATTTCACCCAAGGATTACTCCACAAAATACAGATATTAGACTAGCAACCCTCAATGGCTACTTTGTAGCGGGGGCTCTTAATCAGAAGCCAAGGGTGAACATGCTTGCAAGTGTATTGCTATCACATTCAAGTGAAATCAGTGGAATGCTTTTGTGCTCCTGATGTCACTGTATCAATTAAATTATATCTTTGTCAAAAAGAGAGAGAGAGAGAGAGAGAGAGAGAGAGAGAGAGAGAGAGAGATCATGGTGCCGTCACTTGTTTGTGTGCTTGGTTGTGTGTGTGAGAGAGTTAATGCTTGCATGTTTTCTGTGCTGATTGTGTATGGGAGTCAGTGCGGTTTTAGTTTTATGTTTTTAAAGCCTGCGTATTCTGATGTACCTGCAACGCGTGGACGAGGGAGTTAATGCTTGCAAGTTTTTTGTGCTGATTGTGCAGAGATGTCAATGCGGTTTTATTGCGTTGGCAGCTGCCTGTGTTTCACAGGTTGTGAAGAGGACACACTAGAAGTTACTACACGGCATGGACGACATGGTGGCAGTTGTTGTAGTGCAGCAGACCGATGTTGAAGTGCAATACTCAAGATAGTGTTTGTGAAAAGCACATCACTGTAGCCAGCGGTCGTGGTTAAGGTTGTACGAACTGTTGCTTCAGGGCATGCGTTAAGCTCCTCATTGCCAGCAATGTAGATTAGATGCCTTGATTGAACCATCAGACACACTATGCATAGAAAATGTTGGGGTCTCTCTTTCTAAACAACTATATGTGCACTTGTTCCTATCTGTATTTGCGTCAATTAATTTTGCATTAATCAAGCTCGTTTTCCACATCATGGTTGTGCATTATCTGTTGAATATGTAGGGTGCATTGTGGCCTCATCTGATCCGGTTTTTTCCACACTCCCCATTGTCTTGCCTGGTTAAATTGTTGACACTCCCCATTGTCTTGCCTAGTTAAATTCTCCCTTTGGCTTCTGCAAGAGTTGTATTTGTCTCGCACTTCTTAACTTAGCAATGTTTGCAAGGATAAAGGTTCAGGTTTTTTACAATTCTCGCGCACTGACAGGTCCTCTCTCTATCAATTATGTCGATCGCTTCCTCTCCCGCTGCCAGTTTTCGGTATGTCAACTGAATGAGATGAATAAATGAAATGCTTTATTTTGTCAAGTTTCATTGGCGAGATTTAATCATAAATAATTTGGAGATGGGGAAATCTTGGATGATTCAACTTCTATATGTTGCATCTATATCCTCTGATTGCCAAAATGGAAGAAGTAGACGTCCCGATAATTCTTGAACTTCAGGTTTCATTTTCAATCTTATATTTTTCTTGCTTTATTTCCAACGTCATCGTTATGGGTTTATTAGTCGTTTAGTACCTTGGTTGCCCCCACTTTTCTAAATTTTACAAATTGAGCGTTGAGAGTACCTTTATGTGCAGCTAGAATCATGCTTGCACAAGTGAATATAGGACAGTTGAACTCATAGTGGTAGCATGCTCTTTGAGTGTTTCTTAAGATTTCAGCAATTTTTCAATCTTTTGATATCTCTACATGTCTGGTATATATCTCATGCAGGTTGCACCTGATGGTCTCTTTAAATCTGAGACCATGCAAAGGATGGAATTACTAGTACTCAGCACACTTGAATGTTGTGTGATCTTTGTAATGCCATCTTCTTATGTGGATTACTTTCTTTGCAAGTGCAGGCCACTGTGAGTTCTCACCTTGTTTTGTAACAAGTTGATAAATGTAGTGAAGAATTTTTCCGAAGTAAGCATTAAACAAGAAGTGAAGGACCTTGGCTAATACGTGCTATAACATGAGAATACGTAAGAAATATGTAAATTTTGTATCACTAAGATCAAAAAATGTGTCATTATAGAAGACGTTCCTAATAACCTATGGACTATCATATTTAAATTCAAGTCTTGCTTGATAGCTTAAGATTAAACTTTTCCATCAATCTAAAAAATAGGCACCCTCGTGCAAACCTGCATGCACTTTGCATGGTATAAATCAAGTCTGATGTCGCAAAAACGCCGGGTTGAATTCTTATTCTTGCAAGCGGAAAACCTTTCTTTGGAATTCGCTCACCACCATGAATTCTGATGTGCCTTGCCTTGATTCCGACTCGTATCCGCAAATTTGGAGTTTTGAGTCCTTATTATGACAACAAGGAAAGGAGAAAGCAAGGGCTGATGTGACCTATCTATGAGTTTGACAGTAATATTTCTAAACCCTTTTTCCCTTGGTGCATGGGCATGATGACTAGCTTACTTTGTGTTGATTTTTTCATCTCAAGTGGTATATATTTCCTATTTCCTGAGTCTTCTAGGCTCTAGCCCTTGTTGTAGCCACCCACCCTCTTTTGCTCTTTAGGACATGATAAGGAGCATTATCAACTAATTGGACTTGGGATTCAATTAAAAAAATTATTGAGTCAATTTTATGTTGATGGTTTCAAAAGCTCCAAGTCCCCATGCAACCACTTGAAGCAAAAACATCTAGATCAAATCTTTGGCCATCAATGTAACCGTAAACTACAAAAACCCACCTTGACAGATTGCATTGTTGAAACTTTGATGCCTTTCTTTACTAAGGCAAAACATTGTTTTAAAATACTTGAGAGACCTTGTGGGGATTCTATGTATCATCAATTTTTGGCCCACCCATGCCATGGTTAGAAACCTCTTCTCCATTAACGAGCTATATCTCTTATTTTATTCTTGCTAAATAGAGTGAAGATACAAAAGGACTTTGCTGTCATAAAGCTTGTACATGGTTCCCAGTTTTTTTGGTCTCACTCCTTCCGATTGGTTCCCTCACATAAGGTGCAATATAACTTTTGGGGAAACTGGGAAACAATCTCTTCATGCTCATAACATCTATGTGTCAACAAATAATGTTTTTCCTACCACTCAGCCAATTAGAGTTAGTTAACTTAAGCTTAGGTTTCACATCCAAAAGAGATGGGAGCACCTCTAGAGCACAATAATGACCTCTCCATTTGATAGAAAACCAAACTCTAAAGGGCTTGCTTAATACTACCTAATGTTTGTGATGCTTATGTGATAGTGAGGGGTTTAACTTTAATAAGCACTTTCTTGTATAATGATAGCATATTTAGTGTCTTATAAATCACCTTTTTTGTGGAAGAGCAGTCACTAACCAACAAGAATCTCTACAATGATTGTGCCTCAAGCAATTGAAATTAGCTTTTAAAATTTAGGGAAAGGAGGTATTAGACTCTAGGGTCTTCCTTTTTACGACTTGCTTGTTTGGATAAATTAAGGGATTGTAAAGACACCTATGAGAGCTCCTTCCTTGCAACACCAGAGGGTGACATTTTCTTATTCATTAAGAGAGGTCTATCCAATCGTCAAGAGAGAGACTACAGGTATAGACATGCTGCCAATTTATGTGGAACCCTTCAAATGAACTAATAAACTTATTGCAAACGTGGAAGTGTCTTCTTCATCGGTTGGTTGATTTTTGTTGGACTTTTTAATTCGATGGATATGATATTCTCCCAAGCTTGCATACATCAAGATAGACTCACACATGCTTGAACCCTCAACTTTGATGACACCACTCAAGCACCTTAACTTATTGCTGAGTTGGAAGTTTATGAAACTAGCAACCAGGTACCATTCTTCTCAAAACCTTTATCATATTCACGAAGGCATCCCAGATGCATTGACACTCCATCCCGCATTCAAAGAGCGTAGCTCAGTTTGGCTAAGCATTAGTGATGTAACCTATTTTGGCGAGTTTAGGCTGCATTCGATGGGTGCTACCAACTTCTCCACTGGGAAAGTCGTTCCCATGTTGTGACCCCCTTGAGGGTGTGGTGTGAATAGCGAGTCCCATTGTAAAGACACAGATATGTATTAAGTTCTCCTTATTACCCTCCCTGCGCTGATGGTGGAAAAAGAAGAGAACAACATACCTCTTATATAAAGTCAGCTTGCACTCTTGGTGCACAAGAACTAGACTTGGCTTTGGAGCATAAGGACATAACTATCACTATTTCAGACTGGGCTAGGAAAGAGTACAGAGGCTACATATAGACAGCCTGCTTTTATGGTTAAGAGAAACATCTTTCAAAAGGAATCTGCGACTGGCAATACTTTGGATGACAATACTCGGAAGCTCACTACGCTTACCACGGCAGCCTGTGGATAATGATTGACTCAATATCTAGCAATTTACTCGAAGGGAAATTCAGATCACTTTGTCACATCTCACTTCTAACTTGATGTGTCAACGAGGTGTTAAGACCATCACATGATCTTCCTCTACTGCATCAACGCGTCCTTGATGACACTGGCACCAACAAAAACCAGACGTCTTTTGCCTATCTTGGCTCCCCATGTTGCCTAACATAATCATCCTCATGGTTCAAAATTGGAGCAGTCATGTTGATATGACCTTACTCAAGCCTCAACTGTTTCTGCCTCCCTGGATTTAATGCATTTCACCTTCTCCTTCACACCACCCTTCTTAATGCACTGAGCTGGCTTTGCAGACTGCCAAAATCATCACTGAACTAAGGCTTGTCCCCACAACAAGAAAGATTATCCACTTTGCTATTCAAGCTCAAAAATCACTGCTTCCAATTTTTCTTGAAGGCAGGTAGCCGTCTTCTCGGTAGCACAGTGATGCACGACAATGGTAGGGGTTAGGTTTATGCCTTCGTCCATGGACAAAATAGGGATCATCACCATTGGGACCTTTTCGAAGCTCTGGGCGTATGAACATGCCTGCAAAATTATTGTAAGATCCTATGTGGGAGGCTTCCACAGGAGGGCCGAAGCCAGGGGACCCCATCTCTCTCTGGATCTCCTTTCGGGGCTTGTGACACTTGTTGCACTGGGTTCGCCGGGCGAAATTCAAATTGCCACAGCTGCAAAAGCAATCCCCAACTGAGCTTGACAAATAGTATACTCAACAAGCCACAAGACGGTTCTTCCGTCCCTTACACGCTAATTGGACTCGAACAACCTCTGTCTTGCAAGAACACCTTATGGCAAGCAACATACAAATCGACCCACCTTGGCTCAGAGCAGATCCAATCACCTTCTCTAGGTTCCAGGTTTGGATCGTTTGTTCTGCCCCAATCCACAGCAGACCTGATCAGCTGGTCCCGTGGTCCATCTATAACACGGCAACGTGCTTGCAAAGGGTTGAAAGAACCATTTTTGAATCGTTTACAAGCTCTACCACTGCCTCCACCTCGACCATAGCCTGCATGTTTGAAGCCATCACAGCCAAAAATCCTTTGTGGCCTGTGCCTTTTTAGTGTACAAATTTGTGGCTGATTAGCGACAAAAGCTTTCATTTTACTTCCTTCCAGCACATATCCTAAAGTTTAGAACCAAAGGTTGAAATTAGTCAGGAGCCCTAGATATGCTGCAGCAAAATCAGCCTAATTTTTTTGACAAAAAGCAACTTAACATACCATCAAGCCAGTATGCAAGATCTCTTGCCATGTTCCAGTGCTCCAATGTTACTTTGGCCTCCTTCAACCCTGTCTCCTTCACTCTTGACATCTTAACGACAGGAAAAGGCAACATTGAATTAACCTGAAAACCAACAAATCTGACATGCTATTAAAATGTGCATTCTAGATGCCGGATTTACTGGCATAACTTTTTAGCTCAGAATTACCACCTGAATGCTACATTCCACAATGCAGACCATGCAAACGAACTGTACAGCTATGTATGTAAATCATACTGTACATTTAAGTCTACAAGAGACACCCAAGCTACAGCCATCTCTAGTAAATGCAGCTAGTTAATGCAATCGCTCAAGAAAAGAAACAGAAAAATGAAATGATACAAATTGTTTAATTACGTCTGCTAAAGGCCTAAAAGATCTATGAGACCAGAATATTACCCCATCGTCATATGATCCAAATGTCCAGCAAAAAAAGTGAAGATGTGAATACATAAGTGAAGCAGTAGAGCCAGAACTGCCAAAGCCTACTCTCCTCAATGGGCTGCCCCTGTAAGTACCCTCACATAAACTCTCTCATGGGCCATAAAATTTAAATCGTGGTGTCGATCTCCTCCTCCATAAAGAACCTCGTAGCAGCCGCTGTATGCCTCTCAATAATGGCTTGGATGCGGTGATGGTAAATCCGTGTTGTGGTCAGCTCTATCTAGGAGAGTCCCATGAGCTAAAAACTAACGTACCCTAGGGTCCTGTTGGGAGTTGCTACTTTGGAAGAAATCCGTCACCTTCCTTTGCATGAGTCCTCTACTAGAGCGTGTAGAACTCCGTAATTATGCATGCTTGTGCCTGCCTAGTTCTAGCAAGAATAGCTCAAGGCATCTCTGGTCAGTGTAATCCACCACCTTGGTCAGAGGTCCGGATGCCTCTTTGAAGAAACAATGAAATCGTTCTCATATCTCATAATATAATGGGCACCAAGTGCCACCAACATATGTAATGCTCCTTTATCTCTGGCTCGAAGCTCACGGCAATGATCCCATCGTCTGGACTTTAACGATGCAACCCGCACCTGAAAACAATGACCAGGTGACGTTTTTACACTTTTAAGTATATCTTTTATATCGTTAGGATTTACCATGATTAATAACTTCTTGGAAAAACTGATGACATAGTCACGTTTGCGCCTACCGAATGTCTCATGTTGTGTGGAGTGATTCAAATAAGAATGCATCTGTTGATCCGTTGTTTCATCGAAGCGAAACACAAAAATAAAGCATTTTTCGCCATAAACAAAAGATTGCCAAATGTGGAAAAAATCTTGCAATTAAGCAAACCGACAAAGAATGATACACTCTTGGAATTAACCAAGTAAAAGGACATCATATTAAGCATCTTTTATTCACATTTTGTAAAGATTAGTCGCATAGCTGGCATATCAGCTACTCTCAGGGTACTGAAGTGTATCTACCTGTCTCTATCTACAACCGAAGGGAGAGGTCTGAAGCAGCTGTCCTTTGACTCATTGAAGCCCAGGCGAGAGGTCTGAAAGGTTGCATTCTAGCCATATTAAAACCGACCAGACATCTATGCATACCAACATATAGAGTCTCCCTCCATTGCCAGTGATTGAGATGATTCGATGGCAATCTAGCATAATGTTGACATGGAAGCTCCCACAAGCCATGTATGTAAGTTTAGTAAGTGCCTCAAGTTCCACCATCACCGCAAAACGTTTCATCCTCAAAATGTGGTGTTTCACCACAAAAGGTTTCAAGCTAATGTGATAGCACAATGAAACATGGGACCAAAACACATAGTTACAAGGAATGGCCATTTTCAGGTCCCCGTTCCCAAACCAATTTCTCATTCGGGATCCCCGTTCCGTGTTTCAAACGTGAGTATCCAAAACAGGGAATGGCATTCCCTATTCCGATTTCCCGTTCCCCATTCCCTATTCCGATTTCCCGTTCCGGGTAACTATGCCAAAACATGCATATAAGGATTTTTGAAATGCCCCTAAACCTAAAACTATGGTACCTTGTTGTTGGTGAAAGGGCATGTGTTGCACTTGATCAGCGAAACGTTTCAAGGCTCAAAATGTTTCACATGTCTGGACCCGCCGAAACGTGTTGCATGGTGACCAAGGCATCAACCACAATCGGTGAAGTTGCGAAGTCCGCTTTGCCAACGCATCTGGCATTTACATCATATCATCCTCGAGATCATGGTGACTAGTGATCTCTCCATCCATCATACATCAGATCAAACCGGCTAAGATGGTCTAGACTAGATCCCAAAATTGTACCCCATCCAATATTATGGATATCACCAATGTATTGAACAACCATAGCTTATTGCAGGCTCCTGAAACTGTACCAGTGAGCACATCCTATCCAATCTTGCAAGGACTGCATATCCTCGTGCCAATCTCGAAGCTGCTCCCTCTTTGATGGAGAAAGACAACTTCTAGATGTGTGTAGGACTATACATAGTCCACCAATTCTTGACCGTATGGAAACTTCGGTGCTGATACCCTCACCCACTGTGCGGAGATTTTAAATATTATCTTGGTATTGCCAGGATTTACAGAAAAATATTTATTATGTGCATATCTTTGTAATGCATCCAATTGTCTTTGTAACCCTTATGGCAAGCCGGCAATGAGAACAATATCATCCACATAAAGGAACAAGGGTATCCAAGTGCTTCATAGTTGTGCACCTCTATCACTCACTCTGTCAATATAATCTGATAACTCATCGATATACAAACCTAAAAGTTAGGAGAGAGCAAACATCCCTACTTCACTCCAACGGTGGACGGACTATCTTTGATAGCCCGTCTGGTGCACGCACACTACCTATCACTGTCTCATAACGTGCCAAGATATCTTACTCGGAACACCCAAATCATACAGTTTATGCATCAATCTCACTCTAGATACTGTAGCAAAAGCTTTGCGGAGATCCACAAAGCAGCAATATATGCAACCTCCATGTGCTCAACTCTCCTCAATGATAGCTCAAAGTGTATGTAATGATCAAGTGTAGAGAATCCTCTCTTGAATCCAGCTTGTCATCACGCTCAAACAAACTCTCTTTGCCCAACAACTCGGCCACACACACACACAGAAGAAAAAGAAGAAGCAACGAAATAAAAAGAACTGTTTAGTTTTGTCTGCAAAAGGCGTAAAAGACCTATTAGACCAAATATTCACATCATCGTCATATGATCCAAATGGATCTAGTACAAAAATTTACAAAAGACTAAGGTGGCAATTGCTAGAATGTAAACAAATAAGTCGACCAATAGAGCCGGCTGGTGGCAGATCTCCCAGAGCTTGATCGCCTCAATAAAGGTCGTGCTCAAGCATGGTAAGCACAATCTCTAGAGTAGAGTCACGTGAGGATTTCCCAGAAGAGACAGGGCGAGATCGCGTTTCTCGATTCTACAGAGTACCTGCAGTTTCTTCTCAACGAGCTCCGCGACATACTTTCATGGCATTCTCAATAGAATCTTCCGATGTTGCAAAGTTTCGAACAGTTTTTGAATTACATGTTACCCCCCCTTTGATGCCTCGGGCAGTACCACCTCCTCCGACACCAGAAAGTGCAAGAGCCTCTAATCGACAAACTAAGCCTTCTGTTCCAATGGGAAGAGTATTTAGGAGCATCGTACAACCATTTGACCTTGAATCGGTGCAATCGCCTCTGCCACCAGCTTCCCCACCACCACCGCCTCTTGGCTACAACAGTTGGAGCCCTTTTGGATACCCTACTATCTGCATCCGAGGTTTGCACAGAATCACCCAAAAGATATCAAGGATGGTGGGAATACACCTCTAGAGTGAAAGATAGGAAGAAAGCCTTGCAACTCCTCCAACAGTTTGACAACATCTATGCCTTGGGGAACTACACAAAAGAATAAAAGATTTCTCGAGCTCCAAATTTATCAAAGATAATGCTATGTAGTGGTGGAGTTCAATCGCTACCCAACCGCATGCTCCAAGGACTTGGCAGGCTTTCAAGACTATTTTTGCATGAAATTATATGACCTCCTTATACGAAGTCCAGATTTTGTCCGAATGGGAAAACTTGAAAATGCTTGCCGCCAAAACCATGGAAGACTACAACCAAATGTTCCTTGACGACTACCTTCCGATGTCTTTCTTCAAGTCGATTCCCTTGGAGGACCAATGCGAGCGATATACAATTGGACTGTCATCACCTTTACAGGAATATTATCTTTCTAAGCAAGTCTCAACAATGCAAGAACTTATGGACCATGTTGCGGTGGGATACAAGCATATGAAAGGGAAGTTGGAGTTTACTAGAAGAGCCCTCAACAAATAATCAGAATCCTCAACCACAACAACGAGTAACTCCCCGAGATTCTCGTGAAAGTCAACCACAAAGGCCTCGTTTGTCGCCACAACAGCGAAAAACTTTATGACAAGAAGGCCGATGTTGTGGATGTTTTCGATCAAGGAATAATTTTTTTATTTGTCCTCAACAAACCAATAGACCCGCAGAGCCTACCCGTGCTTCGATAGATCCTCAAGATCACCTCCGGCTAAGCGAGCTAGACCTGCAATTCGACTTGTACCTGACATTTATGGCATTAATCTTCGAAAGTTCAAATGCATTACGCAAAGCTTCTGGAAAAATCAATGGCTTGAAATCCCTTATCTTCTTTGATCTAGGAGCCACAGAGAATTTTATCCATGTGCAGACTTCCTCAAGTAGATGGACTTTGACTACAATCCACAAGTTGGAGAACTTGAAGCCGAACTAGCCACTCGGCAAACTCAAAAGGTGGTACCTCTGATTGGTGCCTTTCAGTCACCATCCAAGGATAACATGGCAAGGCAGACTTTGACATCATGAAGCTGGGCAATTGCGACGCTCTCTTGTGCATGCCTTTGCACGACAAGAATGATGCGACACTTCAAATCGAAAACCGTACAATCACTTTGATCCAGAAGGGCAAGCTAGTCGTCCTTAAAGTTCGACTCTCCAAATAAGACCTCGAATGACTTTTCTAATTGCTTACTTTTTGAACTTTGTTTGGAAATACTATTTGAAATTTTGTTTGAAATGGAAGTTATCTGCTTTGAACTTGTATCGGTGTCAATTTGAGATTGCTTGATTCTTGTTTTGATACTGGTTTCAATGTTTTTGGGTGTCACAAATTGATGACGTGGCATGAACACCTGCGGACAATACAGACAAGACAGCGTACAGCTGCTGACGTGGCACAGCGTACAGACAAGCTGACGTGGCACAACTGTACGGATCCCCAAAAATTACGTTGACATGCTGATGTGGCACATCGTACGGATTTTCGCTTTTTACGCTGACATGCTGACATGGCCTAGCGTACGGATTTACGAAATTTCGTAGGCTGCTTTTGGCAGATTCTAGCACTAGTTGCTTTTAGGACTCACTAATTTTTAGTTTACTCCTTTTGAGGGCTCTGCTTTTGGCAACCCTTTGTAAGAATAAAAGAAGCCCAAAGGCCTCACTTCTCAGAGCATATGGACGCAGAGTCTGAGAGCTGAGGACCCACCCGAGTTGTACTTTGCTCAAAGATTAATACAAAAAGAAATACCAAAAGGGGCGCAAGTCTTTCACGACAATCTCTCTTGGCACAAAACTATGTCGCGTCGTGTCGAATCAATCAAATTGTGAAGTGTGGTAAGTGAATCTCTCGTGTCACGACAGAATTTAGAATTGGGGCCCAAGTTTGTTACAGTGGTATCAGAGCACGGCTAATTTCTCTTCTACCGGGAAATCCGATCCTTCTTCTCGCGGCATCTATAAATTCCAAAAAGAATCAAACAACTCCATCTGCCACCTCTGAAACGGGAGACGATACAAGCGAATTACCGCAGAATGAGTACGGGCCACCTCGGCCATCGCAGCATGAGCTCATGGAGATGCAATGTCAATAGCAGGTTGACGAGTGCGCAAAGCAGATGCTTCAATTTGCCAAGGATTCCTAGTATGCAAAATTTTTGACTCGGCACCCGATGGATGAAGGGCATACTCATTGGCAGAAAGCCATTGAGACAAAAATCAAACCGGCAATCAAGAAACTTCCTACTCCGAGGATGTTCACCAAAGAAGAACTCCATGATGTTGTCGAGACCCAAATCAATCAGTTTCTAGACACAAGAAGCCATTGAAGAAGCAATTAAAGAAGTGCAACAAGGACTGACTACCCCGGTTACTTGGGCCGTTAATCTTCTTTTGCAACTGCACAAAAACAGAAGAAGCACGTGCATTTTGAAGGACTACCTAGTTCTTCTTCCGACAGTTCTTCTAGCTCTTTCGACTCGAGCGAGGAGGACAGAAAGGGCAAGAAGCGAAGCAAGAATCAAAGTTTTGAAAAGAACAAGAAAAAGGCAAAGAAGATTAGATTCCAACCGGTTTCTGACAGTTCTACGGAGGAGTCATCCTCCGACAGTTCGGACTCCAATGATCACATGTTTTATGCAAAGAAGAAACACTTTTACAGGGCCAAACAGTATGATTTTCTCGAAGACAAGAACAAAAAGACAAAGGAATTTAAAGAGGGTGGACAATCAATGAAATTTGAATCCTTTTCCGGATTCCGATGCTCCAAAGGCTTTGGCTTTCATTCAACAGTTTGATATATCCTTCTCCGGAGGATGGTACTCATTGCACTCCAAAATCAGGAGGGCAACATCGTTTTTGAAGGGAAATGCACGAATATGGTGGTCCACTCTTCTTCTGAGGAAAGAAGCCCCGACCAAGTGGTTGCAGTTCAAACGGCTCTTTACTTCTTCTTGGTTGACCCAGAAGTACGACGAGATGTGAGAACCGCTTGGAGCCATCTTCGGATGACCAAGGGTGACACTTTTGACGCATATTGTGAAAGATTTTGGTATTCTTTTCCACAAACCTCTTTGTTTAAGAAGGTCACTTTCAAAGAACAGATTGAGCGGTTTTGTTGCGGACTCCCTAAAGAGATCCGAGATTACTGCCTTGAGCCAAAGTCCGAGTCCATACCACAACTAATGGGACATAATAAGCAGGGATTTTCGATACATTCGGGTAACTTGACCTACCTAACATATGAAGTTTTTACACAAAGGACCAGACAGACCTCGACAAGCGACAATAGAAAGAAGAAGAACTTCCAAAAAAAGAAGGATGTACGACCTCGTTTCACTACGGAACAGCGAGCCGACTATCTCAAAGAGGGGAAGTGTTTTCGTTGCAACAGAAAAGGTGCCCCATAAAGGCACAACGAGGACAAACTGAAGAAAGGCCCGAGAGTTCTAGAGTAGTAGAAGAGCGTGGCAGAAAAGGCAAGATGAACGCAAGACTGGTACCGGATTGTATGGGAGCCGACCCAAGTTAGATGGATGAAAGTACGGAACTTTGTCATGCATGGGGCAAAGTAAAAGATTGGGAAGCTCTCATTTTCTTTAATGGAGGAGCCAAGGCCAACTTCATTTCACCTAAATTGGCGGCTCGACTCGAGCTTACGCCCGATAGGATGTGGCCACTGGCGGAGGCAGTTCTAGCGGCGCCTGACGAGATGTAGCCATTACCCATGTCATTGGCAAACTTCGTTTGCATTGTCAGGGGTATTTAGGGCACGAGGACTTTTACATCATGCCTTTGGAAGGTGTGACGTCCTCCTAGGAATCCCTTGGTACCACAAGAACAACGCTGTGGTCGACTATCGGGCCAAGAAAACGACTTTGACCAATGAAAAGGGCAAGAAAATTGTACTTGTGTAAATTTGAAGGGCGAGTCCGTCCCTATTGTATCGGCTTCGGCCATTTCAAAATTAATGCAATCCAATCTTTTTGTTTACTCGATCTATTTGAAAGAATGGAATGATGAACAACGAACGAACATTAAACAAAGAACGACAAGAATTTATGCACGCACATGCTGACTATTTCTCAGAAAGCCTACCAAGCGAGTTACCTCCATCTTGTCTTGAGGACCACACTATTGATTTGATCCCTCGAACAACATCACCGAACCAGCCACCTTATCGTGTTAGCCGAGCCCAGAATGAAGAAATCATGAACCAAGTGAAAGACCTTCTTGAAAAGGGTCTCATCCAACCTAGTACTTTACCTTATTGTTCTCTGGTTTTACTAGTACTAAAGAAAGACGGATCTTGGAGAATGTGCGTTGACTATAGAGCTCTCAATAAAATAACCATCAAGAACATATTCTCGATTCCAAGGATCGATAATATTCTTGACAGACTTCAAGGATCCTTTGTTTCAACAGGATTGATTTGGAAAGCGGATATCATCAGATCATAATCGCTCCGGGAGATGTCTACAAGCACCGACACCATCTACTACAAGTCTTCAAGCATTGCGCGATCATAGATTGGTTATTAATGCCAAAAAGAGCGAGTTTTTCTTGCCGGAGATGCATTTCTTGGGACACATCGTCTCAGTAGCAGGAGTATAGATGGACGCAGCCAAAATTGAGACTATCCGCGATTGGCCTGACTCGAAGAATGTTCATGAAGTCCGAAGCTTTTTGGGCTTGTGCTCTTATTACCGGCGGTTCATTCGAAAGTTTGCAAAGATAGCTTCACCTTTGCACTTATTTACTCAGAAAGAAGTCCCTTTCTCGTGGGGACCGACAGAGGTGGGCTGCTTTTCAGACACTTCAGGAAAAATTGACTGCTGGACCAGTGTTGGTTGCCAAACTTGCAAAAGCCGTTCGAAGTTTATTGTCATGCTTGTGGTTGTAGTCTGCCGAGCGGTCTTGATGCAAGAAGGCCATGTGATTGCTTATGAAAGTAGAATGTTTTCAAGACCATAATTGTAGCCCAAATTTATGAGAAAGAGCTATTGGCAATGATCCATGCTCTTACACAATGGCAACATTATCTACTCGGAGCTGATTTCACAGTTTTTACAGATCATCAGAGTCTGCACTACTTCTTGTCACATAAGCAACTTTCGGAAAAGCAGATGCGGTGGGCTAACATCTTATCACAATTTCACTTCCAGATTGTCCATGTTCAGGGACAGAAAAATTTAGTCGCAGATGCGTTGTCTCGGAAGCCCCTCGTCTTGGCTATTTCTGCGATCCATCATAGAAGCTTCAAGGATATTGTTGACCAGTACACCACAGGTCCGGACGTTACCGATGTTTTTACTCGCATACAGGATGGAGAGACAGTTCCAGTATATTCCATACAGGATGGCTGCTTGATGAAGAAAATGACGTTCCACTATATTCTTGACAGAGTGCCACTGTCCAACGTTTACGGGTCACCGTGGCATCAAAACCACCTTGAAGGGGACGGAGCGTTATTTCTTTTGGACGAGACTGAAGAAGGATATGGACGACTTTGTTCGCACTTGTTTAGTATGCCAAAAGGTCAAGTTTGACAGGCATAAGGCACAGGATTACTACAAACCCATGGAAAGTAATGCAATGGATTTCATCTTGATCTCCCGAAGACCCAGAATGGGCACGATGGCATTTAGACTGTCATTGACAGATTTACCAAGCAAGCTCATTTCATTCCAGTGAGGAAAACAATCAAGCCGGACCATTTAGCGAGACTGTCCATTGCACAGATAATTCGGTTACATGGCATGCCTGAGACAATAGTCTCCGACAGAGATCCCCGATTCACGAGTTTGTTTTGAAGGGCTATTTGGGAGAGAACATTCGCACACGGTTGCAGTTCTCGTCATCTTTCCACCCATAGACAGATGGGCAGTCCGAGATCGCAAATTCAGTTGTTTTGGATTTGTTGAAGTCTTACATCTCTGATCAGAAGACTCAATGGAAAAATATTTGCCTTTGGCGGAATTTGCACGGTTCACTCTTCAACAGGGAAAGCGCCATTTGAGATAATTAAAGGTGCTCAGAAGGTTCCTCTCTTTCTCAACACTAAAGACAAGAATTCTGAAGCCGACCAGTACACGAGGGACTTGGGCACTGCTTTTGCCAAGGTCCGCGAAGCTCTAGAGATGTCTCAAGCATGACACAAGAAGGCAACATATCGACATCGACGCGAGTTGAAATTAAAGGAAGACGACTGAGTGCTCTTACGCTTTGAAAAGGCATGCCTAAAGAAACGAAAAGGAAAGGAGCGGCTTTTTCCAAAGCTTAGCATGAGACACTATGGCCCTTTCCAAATAAAAGAAAAGATTAACGACGTCTTCTCTCGACTCAAGCTGCCAGATACTTGGAAGATTCACAATGCATTCCATGTGAGTCTCTTGAAACCTTTTATAGGTGAAGTGCCAGTTGATGGGGAGCTTGATGAGCAACCCGAAGTGAAAGAGAGCGAGGAGATAGTCGAACCTGAACAGATTTTGGCACACAAGGAAAGAAAAGTGAAAGGTAAAGTGATTCAACGGTTCTTAGTTAAATTCAAGAACTATTCGCATTGAATGCGAAGTGGATGGAGGAGGAGGACCTAGCAGATACTCCTCAAATTTTGGAACTTTACCTTGCAGCATTCGATTCAGTTGCGTCTACTCCGAGAGATCCCGCAGAGCAACAGGGTTGAATCTGGTGCAAAGGGATTGCACAAGAGGGGAGTCACTCCGCTCCTTTGTCAAAGATTACTTGGATTGAATATAGTCACTGATATCCCTTTTGTGTTTCAAGATACTGGTGTGCTGACAGTATTCTGCTATATGACTTTATGAAATGGAATTCCCGAAATTGAACATCAATGATTTGTACTCTCTCATGTGATTTGTTTGAGTGCAGGAATTGAAAGACGAATGACTACAACATTTTAGTCTTATAAATCTCTATAGACATGATCGCAATAAGAATTAGTTTATCTGACATCAGTGAGTTCCGAGATGGATCTAGATGCGGTTACTATATACGTTACTGGCAGTCATGGTTTGAGATTGGAATGAATTTTTCTCTAATTGATCTGGCATGTGATATACTGTGATGTCATGTGAAGTGATGTGACTGTCGTCTTTGTACAAGTGCTAGATGTGTCGTGTCTAGTGCGTCGGTACTTAGAGTCAATGTCTGCTAGACTGGTTTATGGCCTATGTCTGTTTTGCAGGCGTAATTGAGGGCGATTACAATTCTTTCAAGAGGGGGGTATGTCACAAATTGATGACTCGGCATGACCTTCCGCGGACAATACGGACAGGACAACGTACGACTGCTCACGTGGCACAACGTACGGACAGGCTAACGTGGCACGACTGTACGGATCCCCGAAAATCACGCTCACATGTTGACGTGGCACAACGTACGGATTTTCGCTTTTTGTGTTGACATGCTGACGTGGCTTGGCGTACGCATTTTCGGAATTTCCGTTGGCTGCTTTTGGCAGATTCTATCGCCAGTTGCTTTTAGGACTCACTGTTTTTGAGTTTATTGCTTTTGGGTGCTCTGCTTTTGGCAACCCTTTGTAAGAATAAAAGAAGCCCAACGGCCTCACTTCTCAGAGCATGTAGACGCAGAGTCCGAGAGCTGAGGACCTGCAGGAGTTGTACTTTGCTCAAAGATTGATACAAAAAGAAATACCGAAAGGGGCACCAGTCTTTGGGGCCAATCTCTCTTGGCACGGAACCACGCTGGGCCGTGTTGAATCAATTAAATTGTGAAGTGTGTTAAGTGAATCTCTCTTGTGTCGCAACAGAATTTAGACTTGGGTGCCCAAGTTTGTTACATTGGGAACACTTTTTGATACTCATGATTCGAGCTTCTTAGGGAGGAGTATTGAAGACAAGAGTTGATGCTTGATAAGGTTTGAACATACTCATGACCCGGACCCTTCAAGTTATTTGCGAGGAAAGTATTGAATGATTGAAAATTGGTGTTTTTACTCATGGCCCGGACCCTTGTGGTTATTTGCGGGGGGACTATTGAATGATTGAAAAGTGGTGTTTTTAGTCATGGCCCGGACCCCTCTATTTATTTGTCGGGGGAGTATTGAAAAGGAAATTGGATATAGTGTGAGCAGTGTTTACTCTCGAAACCTCGGAACCTCCAAGCAACGTAAGCTGCGATTTGTGGAGCGTTTGGCTGTAAAAGAACCCTCTATATCTCATGGCCCGTATCTCTTTAGGTTATTAACGGGAGGAGTAATCAGGGAGTTGTTGAATAGCTCATGGCCCGGACATGGATGGTTATTTGCGGGGAGAGAGTTCATTGGTGGCAACTATATGTTTCTATGTCTTGTAACATGAGTATGTAGGCATCTCTGTTGCATCGTGATGTGCCATCCTACTTGAGTGAGATTGCCTGGGTATGTAACTTTAGTGCATCGAGACACCTCTTACAAATCAGCGTAATTTGGGTGTGATGGCTAATTTTGCTACGTCAAAATCTCAAGAGCTCCGGAATAAGCAAACGGAATGACCCTCGGATATTATTTTTCTAACTTTGAGTTGTTTTGCAAATATAATCACGAACGACTACTCTTCTTTCATGAAGGGTGGATGTCACAAACTTATGATGTGTCAAGCCACTCAAGACCCAGAGGTGAGGACTTCCTAGCCCTAACCCTAGCCAACCTGTAGATCCTGGCCGAGGGGCCTAAACCCTAGCAGAACCAAAAGAAGATAAAGTCCTCACCAACTTACAGATCCTCGCAGAGTGGCCTATTATTATAATAGGCTTAGGATTGAAATCCTAACCCCCAACAACTTATGGAACCCCGTTTGATGGGGCCTAAAAATAAAGCAAGCATACACATTCACCAAATTGCATTGACATGCTGATGATGTGGCTGTTGTACGGACGCCTGCATATTACGCTGACATGCTGATGTGACTGTTGTACGGATGCCCGCATTATGCGTTGAGTTGTTGACGTGGCAAGTGCATGGATTTGTGCAAAACGCGCTGGCAGATTTGGACGCTTGCGTTTAGGACCTGATGCTTTTAGAATTGTTTGTTTTTCATGTGAGAAGCTTTTGTACAGGCCAAGGGTCTTTAAATAAAGGGTGTGGGTCTCTTCTCTGGCAATTCGAATGGGAGCGAAAGCAACAAGAGACACATATCTTGTATTGTGTTGAAGCAATATAAAGAAATACCAAAAGGGGCGCCATCGTTTGGGGCCAGTGCATTTTGGGGGTGGAACTACGCCACTCCGCGTCTCGTGTGGGCTCTCTCTCTCTCTCTCTCTCTCTCTCTCTCTCTCTCTCTCTCTCTCTCTCTCTCTCTCTCTCTCTCTCTCTCTCTCTCTCTCTCTCTCTCTCTCTCTCTCTCTCTCTCTCTCTCTCTCTCTCTCTCTCTCAGTTCAATGTATTAAAGTGATTAAAAGTTTGTTCAGTCTGTTCTTTTCCGTTGGCACGTGGTGCCCTCTCGTTAGACTAGCACATAAGGAAAGGAAAATGATGGGGAAGTTAGTCCGTTTGTATTTGATGAAGTTCAGGAGTTATCTGGCTCTTGATGTAAAGTGGATGGAGAAGGAGGACCTGGTAGATATTCCACAGATATTAGAGCTTTAGCTTTAGGCTTTTGGTTTAGCTTCAACTGTGCAAGTCCAATCAACGGGTTGAATTTGGTGTCGTGCGTACTACACAAAAGGGGAGCCACTCCACTTCTATGTCACAGATTACACACAAGAGAATAGTATTAACCAACTTCTTTCTGAGATTTTGGGGGTGCGCTGATAGGCTAAGAATGCTTTGCCAAACGACTTTATGATGTGAGTTGCCATAAGGGAAGTCTTTGAAGAACTTCATGAAACATGTACTCTTTCACTTGTTGCTTTTGATTGTGTTGAAGACGAAACGACTTCAACATTTTGTCTTGTTGATGTGAATCGAGTGACGAGATTTTGTCCATCAAGATGTCCGTGAGAGATTAACCCCGTGTGGATGTGATGACTAAATAAGTCATAATGATCATGGTTCATGTCTAAGATCCGAACACGGATAGTGATGTGAATGTGATTATGATTGTTCAATGATTTGTGTCTTTGTGACACTGCATGGTTTGAAGTGGTCAAATGCATGTAAGAATAAAGTCAATGTTTACTCAGCTTTATCTGTCTATTGTTTGTTTTGCAGGTGTAATCGAGGGTGATTACTCTTTTTTTGAAGTGGGGGTGTCACATAAGTGATGATGTGACACTTAACCCCCGACCATAGTTGGATTTGTACCCATACGGTTGGTTTTTTCATACCCGTGTAAACAAACTGACCCCGAAATAGACAGTAAAAGAGAGAGATTGCAAAAGTGACAATGTGGGAGTTCGTATGTTGGCAGTTTGTTAATCACGGCGGATTTTACGTTGCTCACATGGTAAATTTGGCCGCCCATGTTTTTAACAATATGAACCCAATTTTGGGCGCTCCATAATTAAAGCAAGTGCTTTTGGGGGTAGCGCCAACTTTTTGTATTAGTTGCTTTGGGTGAGGTGTGTTATAAGGAGCCTTGGGGGTCGACTCTTGCAGATCAATGTGTGGTCACACAGTGGAGAGCGACTCCCCGACAGTTTGACTTTGCGCTTATCAATATAGAAAGTAATGGAAGGGGTGCTAGACTTTGGGGCTAGTGCATCTAGAAGCAAAACTTTGTTGCTTTGTGTCTCGACTACTTTGAGTTTTGAAGTGCATGAAAGTTTCTGTTCTGTTTGTGTGTTGCTATGAGATTACCATCTTGTCAATGTCAAGCCGGTTATAGAAATGAGCTTTCTTAGTGAATCTATCCACTATAGTCCATATGCCATCATGTCCACTCTCGAGTCTTGGGAAGATAAAAAACAAAGTCAATTGCAATACTCTCGCAAGAGCAATCTAGAATAGGTAAAGGTTTGAGAAGTCTCGCCACTTTGTGGTTGCCATGCTTCACTTTCTGACATAACCTACAAGGATGCACAAACTTGTCCACATCCTTCTTGAGTTGTGGCCAATAGAAGTGTCTCTCAGCACCCTTAAGTGTTGCCTCTATGCCTTTGTGCCCAACAAAAGGACACAGTCTAAACCTTCTGCCTCAGACTAAGAGTAACACCCAACATACTCTTTTGCAACAAAAACCCTTATTTGAGAGTAGCCCTATAAGTCAACGTCTGTCTTTTGAAAGCTATAATCTGTGAAGGTCCCCAAGTGAATGGTACCCCCTTCTGAGTTAGGGTATGCAACAACGAAGCAATATCTGTAAACTATTGAATGAAACGTCTATGATGAGAGCATGATCCCAAAAAGCTTCTCACATCATGTACATTCCGAAGAGTCTACCAATCTTGAACTGCAGCCACCTTGACCGGATCCATACTAACACCCTTTATTGAGAATGTGTCCCAAAAAGTGTATCTTTTGAAGGAAGAACTCACTTTTCCTTTCATTTAGAGCACGAATCACTCTGTAAGGGGGCCTATTAGGGGTCAAGTCAATGGTATGACCCTTTGGTCTTTCAGACAGTAACTTGCTAGGCAAATATTTGGAGAAACAATCGGCTTGAGCTTGCAGAAAACATTGTTGCTCTGTAATAGGCTTGGACATCCAAGCAAGAAATCAATAGCAAGTTAGCAACACACGAACAAAAACTGTAACAATTGAACTTGAAGAGAGAGAGAGAGAGAGAGAGAGGAGGAGAGTCGACACGAAGCTGTGGAGTTCCGCTTCCAAATGCACTGCCCCCAAGTTTGGCGTTCACTTATGTAATTTTTTTCTTTATTGCTTGACAAAAATACAACTCCCAAGGGACCTTTTCTCAACGACTTTGCTCCCAAATGGGCTACTAGAGAATGGCCCAAGGGCTCCTTATAAACAATGCAAGAGTCTTAAATGCAGACACCCCCAAGAGCAAACTTTTCTAAAAGCTCTTATCCCAAAAGCTAATGCTCAAAAACTCTAACGCAAATGTGCCACGTCATCATACATGTGCGCGCTTGGCGCTGTTCTGTCCAGCCAACCACGTTAGCATTTTTTACGCCTTTGTTATTAGGGTTTAGGCCCCTCGGTGGAGTCCCCCAAGTTGGTCAAGGTTAGGGTTATTGAAACCCTAATCCCCTTAAATGTCCTGCCACGTCGACAACTTATGACATTACCCCCCTTCAAAGAAGAGTAATCACCCTTGATTACGCCTACAAAACAGACAAAGGACATAAACTAGCACAATAGACGTTGACTCTGTATCCATGCATTAGACTGCACACATCCAACACGTGCACAAAGACTGAACAATTGCATCACATTTCCATCGAGATCTCATATACAAATCATGATCATTGTCACGTATTTAGCAATCACATCCAAACCGCGCTGATCTTTTCATAGATGTTTTCATCCATTAAATCTTGTCACTATCAGATTCATATCCTTTCTCCCATTTCAAGCAAACATGCCAATGACCATCCCAAACAATACATTCATAGAGCATACATTCCACAAATCACTTGGTTAACACTAAACATCAGATACAAACAATCAATCTAGTCATCTAATCTGATTTAGAACTCTTGATGCACCTAGATCAATTGTGTAGCCATCTGCACTAGAATCACATTTGTGACTGGGGATCCGTAAATAACCAATGGGTGTTGATCCTCTACGACCTAGATCGACGGACAACTTCATCTCATTGGAAACTGCAAAACGCTTGGGCCTCACATCGGCTCAGCTTGGAACTCCAGTCACTTCCGGATCGGGATTTGAGGGTTGACCACCAATGCAACTCCCGTGCAAGGACAGCTCAATCTTCGGATTGGCGAGCACAAGGACCACAAATGCTTTTTGATGGCACCCATCAAGGAATGTGATATCATCTTGGGTATGCCATGGCACTACCATATGCAATCGGTCCCAGATTATGTAGAAAAGACCCTCGCTTTTGAGCATGAGGGCAAGAACATTAAAATTTTTGTTGATGCAGGGGATTGGCTATTCCCTATTCTAAGCCATATCTCCATTAAAAAGGAAATAAAGAAGTGTGTTTCTGTTTACTTGATTTTCGCACGAGAAAGACATAAAACTAATGAGGGTTCGCTCTCTAGTTTGGAAATTAAACGTTTTCAATTTCTTGAAAAGTATAAAGATTGTTTCACTGATACTCTACCATACAAGCTACCTCCAAAACGTCTAGAAGATCATCGCATTGATCTCGTACCGGGAAGCTCCTCTCCAAACCAACCCCCTTACAAGGTTAGTCTTGCTCAATAAGAGGAAATTTTGAAGCAAGCCAACGAGCTTCTGGAAAAAGATCTAGTACGACCAAGTACTTCGCCTTACTACTCTCCAGTCTTATTGGTGCAGAAGAAAGATGGCACGTTTTGAATGTGCATAGACTACTGATCTCTAAACAAGATCACTATCAAGAATCACTTTTTGATTCCTCGGATTGAGGATATTCTCGATAAGTTGCAGAAAGTAAGCATCTTTAGTCGCATTGACTTAAAGAGAGGGTATCATCAAATGCGCATAGCCCCTAAGGATGTCCATAAGACTGCCTCTCGCACAACCTTTGGACTTTATGAAATTTTTGGAAATGTTGTCGGCTTAACCAATGCTCCTGCCACATTCAATCGAATGATGGATCGAATTTTCAGCCACACCGAGCTTTTACAGGAGTGTTCCTTGATGACATACTCGTCTTTTTTGAAGACTGAGAAGGAACATCGAAAACACTTGGACATAGTGTTTCAAGAATTGCAAAAGCATGAGTTGCATGTGAATGCAAAGAAGAGAGAGTTCTTTCTCACTGAGATACACTATCCCGGCCATATAGTCTCACACAACCAAGTGAGTATGGATCTGTCACAAACTACTGACGTGTCAAGTCACTGAAGAGCAGAGCCAACCTTCAGATCACGATCGAGGGGCCTAAACCCTAAGAAGAACAAGCAACAGCAGAAGAAGTCCTACCAACTTATGGGACCACGTCCGATGGGGCCCAAGAGACATAAAGGAATTAAAATAAAGCAGGACCTACACACACGCAAAAGCTTGTTGATGACGTGGCAACTGTACGGACGTTTCGGATTTTCCGATGGCTGATGGCATGGCAGACTGTACGGATTTCCGCGTTTTGCGTTGACTGCTGACGTGGCAGTTGTACGGATTTCCGTGATCTACGCTGGCAGATTTTTGGGCATTGCTTTTGAGGCCAATTGCTTTTAAGTTTGAAGGCTTTTCATGTAAACTGCTTTTGGGCCTAGGGCCTTTAAATATGAGGCCATGAGCTCATTCTTTGGCATGCTTCCTAGAGAAGGTGCAGAGTCTGGAGAACGGTTTATACTGAGTTGATGCAATATAAAGAAATACCAAAAGGGGCGCCAAGGTTTGGGGCAATACTCTCTAGGGTGTAATTCCGCCACACCGTGTAATTCCGCCACACCATGTCGCGTGTCGTCTCTCTCTTTTAGTTCAGTTGTTATTGAAGTGCTAAAAGTCTGTTCAGTCTGTTCTTTTCTATTGGCACGTGGTGCCCGTCTTGTGACAGTGGTATAAGAGCATCAGGTGTGTGCTTTTTTGAAAGCATACCGGTCCTACAAAAGAGCAGACAGAGCAAACCAGAGGCTATTGAAATTTTATTTGAAGTATCTTTAAGACCCGACCCTGGACTTATTAGGCACGCCCACCCTTACTTCATCGCGCATTGGGCGCGCTCCCGTCTTCATCACTCTGTCTTACAAGGCATAAAGCCATAAAGAACCCAAGACATGGCGTTCATGGATTCGGAAAAATGTTTGCACTTTCTTCTTGACGAGCTTCGTGACATTCTTTCGCGGCATCCTCAGCGGAATCTTTCGATGCTGCAAAGTTTTCAACAATTTTTGAATTACATGTTACCCCCTCTGATGCCTCATGTGGTACCTCCTCCTCCGGCACCAGAAAGTACAAGGGCTTCCAACTGGCAACCTTCCCGGCTGTCTGTTCCGATCGAGGGAGTCTTCAAGAAAATGGTGTAGCCATCCGACCCAGATCCAGTGCAACCACCTTTACCACCGCCGTTGCTCCCACCTCCACCGCCACTAGGCTACAATGGTTGGAGGCCATATGGATACTTTTATTATCCATACCCGGGATATGCACATAACCAACCCAAAGATTTCAAGGATGGCAACATGACAGTCAAATTTTTCACTTTTTCCGGGGTAAAAGATCGAAAGAAAGCATTGCAATTCCTACAGCAATTCGACAACATATATGCTTTGGTGGAGTTCAATCGCGACACAACAGCATGCTCCAAGGACTTGGCAAGCTTTCAAGAAAGTTTTTGCACGCAGTTACATGACTTCTATGTTTGAAGTCCAGATTTTGGCAAGAGTGGGGCAATTTGAAAATACTTACCACAGAAACCATGGACGACTATAACCAAAGGTTTCTCGACGTGTACCTTCCGGTGTCCTTCTTTAGGATCGTTCCCTTGGAGGCCCAATGTGAGCGATACACCATTGGACTACCGTCACCATTGCAGGAATATTGTCTCTCCAAGCAAGTCTCCACCATGCAAGAGCTTATGGACCATGCCGCGGTCGGCTACAAACTAATGAAGGGAAAGCTAGAGTTTACCACAGAAGAACCTCCGGCCACTAACCACAATTCTCGGCAACAACGAACAAATTCTTGAGAGTCTCGTGAAAACCAACCGCAAAGGCCACTTTTAACGCCTCAACAACGAGACACCTTACTACAAGAAGGCCGATGCTTTGGATGCTTTCAAACAAGGCATAACCATTCTAGTTGTCCCCATCGCACTGATAGACCAACAGAGCCAACGCCCGCACCAACGATCGACAAAACCCCAACACCACCTCCAGCTAAGAGAGCTAGACCCACTATTGGACTAGTTCCTGATATTTATGGCATACGTCTTGAGAGTACAAATGAATTGTGTCGAGCATATGGCAAAGTCAATGGCTTCAAAGCCCTTATTTTCTTTGACCCCGAAGCTACAACGAACTTCATCCATCAAGAATTCTTAACGCAGATGCACTTTGATTATGATGCAGAGGGTGGAGAAATTGAAGGTGAGCTAGCCATGGGGCAAACTCAGAAAGTGGTACCGCTCATTGGTGCTCTTCCAGTGACTATCCGAGATTATCATGGAAAAGCTGATTTCCACATCATGAAGTTGGGTAATTGCAACGTTCTCTTGGGCATGCCTTGGCACGGCAAGAATGATGCAACTCTCTAGGTTCGGAACCGAACCATCACCGTGATGCAGAGGGACAAGCCGATCGTCCTCAAAGTTCGGTTGTCCGAACAAAACCTCAAATGAACTCTCTACTTGTTTTTCTTCATAGCTAGAATGTATTGTTTGAAAATTTGTTTGAAATGGATGGTAGCTGTTTTGAACTTGTCTTGGTGCCGATTTGAAATGTTTGACTCTGGTTTAAGACTGGTTTCAATGATTGGTGATTTTATCACGGGTGGAGTAGTGAAAAATGTTGTTTTGGTATTGTTTAAACCTCCGAATGACGCAGACAGGATGTTTGGGGAGCGTTTGGTTGTATGCTTGAAAAATATTATTGTTGTTACTCCCGGCCCGGACCTAGATGGTTATGCAGGAAGAGCATTAAGAAGTTTGAGCAATGGTTACTCTCAACACCTCCAAACGACACAGGTTGCGGTCTGGGGGGCGTTTGGTTGTAAAAGGCCTCTATATCTCCTAGCCCGGACCTTGTTAGGTTATGCGGGAGGAGTGATGAGGGAGTCATTGAATATCACTTGGCCCGAAACTTGTTAGGTTATGCGGGAGGAGTGTTCATTGACGACTTTATGTTTCTATGTCTTGTAACATGCATATGTGACCATTTGTATTGCATTGTGATGTGCCAACCACTGAATATTCCTAATTGCATGAGATTGCATGGGTATGTAATTTTAGTGCATCAAGACACACATGGAAGATCAGTGCGTTCTGGGTGTGATGGCTAATTTTACTACGCCAGAATATCAAGAGTTCTGATCTGGACGAAAGGAGAAGCCAACTCCTTGATCAAAAGAGCCGAAAGGAGAAGCCAACTCCTTAACAAAAAAAAGCGTGAACTGATTGATTGTCCCTCAGAATGACCCTCGGAAATTTTGAGCTAACTTGAATTGTTTTGCAGATATGTTGTACTTTCTTTCAAGAAGGGGGGATGTCATAAACTGTTGAAGTGTCAAGTCACTGAAGAGCAGAGCCAACCTTCAGATCACGGCCAAGGGGCCTAAACCCTAAGAAGAACAAGCAACAACAGAAGAAGAAGTCCTACCAACTTATGGGACCCCATCCGATGGGGCCCAAGAGACATAAAGGAATTAAAATAAAGCAAGACCCACACACACACACACAAAGGCTTGCTGATGACGTGGCAACCGTACGACGTTCCGGATTTTCCACTAATTGATGACGTGGCAGACTGTATGGATTTCCGCATTTTGCGTTGATTTGCTGACGTGGCAGTTGTACGGATTTCCATGGTCTACGCTGGTAGCTTTTTGGGCATTACTTTTGAGGCCAATTGCTTTTAAGTTTGAAGGCTTTTCATGTAAATTGCTTTTGGGCCTAGGGCCTTTAAATATGAGGCCATGGGCTCATTCTCTAGCATGCTTCCTAGAGAAGGTGCAGAGTCTAGAGTACCGGCTTGTACTGAGTTGATGCAATATAAAGAAATACCAAAAGGGGCACCAAAATTGGGGCCAATACTCTTTGGGTGGAATTCCGCCACTCCGTGTCGCGTGTCGTCTCTCTCTTTTAGTTCAATTGTTATTGAAGTGCTAAAAGTTTTTTCAGTCTATTCTTTTCTATTGGCACGTGGCGCCTGTCTTGTGATGACAGGATCCCACAAAGATCCAAGTCGTACAAGATGGCCAACTCCCACTACGGTCCATGATGTACCTTGATGTACACAGCTTTTTGGGATTGTATTCCTATTATTGGAGGTTTATCCAAGGCTTTGCTCAAGTAGCAGGACCTCTCCATGACCTAACAAGGAAGAAGATCCCTTTCAAATACAACAAGGTGCCTTTGATAGGCTAAAGTATCTATTAAGCCATGGACCTATTTTGGTAGTGTCAGACTTAAGGAAACCATTCGAGGTTCACTGCGATGCTTCAGGTGATTGCATGGGTGCAGTGCTTAACCAAGAAGCCCACGCAGTGGCTTATGAAAGTAGTGTCATAAAATCTAATATCTACATATCCCAAATGATTTTCTCATACTAAATTGATCATTTAATATGGGAAGATAGAAGGGAACAAGGGTTAGAATATGGATATGTGTTGCTATACTATTTCAACACAGGCGCCAAGAGGAGGGATAGTTATCTCTCAATATGCACCCAATGGAGCTTTGAAAGACCCTAGGTTAAGCTTCATTACGACCTCCAAAGGTTAGTGTCAAAAGTCCTTAGGCCTAGGACCATACAGTGGGAACCATGCCCAACTTTGAGGTGCTTTGAGGTGCTTGAGGTGCTTCATAAAGTCAACATTTTCCTACAAAAGAGGGGACGAGCCCTAAAACTAGGGAGATGAGAGAGCGCACACACACTCAAGGCATGCCCAAGACACAAGAGGCATTAAGGACACATGTCAAGCACCTAGCAGAGTTGTGCCACGATTCAAGCCTAATTCCTATTGGATCACCTATGGCAAGGTCCAATGAGAATTAAGCTTGAGTAAATTGAATTTAAACAATTTAGAAAAAAGCCTATAAAAAGAACCAATGAAAATTAAGACCCCTAAATTCCTATTGAACAGTCTACCAAGGGGTCCAATGAGAATAAAGAAGCCCATAAGCCAGCTTAATTCCTATTGGCCAGTATGTTGCAGACCACTGATTGGCTAGGCCCTGGCACGGACCAATAGGATGCAAGCCTGAGTTAGGAGAGAGAGGGGTCGACCAAGGTACGAGAAGGCTCTCAGTTTTGGGCATACTCAACCACACACACTCACACAACTCATGTGTTGAGCAAGAACTCCATCTCCTTCTCCAAACTTGAGAAGTAGAGAGCTTACACCAACACCTCTTGTCTATGGAATGCAAACCCAAGCAAGAGTCAAGCTTCAATGGCATGCTCATCTTCTCTACCATCTATATTACTATCCTAAGCTAAGCTCTAAGAGTAATCTATGGTAAGGAGAATACTTCTTTCTCGTATGTTGCATCTTCTTTCTCTTCACTTTCCTCACTCCCTACCAGCTCTCTTCACCTTTGAAGGTGTTTTGAGGTCTTGGGATTGAGGCCGGGGATAAGTTTATGTTATTTCAAGTAAGTTTAATTGTTGTTTTGGGCATAATCTTGGTGCATGAAGCTTTCCATCTTCATGGCATCAACAAGGTCTCAAGGAACACAGAGAATGTGTTGTACCAAGTCTCTCTTTATGGGAGAACATATAATACAAAGGTCTTTCGGAGGGGGGACCGGCTCCAAGTAAATTCGATCCTCAACTGTTGTCAATTTCTCTAATTCTCTTTCTTTTACAAGTATTGTTCATGCCAAGCAAACTAGGTGTCATGTTTATATTACTATCTTAAATCAAGTACTCCCTCTCTATCTTCATTAGGAATTCTCTTTATGAAATGCTCACTACTATCATTTTGAATTCCGCTACAATCAATGTTATTAGCTTAATTCCGTTAGAAGTAGACGGCTTAAGGATGCAAAATTGCATGCTTCGATCTACGAGAAGAAACTTATGGCTGTGATTCACGCCTTGTCTATCTGGAAGCATTATATTCTAGGAGCGGATTTTGTGATCAAAACCGATCATTAAGTTTGCGGTGTTTTCTCACGCAACGGAAATTGTTTGAGAAGCAGATGACATGGGCCAGCTTTTGTCCACGTTTCACTTCCAAATCCTTCATACGGCTGAGAGTAAGAATGTGGCCGTAGACGCATTGTCTAGAAGGCCTAGGGTGAATGCAGTTACTTCCGTATATGACCAAGAACTGTTATCACGTCCAGATTTGTACCCAAATGACCCCAAATTCTCCTCTATTTGGAGTAAGTTACAGAATGGAGAGAACGAATATCCCTATTTTATTCGGGATGGTTACCTCTACCACCACCAAGCAATTTACGTGGCAATACCATTGAGGAAGAAAATCATGGAAGAAGCACATGCTTCACCCTATGCGGGTCATCGGGGGATTCTCCCAACGACTTCAGCATTGAAAAGGTATTTCTTTTGGCCAAGCCTTAAAGCAGACATCGATTGATATGTCAAGGATTGTTTTGTTTGCAAAAAGGTAAAGTACGATCGGCATAACACGCCTGGGTTACTCCAACCTTTGTCTGTACATGATCAACCCTGGAAGAGTATTGCCATGGATTTTATTATGGCTCTCCCAAAGACTCAGACTGGAAATGATGCGATCTCGACCATTGTGGACAGATTCAGCAAACAGGCCAAGCCTTATAGCAAACATTGATCGATATGTCAGGGAATGTTTGGTTTGCCAAAAGGTAAAGTACGATCGGCATAAGACGCCTAGGTTACTCCCATAGTCACACGAAACAGCGTTTCGGGAGGGGGAAACGAGAACGGCATTTCCCCACCGTTTCGGACCGGCCGAAACGGTGTTTCGACATGTTAATTTTTTTAAAGGTTCAATTTGGGCAAAAAACGTGAGCGCTGGATTTTGTGAACAGAAGCACGTGGGCGATTTTCTGAGCGAAGGAAACGTGTGGCGCCGATTGCAGGTAGAGTTTCTGCTCCTCTTTGCGCACCTAATCCTACGTGATTTGTGCTGCCATCTAAGGCTATCTGAGTGCTGTCAGCGTGTGGGGGTTTTGTGGGCTGAGTGTGTGCATTGTGAATTCTCATTTTTCAATTCTGAATGAACTATGGCCCCTCCTAGGCTACTTGTTTTATGAAATAAATTGTTTACAAATTGGAAAAAAAAAGTGTTGTTTCTCAACCGTTTCGCCTCGGGCGAAACTCCAAAACACTGGTTTTTCCGTTTCCGTTTCTCCCGTTTCCGTTTCGGGTGGTGACTATGGTTACTCAACCTTTGCTTGTGTCTGATCAACCCTCAAAGAGTATTGCAATGGATTTTATTATGGATCTCGCAAAGACTCGGACTGGAAATGATGCGATCTCGACCATTGTGGACAGATTTAGCAAACAAGATCACTTTATTCCAGTCAAGAAAACCATCAAAGCGGATCATATGGCTAGGATTTTTCTAGCACAGATTTTTAAGCATCATGGAATACCCAAGTCTATTGTGAGTGATCAAGATCCTCGCATGACAGGAAACTTTTGGCGTGCCTTGTTTGATAACCTTGGCACGAAGTTGAATTTGTCTTCTGCATAATCATCCTCAAACAGATGGACAGAGTGAGATAGCTAATTCCACAGTATTGGATATGTTGAAATCTAATGTGTCACAAAGACAGTCTGACTAGGAGAAGTATTTGTCCCTTGTCGGGTACACGTATAACAATATCGTACATTCGTCTACGAGGAAAGCACTTTTTGAGATTCTTTATAGTGAGCCTTTGCTTCCACCGATCCTTGTCACTAAGGATAAGATTTTTCTAGCAGATGAGTTTGTCCGAGATTTGGACACGGCCTACAGACAAGTTAAGAGAGAACTTTGCCCTCTTAAGAAAAACATAAGAAAGCTGTGGACAAGCACAGAAGGAATCTAGACTTAACAGTCCGTCAATTAGTCTTACTCAAGTTTGAGAATGCAAGACTAAAGAAACAAGCGACTCATAGAGGGAAATTTGTAAAACTTTCCAATCGATATTATGGGCCGTTTAAGATAATTGACCAAGTGAACGATGTGACATTCCGATTAGAACTACCATCTAATTGGAAGATCCACAATGCTTTCCATGTCAGTTTACTCCGGCCATATGTAGGATCGCCTCCAAATCAGTCTATTGTTGAGGAACCTCGAGAGGTTGACAAAACAAAAGAAAAACTCCAAGCGGAGCAGATCATTCATCATCAGGAGCGGCCACTCGAGTCCGGGATATTTACACGGAAGTATTTGGTAAAGTTCAAGAATTATTCTACTCTAGACGCTCAGTGGATGACCGAGCAGGAATAAGCATCTTATCCCGAGATTCTGGAAGGATATGGACAAGCACTATAGTTGAGGACAATTGTTTAGAAGCCAGAGGGATGTTGCTAAATGGATTATTTTCTTATTTTTCTGAGTAATTTCCTTTTATTGAAATTAGAATATTTAAATGTGTGCACTTGAACCTAAGGTTAGGAACTGTAGATCTACTGGAATTCTTAAAAGCCATCAAGAAAGGGCTGTACCGTTAGTTCGGTAGGAGAGACCGAGAAACGGATATTCTTGATGCATCATGTGATGGGTGACGGGAGCATCAAAAAGTGAATATTCCGATGGTCTGACAGGAAATCCGAACTGGAAAAAGGATACGCGTAAAGATGCAAGCACAAGAATATAGAAGGGTTTTGAGAAACTTTTTCTAGAAAGAGGAATATTTTTAAGCGTTTTTCGGGAAGAGCAGATGCTCTCCCGCGAGGAATCTGTGTTTGCATCGCATCTGTGCCCGAGAACTGCATCCGAGGATGCCTCGAATGTGACTGTGTAGCATCAATTTTCAGCTCACTCAGTTTTCTTGAGTTTTGTCCAGGTTCACATTTTTTCTTTTTAATGACCAGCCGCCCATTTAATAAGTGGGCAGCCCAATTAAAATAAACCAAGCCTTGATAAAAAAAAAGGGCAGCGCTGAAGTGTACGCATCCTCCTCTCTCTCTCTCTCTCTCTCTCTCTCTCTCTCTCTCTCTCTCTCTCTCTCTCTCTCTCTCTCTCTCTCTCTCTCTCTCTCTCTCTCTCTCTCTCTCTCTTTTCACGCAAAAAGCACCGTCAGTCCCCCCTCTCTTCTAGCGCTACCTCTCGCAGGCAATTTGGCCGAGTCCGCATCAGCTATTCTTCTCGGGTGCGGGAGCCTATAAAAGCAACCCGTTCTCTCCCTCAGTGACACAGAAGCCCCAGCGCTAGCAGCAAGGAGTCCTTCCTGCAGAGAATCTGCAAGTGATCAAGTGACGCCAGTACACGGAGTTCGTTTTCCCGAACTCGAAGCGATAGGTACCAATTGTGAATTCGCAGTACGAGTTGTTTCATGTTTGTGTTTTCGCAAGTACTCCATTATGGAGGAGGAGCAAAGAAGGCCTCGTACTATGCTCAAAGATTCCGGGAACGGAATTGGAAACGGTTTGTAGAGCTTTTTTGCTCTAGGAACAGACTGAAAACGAATTGAGAGCTCGCCTCTCAGGAATTTCCCGCACGGGAAGGAATTGACCATTGAGTCGGAAGATCTAGAATGGAGGGGTCACTCCGGTTCTTGTGCTTGTAAAAAAGATTCTCCCTAATAAATATGCTCTTTAAGGGGGGAAACCAGCCCATCTTCTGGTTCCAAATACTCTGTCAATCTTCTCCCTCACTCGTTTGGTTGAAAGTTTATTTATTTTCCGCTTGTTGATTATTCGTGTGCACTCCCGTTAGTGACACCATCTCATCCATGTTGGTAGCTTGGTGGCCACCAGTACGAACCTGAACCTGCGAGCAAAGGACATCTTTGTTGTGACACCTTGGTAACATTTACATGTAGTTGCACATTTTACTTAGTACGGCTTCCCTTATTTCGCTTCAATGGTATGCTTTTTTGAGTGGTTGATCTAAAAGGTCTTCTATCGACACTAGTGTTTATCTCGTGATAGTTGAGGAGCATAGGAGGGCCTCAATCATTCAGTAACCGCCAACGTCGTATCCTTTTGGTGGCATTATGCATCCAAGCAATTCAACCGTTGGTATCGTATTTTTTCAAACACTTCTCGTATGATCCATGATCCAATGACGGCTTGCTGTTTAGTCTGTAAGGCTATTGATTATAGGTTGCCCGCTGGCTTGGTTACTTAAACACTATCTGAAGACTTCCTTGGTCAACAAATCTCCATCAGGATTGTAGATATCGATGGGGGAGAGCTTGCTTTCAAGACACTCGATCAGGCAGATAAGTTTTCATCACAAAGCCCTTTGGATTGGAACAAAGCTTTCTCCTATTTTAACAAATGGAAACAAAGCATCAATCTATCTGGTCTTGGCAAGGGTCTCACATCTACAGTGAGGTTAATAGTTATTGAGGGCATGGAACTCTTTGATCCAAGCGAGGTCTCGCAGTTACAATGAAGGTACATGGTCTCCTTCCTAAATTTTGGCCACATCTCTTAGAGGTTGGGTCCTCGGAGGAGACTTGGCATGCTTCTAGGAGAGGGAAAGCACCCATTCATGCAGCAGAAACCCCCACCATTAGAGTTATCCTTCACCCCTCTCTTGTGAAGGACCCTGCTCGCTTCATCTCTGTCTTGTCTATATATGGAGAAGACTTGGCAAAGAGTTTTCTTTATTGGGTTTCCTACTTCAAGAAGAATCTTTAGGAGATGCTCAAAGAGCTAGACGAAGACGCAAAGAAACGAAGACGCAGACGACTGACACAATCAACACACAGACGACTGACGCAAACAACAGGCAAACTAAGGTATATAGGTGCAGGGACACGACAGCTGGAGTAATCCTCCTTTAAATGGTCCCTCTTCCTCGACAGCAACACTCGATGGCACCCATCCTATTTCAATAACCTCGGATAGCACTAATGGAGATGAGAATCTCTTGCCCCCTAGATAGAGCTCTCCCCCCTCCCCCCCCCCCCCCCCCCCCCCCCCCCCCTAACCATGTATCTTATATCCTAGCCTCCCATGGACCACCCCCTACCACAGGACCACACTTTGTACTTTTGTCCTTTCCTGATAGACGAAGGACACACAGAGGTATACTTGATTTGTCTCACAGGCCGACCTCGGCCTCTAATAGACATAAAAAGAACTTTCTTTCTTGCTAGGTTGACGGGGATTTTCCACCTCTTATACATGATCGGATTTGTGAGAAGCCTAACTTGTCAGCTTCCCGCTCAGCTCTCCATTCTCACTACTCTCTGCTCGTGTCCCCCTCAGAAATCAACCCCCGAGCTAGCCTTTCCAGACTCATCGGCCAACTCGGCCGGCCCTAAATCCGTTGTCGTCTAACAACATTCTATATGTTAGAAGATCTTAGAGGTGTAAAACAAGAATTAGTCTTGCTTTCAATTGAATGTAAACTTTACTTAAATTATCCCTCTAATGTAATCGTCATTTTGTATGCTTTATCTTGGGAAATGTGCCCTCAAAATGTTTACAATAGAGCATTTTTCTCTAGAGAGAGTGAGAGAGAGGAGGCCCAAAGGGCCACAGTTTATCATGTTTCACACCAATCTAACAATACAAAGAGGGGGGTTGGCCCCTCTAAGAGCACTTGCCCATACGCCTGCTAACGGTCGTTTTGGAGGGCCAAGTGCAAATGCTCTTCGATGATGGGAATGGGATCGTGCTAGCTAGGGTGGATGAAAGATAAACATCGTACACACAAGTGAGTGTGTGTTGGCTAGATTATCACTCAAGCGAATTAGGTTCCAAGATCAATTAACTTAGACTCATAAATACAATCTTGAGTATTTGCTAAGCCATCACAGCTCACCATAAACAAGGGAGACGCAATGCAAAATAGACTTGTGTTTATTCATTCATGAAATGAGCTTTAAGTATCTCTACAGCCTTGCACCACTGCATGTGGGATAATTCCACCTTTCCTCTCCTTGACTCAAACTCTACTACTCTAGGACAAAGCTCATACCTTACAATCCTCCCCTTGAGGTTTGGACTAGGAAGAAACTGAAGAAACTGACGACTCTGGCACACTCCAATCCAGGAGTAAAAAGAACATCTCCAATCCACAGGACCATCCCCAATCCAGGGGACAAACTATCTCTAATCCAAGAAACAGTCAACACCTCCCCTCAAACAGACGTATAAAACCGAGACCAAGCTAATCCAAGCTATCTCCAAACAAAATACAATTGACGGAGAAATGTCAAAACAAAAGCTAGAGAATGTCGTCATAGACTAGAAGTTGGTGCCTTCTTCTTCATCTTCATTTTTGTCTTCTTCTGCCAAACAGACTTTGGGCTTAGATTTCTTTTGGTGCTTCCTCTATCCCTTTTGAAACACTTGGAAGGAAGGTGACCCTTCTTCCCATAAATGCTGCAAGTCTTCGTGCTAGATAGTCCTTTGATATGTGCCCTTCTTTACTACACTTGAAACAAGTTTTGTTACAAGAGCCAACAGCAAAAGCTCCTCCCCCTAAAGTAGCATTCCTCCCTTGCTTCTTCTTCTCGGACATTAAAGAGTTGATGACATCTTGAAAATCTGGTTTTGGATCCTTCGCCAAAATGATGGTCGTGATCTGGTCAAAGCTAGGTGGTAAGGCTGCTAGTAGAACTGCGATTTTGTCCTCCTCTAGTACTGCATTGTTTACATAAGCTAGTTGTGTGGTCATGCTTTTGAGGCGATTGACCAAGCTTACAATATCTTCGTTATGTTCCATTTGTAATTTGTGTAGATCTTTTGTCACGTGACACATCCAACCCTATGTGTCTGTGGACAAGCTACAGCATGACCAAGGTTCAATTCAGTCAAGTCAGTCTAGAATAGGAAGTGATCTGGCACTTTTGTGAGTCTATTCGCAGACCGTGCATGTCCAGGCACTTAGAGTAGATGCATATCCTCTGGTTGCACATAGCGTGAGCATTTTCCAGTGCATTAAACCTATTTTCCCTATTTTCCACATTTTTCACTTATTATTTTTAAGAGACTTTTGTTGGGAACTAGGTAGGGCAAGTTTGCTAAGTTTGTATATATAGAAACCTAGTGCTAGCACTTTCTGGCAAAAGAGGCAGTAGGAACTTCGCGCTCAATAGGCACCTTCTCAACAAGACCCCCCACCAGCAGTAAACCTTGCGTTTTCAGCCACAGACCCAAGATCAGCCAAGATCAGCCCAGCGTTTTTGGATTCAAGACCAGCCCTAGCGTTTTGTACAGCGGATCAGCCCCGGCGACCACAGTAGACAGTAGATCCCCTAGCGTTAGCAGATTCCACCACAGGAAGCAAAATTCAGCCTAGCGTTTTTGGATTGTAGTTCAACCCTTGGCGTTTTGCAGTTCCATTGCGACAAGATCAACAAGAGGACCAGCGTTTTCAATTTTTCAGCAGTCAGTTACCGCAGAAGAAGTCCCAAACCTCGCGGATCTCACCTTCCTGCAGCAAATCCTCGCCGCACAGTCAGATCCAGCGTCGTTTGCAGTTTCAGCCCGGAAAACGCAGATTTCAGCATCTGCGTTTTCAGCGCATCATCGTCGCATCGTCGTCACCGACATAGAGTCAGAATTCAGCAGATAAAGATTTGCAGATTTCAGCCATTAGCGTTTTCAGATTTCAGCCCGTCTCGTGGTCGTCCTCATTGTCGTCGACATCGTCGGCAAGTCCAAGCATTCTACAGATTTGTGCAATCAATAGTAGCCGTTCTCGCCATAGAGAGTGGGGCCTTCGAAGGAGGGTTTGACAACTTTCCGGTGTAGTATTCTCTTCTCTCTCTATCTCTCAGTCCCAGCACCTTCACGCACAGCATCTATTCACTTTGTTTGTGTCCATTGCACTCTCTCACGAAAGGAACGGAAGGCTCTCCCTTCCATAAGTAAGAGCTTTGGCAGTGTTCTGTATCACTCAAGGAAAGAACCGCAAGAACCACAAGAATTTTTTTGCTTGTTGCAGTCGCACGTAACCCAAGTTCTCTTGGGCGTGTCGATTCCTAATCGTGTTTTTGAAGAGTGACAGGAATCCCAAGAAAGAAGGGCTTGTCCAGCCTCCCCTTGTGCCTCTTTTCACTCATTGAAAGCGGACCGTGCACTTAGCAGCCGGCCAATCGACGTGAGGTGGGAAAAAGCAACCTTGGTGTGAGCGCAAGGCCGCAAAGGGGTGCGCAGCAGAAAAGAGCAGAACTCGAGTGAAGACAAGATCCTTCTCTAACACAGATTGCAAGCGAAAGAAGAACCGCAAGAACCTCAAGAACCAAGACCCCCAAGAACCCAAGTTCCTCGTGAACTTAAGAACCCACAAGAGCCCACGACTTCAGTGGATGGTCATCACCCGAAGCGGAATGGATACTTCGCATGGAGGTGGTGAGCATGGGAGTGGCGAAGAAGAGTTTTCCCCACCATGAGGTTTTTCCGACCCTCCCCCTTCTCCATCTACACCAAGGATTGCACTAACTCCTATGGAGGCTTTCGACAAGATGATGATGGACAGGAAGTTAGAACGCAAAGCAAGAGAAGCATAAAGAAAGGCAGAACACATTGAATGAATGGCAGCCATAGAGCGTACATACAACGAAAGAATGGCAGCCATAGCACGTGACCGCGAAGAGTTGTTGCGACTCTTTTCTAATGTGCATGCACAAATTGCAAAGGATCAGGAGAAGAAGACTCTCTCGATCTTTTCTTCTCCAAAAAATGACACAGATGATTAGCATGATTATGATAAGCATGATGAATTGCATGATAATGATGAGCATGCTGATTTGGATGATAAGGACAAGCATGATGATTTGCATGATGATCAAGATGTGATTTCTCACGAGCATGATGATTTGCAGGAAGATGATGTGATTGTTCACAAGGATGATGGTTTAGTTGATGCTTTTTCTAGCGAAGCTAACCTGGTTGCAGATTCGATCAATCACGAACAACCGATCTTGGCTCTCGAGTCGAGGTCTACAGAACCCCCTCAGAAAGGACCGATCTTGGCTCTCGAGCCTAGGTCCCAAGAACCCTCACAAGAAGTGTTATGTGTTCGAATGATTAGTCAGCACGCATTGTTCGAGTGCTTCATTTGTGATCGTTTCCTGTATTTTAGTCAACGTCTTTATGTTATCCCTTTTCATAGGCATGACATATTGTTCGATGAGCACGATTCACTCATAAATGAGCACGGATGTATGCGGATTTCTCATGAAAAGCTGAAAAATATGCATTCAAGGAAGTCACAATCCATGTCTCTTCCTTGGCACGTGTCACAAAGTGATGACGTGGCGGACAGCAGAAACCCTAATTTCTGCCAGAAACCCTAAAATTTCTGCAAACCCTAATTTTTGCCAAAAACCCTAAATTCCGGAAATCGCGGAGGCGGATTATTTTTAAAAAAAAGAAAAAAAAAATTTTTTTTGGAAAATGATGAGCGACGCGAATTTTGCTTTTGCTTTTTTTTTATAAAAAAAAGAGAAAAGACTCTCTAAGAGAGAGAGAGAACTGATGCTTTTGATTTTAAAAGCTTTTGGGGCTCTGCTTTTGGGCATCCCTTGTAACCTTTAAATTAGTGGTGAGGGCCTCACTTCTCAGAGCATCTGGACGCAGAGTCTGAGAGTGAAACCCTAACCGCTCTCTTGTACTTTGATGATTGATTAATACAAAAAGAAATACCGAAAGGGGCGCTTGTCTTTGGGGCCAATATCTCTAGGCACGGAACTCCGCCGGGCCAGTGCAAATCTATTGTGATCTGTAAATTGTTTTGAAGTGGTTATTTGGTGCTGTCGCGGTTGATTCTTGACTTGGAGTGTCCAAGTTTGTTACAGTGGTATCAGAGCACGGCCGATTTCTCTTCTACTAGAAATCCGATCCCCGATTTTTTTTTTCCACGGCACCTATGGCTTCAGGCAATGATCAGTCGACTCCCTCTGCATCTGGAGATGCGGGCTGGGATCACAACGAAGATTCAGACAGAGAGTATGGCCCGCCTCGGCCTACTCAGGCGGAGCAAAGAGAGATGGAGTGTCGTCAATTGATTGGTGATGCAACAAAGATGATGCTCAATTTTGCCAAGGACCCGAAGATGGCAAAATATATGAACCAGACCTCTTTGGAAGAGGTACAGAGGGAGTGGCAGAGAACCACAACACCACTCCCGAAACCCACTCTCAAGAAACCTTCTGCCTCCAAGAAATATACGAAGAAGGAACTGGAGAACGTGGTTGATGCACGGATTGCTCAGCTTTTCGACGTGCAAAAGAAAGGCAAAAAGCACGGCAAAAAGCAGAACAAAGGTACTGACTTCCCGGGATATTTGGGTCGTCAGTCGACATTCGACAAAGCAAAGAAACTGAAGAAGCGCGTCAAGTTTGAAGGCCTACCCAATTCTTCTTCTTCTTCTGACAGTTCTTCTAGCTCTTCAGACTCGAGCGAAGAAGACAGGAAAAGCAAAAAGCGAAGCAAGAAACAACGCTTCGGAAAGGGCAAGAAAAAGGCAAGGAAATCTAGGTCTCGCCCAGTGAGTGACACTTCTACAGAGGACTCGTCTACGGACAGTTCAGACTCTGACAACGGAAACTTTTATGCAAACAAGAGGAATTTTTACAAAGCCAACCAGTATGACTTTCTCGAAGATAAAAGCAAGAAAGTCCGAGAGTTTAAGGAAGGTGGCCAAGCACTTAAGTTTGATACTTTTTCGGGATACTCCGATGCTTCAAAGGCTTTGTCTTTTATACAGCAGTTTGACATCGCTTTCGCGGGAGAACGCTATTCAGAGCACTCCAAGATTCGGAGAGCTGCCTCTTATTTTAAGGGGAATGCTTGCACTTGGTGGTCCACGCTTCTATTAAGCAAGACTGTGCCAATTACATGGCTGAAATTCAAGAGGCTTTTTATTTCTTCTTGGTTGACTCAAGAGTTTGAGCGAGATATACGAGCTGCTTGGAACCATCTTCGGATGACCAAGAGCGATACAGTGAATTCTTACTGTGAAAGATTTTGGAACTCTTTTCTACCTGCCTCTTCATTCAAGAAGATCTCGTTCAGAGAACAGATTGAGCGGTTTACATTGGGTCTACCTACAGAGATCCGAGACCACTGCTTGGAACAGAAGTCAGCTTCTATTCAGGAGTTGATGAGTCATGCGAAGCGGGGCTTTGCAATTCACTCTGGCAGTCTGACCTACCCCACAGATGAGGTCACGACACAACGAACCGGACAGACTTCTGGGAATGAAAGTAGAAAAAGAAAGAGCAACCCAGAGAAAAAGGATGCACGACCCAGACTTACTCCTCAGGAGCGGACTCGCTACATCAGGGAGGGGAAGTGCTTTGGATGCGGGGAAACTGGACATATCTCCGCAAAGTGCCCTAAAAAGGCACAGAAAGAACAGAATGACAAGGACGACGAAAGGCCTGAGAGTTCGAGAGCAACTGAGGACCGTGTACGAAAAGGCAAGATGAAAACAGGACTGGTTCCAGATTGTGTGGGTACTGATCCCGACACCATGGATGAGAGTACAGAACTTTGCTGAGCTTGGGGCAAAGTGAAAGATCAAGAGGCCCTGATTTTCTTTGGAGGAGCCAAGGCCAACTTCATTTCACCGGAATTGGCGGCGCGGCTCGAGATTACTCCCGATCGGATGGGACCACTTGCAGAGGCAGTTCTAGCGACACCCGGCAGGGATGTAGCCATTACACCTGTCATTGGCAAACTTCGGTTGCATTGTCAGGGGTATTTGGGGCATGAGGACTTCTTCATAATGCCTTTGGAGGGTTGTGATGTTCTCTTAGGGATTCCCTGGTACCACAAGAACAACGCCGTGGTCGATTATCGGGCGAGAAAAGCGACTTTGACTACAGAAAAGGGCAGAACAATTGTACTTGATATTAAACTGAAGGGCGAGTCTGTCCCTATTATATCGGCTTCGGCCATTTCAAAATTAATGAAATCCAGTCTATTTGTTTACTCGATCTTTATGAAAGAGTTGAGTGATGATGATAGGACAAATATGTCTAAACTTGATAAAGAACGCCAAGATTTTCTACACTCTCACGCCGATTGCTTCTCAGAAGGCCTGCCAGGAGAGTTACCACCTGCTCGTCCTGAAGATCATACCATTGATCTGATACCTGGTAGTACACCACCGAACCGGCCACCCTACCGTGTGAGCCGAGCACAGAATGAAGAGATTATGAACCAAGTGAAAGACCTCTTGGAAAAGGGTCTTGTCCAACCTAGTACTTCACCGTATTGCTCTCCAGTATTGTTGGTTTTGAAGAAAGACGGATCTTGGAGAATGTGCATCGATTATAGAGCTCTCAACAAAATCACCATCAAGAACAGATTTCCGATTCCTAGGATCGATGATATACTTGACAGGTTACAGGGATCCTCATGTTTTAGCAGGATTGACTTGAAGAGTGGATATCATCAGATCAGAATAGCACCGGGAGACGTCTACAAGACAGCTTTTCGGACGACTTTTGGGTTATTTGAGTTTTTGGTGATGCCTTTTGGCTTAACCAATGCTCCTGCGACATTTAACCGGATGATGGATAGGATTTTTCGAGAGTACATGCTATATTTGTTGGCACTTTCTTTGACGACATCATTGTTTTCTCCAAGAATGAGGCAGAACACAGAGATCATCTGCTTCAGGTCTTTCAGGCATTACGAGATCACAAGTTAGTGATTAATGCAAAGAAAAGTGAATTTTTCCTACCAGAGATACACTTTTTGGGACACATTGTGTCAGCCGCAGGAGTGCAAATGGATCCGGCCAAGATAGAGACTATCCGTAATTGGCCCGACTTGAAGAATGTCCATGAAGTTAAAAGCTTCTTGGGACTGTATTCGTACTACAGGCGGTTCATACGAAAGTTTGCAGAGGTTGCTTCCCCTTTGCATATCTTGACACAGAAAGGAGTACCTTTTTCGTGGGGACCCCCAGAGGTGACTGCCTTTCAGACGTTGAAAGAGAAATTGACTACGGGACCTATTTTGACTTTGCCGGACTTGCAGAAGTCATTTGAAGTATTTTGTGATGCTTGTGGTCGTAGTCTGGGTGCGGTCTTGATGCAAGAAGGCCATGTCATAGCTTACGAGAGCCGTTTGTTCTCTAGGCCGGAGATGACAGCACAGATCTATGAGAAAGAGCTTTTGGCGGTTATCCATGCTCTTACTCAGTGGCGGCATTACCTACTCGGAGCGGATTTTACTGTCTTTACAGACCATCAGAGTTTGCGCTACTTCTTGTCACAGAAGCAGCTTTCGGAAAAACAGATGCGGTGGGCGAACATCTTGTCACAGTTCCACTTCCAGATTGTCCATGTGCAAGGACAGAAGAATGTGGTGGCAGATGCTTTGTCTCGGAAACCGTTGGTTCTGGCTATTTCCGCGATACATCATAGGAGCTTCGAGGATATGGTCGATCAGTATGCCACAGATACAGATTTTGCAGATATTTTCACACGGATACGGGATGGGGAGATAGTAGCTGGATACTCCCTTCGGGAAGGCTACTTGATGAAAAAGACTATGTTGTGCGTTACACAGCTGTTAAGGGAAAAGGTTATGATTGAATGCCATTGTCCACCTTTTACGGGTCACCGCGGCATTGCTACCACCATGAAAGGGGTAGAGAGATATTTCTTTTGGCCGAGACTCAAGAAAGATGTGGAAGAGTTTGTGCGCAGTTGCTTGGTATGCCAGAAGGTCAAGTTTAACAGGCATAAAGCACAGGGATTGTTACAGCCTTTACCCATACCCACCCGCCCCTGGGAAAGTATAGCGATGGATTTCATTTTTGATCTCCCGAGAACACAGAGTGGTCACGATGGTATCTGGACTGTTATTGACAGATTCAGCAAGCAGGCTCATTTCATTCCAGTGAAGAAAACAGTCAAGCCGGATCACTTAGCGAGACTGTTTGTGGCCCAGATTTTCAGATTACATGGCATGCCTGAGACAATTGTCTCCGACAGAGACCCCAGATTTACGAGTTTGTTTTGGAAGGCAATTTGGGAGAACATTGGCACGCGGTTGCAGTCCTCGTCATGTTCCACCCCAACCTGATGGGCAATCGCATTGCCAATCAGTGGTTCTAGTATTATGAAGTCTTATATCTCGGATCAGAAGACTCAATGGGAAAGATATTTACCTTTGGTGGAATTTGCGTACAATAACACGATACACTCGTCGACGGGGAAGGCGCCATTTGAGATTGTTGAAGGTGCTGCAAAGGTTCCACCCTTCCTGAGCACGAAAGATAAGATCTTTGAAGCGGATGAATATACGCGAGATCTGGATACGGCTTTTGCCAAGGTTCGCGAGACTTTGCAGAAGTCTCAAGAACGACAGAAAAAGGCAGCGGATCGCCATCGTCGCGACATGAAATTGAAGGAGGATGATTGGGTGCTCTTACGTTTTGAGAAGGCACGCCTACAAAAGAACAAGGGAAAGGAGAGGCTTTTTCCAAAGCTTAGTATGCGATACTACGGCCCTTTCCAGATTACTGAAAAGATAAATGAAGTCTCCTTCCGACTGAAACTGCCAGATACTTGGAGGATTCACAATGCATTTCATGTGAATCTCTTGAAACCTTTTAAAGGTGATGTGTCTGATGATGGGGAGCCTGATGAGCAACCCGAAGTGGAAGAAAACGAGGAGATCCTTGTTCTTGAACAGATTTTGGCACATAAGGATATGAAGAATAAGGGTAAAGTCCGAAGGCGGTTCTTGGTTAAGTTCAAGAATTATCCTGCACTTGATGCGAAGTGGATGGAGGAGGAGGGACCTAGCAGATACTCCTCAGATTGTGAAACTTTACCTCGATGCTTTTGGTTTAGCATAGTCTACTCCAAATGGAACCCAGAATTCAGCTTGGCCGAAGATCTGGTGCAGTGGGATGCACAAGAGGGGAGTTACTCCACTCCTTTGTCAACAGATGCCTCGATTTTGATACTAAAGTCACTGATGTCTCTTTGAGCTTCAGGGATACTGAGAGCTGACAGTATTCTGCTGGATGACTTTTATGAAATGGAATTCCTGATTATGATACTGATTTGTTCTTGACTTCTTGTGAGTGCAGGAACTGATAGCCAAAATGACTGCAGCATTTTGGTCTGATTGATCTCGAATAGACATGGTTGCAATAGGGGTTAGTCAATCGGACATCGATGAGGTCCCGATTGGACCTAGATGTGATTGCTAGCTACATTGCCGATAAATCATGGTCTAAGATCCGAATGAATGTTGAATGTCATGTGATGTCCTGTGATGTCTGGTGATGTCTGTGATGTCGTGTGTGATGTGACTATCGATTTTGTACATGTGCTAGATGAGTGTTCCTAGTACGTAGGTACTAACAGTCAGTGTCTGCTAAGACAGTTTATGGCTTTTGTCGGTTTTGCAGGCGTAATCGCGGTCGATTACAATGCTTTCAAGAGGGGGGTATGTCACAAAGTGATGACGTGGCGGACAGCCGAAACCCTAATTTCTGCCAAAAACCCTAAAATTTCTGCAAACCCTAATTTTTGCCAAAAACCCTAAATTTCGGAAATCGCGGAGCGGATTTTTTTTATTTTTTTTTTTTAAATTTGGAAAATGATGAGCGACGCGAATTTTGCTTTTGCTTTTTTTTTATAAAAAAAAGAGAAAAGACTCTCTAAGAGAGAAAGAGAGAACTGATGCTTTTGATTTTAAAAGCTTTTGGGGCTCTGCTTTTGGGCATCCCTTGTAACCTTTAAATTAGTGGTGAGGGCCTCACTTCTCAGAGCATCTGGACGCAGAGTCTGAGAGTGAAACCCTAACCGCTCTCTTGTACTTTGATGATTGATTAATACAAAAAGAAATACCGAAAGGGGCGCCAGTCTTTGGGGCCAATATCTCTAGGCACGGAACTCCGCCGGGCCAGTGCAAATCTATTGTGATCTGTAAATTGTTTTGAAGTGGTTATTTGGTGTTGTCGGGGTTGATTCTTGATTTGGAGTGTCCAAGTTTGTTACAGCACGACACAGTCGTAGAAAGAGCACAAGAAGGATTGAGCATCAAGCATCGGCATTTCCATTATGAATTGCCACAGTTGATTGATTTAGATAAGAAAGAAAAGATTCGATCTCATTGTTTGCATGTGTTTGATGAACGGTTTGGCACTCCGTCTCTATGTTCATCTACATTGCATGCACAATCTTTAGATAAGACGAGCTTTTCCCGTCACTTACATGGAATAGGTATGTTCATGTTTTTGTGTTGGCAATGGTTTCAGGAATTTCATCCTCGGACATTCTTGAAGAAGGTAGACGCATGACTCTAAATGAAGTTGAAGCATTAAAGGAGCCACAGAAGACTTTGTGTAGCCTTTGGTACGGCCCAAAGAAGCAAGCGTTGCAGACCTTTATGAAGTTCAAGTATCGCATGACCCATGCATCAGAGTGGGCTAGCGAAGAGTCCTTTCCACGATTCTGGATGCTATTGGCGATCTCCCTCGACGCCATACAGTTCAGTATTAGTACCTCTCTTTGAAAAGGAGGGATGTCACGTGACACATCCAACCCTATGTGTCTGTGGACAAGCTACAGCATAACCAAGGTTCGGTTCAGTCAAGTCAGTCTAGAATAGGAAGTGATCTGGCACTTTTGTGAGTGTTCGCAGACCGTGCATGTCCAGGCACTTACAGTAGATGCATATCCTCTGGTTGCACACAACATGATCATCAGCATTACCATCAGAATCCATCAGGAGCATTTTGTGTTGCATTAAACCTATTTTTCCTATTTTTGACATTTTCCACGTATTATTTTTAAGTGACTTTTGTTGGGAACTAGGTAGGGCAATTGTGCTACGTTTGTATATATAGAAACCTAGCGCTCGCACTTTCTGGCAGAAGAGGCAACAAGAACTTCACGTTCAACAGGCACCTTCTCAACTAGACCCCCCACCGGCGGTAAACCTTGCGTTTTCAGCCACAGACCCAAGATCAGCCTAGCGTTTTTGGATTCAAGACTAGCCATGGCGTTTTGTACAGCAGTTCAGCCCCGGCGACCACAGTAGACAGCAGATTCCACGCAGGAACCAGAATTCAACCTAGAGGTTTTGGATTGCAGTTCAGCCCTTAGCGTTTTGCAGTTCCATCGTGACAAGATCAACAAGAGGACCAGCGTTTTCAGTTTTCAGCAGTCAGTTACCACAGAAGAAGTCCCGAACCTCGTAGATCTCACCTTCCTGCAGCAAATCCTCGCCGCACAGTCAGATCCAGCGTCGTTTGCAGTTTCAGCCCGGAAAACGCAGATTTCAGCATCTGCGTTTTCAGCGCATCATCGTCGCCATCGACATCGTCACCGACATAGAGTCAGAATTCAGCAGATAAAGATTTGCAGATTTCAGCCATTAGCGTTTTCAGATTTCAGCCCGTCTCGTCGTCGTCGACATCGTCGGCCAGTCCAAGCATTGTAGAGATTTGTGCAATCAATAGTAGACCGCTCTTGCCATAGAGAGTGGGGCCTTCAGAGGAGGGTTTGACAACTTTCCGGTGTCGTATTCTCTTCTCTCTCTATCTCTCAATCTCAGCACCTTCACGCACAGTGTCTATTCACTTTGTTTGTGTCCATTGCACTCTCTCACTAAAGGAACGGAAGGCTCTCCCTTCCGTAAGTAAAAGGAAACCTTGAGCACAATTCAGAGCACTCATCTTGAGCAAAGTTCAACATTCACTTCCGCTGCACCTTACATCTTTCGTTAAGCTCACTTTGCTCTTCTTTTTCCTGGCTCCAAAGTTTTTTTCTAGTGCTTCCCATGCAGCTGATGAAGTATCACAATCATCATGAAAGTGTACATAATTGTCATGTAGTGCAGTGATTATGATTCCTAATGCCTGCTTGTTTTTGGCTTGATTTTATGCACTCATAGCTCGTGTCAGTACTTGTGCACGAACAGTAGATGTCGGATCACAGTGAGGGTTGGCTTGACTACTCCCCACAACTGCTTTTAAGTAGCCTTTCAACTTGGTTTGCCAAGTGTGAAAGCCCTCGCCATCCAATTTCCTAAGCCCTTTCTCTTCCATTGCGCTAATAGAGGGTCTTAGTTTAGAAGGTCCCCCTAGCCAGTGTCTACCTCTATACATGAGCACAAGGATTGGAAAAAACAAATATTTGCGAGTTATTGTGCTTGGTTGCAAGATTTTTTAATTTTAATGCGTACTTCAAATTTTTTCTTCAATGTGAAGTACATCTTCACCTTTTGGGTGAAGCCCCTCTTCTCCAAAAAAAGGTTTTGGACTTGTTTGAACTTCCTTTGGATGCTTGCTTTGCCTTGAGCCTTTGATGCACCTCTTTGGGCCAATGATTTGGAGCTCTTCAAAACCGAGGTCGCGGAAATAGGGGCTTATGTTGAAGTGAGGCTTGCTTAGGTCATGCAAGAACCGGCTCTTGGTGAAGTGCTTTTGTTGAGCTGCTGCGCTGGAGTCGTCCCTTGAGGCCTTGTAAAGCTTTGCTTAAGCTCGGTTTCTTAGTGGAAATACCCGTGGGACGAGGGCCTTGTAAGCCGGGCGGGGAGGTCGAGTGCTGGAGCATAAAGCTCGGGAGCAGGCAGGAAGTAGCGCCAAGATGGAGGCTCAAGTGCCTCTTAAGCCAGATTGGGCCGCGGGAAGAGGGATCTCTCTAAGGCAGACCCGACTTGACTATCAAATTAACGTAGTGCCGAGGTGAAGTTCGTCGTTGGTCGGCCGGAGCAGGAGTTGCAATCGCTCACAGTCACCGGCGCAGGTGTTGAGGCAACAAAGCCGCTTGATGGAGGTAAACAACGCAAAGCGGCCGGTTTCCGGTAGGTCGGACAACAAGCTGCTTCAAAACTACGTTGGGCTCCTTTTCACGTCCGCCTCAGTGGGCGCCTGTTTTGGGTGTGGCTGAGCCCTTACAAAGGGGTGGTCAAAACGCAACGTTCCCACCACGAGTAGTTGACTTTGAGGTTGTTTGGAGCCTTTTTTCCACAGGGTACGGTGAGCATTGAATGCTCCTTTAGGCGCGCACACGCACACAATTTTTGAGCTTCAGATGTGCAGGAAAAACAGAGAATGGAGCTTGGCAAGCTTGAATTTTGTTCAAAGCGTTAATTGACGAAGTCTAGCTCAAAATTGGTGTGGATGGGCTTGATTGAAAGCTCTCGAGATGGGCTATGCACACACACCAATTACAAACATCAATTTTGCTAAAGTGAAAAGCAGTTATCGAATGCAAATGCAAGTTCCTAATGGAAAATTAATGAACTCTAATGCTAATTAGGCTTCCAATTAGCCAATGAGTAGTGGCCCAAGAGTCTTTAACTCAAGAACATGCTCATGCTAGCTAGTAGAATACTAATTAGGCATGAGATATGCAATAGGAGAGTAAACCTTATAGATCTGGCTAATGACGATTAAGGAATGCTAATCATACTAACACGCAAATGCATAATAACGAACCTAGCTAGCATACCCGTGCTCTAATACCATTGGATGGGAATGGGATCGTTCTAGCCAGGGTGGATGAAAGATAAACATCGTGCACACAAGTGAGTGTGTGTTGGCTAGATTATCACTCAAGCGAATTAAGTTCCAAGGTCAATTAACTTGGACTCATAAACATGATCTTGAGTATTTGCTAAGCCATCACAAGCTCACCATAAACAAAGGAGATGTAATGCAAAATAGGCTTGTGTTTGTTCATTCATGAAATGAGCTTTAAGTAGCTCTACAGCCTTGCACCATTGCATGTGGGATAATTCCACCTTTCCCCTCCTTGACTCATACTCTAGTACTCTAGGACAAAGCTCATACCTTACATTCCATACACCTACAAAACAGGCTGAAGCGCTGCCACGAAAAAGTTTCGCCTCCCACCTAGGGGTTGATCGAACCACTCTCTAGATTGAATAACCACATCCTGAATCAGCTGCTAGAAGTCACTGGATACCTGCAGCCTACTTTTAACCGAACAGAGAGTGTTACAGTTACCAGCACAGGGCATGTGTCGCATGGCACACAGGGAACTATGGGATCACGTTACCTCCACTAAGGGGCCCTTTACATTTAGAAGCCCTCTCTGCAAGCAGCATTCTGAGCAGTTTTATGGGCAGGCCCTCTTAATATATCCAAGCTGCCCTCAATAGAGCAGTCCCGCACGGCATGAAAAACAGGTGCACCTATCAGGTTAAAAAGCCGGAGGTTTACCTACTAAGTAGCCAACCCTATAACCAAAGGCCTCTAGGCCCCACACACACACCCACTCCTGATGAGAAAAAACAGGAGATGAACACCAAATCACGGCAGGCCTATCGAGGAGATGGTCTCCCTACTAACAGAAACGGCCTTCCAAAATGCACGCTGCACAGGCCATACCTAAACAAACAGATATGCATGAGTGGAGATTGATCAGCCACTCAATAACTCGCTTTAAATGGCCACTAAACTTCAGCTATTCCCAGGAAGAAACAGCAAAGGACTCATGGCCGGAGCTCATCCACTCCTTGCCAGGCCAGATTGACATGCTGCAGACTGGACATGAGAATCATTAATGCAGCTATATAGGGAGACCCATTTTCTGGCTGAGACTAGTATCCATTATAGGTCAAAAATTTGGCTTTTTCCTCTTCCTTTTGCATGCATGGACTGTGACTTGAGCAACATCCCTATTTTGACACTTGAAAGCCAAAGAATTCTAAGAGAAGGCTCTTATATCAGCATAATGTTATTCTTTAAGGAAGCCACACAAAATACCATCTAGTTGCAGAGCAGGTAGTTGTGGAAAGTGGTTGCTGAAAGAAGTTAGCAGACTGCTGTGTTTCACGTTTTCTATAGTTAACAAGCACAAACTTAAAGACCAATGACACGTACTGGCGAACAAATGAAATCGAACAGTCTCATTAGTGAGGTACTTCAGAAGAAAAATTCATGATGAAACTATTTGAGAACAGACCTTAACCAGCTGTTCAACCTGAGACACATCAGGTCTTATACAGGTCAGCAAAGAAGTTCGTACACATTTCCACATTCTAGAAAGTTTAAAGATTGATCAGACTCCATCGATTCATAATCATCTGCAGCTCTATTATTAAATAATAACAATACCAGGGTGAAACACACAGTATACAACGTCTGGACATTATGCAAAGGCTTTCCTCAACCCTGTGCTTTTTTTGAGGTCAATAAACTTTTACTTAAATGGAATGGCTTCTCTCAGAAATTCAGAAAGAGCATCTTCAGTCACATTCTCCGCGACATCTTTGAGATGCAAAATTCCAAAAGCAGTCCCCTCTGCACATGAAACCCCTCAATCCCTTAGGTCAAAAAATTTGAACTTACAAACTAACAGAGGGGCTAAAACGCATTACACAAAACACAAGATCGAGCACACATAGAAAGAGGATATAAAAGCAGGACTAATTCAGTATTCATCCTATTTGTTTAAAACCAAAAACATAGATGAAAGCAAAACATTTCCTTTTATCTCATCTCTCTCTCTCTCTCTCTCTCTCTCTCTCTCTCTCTCTCTCTCTCTCCACTGAGCTTGGCAGATCCAGACGTCTACGACCTCGGAGGGTCTCCCACTACCGACGAAGGCTGCAACAGAAGATACAAATCACTCTAGCTCGACATGCAAGACGCCCAACCAGAGTACTGACCATGGAGGAGGTCGATAAGATCCGACAAAGACCAATGAGAGATTTCAAATGAACCCACACCCCCCCCCCCCAAGAAAGGGTTTTAGTGTCAAAGTGTTAGTTCTTTGCAACTTTGTAATTTTCGTACTCAGACATGGTATCAGATTCACCAATTGTAACTTTTTGGTCTCATAGGTCATTTTGACCCCTTGAAGACGTTAATATAACATTTCATTTCATTTCATTTCTCTCATATGGGTTTGAACTCTCTCACTGTTTTTAGGGGTTCATCACCACTTTTTACTGTTTTTAGGGTTTTGAAATTTCTTTTTGGCTGTTTTTAGGGTTTCGTCACTGTTTTTTTGCTATTTTTAGGGTTTCGAAATTGTGTTTATTTTTTGTTGCTCTTTTGGGTTCCGTCACTATTTTTTGCTGTTTTTCAGGGTTTCAAATGTGTCTTGCTGTTTTTTAATGTTTCGAAGCTGATTTCTCTCTTTTTTAGAGTTTCTTGTATTTTTTGGTTGTTTTACTCTCTCTCTCTCTCTCTCTCTCTCTCTCTCTCAATGGAGACCAAGAGCAACTAACCCGTGTACAAGTCTCCCTCGATGATAACGAAGGCAACATTCATGGTCACGAACAAGAGATAACACAGGTGGAAAAAGAGATGAAAGAGTGGAAAACGGAGTTGAAAGGATGGTGGAAAGAAAAGGCAAACCTCATCCAAATGATCTTCAACGAGGGCAAGCAATGAAAAAAGGAGAAAGAGACTTTCATGCAGAAGACCAAGCGCTCCGGGAAGAAGTCTCAGCCCTCAAGCGAGAGCTTGCGGAAACTAGAGCGGGGAGTGGACTTGAAGAAGGAGAAATCCAACCCTTGATGATAGAGGAACTCAAAGTCATCAAAGAACAAGTGCGGAAGATCAAAGAAGAAGAGAAGCAACATGACGCAAAGACGTCATCGTGGGTAGATGTAATCACGAAAACACAAAAGAAGGAAGATGAGGCCGAGAAATGGATAGAAGTCACCAAGAAAGCGAAAGGGAAAGAACCAACAGCCATCCCCACTCCCACAATCATCAACATGACCCTAGAGGAAGAGCAAAGGAGGACGGCTAGAGCTTTACATGTACGAGTGACCGGTCTAAGAGACCGTGAAGATGTGGAAGGGAAAGTCAAAGAACTTCTAATTATGATGGGTAGTGAGGCCACTCAACAAAGGCATGGAGAGTGGGCAAGAAGAGAGAAGGAAATGGGGAGACTTCCAAGGAGAGAGCATTGATCTTTCGCTTCCCCTCCATGAAAGGATTTCTTAAAGAAGCGTCCTACACTAAAGAAGACAAGGATATTCCTTGGGGACGACCTCACACTCACAGCTTGATAATATGCAAGAAGTTATGCCTGAGAAGGACAGTCCGAGAGAAAGGGAAATTGGCCTTCTATAGAGATGAACGAGTGGTTATTATGGAGAGGCGCACCGCATGACGGCACGAGACCTATGGGACCACACTCAAAGTTGTTACTTGAAATTGTAATGGATCTCTACGCCTTGATGTGGGTGCTTTTGAGGATAGTTTCACTGGGAGGGACATCTTCTATTCTGAGACACATCGGGCCCTTGGGCAGTCTATGCCACATGTCAACGGATACAAATGGGAGACAGCTTGCAGACAGGAAACTCGATCAAAGCACAGAGGACAGGGCTCACGGGGAGTCGCAGTCGTATTCACGAAGGAGTTGCAGCCATTGATACATATAGCCCGCAAGGACGAGCAGGCTAGGTACAATGTACATATGGGTAAGACTGAGGGCGAAGACAGACAGATACCTCTACATTGCTATTTGCTACTTTCCTCCGAGTACGTCAGTATATGCACCGCCTAGAGGACAATCCCCCTTTCCTATTTTGGATGATGACATATGGGGAGTTCTCTAGGGATGGTGACATTATCATCCTAGGGGACTTCAATGCTAGGACTGCCCATCACCAAACAATATTTTATGATACTTCAGAGGAGATGTTAAGGGAGCTGGATGTTGCAGAGATGGGCCTATCTAGAATATCACAAGATGTGGAGCATACTGAGTATGGAGGGCACTTGATAGACATGGGGATTGCACATGGATTGGCCATTTTGAATGGCCTACAGAGATTTCCTGTTTGCGAGAGGTTTTAATGCTTTCCACACAGACATGGAGCCAGCACAGTGGATTATGTCATGGCACAGCCAAGCTTTATCTCTAGTATCTAGGAACTAGACCTATTGTGTGTGACAATAGATCATGCCCTTGTGTCAATGACCATCTCTTTCCAGTTTAGTGTAGCACACATAGCACCGATAGCAGCCCCTACTCACTACACCTTTACAAGAGACGGACTCTGTCTACATAGATGGGATCTACAGACACCTGTGCACTGAAGAGCCAGGGCGACCCCTCGAGGAGCTTACTACTATACTGACACGAACATTGCATGATGCAGCAGGAGAGGCATACCCACACACCCAGCCTGAGCAGAAACGACGTTCTAGGAGCATGCCCCAAAACGGATGGTATGATGAGGAGTGTCGTGAGAAGAGAGCCACGCTTCAAAGGGAGGTGCCTTTGGAGGACATCAATCAAGACCCATAGATTGCCTTCCGACGCCTAGTGCGGTGGAGAAGAGGGTATTTTTGGCTCGACTAGAGCAGAATCTATATCAACTATTCTTGAGTTAGGACTCAAGTGAGGCATGGCGACTCTTTCATGAGCACTCCCCCCCTCCTTCCATTACTTCTGCAGAGGCCTGGGGCCAGTATGCATCAACTCTATACAAAGTTCTTAGACAATCGTCCCTTCCTGACCCCCCCGAGCCATGCCCACACATATATGCTTTTTCACCGCTGAGATGGTGAAGAAGGCCATTGATAGGATGAGGACTGGGAGAGCATATGATCATGATGGCTTAGTGGCCGAGTATTTTATGCATGCTAAGGATCTACTCTCGCAAAGCTTCTAGCAGTGATGTTCTACAGTGCCATGTGTGAGGGTTTGCCTAATACTTGGAGTTTATCTACTATTGTACCTATCTTCAAGTCGGGAGACCCTATGGAGTTGGGAATTATCACACTATCATGATGGACACACATTGGCACGGTTGTACGCATCCATTCTTGAGCAACAGCTGAGTAGATGGGCAGAGAGGGAGGGTATACGCGCAACCGCGGGCAGGTAGGGATTTAGGAGAGGTTTTTCTACTCTTGACCACATTCTGACACTGAGAGCCATTATTGAGAAGGGCAGATCACATGGGAGACGGATCTATTGTAGCTTTGTGGACTTCTGCAAAGCATTTGACGCATTGCCCAGAGCTAGATTGATGCGCAGACTACAGGAGATGGGAGTACCCACAGAGCTGATTTGGGCGATTATGGCATTATACAGGCCAATAGTGGGGCATGTACGCACTCCAGAGGGGTTATCTACATTAGTTCACTCCACTATCGGGGTGAAGCAGGGTTGCCCGCTCTCTCTTACTCTATTTGGTATGTATGTGGATGAGGTTTCTGACTACATTGAGAGAGAAAGAAAAGAAAGAAAGAAAGATTTTTAACGTCTATGTCAGGCCGAAATCGGCCTATGAGACAAATCAAATGTACATGGCGTGTATGTCATCCGTCTATCGGAAAGACAAATGAAACAAAACTGATACAAAACTGAACTGAATGTAGGTAATGGAGTATCTGAGGAGGGATGGGGCTCTATCTCTAGGGGTATATGCATGTCTATATGCTCAAGGTAGTACAATCATGAGAATGCATCAAGCTCTCTAGCTCCATCCTGTACAAATGGGGGGATGTAAGATGTGGTACATGGGGGGGGCTGGTGCCAAGGCTACCCGGATGAAATCTGTCGGGTCGGCCCTCATCTGAGCTACTCGCTCCTCAGTGGCACGGCGCTCCCGGGCTCGGATCTCCTCGATCTGTCGGTGGTGGGAGCTCACGCCCCTGTAGCCTGTGACTCGTGGTCGTCGTCTAGCTCGGTTCACCTCCGCCTGTGTGAGTGTCACTCCTCTCTGAGTATCTGGTGAGATAGGGATGGCAATCCTCTGAAAGAAGTCTGTGAGCTGCGACTGTCTCCCCTCTGTCTGTGTAGCTATGCGTGGCTGTAGTAGTGTGTCCCGATGGCTCTGTATCTCTAGTAAGAAACGTCCGAGCTGTCTCTGATCTCGAGAGTCCATGATCTCTCGGAGAGTGGGCTGTCCTCTGAATAAGGCCTCATACCTGCCTCTGATCTCAGTGTATGCTCTGCATCTACATACAAAGTGCTCCTCACTCTCCACCTCCTCTGTGCAGGCTCTGCAGACTCGCTCCTCCCTGGGAACCCCAGTATGTCTCCCGGTCTCAATCTCTAACCTGTGTGAAGCCACTCTCAGCTGACCAATCGCCACCCGTGAGCTGTGTGGCATATATGTGTCCATATAGCGTGGTCTCTATATGAACCCCCCAGACAATATGGTGAGAAACTGGTCTCTGTAATCTGACATCCTCGTCCCCAAGCCAGGTGACTCCCAGACTCTCCTAGTGTATAGCTGCCACAGATCCTGTCTCAATACCAAGTTTCTCTCACTGCGAGAGAGGTGAACAGATGGTGAGTGGGGGTCGTACTGGAATGGTGGTAGGCTCTCCATGTCAAGACCGTGTCCCTCAAACCATGCTCTGACCTGTGAGTACCAAGCTCTCGCATGCCCACTCTCTGATAGCTGTATAGCTGCCTCAAATGCTCTACGAGTAAGTCTGTCAGGGGGTAGCTCTCTCATCCTCTGGATGAAGCAGACTGTCTGGAATAATGCCTCTACAACCATAGGTGGTGTGGCGAGCTCGGCTCTAATAATGTCATGTGGCACTGTCTTCTTGCTGCGGAGCAAGCGTGAGATCATACATACCTGTGGCCTCTCAAGCTGTGTCCACTGGTCATCTGTCAATCCTGGTGCCCATACTGCCGCCGAGTACATCAGGGCCGGGGTGACTAAGGTGTCAAAAAGCCAGCCCTTCATGCGGGGCTCCTGAAAGTGTGCCTGGTGGCATCTCCGCTCTAGCATGGTCAGAGCTGCATAACCTCGGGTGAGCCTGTCAGCAGCAGCCTGCCTCATAGTGAAGGGTCCTGGTAGGCTAGTGAATGTGATGCCAAGATAGACAAGGAGGTGACTACATCAACCTGTCCTCCTGCTGCTGTGAAGGTGGCAACGCTCCTCACTGCACTGGATGTGTGAAAGATCATGACCTTGGTTTTGCCAAGGTTCACAGTCAACCCCTTGTGTGTGCTGAATTCGTCCAAGGCCTCAAGATGGCGTTGCAAGCCCTCGGGTGACTCTGAAATCAACACAATATCATCAGCATATAACATGATGTGGACCGGAGTACCTGCCAAGTCGCTCCCCTCTCCCCCTGCTCGTAGTATGTAGTCGGAGATCTCGTCGATGTAGAGCCCAAAGAGTGTCGGGGAGAGTGGGCATCCTTGCTTAACACCAATGGTGCTAGCAATGGTCTCTGAAAAGCCGCCTGGGCAACGAACTCGACCCGTCACCCTCTCGTAGAGAGTATATATGGCCCAAATCATCTCTGTCGGTACCCCAATGCTGTGAAGGCGCTCGAAGAGTCTCTCGCGTGGGACTGTGTCAAAGGCCTTGCGGAAATCCACAAAGCAGCAGTAAAGCCTCTTCTTCCGCGCCTTTGCCCCATCAATGAGGCAGCGCAGAACGAAGATGTGGTCAGTGGTGGAGAAAGCTCGTCTGAAACCTGCCTGGCCTGGAGCTCGTAAACCCTCGGTCTCTGCGTAGCAGCTAAGCTGTGCCTCAAGTACTGCTCCATATAGCTTGGCCATCGTGTGGCCAATCATGATAGTCCTGTAGTTCCCTGGGTCCAGGGTGTCGCCAGATTTGTGGATAGGCACTATGGTGTGCTGTGTCCACTCCTCTGGGAAGCCCTCCCCTATAGCCCGGTTGAAGACATGTGCAATCAACGGGGCTATAGTGGAGGCCGCATAAATGATGTGCTCACTCTGTAATCCAGTGTGGTCAGCTGATCGTCTGTGCTGCATGCGGCGTATGGCCCTCTCTACCATCTCTGCTGTAAAGAAGGAGGAGCACGTGGGGCGTGGCTCATGTGGCTGTGGGATAGGAGGCTGCCCTGGCACCTCATAGAGGCGCTCTGCATAATCATGCCATATCTGTGGATCCTCAATAGCTGTGGTCAGACGTGGCTCGCGCAGGGTGCGCCATGCCGTCGCGCTATCTATGCTCATGAATAGGCGGTATAGCTCAAGCTCCTGTGCCTCTTCGAATGCTCGCCGCTTTTGGCGTGTCAGCGTCTTCATATCTCGTCTGGCCTCTCTCTCTGTGATCTCTCCTAAGGCTCGCCGTGCACGGAGGCGTCGGTATAACTCTCTGCACTCATCATCATACCAGCGGTTCTGAGGCATAGTCCCGGGGGGGGGGGGGGGTGCGTCCAGTGTGAGTGGTGTGTGGAAAAGAGCTAATAGCTGAAGTGTGGAGAACGGAAGAGATATGTGATGTGAGAACGGAGAGTGGTGTGGATGGGTGGAGGAGGCATAGGCCATGCTCGACCTCGGCTGAGTAAAGAGAGGCTAGCTCATGTGTGAAATGGATGGTGGTGTGTGGAGTGAGTGTGTGCTGTGGAGCTATGTGGGATGGTATCTCCGGTGATGGAGAAAGAGAGGTATGTGTGGTCGGCTCCGATGGGTATGGGTGGAATGGTGAAGGATGTGATAAGGTGTGTAGCCTCCCTGGGTCCCAAAATATAGTCGACTGTACTCCCCCCTCCCTCTGTAACTCCATGTGGCATACAAGTCAGGCCCCCTGAGGTGGGCCACTGGGCCATCCCGTTATAAATAACGAGACGGTGCTGGGAGCCAAGTCGAAGTAGGTGTCGTCCGTAGGCTGTGACTGGAGCTATGTCTGCTGTGTCTCTCATAGTAGCCTCCTCATCTAGAGTGTGTAGTGCCTCTGGGTCCTCGTGGTCATATGTCTCACACTGCTCACTGCGCGTACGAGCATTGAAGTCTCCCATAAGGAAGACTTCACCCAGTGTGGAGTACTCCATAATCTCCTCCGTGAGGCATGCGTACGGTGACTCCTGCTCAATAGGGGCGAATCTGGAGCCTGTGGGAGCAAAGTAGCAAAGGGCAATGTAGACGATCCTGTCTCGTGAGAGCTCGAGGCGAATCCACATGTATCGGGCCTGTGGGTCCCGGGCAACAATCTGTAGTCTGCTGTGAAGCCCCTGTCTAAAAAGTATAGCCACTCCTCCTCAACCGCGAGTGGTGTGCTGGCGCATACATCCCTGATGTAGAGACTCCCATTGGAAACCATGTATCCGTGGTAACCCTCTCTCTGGGCTCTCGTGTGTCTCTGTAAGTAGAATGATGTCTCCACCTCTCATCACCTCCTCAAGTCTCTCTGGGTGTGTCCATAGGTCTCCATTGCAATTCCAAACCGTGACATGAATCTCCTCGTGTGTCCCACAGGCCGCGAGTCCCTATGCGATGGTCTTGCCATCAATGATAACCCTACCATCTCGATATACTGCCTTCTTCCCTTCTTTGCGGGCCTGGTGGACTCTAGGCATGCACGTGCGGCGGTGATCTTGTTGCATCTTTGTGAGGTCATCATCAAGATAAATCGGGGGGCCTTCTAGCCCTCTCAAGATGACCCTCTTTCGGAGGAAAGAAGTTCGAGACTCCTCGGAGGCGAATTGGAGGATGAGAGCTCTCTTCTTTGGATCTTTGCGGCTCTCCAAACTTTGGAGAAAGGGATCTCTTCTTCCTTGTATCCCACTTTCTTGCATAAGGCTTTCCCATCGCTCTCGGGTGTGGACCCTTCTTCTTCTTTGATGCCGGTCACTCGCACATTGAGACGGCGAGCTTGTCGCATTTTCTCCTCCTCGATGGTTGTGTGTACGATGAGTACCTCATCTTTTTGGGCTTCCTCTCTTGCTACCTTCTTGATATTCTTTTTGACCACTTCGACCCATCCTTCTTTGGTGGCTTCTAATTTGTCCTCAATGCTTGCGGTGAGGGCTTTGGTGATCTCCTCCTTGAGGGCTTCCTTAGCCTCCTCTTTAATCTCTCCTTCTCGGGGGGTGAGGGATGTGATGGAAGCATGAAGGAGGTCGATTTGTGCCTTCATCTCTTCTTGCTCTTTCCTCCATCTCGCCCTCTCCTTCTCGTTCTCCCGTGCCCTTTCTCCTTCTCCTCTTTGAGGTTTTGGATTTCTCTTTGAGAGAGAGAGAGAGAGATGAAAATGAAATGAAATGTTATATTAACGTCTTCAAAAAAGGCCAGAATGACCTATGAGACCAAACTGATACAAAAGTGGTGAATCTGTTACAAAGTCTGGGTACCTTAGTACTAAAGTACTAAGTGTGAAAAGTGTAAAAGTGTGAAAATAAATGTGAAAACTAAATACAAAGTATTAAATAAACTGCTTAGGAGCATTCTGGTGTCTGGCTAGAATGCTTCTAATCCTTTGTTGTAGCCTCCTCCGGTGGAGTGTGCTTCTGCATTTCGGTCGTGGTCGTCTCGATTTCCTAAGCTCAATCGCCCTGTCAATGAGGGTGCCTTTGGTATGAATGTGGGTACTCCTTTGCGCTGGCTGCTGGTCTCTTGCTTCTCCTTCCCCTCCTGCTTCTCTCGATCCGAAGAAATCTGTGATCTGCCTCTGAGGCTGTAGTGCTCTTTGTCTTCTCATTAGATTATCCCTGTGCCGATGTATTTCCAGTAGGTACAAGCCTAAGCATCTTTGATCTTGGTGTTGCATGACTCTATCTAGAGGTCCAAAGCCTTCTTTAAATAGGCAATGGAAACGCCCATGTATCTCATAGTATACGGTGCAATGGCATATGTAGTGTAATTCTGTCTCGGCTCCATTCCGCATAACTTGCAAATTCTGCTCTCAGGTGGGATTCCCCTAAATCTGTCAAATTCAATTTCCAGCTGGTGTGAGGATGTACGAATCTGACCAATAGCACATCTCAAACCATGAGACAAGTGGGTATCCATGTAGCTTGGGCGAGTCACAAATCCATCTTCAGATAGCTGTAGGAAGTTTTCTTTGTAGTCGGCCATCTTCGTGCCCAATTCTTGTGTAGGGTCTACCCATGTCCTCTTAGTATCCAATTGTATAAGATCCTGACGGATGATTTTATTAATCTCCGTTCGTGTAATTGCCAGTGATGGAGCCTCAAGAGAGTAAGGTAGGGGGTAATCTTTCCATACTGAACCCATGTCTCTGAAACCACGAAGACAGTTGCGCATACCAGCATGATGTATCCCCTTTCATTGCTAACTGTCGAGAGGATTCGAGGGCCAATCTAGTATAGCGGCAATTATTTGTATCCCACAAACCATGTATAAAGGACACTGATCTGGTAAGAGCTTCAATTTCTATCGGAGGGGCAGCTAGTTCCGCTCGGATAATCGCGTGTGGTACGGAGGCCTTGGCTCTAATCATTCGGGAAATCATAGATACCAAAGGTCTCTCCATTGGCTTCCAATTATCATGATCCACAGATGGTCCCCAAATCTGGACCCCATAAAGCATAGCCGAAGCCACCACAGTATCAAAGAGCCAAAGTTTTGTTCGTGGTTCCTGAAATTGCACTTGTGAACACATCCTCTCCAGCCCTCCCAAGGCCGCAGAGGCTCTGGACAATCTAGCCTCTGTTGCTTTCTTAAGAGTAAACTTCGGTCCTGCAAATACCACACCAAGGTATGTGTATGCATCTGTGTACTCTACTGTATCCTGGCCATATGCAAATGTAGGTGCTGATCTCCTAACCCATTGCGGTGTGGTGTTAAACACCATAACTTTGGTTTTACCCAAATTCACAGACAGTCCGCTGTCCTCCGCGAATTTATGTAATGCGTCTAGCTGCCTCTGCATTCCATCTGGTGATTCTGCTATCAATACAATATCATCTGCATACAACAACAAAGGGATCCATGACCTTGCAAGTTGAGCACCTCTGTCACCCTCTCTATCAATGTAATCTGATACCTCATCTATATACATACCAAATAAAGTAGGGGACAATGGCATCCCTACTTTACTCCAACGGTGGAATGAACAATGTCGGAATCCCCTTCTGAAGTACGTACATAACCAATTACTAACCATATAAGGCCATGATCCCCCAGATAATCTCTTTGGGGACCCCTAACTCTTGCATCATGCGCATCAATCTGGCCCTTGGTACTGTATCAAAAGCTTTCCGAAAATCCACAAAGCAACAATACATCCTTCTCCCGCTTGCTCTTCCTTCCTCAATAATGGCTCTGAGCGTAAGAATATGATCTAGAGTGGAATAACCCCTCCTAAATCCAGCTTGTCCTGTTGCCTTATAACCTCATTCTCTGCCCATCTACTCAGTTTTTGTTCCAGAATGGATGCGTACAGTCGGGTCAATGTGTGGCCCACCATAATGGTACGGTAGTTCCCGGGTATCATAGGATCCCCTGACTTGAAAATAGGTACGATAGTAGATAATTTCCAAGATTCAGGTAATCCTTCACACATGACCCGATTAAACAGACGAGCAAGGACTTCTGAAAGTAGATCCTTGCATGAATCAAATGTTATGCTACTAGACCCTCATGATCATATGCTCTTCTTGTCTTCATCTTATCAATGGCTTTTTCCACCATTTCCGTAGTAAAGAAAGTACTAGTAGCAGGGCATGGCTCTAGTGGATCTAGTAGTGGAGGCGGTCCAGATACCATATATAATGATGTTACATATTGACCCCAAATCTCAGGAGAAGTAATCGTCGGAGGCGGTGAGTGCTCGTGAAATAAGCGCCAAGCCTCATGTGAGTCCTGACTCAAGAAAAGCTGATATAAATCCTTCTCCAGTTTGGCTAAAAATGCCCTTTTCTTGCGACGTACTATACGCCGAAGAGCAATCCGAGACTGCTTATATGTGATGATCCCAAGTGTAAGCTCTTTCTGTACCTGGGTTCTCGTCTCTCTGCATTCCTCGTCATACCAACTGTTCTGGGCATGTTCCCAGATCCTCTCTTCGGATCAGGTTGAGTATGTGGGTATGCCTCTTGTGCTGCTCCATGTAGTATCTCTGTTAACTGAGAAGTAATCTCCTCTACAGTATATACTGGCTCGGCTGCCCACATCCTATTATAGATCTTTGCCACATAGACTGAATCAGTCTCTGGTGTGAAAGTATATCTTGTGTGTGTCTTTCCTTGGTACTTGAGAGGCATTGTATTGGAAGGAGATTGATAAGGTCAAGAGAGCATGATCCACTGCAATTCCAACTGGTCTGGGTCCCACCGTAAAGTCCTCGATACTAGAAAGAAAGCTTGGTGAAGTCATGACATAATCCACTGTGCTGGCCCCATGCCTGTGAGGGAAGCATGTGAATCCCCCAGATAAAGGGAAATTCTCTAGACCATTAACTATGGCCAAACCATGTGTAGTTGCCATCTCCATGAGATGTCTACCATATTCAGTGTGTTCTTTATCCTGTGAGTTTCTAGTCAGCCCCCTCTGTGATAAATCCACTTCTCTGAGCATTTCCTCAGAGGTATCATAGAATACTGCTTGAGAGTTGGCGTTCTAGCATTAAAGTCTCCTAAGAGAACGATGTCTCCATCTCTAGAAACTCCCATATGTCATTACTCAATATGGAGAAAGGGGACTGTCCTTTAGGTGAGGAGTAGACTGATGTACTTGGAGGGAAGTAGCATATAGCGATATATAGAAATCTACCTGTCTCGGCTCTCATTCACCCCACATATACCTTGCTTGTTCATCTTCCTGATGATCTGTAGTAGTGGTTTCAGCTCTTCTTTAAATAAGACCGCTACTCCTCCTAAACCCCAGCTACCCCGTAGAGATCTTTTGTCTGGTCGACCAGCTGTTTCCCATAAATAACCCTTCACATGTGGCATACGCTGTCCCGGTATCTGGTGTGTCTCTGAGTAGAAAACTATGTCTCTGTCCCTAAAGCTGTCTTCAAAGGCACCTACATCTAGCCTATATGATCCATTACAATTCCACGCCGCTATCCGGAGCATCGCCCCATAGGTCTCGCACCGTCATGCTGAGCGCTTTTCCAAAACCATACTTTCCCTCCTCTATAAAAGGCGATTTTCCCCTTTCTCTTGCTGCCCTGATCTCTGGCATCAACTCTTGCATGTGTGCCACTTGTGCCAATGTAAGGTCATCTCCCAGGAAAATACCGGTTTTCTTAAGAGTTGGCCTCTTCTTTAGAAATTCTTTCCTTTTTTCTATATTCGAGAAGCGGAGAATAAGTGCCCTATCCTTTACGTTTCCCTTCACATCGATTCCTTTCTTGCCTACTCTCCATGCACTTGTGTGAGTGGGCTCTGTGATGCCCATACGTTGTAGCAGTTCCTTCACTTCTTCATCTACATTCTCTTTGTCTTGGACTCTTGTGACCCGGACATGTAGAGCCCGATTCTTCCTTTTTGCTCTTCCTCAATGGTCATATTAATAATGGTGGAGGTAGGTGTGGTATCGGGCATCTGGGCCTTCCCTTTCTTCGCATCTTCAATCCATTTCTTTGCTTCATCAACCTTTTCTTGTGTCTTACAAAGACGTTCCGCCCATGAAGATGCCGTTTTCGATTTCCGTTCATCTCCTTCCCGTAGAGCTTTCATCTGATCCTTCATGTCCTCGAGCTCCTTCAGCACCGAAGGTTGGTCGTCTCCCTTCTCCTTAGTTACAGATTTGCAAGCCGCAAGTTCTCCTTTTAGCTCCTCGATTATTGCATCTTTTTCCCCCATTTGCTTTTCCATATTTGTTCTCCATGCTTCAAAACTTGCTACTGCCTCATCGATTTTCTTTTGCGTAACGCATTCTGTCACTTTAGTTCGGCCTTGATTAGGTTTCGTATTCCGTTTTCAAGTTCTGAATCTCCTCATTTTGTATTCCGGATCTCTCTCCTTAGTTCTCTCATCATGTCTCCATACATGGAGTTCCTGTAGCTCTCAGCGTTCGCGTGCATTTCCTTCCTAATGTCATCCCTCATATAGTTTAGCTCTGATTTGAGCATCACCTGGACCTTCTCCATCATTAGCTCATCATGTATCCTGGAGGTTTTCCCACTCGTAAGGATCCTGGTGATAGTACAGTATCTCTGTTTCTCCGTTTAAATGTAGCTTGTTGTTTTTTGGGGGTGGTGTAGCTATCTACACCCAGCCTTCCCCTTCGGTAGGCGGATCCATCGAACCCGAGCCACAAATGTGGGGTAGGTTATTACGGTGAGGAAGTCCTACTCGTAGAAGAGCTTGCAGAGAGACGTGTGTGCGTACGGCCCTCGCGCGGCCCAGAGAGAGAGAGAGAGAGAGAGAGAGAGAGAGAGAGAGAGAGAGAATTTCCCTTTATGTGAAGTATCTCTCACCTAGGTTGGGCTCACCCTTCACCAAGAGAGAGCACTTCCTTTGATTTGCTTTTGATGTTGTGTGGAACTACTTCTTGGATGTCTTCTTTGTAGGATGCCCTCACGTAGAATGTCTTTGCGTAGGATGTCCCTGCCCGTCGCGGTAGGATGTCTTCGCGTAGGATGTCACTGCCCTCGCGTAGGATGTCATGCCCCGCGCTGCCGTCGCGCTGGGAGAGAGAGGGCGAGCAGCAGGTCGAACAGCTGAGCCGCAGTGAACAGGTGCAGGGCGGAGTAGCAGGTCGAGCAAGGCGAGCCTGGCTCTCTTCTTCTTTCGCTGCCCTCGCGTCTTCTTGCCGCCGCCGCCGCCTCAGAGAGACAGAGATGGCCAGCTCGCTGCCTTGCTGCCCTCACGTTGTGCCGCCAGCCACTCGCGATGTTCACCAGCTCGCCATGCTCACCAGCTCACCACAGAGGGAGACGAGAGATGAGAGAGAGAGAGAGAGAGAGAGAGAGAGAGAGGTGCCCAGTTGGCAGGGACATGGATTCTACTATTGTTATATGCTGATGATATTGTTTGATCTCCGATTCTCTAGAGGGGATGCAACGTCACTTGGATGCTTTGCATAGGTTTGCGCACGATAGTGGTTTGTCTGTCAACCTTGCAATGGACCAGGAGATCAGCACTCACATTCACATACGGCCATGAGACAGTGGAGTATACAAATGCTTACACCTACCTTGGGTGGTCTTTAGAGACCACCATTTTCATTGAGGAGGCAGCAGACACTAGACTGACTAGAGCACAAGCAGCATTGGGTGGATTGGAGGATGTGTTCCCGGATTGAGTTTCAGGAGCCTCGGACGAAGCTCTGGCTTTTTGACACTTTGGTGGCTTCCGCATTGCTCTATGGAGTTCAGATATGGGGGCCTTCATTGGACCATCACGGGAGATCGGGTCGCACTGATGGATGGGGAGGCATGGAGAAGCCTCTAGTCTCTAGATGATCTCGCGTCTTAATAGAGCCAAGGCTTCAGTACCACATGACATTATTCGAGCAGAGCTAGTGGCCCCCCCCACTAGTGATTGAGGCGCTTACCAAATCAGTCTCCTTATTACACCGCTTATGGGACCTCCCCAGACACAGATAATGCCCGCCTAGCACTTGAATCCTCTCAACAATTAGCTTTCCAAGGAGACACAACATGCTGGTATGGGGAGATGACATCATGGTTTCAGGTACATGGGTTCAGCATGGACAGATTGCCCCCCTTCCCATACTCATTGAATGCACCCTCTTTGACTCTTACACAGTCCGAGATCACCAGGCTCATTCGCCAGACCTGATTCAACTAGATACTAGGACTTGGAAACACCCGGCTAAGGAGTTGGCACGAAGATAGATTTCTATAGAGAGCTATTCTCCAGCTTATTGAGGATGATTTTGTGACGAGGCCCAGATACATGACACCCACTAATCTCATGGGATACGATGTGCTAATGGCCAATACGCACATCTTCACACCAGCTTTGGTTCGAGACTTATAGATACAACGGAGTACTAACAGAGGCCAGGACATGTCCCCTATGTCACATGGAGCCTGAGACAGAGTTTTACTACACATGCCACTGCCCAGTTTACTATGAGAGTCATGGGGTATGAGGATCAGAGAGGTCTAGGTCTGTTTTGCTCGAGCTGCGCAAACACAGAGAGATCCTGATGAGAGGAGAGGCTAGCCAGTCGCAAAGACGGATCACAGACTTCTTTAGAGTGGACACTGGGCAGCCAGAGGTGCAGCTACCACAACAAAGCACACATTCTCCTCACACAAGAGGCATGTCGATCGAGCGACCGAGCTAGGGAGATTTAGAGGCCCACGAATAGGAGGACTACACAGCATCAACGGAGGCTGCATTAGAGATTCGGATCACTTTGACTTTGGCTTCGACATCCATCGAGAGATCGTGGCTCGACGACATGTGCACATGACGCCCCCGATGCCCGTCAGAACTTTATTGACCATGGAGGAAGATTAGATGAGATCCACAAGCGACCGATGATGGATCTCCTATGATTTAGGCTCTTTTGATATTGTACATCCTGCTCATTTTGTATCAGCCTTTTTTCAATCACATCTTTCTTCAACTCAGCCTTTTTTCACTCTGGCCCATTATATTCCCACCCACAACCACACAATGTTCCCACACACAGTTATCAAAATCCATTTTCATTTCCTCACATTCACTACCCCCATTTAACACAAATTCCCCCCCCTACTCTCAGAGAGAGCTCCGACTAAACCTAAACAAAGAGCTTCCAGCTAGTCTCCTCCAATTCTTGCGCTTAAATGCCTAGATTTTAAGATTTACTTCAGTTTCAAACTTTATTGCTAGGCGTCTGCGCTTGCCCATAGAATACCTCCCTAGACATAGAATGCCCATACCAAGAGCCTGCCCCAGTCAAAGAGACCAAGAGAAAGAGAGATCAGAAGCAGATCTTCAGCTTGGCCTCTAATACATATGTACACTTGTGATTAGAATTCACCACTCCTAACTGCATAGTACTATCATACATTCTTACATTGAGGAGGGCAGCAGACTCTCTCTCTCTATTCCCTACCCAATCGTCATCTCTCGAGCATCTCTCTACTCTACTCTCTCATCTCTCTTTAACTCTCACTCTCTCTCTCCAGCCTCTCTGCCCACCCCACATTGTGCATCTACCCGCGCCCCCCCCACCTAACCACCATGCCCTAGCCCTGGTTAAGATTTTTTTTTCACTTTACTTCATATTTTTGTACCTAGACATGTATAGATCCACCAATTGTATCAGACTGGTCTCATAGGTCATTTTGCCTTTTGAAGACGTTTAATAACATCACTCTCTCTCTCCTCTCTCTCTCTCTCTCTCTCTCTCTCTCTCTCTCTCTCTCTCTCTCTCTCTCTCTCTCTCTCTGTGCGCGCCACTGCTGCTGCCCCCTTCGCCACCGCTGCTGCTGTTTCACCCCTGCGCGCCACAGCTGCTGCTGCTGACCCTTGTGGCTGACTGTTGCGACTGCACGCTGCCAAGGCTGTAGCACTTGCTGCTGCCTCACTGTTGCAGCATTACCAAGTGCACCAGGCCCGCTGCCCCCAATCTCTCACACACGGATACATACCCACACACACACTACACACATACACGCATACACACAAGTACTCCCTCTCTTCCCCTTCTCCCCTCTTCTTCACAATATGAAGAGAGGGTAGTTACGAAGACAGCCATGTCTTCCCCCATCATCAAGACGCCGGCATCGACAATGAAGACAACCTTCATGCTCACGAACAAGAGGCTTGCACAATTGGAGAAGGACATGAAAGAATGGCGGATGGAGAGAGAGATATGGGAGGAGGAGAAAGCCACCCTCATCAAGCTATGGAACGAAGAGAAAGAGGACATGAGAGCGGAAATCCAAAATCTCAAAGAGGAGAAGGAGAGAAGGGAACGGGAGAACGGGAAGGAGAGGGAGAGATGGAGGAAAGAGCAAGAAGAGATGAAGGCACAAATCGATCTCCTTCATGCTTCCATCACATCCCCACCCCCCGAAGAAGGAGAGATTAAAGAGGAGGCTAAGGAAGCCCTCAAGGAGGAGATCACCAAAGCCCTCACCGCAAGCATTGAGGACAAATTAGAGGCCACCAAAGAAGGATGGGTCGAAGTGGTCAAAAAGAACATCAAGAAGGTTGCAAGAGAGGAAGCCCAAAAAGATGAGGTACTCATCGTACACACAACCATCGAGGAGGAGAAGATGCGACAAGCTCGCCGTCTCAATGTGCGAGTGACCGGCATCAAAGAAGAAGAAGGGTCTACACCCGAGAGCGATGGGAAAGCTTTATGCAAGAAAGTGGGATACAAGGAAGAAGAAATCCCTTTCTCCAAAGTTTGGAGAGCCGGCAAAGATCCAAAGAAGAGAGCTCTCATCCTCCAATTCGCCTCCGAGGAGTCTCGAACTTCTTTCCTCCGAAAGAGGGTCATCTTGAGAGGGCTAGAAGGCCCCCCGATTTATCTTGATGATGACCTCACAAAGATGCAACAAGATCACCGTCCGCGCGTGCATGCCTAGAGTCCACCAAGCCCGCAAAGAAGGGAAGAAGGCAGTATATCGAGATGGTAGGGTTATCATTGATGGCAAGACCATCGCATAGGGACTCGCGGCCTGTGGGACACACGAGGAGATTCATGTCACGGTTTGGAATTGCAATGGAGACCTATGGACACACCCAGAGAGACTTGAGGAGGTGATGAGAGGTCGAGACATCATTCTACTTACAGAGACACACGAGAGCCCAGAGAGAGGGCTACCACGGATACATGGATTCCAGTGGGAGTCTCTACATCGGGGATGTATACGCCAGCACACCACTCGTGGCTCAGGAGGAGTGGCCATACTCTTTAGACAGGGGCTTCACAGCAGACTACAGATTGTTGCCCGGGACCCACAGGCCCGCTACATGTGGATTCGCCTCGAGCTCTCACGAGACAGGATCGTCTACATTGCCCTTTGCTACTTTGCTCCCACAGGCTCCAGATTCGCCCCTATTGAGCAGGAGTCACCGTACGCATGCCTCACGGAGGAGATTATGGAGTACTCCACACTGGGTGAAGTCTTCCTTATGGGAGACTTCAATGCTCGTACGCGCAGTGAGCAGTGTGAGGCATATGACCACGAGGACCCAGAGGCACTACACACTCTAGATGAGGAGGCTACTATGAGAGATACAGCAGACAGAGCTCCAGTCACAGCCTACGGACGACATCTACTTCGACTTGGCTCCCAGCACCGTCTCGTTATTTATAACGGGATGGTCCAGTGGCCCACCTCAGGGGGCCTGACTTGTATGCCACATGGAGTTGCAGAGGGAGGGGGGAGTACAGTCGACTATATTCTGGGACCCAGGGAGGCTACACACCTTATCACATCCTTCACCATTCCACCATACCCATCGGAGCCGACCACACATACCTCTCTTTCTCCATCACCGGAGATACCATCCCACACAGCTCCACAGCACACACTCCACACACCACCATCCATTTCACACATGAGCTAGCCTCTCTTTACTCGGCCGAGTCGAGCATGGCCTATGCCTCCTCCACCCATCCACACCACTCTCAGTTCTCACATCACATATCTCTTCCGTTCTCCACACTTCAGCTATTAGCTCCTTTCCACACACCACTCACACAGGACGCACTCCCCCCCCCCGGACTATGCCTCAGAACCGCTGGTATGATGATGAGTGCAGAGAGCTATACCGACGCCTCCGCGCACAGCGAGCCTTAGGAGAGATCACAGAGAGAGAGGCCAGACGGCATATGAAGACGCTGACACGCCAAAAGCGGCGAGCATTCGAAGAGGCACAGGAGCTTGAGCTATACCGCCTATTCATGAGCATGGATAGCGCGACGGCATGGCGCACCCTGCGCGAGCCACGTCCGACTACAGCTATTGAGGATCCACAGATATGGCATGCTTATGCAGAACGACTTTACGAGGTGCCAGGACAGCCTCCTATCCCACAGCCACACGAGCCACGCCCCACGTGCTCCTCCTTCTTTACAGCACAGATGGTAGAGAGGGCCATACGCCGCATGCAGCACAGACGATCAGCTGACCATACTCGATTACAGAGTGAGCACATCATTTATGCGGCCTCCACTATAGCCCCGTTGATTGCACATGTCTTCAACCGGGCTATAGGGGAGGGCTTCCCAGAGGAGTGGACACAGCACACCATAGTGCCTATCCACAAATCTGGCGACACCCTGGATCCAGGGAACTACAGGACTATCATGATTGGCCACACGATGGCCAAGCTATATGGAGCAGTACTTGAGGCACAGCTCAGCTACTACGCAGAGATCGAGGGTTTACGAGCTCCAGGCCAGGCAGGTTTCAGACGAGCTTTCTCCACCACTGATCACATCTTCGTTCTGCGCTGCCTCATTGATGGGGCAAAGGCGCGGAAGAAGAGGCTTTACTGCTGCTTTGTGGATTTCCGCAAGGCCTTTGACACAGTCCCACGCGAGAGACTCTTCTAGCGCCTTCACAGCATTGGGGACCAACAGAGATGATTTGGGCCATATATGCTCTCTACGAGAAGGTGACGGGTCGAGTTCGTTGCCCAGGCGGTTTTTCAGAGACCATTGCTAGCACCATTGGTGTTAAGCAAGGATGCCCACTCTCCCCGACACTCTTTGGGCTCTACATCGACGAGATCTCCGACTACATACTGCGAGCAGGGGGAGAGGGGAGCGACTTGGCAGGTACTCCGGTCCACATCATGTTATATGCTGATGATATTGTGTTGATTTCAGAGTCACCCGAGGGCTTGCAACGCCATCTTGAGGCCTTGGACGAATTCAGCACACTCAGGGGGTTGACTGTGAACCTTGGCAAAACCAAGGTTATGATCTTTCACACATCCAGTGCAGTGAGGAGCGCTGCCACCTTCACAGCAGCAGGAGGACAGGTTGATGTAGTCACCTCCTATGTCTACCTTGGCATCACATTCACCAGCCTACCAGGACCCTTCACTATGAGGCAGGCTGCTGCTGACAGGCTCACCCGAGGATATGCAGCTCTGGCCATGCTAGAGCGGAGATGCCACCAGGCACACTTTCAGGAACCCCGCACGAAGGAGTGGCTTTTCGACACCTTAGTCACCCCGGCCTTGATGTACTCGGCGGCAGTATGGGCACCAGGATTGACAGCTGACCAGTGGACACAGCTTGAGAGGCCACAGATATGTATGATCTCACGCTTGCTCCGCAGCAAGAAGACAGTGCCACATGACATTATTAGAGCCGAGCTCGCCACACCACCCATGGTGGTAGAGGCACTATTCCAGACAGTCTGCTTCATCCAGAGGATGAGAGAGCTACCTCCTGACAGACTTACTCGTAGAGCATTTGAGGCAGCTATACAGCTATCAGAGAGTGGGCATGAGAGAGCATGGTACTCACAGGTCAGAGCATGGTTTGAGGGACACGGTCTTGACATGGAGAGCCTACCACCTTTCCAGTACGACCCCCACTCACCATATGTTCACCCTCTCTCGCAGTGAGAGGAACTTGGTACTGAGACAGGATCTGTGGCAGCTATACACTAGGAGAGTCTGGGAGTCACCTGGCTTGGGGACGAGGATGTCAGATTACAGAGACCAGTTTCACCATATTGTCTGGGGGGTTCATACAGAGACCACGCTACATGGACACATATATGCCACATAGCTCACGGGTGGCGATTGGTCAGCTGAGAGTGGCTTCACACAGGTTAGAGATTGAGATCGGGAGACATACTGGTGTCCCCAGGGAGGAGCGCGTCTGCATAGCCTGCACAGAGGAGGTGGAGAGTGAGGAGCACTTTGTATGAAGATGCAGAGCATACACTGAGATCAGAGGCAGGTATGAGGCCCTATTCAGAGGACAGCCCACTCTCCGAGAGATCATGGACTCTCGGGATCAGAGACAGCTCGGACGGTTCTTACTAGAGATACAGAGCCATCGGGACACACTACTACAGCCACACACAGCTACACAGACAGAGGGGAGACAGTCGCAGCTCACAGACTTCTTTCAGAGGATTACCGCCCCTCCCCCACCAGACACTCAGAGGGGAGTGACACTCCCACAGGCGGAGGTGAGCCGAGCTAGACGACGACCACGAGTCACAGGCTACAGGGGCGCGCGCTCCCACCACCGACAGATCGAGGAGATCCGAGCCCGGGAGCGCCGTGCCACTGAGGAGCGAGTGGCCCGGATGAGGGCCGACCCGACAGCTTTCATCCGGGCAGCCTTGGCACCAGACCCGCCCATGTACCACATCTTACATCCCCCCATTAGTACAGGATGGAGCTAGATAGCTTGATGCATTCTCATGATTGTACTACCTTGAGCATATAGACATGCATATACCCCTAGAGATAGAGCTCCATCCCTCCTCAGATACCCCACTACCTACATTCAGTTCAGTTTTGTATCAGTTTTGTTTCATTTGTCTCTCCGATAGACGGATGACATACACACCATGTACATTTGATTTGTCTCATAGGCCGATTTCGGCCTGACATAGACGTTAAAAATCTCTCTCTCTCTCTCTCTCTCTCTCTCTCTCTCCTTCTCTCTCTCTCTCTCTCTCTCTCTCTCTCTCTCTCTCTCTCTCTCTCTCTCTCTCTCTCTCTCTGTGTGTGTGTGCGCCCGCCACGCCCCCTGCCTGCGTGTGCAACGCCCGCCACCACTCCTGCCTATTTTTTACACGCGCCCTGCCTGCTGCTACCTGTACGCTGCTTGGTACCTACGTGCTGCTCCCTCCACTAAAGTCCCACCAGCTGTGTAGCTGTTGTACCTACACCAGTGCCGCTACACCAGTGTTGTTGCCCCACTTTAGTCCCACCTGTTGTGTACCTGCACCTGCACCAGTGCTGCCGCCCCTATCCCTCCCTACTGCCGCCGCCCCTACACACACACATACACACATTGCACTTTCACATCACCCACTACCCACATTGCACGTCCCCCCCCCCCCCCCCCCCCCCCCCCCCCCCCACACATTTGTTGCCCCCTCATTGCACTATCTTTCATCATGACTCCCCTCAACACTTGAGTCACAAAAGACAAACGAACAAATCAAGGAAGCTCCGAGATGGCAAAAGGAGGAGTGACCAAGGAGGAATTAACCAAGATGGACGACAAGCTCAATGCCACAATCAAGGAGAAAAAGAAAATGACGGATCCCGCCATCAACACTATCATCAATCGTCTCTCCAAGCTCGAGAAGGAAGTGGAAGCTTTGAATAAGGAGAAAGAGGGTCAAAGAAAAAGAGATTAAAGACGAGGAGACAAGGAAGGAGCTTGCGATGTGGAAGGAGACCCAAGAAGGATGGAAAAAGGAGGAGGAGGAGATGCAAGAACAAATGGCCATCCTCAATGCTTCAATCGCATCCCTCACCCCCGAGGAAGGTGAAATAAACAATGAAACCAAAGAGGCCATCAAGGAAGAACTCACCAAAGCTCTCACCGAAAGCTTGGAAGACAAGCTCGAGGCCACAAAGGAAGGGTGGGTGGAGGTGGTCAAGAACCTTACAAGGAGCCAAAGAGGACGCTCACAAGGAAGAGGCCCTCCTTGTACACACCACACTCGTGGAGGAGAAGATGCGGCATGCCCGCCGCCTAAATGTACGAGTCAGCGGCATGGAAGAAGGAAAGACTCCACTCCCCGAAAAAGATGGCAAAACCCTATGTACCAAGCTTGGGTACAAAATAGAAGACCCAACCCCCTTCACCAAAGCTTGGAGAGTCGGTAAAGACCCAACCAAAAACAGGGCCCTCATCCTCCAATTTCCATTGGAAGAAGCCCGTACCCTCTTCATCCGCAAGAGGTCATCCTACAAGGCCTCACAGGGGCACCCAATTACCTTGATGATGACCTTTCAAAGATGCAAGTAGAACATAGGAGAGCATGCATGCCTCGAGTACAACAAGCACGCAAAGAGGGGAAACAGGCCTCCTACTGAGACGGTCGAGTCATCATTGATGGCAAGGCCGTAGCATAGGACTCGAGGCCTATGGACAGTATACGAGGAGATACACATGGCAGTTTGGAACTGCAATGGCTCTCTCTGGACACATCCAGGGAGACTAGAGGAGGTGATGCATGACCGAGACATTGTTCTACTCACAGAGACACATGCGAGTCCCGAGAGAGGCCTACCTCGAGTACAAGATTACCAGTGGGAGTCTCTACACAGGAAGTGCACACAGCACAACACTTCTAGAGGATCTAGCGGAGTAGCAATCCTCTATCGCCGCTCACTTCATAGCAGGATACAGATAGTAGCCCGTGACCTAGAGGCACGCTACATGTGGATACGGATTGAGCTATCGGAGGAGCACACTCTATACATTGCCATTTGCTACTTCGCGTCTAGCGGTTCTAGATCTCCACATGCAGGAGGAGCAGGGGTAGAGGAGACCCATACACATGTAGGAGAGGAGGAGGATGACACACAATCACCATATACATGTCTCAGGGAGGGAATCATGGAGTACTCCAGACTAGGGGAAGTCTTTCTTATGGGGGACTTCAACGCCAGGACACAAAGTAGACAGTGTGACATCTAAGACTTCGATGACCCAGAGCTACTCTCCACCATGGAGAACACACAGACAGAGAGGACCTCCGGAGACACCACCACACCCACACCATATGGGAGACACATACTCTGTTTGGGATCACAGCACCGTCTCGTTATCTATAACGGGATGGCACAATGGCCATCATCTGGAGGCTTGACTTGCATACCACCATCAGTATCTGGCAGAGGTAGTAGAGTGGATTACATCATCGGCCTCAGAGAGGCAGCCTATCTGCTCACATCCTTCACCATCCCACCACTACCTATCGGGGCTGACCGCGCATACCTTGCTCTCTCTTTCCTTGGTTCACCCATTTCTCACACACCACCCACACCCACACCACACACTACCATATATTTCACACATGAGCTTGCCAGAGTCTATTCATCACATGTATATGAGGGGATCTATGCTCTCGATCCAGATACACCACTCCCTACACTCACTAGCCAGCTCTCCGCAGTTCTTCACACCTCAGCCCTCAATTGCTTCCCATACACTACTCACAGTGGTCGACCCCCACCCCTTGGGACGATGCCCCAGAACAGATGGTATGACAGGGAGTGCAGAGACTTATACAGACAGCTACGGGCTCGACGAGCCTTAGAGGAGATCCCCGAGAGCGAGATCAGGAGACAGACGAAGGTCATTACATGCCGTAAAAGGCAGGCCTTCAAGGAGGAGCAGGAGCTTGAGCTATACCACCTTCTCATGAGTACATACTGCGCCACAGCATGGAGGATTCTCAAAGAGCCACGTCCTACTACCCCACTAGAGGACCCTCAGACCTGGCATGACTATGATGAGCGCCTATACCAGATACCTCGGCAGCCACTGATCCCAGAGCCATCCGACCCTCGACCTACCACCTTGACTTTCTTTACATCTATTATGGTGGAGAGGGCCATTCAGCGCCTATAGCACGGCTGCTCAGCAGATCATACCGGCCTACACAATGTCACGTGACACATCCAACCCTATGTGTCCATGGACAAGCTACAGCATGTTCAGTCAGTTCAGTCAATCTAGATTTAGAAGTGATCTGGCACTTTTGTGAGTGTTCGCAGACCGTGCATGTCCAGACACTTAGTGTAGATGCATGTCCTCTGGTTGCACACAGCATGATCATAAGCATTCCCATCAGAATCCATCAGGCGAATTTTCCAATGCATTTAGCCTATTTTACCTATTTTTGACATTTTTCACTTATTATTTTTAAGTGACTTTCGTTGGAAAGTAGGTAGGGCAAATTGAGTAAGTTTGTATATAAGCAAACCTAGACTAGCACTAAATGGCAAAAGAGGCAACAGGAGCCAAGCTCAGCAAGCAACTTCTCAAGCAAGACACTTGGTGGATTTTCCTCCAAGCAAGGACCTTCTCTCCCCTAGCGTTTTCACATCCCGCATCATCGCCAGGAGTTTCCCACAGCCTAGCGTTTTTGCAACAGGTAGTCACCGCAAGCAGAGCCTCATGCATAGTGTTTTCAACAGTAGCTTCATCACCGCAAAGCTGCAAACATCCGCGTTTTCAGCCCTTGTCATCGGCAAAAAAGCCCTCATGCCTAGCGTTTTGATCCTAGCAAGATTCAGCCCTAAAGAGTAGCAAATTCAGCCCGGAAGGACCAGCAGTTTCAGCCTTTAAGAACCTCAGTTTTCAGCCATAAGACCTGCAGAATTTCAGCGACAAAGACCTCAGAATCAGCCCCAAAACCAGCGTTTTGGATTGTAGCAGATTTCAACCCATAGCGTTTTTGGACAGCAAATAAAAGATTGCAGATTTCAGCCCTTAGGTCGGTGTCGTCATCCCCGTCGTCGTCGTGGACATAGTCTAGACTTGCATCAGTTTCATGCATCATCATTGTACGAGTTTGTGCAATCAATCGTAGACCACTCTCGCCAACGAAGTGGGGCCTTCACAGGAGGGTTTTACAACGTCTCTGGTGTCGTATTCTCTTCTCTGTCTATCTCTCAGTCTCATACACTTGCATGCACAGTGTCCATTCACTTTGTTCATGATCATTGCACTCTCTCATTAAGGACGGAAGGCTCTCCCTTCCATAAGAACAAAAAGGAACCTTGAGCACATTATGGAGCACTCATCTTGAGAAAGAACAACATTCATTCCGCTGCACCTTACATTGGTATCAGAGCTTTGGAAGTGTTCTATATCACTCAAGGAAAGAACCACAAGAATCACAAGATATTTTTTTTTGCTTGTTACGGTCGCACGAACCCAAGTTCGCTTGGGCGTGTCGATTCCTAATCGTGTTTTTGAAGAGTGACAGGAATCCCAAGAAAGAAGGGCTTGTCCAGCCTCCCCTTGTGTCTCTTTTCACTCATTGAGAGCGGACCGTGCACTCAGCGGCCGGCCAATCGACGTAAGGTGGAAAAAAGCAACCTTGGTGTGAGCGCAAGGCCGCCAATGGGTGCGCCCACGGAAAAGAGCAGAGCTCGGGTGAAGAGAAGATCCTTCTCTAACACAGATTGCAAGCGAAAGAAGAACCTCAAGAATCCAAGAACCTCAAGACCCCCAAGAACCAAGAACCCAAGTTCCTCGTGAACTTAAAAACCCAAGACCACAAGAACCCACGACTTCAGAATGGTCATCACTCGAAGCGGAATGGATACTTCGCTTGGAGGTGATGAGCATGAGAGAGGCGAAGAAGAATTTTCCCCACCAGGAGGTTTTTCTGACCCTCCCCCTTCCCCATCTACGCCAAGGATTGCATCGGATCCTATGGAGGCTTGGTGCAAGACGATGATGGACATGATGACAACGTGGCACGAAGCAAGAATGGCAGCCATGGAGCGTGAGCACGAGCAATTACGCTTGGAGGCCAAAGAATTTGATCGCAAGTACGCAGAAAGATAAACAGAATTGGATCGCAAGAATGTTGTTCATTCTTCCTCTCTCATTCTAATGTGCAGGCGAAGATTGAAGAGATTCGGGAAAAGGAGACTCTCTTAGTCTCTTCTTCTCCCAAGCATGATACACAGGATTTGCATGATTATGAGAAGCATGATGAATTGAATGATAATGATGAGCATGATGATTTGAATGCCAATGATTTTGCATGATGATTTGGATGACAATGACAAGCATGATGATTTGCATGATCAAGATGTGATTTCTCACAAGCATGATGATTTGCATGATGATCAAGATGTGATTTCTCACAAGCATGAAGATGACGTGATTGTTCACAAGAATGATGAGTTAGTTGATGCTTTTGCTAGCGAAGCTAACCTCGTTGCAGATTCGATCAATCACGAAAGATCGATCTTGGCTCTCAAGCCTAGGTCCAAAGAACCCCTTCAAGAAGAACCAATCTTGGCTCTCGAGTTTAGGTCCAAAAAACCCTCACAGGAAGTATTATGTGTTCGCATGATTCATACGCAGGCATTGTACGAGTGTTTCATTCGTGATCGTTTCCTGTATTTTAGTTAGCGTCTTTATGTGATCCCTTTTCCTAGTCATGACATATTGTACGTTGAGCACGTTTCACTCATGAATGAGCACGGATGTATGCGGATTGTTCATGAAAAGCTGAAAAGTATGCATTCAAGGAAGTCACATTCCATGTCTCTTCCTTGGCACGACACAGTTGTAGAAAAAGCACATGAAAGTATGAGCATCAAGCATGGGCACTTACGTTGTGAATTGCCACAGTTGATTGATTTAGATCAGCAAGACAAGATTCGATCTCATTGTTTGCGTGTGTGTGGTGAACGGTTTCGCACTCCGTCTCTTTGTTCATCTACATTGCATGTACAGTCTTTGAGGAAGACAATATTTTTTCCACTCACTTTACATGGAATGGGTATGTTCATGTTTGTGTTGGAAGTGGTTTCAGGAATTTTCAGCCATGGAGATTCTTGAAGAAGAAAGAAGCATGATTTTAGACGAAGTTGAAGCATCGAAGAAGCCACAGGAGACTTTGTGTCGCTTTCGGCGCGGCCCAAAGAAGCAAGCGTTGCAGACCTTTATGAAGTTCAAGTACCGCACAACCCACACATCAGAGTGGGCCGGCGAAGAGTCCCCTCCAAGATTCCGGATGCTATTGGCGATCTCCCTCGACGCCATACAGTTCGGTACATGTGCCTCACTTTGAAAAGGAGGGGATGTCACGTGACACATCCAACCCTATGTGTCCGTGGACAAGCTACAGCATGATCAGGGTTCAGTCAGTCCAGTCAGTCTAGATTTAGAAGTGATCTGGCACTTTTGTGAGTCTGTTCGCAGACCGTGCATGTCCAAACACTTAGTGTAGATCAGAGTTACCGGGGAACGGATTCTAGAGGCCTTGGAACGGCGTTCCGGCCGGCTGGGAGTGAAGGGAACGTTCCGGAACGGACGTACATTCCGGCAGGCAGTCTATGACCGGAACGGCAGGGCAGGAACAGCCGGGAACGCATCGGAATGACCGGGGCGGCTGGAACAGCTACCAACGGCTATAAACGGCTATTTTTTTTAGTTTTAAAAAATTTGACTGTTTGGGGCAGCAACGGCCACTTACAGTGCCCACCTCCATAGCTTATATAATAGCCCCTTCTACCCCCATTCTTCACAAATGCATCAAGGTTGAAGGCCAAGCTCTCCAACTCTCTCTCTCTCTTGGCTAACCCTCAAGGCTCAAGGCTCAAGGCTCAAGCCTCAAGCTCTCCACCTCTCTCTCTCTCTTGGGCTAACCCTCAAGGCTCAAGGCTCAACTTTCAAGCTCTCCTTCTCTAGGTCTCAACTTTCAAGAGGTGAAGCCTCTCTCTCAAGCTCTCTATCTCAAGTTTCAACTTCCCATTGCTCAAGGCAAGCCTCTCTCTCAAGCCCTCTCTCAAGCTCTCTCTCTCTCTCGCAGATAATCCATGGCCTCTTCTTCTCGTACAACCCCCTCTGTTCATGCGGGCAACACTCAAAAGGCGAAGGAATGGTCGTGGTGGGATGAAGTGACCTCGGAGGGCACCTTGTCGGCGGCGGGAGGTTCTCGTGCATGGGCATGCAAGCTATGCTCTTATACACGGAAAGGGGGGCATGACAAAGTGAGGGCACACTTTCTTCGAGTGTCGGGACATGAGGTGAGATTTTGCACCAACGAAACCATCGAGAAGAGGAAGGAGCTCGAGGAAAAGGATCGGGAATTCAACCATAAAGCCAACGCACGCAAAGGTATTGATCCAAAGACCCTCATTTTCCCTTCTTCCTCTCTACCCGGTGTAGGTGTTGGTGCATCTTCACAAGGTCCAATTCGTCGCCAAAGGACCCTTGCCACCTCTTGGGACCCATAGAAGAAGAAAGAGGTGGATGCGGTCGTAGCCCAATTCTTCTATCACGACCATATCCCATTTGTCGCGGCGAGGTATGTTCATTGTTTTATGATTTATCAATCTTCTCTCTCATTTCTTCCGCGTTATCGTCATTTCCACCTTTTTGATACTAACCTCTTCTATGTTTGATCGAAATAGGTCGAGTATTGGAAAGTCATGGTGCAACGGATAGGAGAGTATGGCACCGGCTATGTGCCACCATCTTCAGAGGCTCTCCGAACCACTTTGCTCGATCGAGAGAAGGCTATCGTGGAGCAAGCAACCCTCAATATTCAGCGTCTTTGGGCAAAACATGGCGTTTCCCTCATTGCCGACGGATGAAGCGATACAAGGAAGAGATCTATCCACGGTCTCGTCGCATACTCGAGTGGAGAGATGTACTTTGTGCACTCTCATGATGCCACCGAGAGTGGCAAGTTCGCCGATGTCTTCTCTGCAGAGTGGACAGCGGCCATAGAAACAATCGGTGAGCAACACTTGGTGGCCTTTGTCACAGATGGGGAGGCATCAAACAGGGCAGCAGCATCTATTATAGAGGCCACTATCCGCATGTGATAGTGTGCTTTTGCATGGCACACTGCTTGAACAACCTTCTAAAAGACATCCGCAAGCTAGACTGGATCGCTCCAGTCATTGCTGATGCAGTGAAGATTGTTACTTTCATCAACAATCATAACTTGGTTCGGAGTGAGTACCTCAAGAGGTCGGGCGGCAAAGTGCTTCTAAAGTATTCAGACACCCGCTTCGAATTCAACTTTCTTCTTGTGCGCAGGCTGTCTGAATGTCAAAATGCGATCCGACAGGTCTTCATCAGTGATGAGTTCACCACCTCCCCCTATGCAAAGACAATTGCAGGGATTTTGTGCAAGGATAAGGCAGAGGATCTTGAGTTCTGTAAGGAGCTCAAGAGTCTAGACGCACAGGTAAAATCAGTGGTTCATTTGCTTCGAATTCTGGATGGCATGGATCCTTGCATTGGCAAGATTTATGAGGCAATGGACCGCACGATTGAGCAGCTTGCACAGCTTGAGCCAAACGCAGAGCGATATAAAGAGATCCATGCGTTTTGTAACTCGAGGTGGAATTCATATGCCTCTCCTTTACACGGGGTAGCGTACATGGTGGATCCAGAGTTCCAAGGTGCAGGGCAAGAGACAGATAGGGAACTTGGAAGTCATGAACCAATTTATAGAGATCTTAAACAAGATGGTTCTAGACAGAGATGGGCGACGCATTGTCAGAGACCAGTTGAGACAGTACAGAGAGATGCGGGGGTCATTTGGCAGTCCAGATGCTCAGATTGATCGCAGGAAGATAGGTTCAGTGCTATGGTGGGAGGACTATGGCTATGATGGCCCTGAGCTTCAGAGATTTGCGATCCGTATTCTCAGCCAGTCAGTTAGTACCTCATGCTTGGAGCAATTGTGGAGTACCTTTAGCCACATTGCTTCCAAGAAAAGGAATCGGCTTGGAGTGGAGAAGGGTAATGATCTTGTCTTCGTCACAGCGCAAATTTGAAAATGCTTTGCAAGAGTACAGACAAACAGACAAATCCTTTTACACAGTGGGAGATGGAGCAAGAGGCTCCTCAGGCAGGTGGAGATGCACATCCACCAACACCAGGTACTTCATCCGTGGCTGAGATCGAGCCGGGCCTAGAGCTCGATGATGAGGCATGATTTACAGCCGGCTACTACGGATTGGGAGGCCTCTCAGGCTAGTGGCTCTTGAGTGTTGAGTCTCTGCCATTTATCCTTACCTTTTTGTATGGCTGCTTGAGCCTTGCCCTCTTTGCCATTTGTAGCTACTAGCATCTTTATGGTATTTGTCACCTTCAGTCTTTTGGTATTGTGGTCATTAGTTTGCCCCCATTTGGTTTTTTAAAGTTTTGTAGCACCTTGGCACCCTTGAGGCTTGTTAGCCATAATTAATTCCAAAGTGTTATCTCTGACTACTACTCTTGCAATTATTTGAGAGCATTGTGTATGGGCATTGTGTTTGCTCAATGTTGTATATGTGCTATGTACTCTGGACGCTGCACATCCCAATCAAGTCATAATAAGGTTGAATGGTCTTCGAATCGTGTTTTTTGTGGGTATTACAGTCAAAGGACTCTAGTACTACTTGTATTCAAACACAGAACGCTAAAAAAAACAATATTTGGGTGTTTTTTTAGCCTCCCGTTCCGCACCGTTCCCGTTCCCGTTCCCGTTCCCGTTCCCGTTCCTTCGTTTCGTAAGGAGGCCCATCGCCGTTCCCATTCCACGTTCCGGTAACTCTGGTGCAGATGCATGTCCTCTGGTTGCACACAGCATGATCATAAGCATTCCCATCAGAATCCATCAGGGGAATTTTCCAATGCATTAGCCTATTTTACCTATTTTACCTATTTTGACATTTTTCACTTATTATTTTTCACTCATTCAGCGCATGCGAGAGCTCCCACCAGACAGACTCACCTGTAAAGCTTTTGAGGCATTGATACAGCTGCATCAGGAGGGTGACACGAGAGCATGGTACTCACAAGTCATAGAGTGGTTAACATCCCATGGTTTGGACATCACAAACCTGCTCCTTTTCAGTATGATCCTAACTCTCCTCATATACGCCTCTCACACACTGAGAGGAATCATGTTCTCAGACAGGACCTCTGTCAGCTCTACATTAGGGAGACACAGACCACACCCAGAGAGCCTCTCCCCACGAAGAGGCAATACTACAAAGATCACTTCTTGACCATCCTAGCAGATGGGTTCATCCAGAGACCAAGATACATGGATATCTACATGCCACATAGAGCACGGGTCACCATTGGACAGCTCAGAGTATCGTCACACCGGCTAGAGATTGAGGCAGGGCGAGCTACACATGTCCCCAGAGCAGAAAGGATATGCAAACTTTGCACAACAAAGATTGAGAGCGAGGCAGATACCCGACCTTGTTTACAAATCAGCCCACTCTACATCAGACTTTTGAGTCCAGAGACCAGCGACAGCTCGGCCGCTTTCTCCTCAAGATAAGCATTGGGACTCTCTCCTCTAGGTAGCATCAACTGTGAGAGACGAGCGCCAGACACAGCTCACAAACTTTTTTCAGAGGACCATAGCAGCACCACCACCTCCAACCATCCAGAGAGGAGTGAGTCTACAGCAGGCTGAGGAGGCCCGAGCTCGCAGATGCCCACGTCCCCATGGACACAGGGCGCCTCGCCTACATCAGAGCGCGAGATCCAAGAGATCCAGGAGCACCACTATAGATCTTTGGAGAGCAAGCACCCGTGAGAGTTGTACTTTGCTCAAAGATTAATATATAAAAAGAAATACCGAAAGGGGCGCCAGTCTTTGGGGCCAATACCTCTTGGCACGGAACTCCGCCGGGCCGTGTCGAATCAATTGTGAACTGTTCTGAAGTGAATTTGTGTTGTGTCGCGGTAGAATCTTGACTTGAGTGTCCAAGTCTATTACATACTTGCCCCCCACAAGTTGAAAAGTGCTCCCCTGAAGTCTGTGAAGGAAATACAACAGAATCTTAAGAGGCCCACCCTTGTTACCCCCCAGAAAGGACAGCAGTGTCCTAGAAACTACAGTGTAACCCTCGCCCATGAAGCAGTAGTCGGAGGTGGACCAAGAGGCATTAAAGGCAGCCAAGGTCCAGAACATGCTCCATGTTCGTATCCGATATCTACTCTATTGGTAGTCTAGTAGGCAGTGAAACAGGATGGAAGGACGGTACTTGAAGGGGTATCCATGTGGAAGGTCCAGCAACTAACTGTGGAGCTTGTGCCTGAGAAGGAGCCATGTCCAAAGTGGCACAGACCTACAAAGGAGCTAGCGAAGGCAATGGAGATGGATCCGCCCTAGCGGAGGCATCATGCTGCCTAAAGGAGTGTCGCCTCCTAACCAACTGCCACTCCCCCTTTGTTTGTCGATGTCCCCGAGGTGGAGTCTCATCCACTGGTCTACTAGTAGGTCTCGTGGGGGTTGTGTCTGCTGCTGTTGTGGATGACGCTATCACAATCCCTGGCCAGATGCCCCATCTCGTGGCACCGTAGACACTAACTAGGTCGTCCCGTCATTGTCATCCTCTGATGGAAGACCATCTCCCAAGCTAAAATCTGTACCGACTCTAGGAAAACATCAATAGGTGAATATATCTGAATACCTGGGGGGAACCCACAGAGAGTCCAAAAGAGCCTGGTACAACTCCACCAAATCTAAAAGTCGCCTCTACAAGAACAACTCATCAGTGAGTTGTAAAAGAAGACGTGGAAATGCTACGATGAGAGGGTATCTGAGGAACCACTACCGACTTTCAAAGTCCTCAAGTGTGAAGTGCACGTACCACGGAGTCACGAAGAGAGCTCTAGTACCTCAGACAATGGGAGCTCGACCTGCACCTGTTGTAAAATTTGAGAGTTGTTGTAAGGTGCAGCGGAAGTGAATGTAGAACTTTGCTCAAGATGAGTGATCCGAACTATGCTCAAGGATTCCTTTTACTTACGGAAGGGAGAGCCTTCCGTTCCTTTAGTGAGAGAGTGCAATGGACACAAACAAAGTGGTGAACTGTGAATGAAGGTGCTCAAACTGAGAGATTGAGAGAGAAGAATACGACACCAAAATGTTGTCTAACCCTCCTCCAAAGGCCCCACTCTCTATGGCGAGAGCGGTCTACTATTGATTGCACAAATCTCTACAATGCTTGGACTTGCCGACGATGTCTACGACGATGAGGACGACGACGAGACGGGCTGAAATCTGAAAACGCTAAGGGCTGAAATCTGCAAATCTTGTATCTACTGAATTCTGACTCTATGTCGGTGACGATGTCGATGGCGACGATGCGACAACAACGCGCTGAAAACACAGATGCTGAAATCTGCGTTTTCCGGGCTGAATCTGCAAACTTCGATGGATCTGTCCGTGCAGCAAGGATCTGTTGCGGGAAGGTGAGATCTGCGAGGTTCGGGGCTTCTACTGCGGAGTCTTGATACTGAAAACTGAAATTCCGGGCTGAATCTGCAAAACTTCAATGGATCTGACCGTGCGGCGAGGATCTGTTGCGGGAAGGTGAGATCTACAAGGTTAGGGGCTTCTACTGCGGAGTCTTGATGATGAATGCTGGTGCTAACTGAGGTTCTGTCGCGATGAATCTGCAAAACACTGAGTTGCTCTGCTGATCCAAAAACGCTAGGCTAAATTCTGTCTTGCTAATGCAAATCTGCTAACGCTAGAGCTGATCTATGGTCTTCTTTCGCCATGCTGCTGCAATGCAAAACGCTGGGCTTGTTCTACTGAAAACCCTAGCTGTGTTGATGCAGAAACGCTAGGGGTCATCTACTCCAAAAACGCTAGGTGTCCTGTGGGGGTCCTGCTGAGAAGGTGCTTGTTGAACATGCGGTTCTTGTTGCCTCTTCTGCCAAAAAGTGCTAGCGCTAGGGTTTCTTATATACATGCTTGGTAAGTTTTCCCTACCTAGTTCCCAACAAAAGTCACTTAAAAATAATAAGTGAAAAATGTCAAAAATAGGGAAAATAGATCTATGCACTGTAAAAATGCTTCTGATGGGATCTGATGGAAATCTGACGGTCATGTTGTGTGCAACCAAAGGATATGCATCTACTTTAAGTGTCTGGACATGCACGGTCTGCGAACAGACTCACAAAAGTGCCAGAACACTTCCTAATCTAACTGAACTAAACCCATATGTCATGAAGTAGCTTGTCCACGTACACATAGGGTTAAATGTGCACGTGACATCCCCTCCTTTTTAAAGTGAGGTACTGGTACCGAACTGTATGGCGTCGAGGGAGATCGCCAACATTGTCTGGAATCTTGGGAAGGACTCTTCCCCGGCCCACCTTGATGCGTGGGTCATGCGATACTTGAACTTCATAAAGGTCTGCAACGCTTGCTTCTTTGGGCCACGCCGAAAGCGACACAAAGCCATCTATGGCTCCTTCAATGCTTCAACTTCGTCTATAGTCATGCGTCTACCTTCTTCAAGAACCTTCGATGATGAAAATTCATGAAACCACTTCTAACACAAAAACATGAACATACCCATTCCATGTGAAGTGACTGGAAAAATTCTAGTCTTCTTAAAAAACTGTGCATGCAATGTAGATGAACATATAGACGGAGTGCCAAACCGTTCATCAAACACATGCAAAGAATGGGGTCAAAACTTGTCTTTCTGATCTAAATCAATCAACTGTGGCAAATCACAATGGAAATGCCAATGCTTAATGCTCAATCCTTCTTGTGCTCTTTCGGACACTGTGTCATGCCAAGGAAGAGACATGAAATGTGAATTCCTTGTATGCAAACATTTTATCTTTTCATGAGTAATCCGCATACATCCGTGCTCATTCATGAGTGAATCGTGTTCATCGCGTACAATATGGCATGCCTATGAAAAGGGATCACATAAGGACGGTGACTAAAATACAGGAAACCATCGCGAACGAAACACTCGAACAATGCGTGCTGACTAATCAAGCGCACACATAATACTTTCTGTGGGGGTTCTTTGGATTTCGACTCGAGAGCCAAGATCGGTTCTTCGTAACTGATCGAATCTACAATGAGGTTAGCCACATCTTTATCATGCAAATCATCATACTCGTGAATAATCACATCTTGATCATACAAATCATCATACTTATCATCATGCAAATCATGTGCGTCGAGCTTTGGAGAAGACAAGACTGAGGGAGTCTCCTTCTCCCAATTCTTGTCAATCTACACCTGCACATTAGAAAGAGTAGAACCAATGCGGCTTTCCTATCGTTGTGCTCACGCTCTATGGCTGCCATTCTTTCTTCGTGTCTACATTCTATGGCTGCCATTCTTTCTTTGTGTTCAATCAAATGCTGCCTTTCTTTTTGCTTTTCTTTCTTCGCGCTCGCGCTCCAAGGCGGCGCGTTGCGCTTCTTGTTGTAACTTCTTCTTGTCCATCATCGTCTTGACCAAAGCCTCCATAGGATTTGGTGCAATCCTTGGCGTAGGTGGAGAAATGGGAAGGTCGGAAAAATCTCTTGGTGGGGAAAATTCTTCTTCGCACCTTCATGCAAAGTACCCATTCCGCTTCGGGTTGTGATGACCATACACTGAAGTCTTGGGTTCTTAAGTTCACGAGAAACTTGGGTTCTTGGGTTCTTGGGTTCTTGAGGGTCTTGAGTTCTTGAGGGTCTCGAGGTTCTTCTTTAGCATGCAATCTGTGTTAGAGAAGGCTCTTCTCTTACCCGAGCTCTTCTCTTTCCCGCGGGCGCACCCCTTGGCGGCCTTGCGGTCACACCAAGGTTGCTTTTTTCCCACCTCACATCGATTGGCCGGCCGCTAAGTGCACGGTCCGCTCTCAATGAGTAAAAAGAGAAACAAGGGGAGGTTGGACAAGCCCTTCTTTCTTGGGTTTCCTGTCACTCTTCAAAAACACAATTAGAAATCAACACACCCAACAGGACTTGGCTTACGTGTGATTGCAACAAGCAAAAAAAAAAATCTTGTGGTTCTTTCCTTGAATGGTACAGAACACTGCCAAAGCTCTGATACCAACGTAAGGTGCAGCAGAAGTGAATGTTGAACTTTGCTCAAGATGAGTGCTCCGAACTGTGCTCAAGGATTCCTTTTACTTACGGAAGGAAGAGCCTTCCGTTCCTTTAGTGAGAGAGTGCAATGGACACAAACAAAGTGGTGAACACTGTGAATGAAGGTGCTGAGACTGAGAGATAGAGAGAGAAGAATAGGACACCAGAATGTTGTCAAACCCTCCTCCGAAGGCCCCACTCTCTATGGCGAGAGCGGTCTACTATTGATTGCACAAATCTCTACAATGCTTGGACTTGCCGACGATGTCAACGACGATGAGAACGACGACGAGACGGGCTGAAATCTGCAAATCTTGTATCTGCTGAATTCTGATCTATGTCGGTGACGATGTCGATGGCGACGATGTGACGACAACGCGCTGAAAACGCAGATTTTGAAATCTGCGTTTTCTGGGCTGAATCTGCAAAATTCGATGGATCTGACCGTGCGGCGAGCATCTGCTGCGGGAAGGTAAAATCTGCGAGGTTCGGGGCTGCTACTGCAGAGTCTTTGATGCTGAAAACTGAAAATGCTGGAGCTAACTGAGGTTCTGTCGCGATGAATCTGCAAAACACTGAGTTGCCCTGCTGATCCAAAAACGCTAGGCTGAATTCTGTCTTGCTAATGCAAATCTGCTAACGCTAGGGCTAATCCGTGGTCTTCTGTCGCCAGGCTGCTGCAATGCAAAACGCAGGGCTTGTTCTCCTGAAAACGCTAGCTGTGTTGATGCAGAAACGCTAGGGGTCATCTGCTCCAAAAAAGCTAGGTGTCCTGTGGGGATCCTGCTTAGATGGTGACTATTGAACACGCGGTTCCTGCTGCCTCTTCTACCAGAAAGTGCTAGAGCTAGGGTTTCTTATATACATGCTTGGTAAGTTTGCCCTACCTAGTTTGAAAATAGGTCTATGCACTGTAAAAATGCTCCTGATGGGTTCTGATGGAAATCTAATGGTCATGTTGTCTGCAACCAAAGGATATGCATCTATTCTAAGTGTCTGGACATGCACGGTCTGCAAACAGACTCACAAAAGTGCCAGGACACTTCCTAATCTAACTGAATTGAACCCATGTCATGAAGTAGCTTGTCCACATACACATAGGGTTAGATGTGCACGTGACAGTTGTACCATGAAAATACCCCTACCCAATAAGGTAACCTCCACAACCCTACCGGCAAGGTACTCATGGCAAATTGGCACCAATCACACGAAGTTGCACAAGAAAGTGTAGGTCTTGTCATGCGTCCAACCAAGGCACAATCAATGAGCAGTTGTGTCTTCGCCCAAACTCGAGTGAGAAACTCTCCGATACAAGCAATCTAACATGGAGAAGATGATGGGGCGCCTTGAGGGACACCGGAGATTGGCAAGCCGCCAAAACAGCTTGTGTACTTCGAAGATCACTTTCACTCTTGCAGAACACTCTCTCTCTCTCTCTCTCTCTCTCTCTCTCTCTCTCTCTCTCTCTCTCTCTCTCTCTCTCCAAAATCAAAAATCGATATACAAGAAGAAGAATAGCTGGGACAATATTGTCGAATCGTGGAACTACTGCCAAGCTCAATCCTGAAACAATTGTAATTAAATGTCAAACGATGCACTTTGGCTCAAGGGCAGCGCGCCTTATTCAGATATGGCAACCAAGGCAGAATTGGGGAATGGGCAGCTTGTTTGATGAAAGCCTTGCAAACTAAAAGCAGGATGGGAGGAGTGCTGGACCAGCTCGGGTGTACCCTATACAGCAGCAGCATTAGTCTACAACAGCGTGTAGCAGCAGCGCTCAGCAGCGACAGGCTAGAACAGCACCCAGCAGCATTGATGTCAGCAATGTGCAGATGTTGAAGGCGCGAGCAGTTGTAGGAGACTCCTGGGCAATGCACGCGCGAAGCTAAGCTCTGCGCTCTCTCTCTCTCTCTCTCTCTCTCTCTCTCTCTCTCTCTCTCTCTCTCTCTCTCTCTCTCTCAAAAGAAGGGGAGCTTGATATCCTTTTGTATTACGTAATCAAATTATAGGCCCAAAGGCACACAGAATATAACAAATCTGATAGAGAACAAACCCTGGGCTATTCAACACCCACACACCATAGGGGAAAACTACCTTAGTACAAAGTTACAAAAAATTGGTGGTATGACAAAAGCTAGGAGTGGTCATAAACAATCTCCAAAAGCCAACTCCATGTCTCCAAGGCACTGCCAAAGACTTTGCATCAAAATTCCGGGGGAGAGATAGACTCGCAACCATCCCTAGCAAGAATCTACAGGGCTCTGACTCTGCAACCTGCATAAGCAAAAACATAATATGGAACAAGCTGCAGAAGAGGCTATACGCTCAACCTCCCAACCCTCTATGACCCATAGTAACAGGGGACGCCCTTTTTCGGGCTTCCCGTCCCCACTTGCCATCCCGCTCTCTTTTTTACACTAAAAATCCATTTCAGCCTCGTCCCCCGTCCCGGAATGCGTCCCTTGTGACTATGCTATGACCACCATAATCCCTGAACACCTTAGCCAATTGATCAAAAATAGGGGAATTATATAGGTAAACAGGCAAAAACATAAAGCGTGCAATCATCCACACACACACACACACCACCCACAAGCAGACAGGCAGACACATGCAGATAGCCAGGCAAGCAAGCAGACAAAATCACATATCACACACAAACAAAAGAAGTCATAAGCATGTGCAACAGGCAACAAGCAGACAAGAAAGCAATCGAAAGGAAAAGCCTGCGTAAGAAAGAAGGAAGAAAACAAAAAACGTCACAGGCCAAAGATCAATTGGAAAGGACGCTAGGGTTAGGGTGGAGAAGGGTGGACGAGAACCAGGCAGGTCGCATCCGTGTGCAAGCTGAGACATGGGGAGCAAGATCAGAGCGTGGGGCGAACTGCCAGAAGATGGCGTGAGAGGGGAGCAAACTTCATCGCCACACATTCAGCGATCAGCTTCATGTTCAATGTGAAGAACCCCTCTCTCTCTCTCTCTCTCTCTCTCTCTCTCTCTCTATGTGCTTGTCTTCTTTTCATCGTGCACTCAGTTTGCTACAAAGGGGAGCTGTCATTCAGTCATGGGGTGAAAGCCTACACCATTACATATATAACCCCAGCAGAAGCTCACAATTCTATAAAAGCTATGAAGTTTAACATAACCTATAACATCTGTTACACAATACTACAAATGAAAAAACAAAAACCTAATTTTCTTCCAATTCTCAGTTTCTGACAAACTGATGAAACCGTATACAGGCTAAGCAACCAGTTTAATGAAACCATTTCTGAAATGTGCTATGAGCGGGCTAATTTTCTTCCAATTCTCAGTCTCAGACAAACTGATGAAACCGTATACAGGCTAAACAACCTCAAGGAGTTTAATGAAACCACTTCTGAAATGTGCTATGAGCGGACTTATCCACAAACAGCTTCTATTTCTTTTACAGCTAGGCAAGTAAGTTTCTTTTGCTAAGATGTGAACTTCAGTGGCTTGAGTCCCCAAAGAGTTGGTCTAACGGTAAGGCTTTGGCCTCTCAACCTACGGGTTGTGGGTTCAAATCCCCTGCTGGGTCACACTCTAGAGGGACACATTGTGCTCACCTGGTGTTCACGTTGCTAGGGCTCTTGCCCTTGGACACTCGAGTGCATCCTCCTCCTGGGGTGGGTCACCCGAGGAGGAGGTTCCTAGCTGGTTGCTACGAGTTCTCTCCGTCGTTCCCAGCATGTGGTGCATCAATTAGGTGGCCATGGTGATGCCTACGCATGGCTCTTGCCCGATGGTACGCAGCCCTTGCCCGACCATGTAACATGGCTAATATTTGGAAGGGATAAGCACCTCCCCCTGTGGGCCCTCTGGTGTGTCGAAAAAAAAAAAAAAAACTTCAGTGGCTTGAATGTATGCAAATTATGTAGGAATGGCTCACCTCCCCGCGTGTATTGCCAGGTGAGCTGCTCATCTGCGTAGTCAGCTCCTTTCTTCTCTTTGCTTGTTTCATTATCTCCGCCTGCAGAAAGGTAAACTTGGCGACATGCATCTTCGTCCAGATTAGCAGAGAATCTGGTTTCTTGAAGCCTGTAACCAATGTGACAAGGCATTGTCACAGCCAAGTTCTTTATATTCAGAGTAGTCCTCTACGTCAAATACCTGGGGAAGGAGTGGGAGTAACCGCCGTTGTTGTCGTCGGCTTGGTCTGCCATAGCTCGAAGCTGTACACGCTCTTGCATGAAATCCCAAAAGAAGCACGCCCGCACGAGCTCGTGCTTTCGGTTTAAATTTGAATGAAACAAACCCTGGCAGGTAATTCTTCTCCCGGGCGCCCCTCTCACATGGGCATGGGAGGATGATTGAGCACCGTAGATCTCAGGCTTTCAGTGGGGACAATGTAAAGTCTAGAAAAATGTAAACGTGGGTACCCAAGTTTAATCCCCCCTGCCCCAAGAAGTCTTGAACCCACAACATGGGGGATGAGAGCCATTTAGCCTAATCACAACGCCACGCACGTCACTTGTGGAATATAGACGTTTCCATGGAGTTTTGACGTGCAAATGTATCGGGGCAGGAAAAAGTAAACTCGGATATTTTTGTAAACTCGGGTACTCGAGTTTACTTTTGCGACAAGATCTACGACGGGCGTCTAATGTCGGGGCCCAAAATTGATGGGAGCCTTTGATCCCATCTCTCATGCCCGTGTTAAATATAGTTGAGGCCGAGCGCCTAGGCTCTAGGCAAGCACCTAAAGCACCAGGGAGACCCTTGACACTAAGTGACAACTACATTTAATGCGGAAGGGGGGAAGGGGGGGGGGGGTTTAATGGGATCGATTGTCGGGGCCGGGGACGAAATCTCGAGGCACAGTAAACCTGGCTAGCTGAAAAAACGAGGCGTGCTGCCAAAAAAGCCAGGCGCATTAAACCTGACCAGCAGGAAAAACGAGGCGCGATGAGGATACTTAAATCCATGACCTCGCAATCCGAGTTTAGGGTCACATAGGCTAACGACCCCACCCGTGCATGCATTATGTATCCACAACCATTTTTACAACGTTATATTGTAAGTTAACATGCATTGCCCAGGCTGTCCAGGTATAGTGTGTGTCCAGGTTTAGTTTTTTATTTGATATTTGCGGCTGCGATCTTCCCGGCCTTCGTACGTGAACTTCTTCGCCTTTGATCCCATTGCCTCCCCCTCTTAAATATAGGTGTTACTTAGTGCTTAGGCAGGGAGACACCTCGAAGATGCCACATCTCGGGGGTCCTGAAGGGGGGTCCATGATTGAGATTAGGCACTTCACACCGTGAATGCTCTTAGAGATGTTCGATCATCTCGGTGAACTAGGGATAAACGAGGGTAAGTAGTTCACCCCCTGGTCACGGGGGATCCAACAGTCAAGATTGCACACGATCCATGATGCCTAATCTTGCTCATGGATTTTTCCCAAGTATGCCCTGTGCAAGATAGCAACGAGAAGATCTTGGGGATGTGCAATCACTACAGTGCGCTTCTTGTTTATGAGCCAACGGGCCCGGTGGGTTTTTTGAGCATAGATGGAGAAGAAAGAGAAAGAAAGAAAAAAAAGGATTTTTTCAGTGTTCTAGCGGCCACTGTCGACCTATGAGACATGATGATATACTTACATGTGTCCTCTTGGCATCCAAAAAAAATTTAAAGTGTTGTGAGTGACACAAGAGTGTGTGTGCATGTGTACGAGGGATCAGGGGGGTGGAGCTTTAACTCTAACGGATGTGGGACAATATGCATAGGGAAGTATGTACAACCATGACATGCAATTGACTTTCTAGCTCCATCCGATACCAAGTTGAGGGTGTAGATCATGGCATGCATAGGTGGATGGGGAGTGAAGAGTCCCCATAGCATAGCTAAAGGAACTAAGAAGGTCCCCCTCTATCTCCCTGTATCTTATTTATTGATGCCATGTTTGGATCTCCCAGATGGCCCAACGATGTACTCTTTTGGCATGCTATTCACGTGCTTTGGGGCATTCATAAGCTCGAATAGTCTTTGCCTATTGTAATGTGACCCCTCGTTGAATGTAGGTGTGTGTGTGCTGGTGTATTAAGCCTATAATTATACACAAGCGAACATAAAAGTTCACAAGACGGCTGGCTTTAAACAAAGGACAGAGATTAGCACAAAAATGACTCAGTCTCACATTCATTTTTGTACATCAAAGTGAGAATGAAGTATCATTCCAGTGCATTTATACATGAGAGTCAAAAAATAGTTGAAAGTAGAGGAAACCAGGTTCTTCAGTGTCGAACAGCAGCCAAGCCAAAAAGCTCCTAAGTAAAGATAGAATTCTCACTTGCATTCATATAAACAAGACAACACATTCGTTAGCCTTGAATACATCTTATAGATGTCAACAAACCCTACCAATTGTCATCCATGTCCTACTTAAAACTTTTTAACTTATACCTAACATCACAATAATGTCAAAATATGAGCAAGTATCCATAAAGTTACATCGATTTTGAGATTAGAAGGCTATTACCCCTCCCATCCAGTGTAAAGTATTGAGGATACCTCATATATATTCTGTCATAATAATCAATATCTAATTCTCCTAAATGATTTTCTCATATTAAACTGATCATTTAATGTGGGGAAGTGCCAAGGGAGAAAAAGCTAGAATATTGGTTAAGCTAGCAGACCGGCCACAGTAGGGATCCAAAGGAGGGAAAATAGGGATCCAAAGGGGGGGGCCATCTGCAAAAGAGCCATGTGAAACAATGGGCCAAAAAGACCCTAAGGTTCAGCCCATTAAGACTTCCAAAATGCTAAGGTTCCAAAATTCAAAGGTTGTGTCCAAAGGTCAACCCTAGGGAAAATTGGATGCTTTGTGTGTGCCCTAAAAGTCTTTCTACATCCCTACATGGGAGGGGGCGAGCCCCAAAGCTAGGGGATGAGAGAGAAAGCCACACACACACACACAGGCTCCCTTTACACAAAGGGAATGAGGGACACATGTCAGCTCCCTAGGCCAGATGCCCACAAGGGTGCCCAATTCCTATTGGAAGACCCTTGAAGTGGACCAATGAGAATTAAGCTAGAGTAAATCTAGTTTAATTAACTTAAAAACATTTAATAAAAGAAACCAATGAGAATTAAGTCTCCTAGAAGACTATTGGGCAGTCTCCCAAGGGGTCCAATGAGCATTCAGGAGCCCCATGGCTTGCCTGATTCCTATTGGCCAGGAGGCAAAGGGGTCCAATGAGAGTTTAGTTTAATTATTTAATTACCTAAAGCTCTCACAAAAGGGGAAAGGGGGACACATGTCTAAAGGCTATCACTTATGCTGCTTAATTCCTATTGGCTTGACCCGGGGAGGTCCAATGAGGCAAAGGCCAGACTTATTTAGCAGCTAGGGCTCGCCCAAGAGAGAGGGGGGGCTGATTTTTGCTTGGCATTGACACACACACTCTCACACTTGACCATGTGTGAAGGGAAAACACTCTATCTCCTCCCAAGCTTTAATGGAGAGCTCATCACCTACTCCAAGCTTGTGAGATAGAAGCCTACATCAACACTCTCTTGGCATGTGGATGCAAATCCAACCAAGGGCCAAGCTTCAATGCATGCTCATCTTCTCTACCAAGCTAATTACTAAGCTAAGCTATGCTAATATGAGTGATTATGTGAGGAGATGTACTTCTTTCTCGTAAGATACTTCTTTTTCCTCTCAATCTACTCTCATACCCTGCTAGCTCTCACCATCTTCGAAGGTGTGTGAGGTCTTGGGTCTGAGAACGGGGATAATTCAAGTTGTGTTTGATTAAGTGTTTTGCTTGGTGTATGAAGCTTCCATCTTCATTGCACTAGCTAGTATTGAAGGAACACAAAGAATTGTATTGTACAATGTCTCTCTTGATGGGAGAAACCATAATACAAAGCCTTTTGGAGGGGGGACCGGCTCCATGCAAATCCGGTCCTCAACTGTTGTCAATAGCTTAATTGCTCTCTCTTTTGAAAGTATTGTCGATGCTATCTAACTAGGTGTTATGCTTTTTGTTGCTCTCTCCACCCAAGCACTCTTGTAATTCTCATTAGGAATCTATTCTAATGAAATGCCCACTATGTTCATGCTAATTTCCGCTACACATAAGATTTTAAGCCATTAAATGTTACATTGGTATCAAAGCTCAAGGTTTCTCTTTTCTTGCTCAAGAAGGGAGGTCCTCAAGCTAGCTACAAATGGTTGGTATTATTAATTGCCTGTGAATAAGTAGAATAGGGATTTTTCAGCCTTGCAGTGCGCCTGCCTTTGTGCAGTTAACGGGGCATCACCGTCGAGAGCTATGGTCTTAATAGTGGAGTCCTACGGGGCTTGCCTACGGCTTAACCACTATTGAGCTATTAGAAGCTTGACAGGAGCCGGTGTTGTTTTGGTGTCGAAAGACCCTCTCTTCTATTCCTTGCAATTAATGGTATTCGAGCCGTGGGTACAGTAGCTTGAGTGCTTTTTCTAAAGGGGTAAAGAGGAGTAGCAACTAGGGCTTGAAGTGCCAAAGTACACCTAAAAAGTTTACACCTAAAAGTTGTTAGAATGGCTGACAATATTAAAGACAGTGAAATTAATGTTGATAACTTTGATTTTGCTCATGAGCAAGCTACTAATGATGCTTCAATGCTTGTTAACTATCTTGTTTCTAGGCTTCAACAAGCCATGGGCAATCCATCTCTCCAAAGTGAAGTGCAACGGCAGCTCCGTGCTCACGGGATTCTCCAAGCTCATCACCATGACGAGAGAACACCTAGGAAGCCTCCTTGTGAGACTACCAAAAGAGGTCTCTCTCCGATTTGGGAAGAAGAAGAGAATCCATATGAAGGGCTCAAGAACTTACTTCTTGATGATGCATCTCCTTCCCAAAGGAGAACTCAAGAGCCTCCACCAAAGGAACGAGAAAGAAGCGAGTCTCCCGCCACCTCGGCGGAGATGGCTCCACGAAGACGGCGGGCTAAACGCTCTCCATCACCACCAAAGCGGAGAAGACCATCACACTCTTCTCCACGCCATAATTCAAAGAGGGATGATAAAAAGCAAGAGAAGAAAAAGGCGAGAAAGAGGACACCCTCTTCTCCATCTTCTTCATCCTCTTCCTCTTATGAAAGCTATGGTGAAGACGACAAAGATCAAGACAAGAAAAAGGCGAGAAAGAGGTCACCCTCTTCTCCACCTTCTTCAAATTCTTCATCTTCTGAAGAAAGTGATGGTGCAACTTTTGAACCATCAAAAAGAAGAGGCCATAGGAAATCCTATGCAGCATGGAAGAGGTCGTCCAAGCTGAAGAAATTCAAAGAGGGAGGGAAGAGCATCTCTTTCCTTACCTATGATGGCACCTTCGGTGCTACAGACAAAGTTTTGGCCTTTATCCAGCAATTCGATGCGGCGTTTGGAGATGAGGGCTTCACGGAGTCCTCTAAGCTACGCCATGTAGCTATGCACTTTCAAAAGTCCGCCAGACAATGGTGGTCTAGCCTACGAGCCAACGGTGAAGCTCCACGAACATGGAAGGCTTTAAGAGCTTCCATTATGAAGCAGTTTTTGGCCACCGATGCCAAAGACAAAGTACTCACCGAATGGCGAAGCTTAAAGCTCTCTCCCAATGAATCCATCCACAAATATGTAGACAAGTTTTGGGACCTACAACTCAAAGCCACTGTCTTCAAAAAGTTGGATTTTGGAGAGCAAAAGCAACAATTTTGTGCGGGCTTAACCGAAGAAATGGCGGAGTATGTCAACTCCCAAAGGCCACGTACCATATCGGCGGTAATACACCATACTATGGTGGCCTCGCGAATCAATTTCCAAACGGGGGGTAAAAGAAATAATAAGCCCCCGGAAAACAAGGGTTCCAATGAGCCTAAGGGGAAGGACAATGTCCAAAAGTCTCCTAAGGGCAATTCCAACAAAGCTAAAGAGAAGGGAGTTTACAAAGGAAAGAATAAACTCTCTCCTGAAGAGCTTGAGCGTTATCGTAAAGATAACCGGTGTTTCAAGTGCGGCGAACAAGGGCATGCGTACCGCGCTTGTCCCCAAAAGAACAACCGCCAAGATCCTCCTAGAGCTTCTTTGGTTGAAATCCAAGAGGAGGAGATTCACCAAACTCACCACAAAGGATCTCCTCTATGCCATGCTTGGGGAAAGGTAAGAGAACATGATGCTTTTATTCTCTTTGACCCTGGTTCTACTCACAATTTTATATCTATGGAGTTAGCCACCAAGCTAGGCATACAATCCTACGAGATGGGAGATATCCTACCCGCAGACAGTGCCTTCAAGGGGCAAGAAGCTTCAGTCACTCCCTTAATCGGGAAATTGAGGCTTCATGTCCAAGGCTATGTGGACAAAGAGGACTTCTTTATCTCTCCTCTCAAGCATGAGGATGTAATCCTAGGGGCACCATGGTTTGACCGCCTGGCTGCCCATGTTAAATTTCCTGAAAGGAGAATCTCCTTTAAGTTCAGGGAAAAGGACATGTATATAGATGCTAGGGAGATGGGTAACACCATCCCCATTGTACATACACCAGCTTTCAACAAGTCAATAAAGAGCTCTATTTCCGTGTACATGATTTTTGTTAAAGATTCTCAAAATGAACCTAATGCTTTAACAAAAGAAAATAAAAGCAACCAAAAGGAATTAGAGTTATCCAATTTTCTCAAGGGGTTTCAAGATGTTTTTATTGACGACATCCCTTGTGAGCTACCTCCTAAACGAGGTAATGACGACCATGCAATTGAACTTCTTCCAGGAAGTTCACCGCCTAACAAACCTCCTTATAGAGTTTCTCAAGCTCAACAAGAGGAGATTATGCGGCAAGTGCATGAGTTAGTTGAGAAGGGCATGGTTAGGCCTAGCTCATCTCCATTTTTCTCACCTGTGCTATTAGTGCAAAAGAAAGACGGCACATATCGTATGTGTGTCGACTATAGAGCACTAAATAGGATCACTATCAAGAATAGGTTTCCCGTTCCACGGGTAGAAGACCTATTTGATAAGCTACAAGGATCGACCTACTTCAGTAGGATTGACCTAAAAAGTGGCTATCATCAAATAAGGATAGTTGATCAAGACATTGTAAAGACCGCATTTCGTACTACATTTGGTCTTTACGAATACATTGTCATGCCTTTTGGCTTGACTAATGCACCAGCCACATTCAACCGCTTGATGGAGAAGCTGTTCAGGCCTCATCGAACCTTCACTGGAGTGTTCTTTGATGATATTATCATCTACTCTAATTCATTGGAGGAACACAAGCAACACCTCCAGGTAATATTTCAAGTTTTAAGAGAGAATAAACTTTATGTTAATCGAAAGAAAAGTGAATTTTTCTTGCAAGAGATTCAATATTTAGGTCACATTATCTCTCGAGATGGAATCCAAATGGATCCATCCAAGTTAGAGGTAATAAAAGGATGGCCTAAACCAAGGAATCTTCATGAACTAAGAAGCTTTATAGGTATGTGTGCATACTATAGACGCTTCATAGAAAAGTTCTCACAAATTGCGGGACCATTACATGACCTAACAAAGAAAAATGTTAGGTATACGTGGTCTGCTAAGGAGAACAATGCTTTCGAAAAGCTTAAAGAAAAGCTTATCTCTCAACCTGTGCTTACACTACCGGATCTCTCAAAACCATTTGAGGTCCAATGTGATGCTTGTGGTGATTGCCTTGGGGCTGTTCTGCTCCAAGAAGGGCACGCCATAGGCTATGAGAGTCGAAGGCTCGACCCTGTTGAGCAAGCTCTAGGCATATACGAAAAAGAACTCCTTGCAGTTCTACATGCCTTAGACTCATGGAAGCACTATTTATTGGGGACTCCTTTCATTCTGCGAACGGATCACCAAAGTCTTAAGTACTTCATGACGCAGACCAAGCTCTCCGACAAACAAATGAGGTGGGCAAATTTCCTTTCGCAATTTCATTTTCATATTGCTCACATTGCTGGCAAGCATAATCAAGTAGCCGATGCACTCTCAAGACGACCGAGAGTGAATGCGGTTTCCATAGCAACTCACAATGATCTATCTTTAATGATAGATGAGTATGCTATTGATCCCGATTTTAGAGATGTGATTTCAGCCCTTGCATTAGGGAAGAAAGAAGAACCATTTACTTTACAAGATGGTTATCTTCTCTATGGCAATAGACTATGCGTTACTAACTCACTACGTGAGAAAGTAATGTATGAATCTCATGCTCCCCCATATGCGGGGCATAGAGGGATTCAGTCTACCCTAAAGGGAATTGAAACATATTTCTATTGGCCTACCATGAAAGTGAACATATGTACATGAGTATGTTTCCAAATGTGTGGTATGTCAAAAGACAAAATTTGATAGAGGGAAGCAACTTGGATTGCTTCAACCCTTGCCAATCCCTAATTCACCGTGGGAGAGCATATCCATGGATTTTATCTTTGGATTGCCTAAGTCTATCCATGGGAATACGGGAATATGGACGATAGTAGACAGGTTCAGTAAACAAGCTCATTTTATACCTGTCAAAAAGACTATCAAAGCCCATCAAATGGCAACCCTCTTCATTTCACAAATTTTCAAGTACCATGGCTTGCCAATGTCCATAGTGTCGGATAGAGATCCTAGAATGACCAGTAATTTCTGGAAGGGTCTCTTTGAGAATTTAGGAACAAGGCTAAACTTCTCTTCGGCCTATCATCCACAAACTGATGGCCAAAGTGAAATAGCTAACCTAACTATTCTCGATCTACTAAAAGCCTATGTAACGGAAGTAGATCAAAGATCCCAATGGGAGAAGTACTTACTCTTAGTAGAGTATGCTTACAATAACACTGTACATACTTCTACAGGAAAAGCACCTTTCGAGGTAATTGAGGGAAGATCAAAAAGTCCCTTGCTACTTAAGGTACATGGGAAGATCTTCGCTGCAGATGAGTATAGCCGAGACCTACAAGAATCTTTCCAAAAGATTAAGGATGCTATCTCTATCTCACAGCAAAGGCAAAAGGCTGCTGCTGACAAGCACAGAAGAGCCCAAGCCTTTAAAGAAAACGATTGGGTCTTGTTAAAGTTTCCCAAGGCTCGATTAAGGCACACGACGGGCAAGAATCCTACGGGCCACCAAAATACTATGCTAAACTAGCAAAAAGGTATTATGGTCCCTTCCAGATTCTTAGGCCAATCAATGAGATGGCCTATCAACTTAAGTTGCCCAATCATTGGCTCATACACAATGCTTTTCACGTGAGCCTCTTAAAGCCTTATAAAGGAGAGCCACCTCAAGAACCAACTATTGAAGACCCACCGGAGATCGAGGACCACGAGGAGGTGCTGCAGCCCGAGTCCATTCTCCGACATGAAGACAAGGTATTAAGAGGCGGTAAGACTATCAGATGATATCTTATTAAGTTTAAGAATTATCCTTTTGAAGATGCTAGATGGATGCAAGGCATACAATTAAAGGATAACCTAAACCTTGTCAATGCTTACAATGCTTCCCAAGAGTAAGCAAATGTACAAAATGTTAAAAATGAACAAAATTTTTTTGTCTTATAAGACTCTCTTTTTCTTTATTTGTGCACAAAAATGAAGTAGTATGCATGCTTAGATCAAGTTTGTGGGGACGACGTCTCCCAAACACCAAAATAGAGCTTGTCACTCTACTATGGAAGACTGATAGGACTAATGTGCAGACATGCTTGCGGCAGCCTCAGGCTCTCAAGCGCCAAATGGACTAGTCATCCATTATGGAATGATGTCGTAGGGTAACATAGGGATCCTCTACCCGCTAAGAAAAGGACTCATACATATGCTTTATCTTCTCTACACCATAGTCGAGGACGACTATGATTTCAAGAGAGAGGTAATGTCATAATAATCAATATCTAATTCTCCTAAATGATTTTCTCATATTAAACTGATCATTTAATGTGGGGAAGTGCCAAGGGAGAAAAAGCTAGAATATTGGTTAAGCTAGCAGACCGGCCACAGTAGGGATCCAAAGGAGGGAAAATAGGGATCCAAAGGGGGGGGCCATCTGCAAAAGAGCCATGTGAAACAATGGGCCAAAAAGACCCTAAGGTTCAGCCCATTAAGACTTCCAAAATGCTAAGGTTCCAAAATTCAAAGGTTGTGTCCAAAGGTCAACCCTAGGGAAAATTGGATGCTTTGTGTGTGCCCTAAAAGTCTTTCTACATCCCTACATGGGAGGGGGCGAGCCCCAAAGCTAGGGGATGAGAGAGAAAGCCACACACACACACACACAGGCTCCCTTTACACAAAGGGAATGAGGGACACATGTCAGCTCCCTAGGCCAGATGCCCACAAAGTGTGCCCAATTCCTATTGGAAGACCCTTGAAGTGGACCAATGAGAATTAAGCTAGAGTAAATCTAGTTTAATTAACTTAAAAACATTTAATAAAAGAAACCAATGAGAATTAAGTCTCCTAGAAGACTATTGGGCAGTCTCCCAAGGGGTCCAATGAGCATTCAGGAGCCCCATGGCTTGCCTGATTCCTATTGGCCAGGAGGCAAAGGGGTCCAATGAGAGTTTAGTTTAATTATTTAATTACCTAAAGCTCTCACAAAAGGGGAAAGGGGGACACATGTCTAAAGGCTATCACTTATGCTGCTTAATTCCTATTGGCTTGACCCGGGGAGGTCCAATGAGGCAAAGGCCAGACTTATTTAGCAGCTAGGGCTCGCCCAAGAGAGAGGGGGGGCTGATTTTTGCTTGGCATTGACACACACACTCTCACACTTGACCATGTGTGAAGGGAAAATACTCTATCTCCTCCCAAGCTTTAATGGAGAGCTCATCACCTACTCCAAGCTTGTGAGATAGAAGCCTACATCAACACTCTCTTGGCATGTGGATGCAAATCCAACCAAGGGCCAAGCTTCAATGCATGCTCATCTTCTCTACCAAGCTAATTACTAAGCTAAGCTATGCTAATATGAGTGATTATGTGAGGAGATGTACTTCTTTCTCGTAAGATACTTCTTTTTCCTCTCAATCTACTCTCATACCCTGCTAGCTCTCACCATCTTCGAAGGTGTGTGAGGTCTTGGGTCTGAGAACGGGGATAATTCAAGTTGTGTTTGATTAAGTGTTTTGCTTGGTGTATGAAGCTTCCATCTTCATTGCACTAGCTAGTATTGAAGGAACACAAAGAATTGTATTGTACAATGTCTCTCTTGATGGGAGAAACCATAATACAAAGCCTTTTGGAGGGGGGACCGGCTCCATGCAAATCCGGTCCTCAACTGTTGTCAATAGCTTAATTGCTCTCTCTTTTGAAAGTATTGTCGATGCTATCTAACTAGGTGTTATGCTTTTTGTTGCTCTCTCCACCCAAGCACTCTTGTAATTCTCATTAGGAATCTATTCTAATGAAATGCCCACTATGTTCATGCTAATTTCCGCTACACATAAGATTTTAAGCCATTAAATGTTACATATTCTTTTTTGAAAAATAAAATTAGTTTATGATCAGAAGGCCATTATAACATTTAATGGCCTAGTAACTTGTGTGTAGCGGAAAATAGCATAGACATAGTGAGTGAGCATTTCATCAAAATAGATTCCTAATGAGCGTACCAAGAGTGCTTGGATGGAGAGAGCAACAAAAAGCATAACACCTAGTTAGATAGGCATGAACAATACTTTAAAAGAGAGAGAAATTAAGCTATTGACAAGAGTTGAGGACTGAATTTACATGGAGCCGGTCCCCCCTCCAAAAGGCTTTGTATTATAGGTTTCCCCCATCAAGGGAGACATTTTAAAATACAATACTTTGTGTTCCTTCAATATCTTGCTGGTGCAATGAAGATGGAAGCTTCAAGTACCATGCACACACTTATAGAACACAACATCAATCCCCTCATGGTCTCAGACCCAAGACCTCACACACCTTCGAAGATGGTGAGAGCTAGCGGGGTATGATAGTAGATTGAGAGGAAGAAGGAGCAATCTTACGAGAAAGAAGTATATCTTCTCACCTAATCACTCATAATAGCTTAGCATAGCTTAGTAATTAGCATGGTAGAGGAGATGAGCATGCATTGGAGCTTGGCTCTTGGTTGGATTTGCATCACAAAGCCAAGAGTTGTTGGTGTAGGCCAGTGTATTTTTTTTTGGCGAAATTTGGATTTATTTTTATAAATTTTGGCTATATTTTGGTAAATTTTGACCATTTTTTCGCCAAGTATGGCTATGAGCATAAGGTTTTTGGTGGGAACGATCGCCAAAAGTTAAACGTAGAGAGGGATAAGGGAGGGCACCTAAATGTGTGAAACCCTATCAAAGAGAACTCTGGCGAGACTGCGTATGGAAGTGGTGAATCATGAAGTTTAAGGATTTGGAGGAAGAGCGTGTGGAGCATGCTTTAGCTTTGTAACTCAAGCCCTCTTACAAGCTTAAGGTAAGAAATCGCTGTTTATTTCTTTTCTCCTACACAGACCTCAACGAAATGGTTTCTTCAATTCTTTGTCTTGAACACATAAGTTTGAAGGCATGTTTCAATTCAACATGTAAATTATTTTGTCTCGTTTCTTTTTGTCTGCACACACCTCAACGCAGACTTCAGAGGTTTCTTCATTCCTCTTTTTTTGAACACATAAGTAAAGTAACAAGTCTTTTCTTTTGCACATGCCTCAAGACTCAAAAGCCTTCTTCTAAACGTTTTCTTCAATCAAAAGATTGGGATTCACTCTGTGGGTAGAAAGTACACCCTGCAGGTAGAAAAGTGCACCCTGTAAAATTGTGAATTTAAACAGTGTTGAAAGCTTTTACTTTTGAAAATGCTCACTCAATGCTTTGATTTGTGTGGGCCTTTTCATTCAAAGGCATTTTCTTATGTGAGGTGAGATGTTAAAACTAAAGACTAAATTTCAAAAGGTCCTTTTCGTTCATAGTTTAACATTAGTGCTTATGCTTTCATTTCAATTTTGCTTTGCTTTGCTTTGCTGAAAGGTCACTTTCATTCAAAATTTAAAAGCTTTGTTTCCATGGAGTGTTCGAGAAAAGTGTGCCTCAACTTAGCCTTGAGTTGGTTGAAAAGCCAAATCAACCGGTTGAAGAGAGGAGAAGAAAGAGAAAATCCGTTCGAAAAACTTACGAAAAAAGAGTTAAAGTGCAAAAAACATCGGTTATGTTGTGAAATTTCTTGCTTGAATCTGAGAGAGAGAGAGAGAGAGAGAGAGAGATTTTAGAAGATTCTACATGTTTTTCTTTTGTGATTAGAGAAAGCTGCATGGTTACCTGCTATCAAGATATTTTTAGTCCGAACGTCGAACGATTCTTCTCAAAGGTATGTTTCTTTGCTACTAGCTAAAAAAGTATTCTACCTTATTGTTAAGCACTTACATTCCATGAATTTATTCTTGTATACTTGTAGATGGCATCAAAGAACCTTAGGTACCTGCTTCATATAAGTTTAAGTCATTTTTTGGTTCTTCAAATGTTGCTAGTACAGAGCCACATGCCACCCATGTTTTGCATGAGGGTTTGAATGCGATGCATGCAAATGAAGTTGGGAATTCAAATGCGGTGTGTAGAAAAACCACCAAGGGAAAGGGAAAGGATAAAGTAGGTGAAAAACGCACTTGGAAAGATTATGATGCATCTAGAAGCTTTCGTATAGAGTGGCTTGTTGACTTTCCTTGGGCGGAGCAAGTAGAGGGTAAAGGGAAAGTGAGGTGCAAGGTATGTGAGCTTATAGACAAGAGGCCTCGTATAATGGATTCCAAGCGTGACACTTTAGAGAAGCACGAGGGGAAACGCTATGCAAAAATTGTAATTGAGGGAGAAGAGGTGGATAGTGTATTTTGGGCTACAAAAAACAAACACAAAGAGAATGAGAAAAAATATGATGAACTGCTTAAGACTGAGGCAAATCAAGAAACAATTGAGTGTTACATGCATACACAAACTAGCCAAATGTTTTTGGCTAAAAAACCCCAATTTGCTTGCATTTTTTATCTTCTCAACAAAGGGAGACCCATGAATGATTTTCCTCGAAATCAGTATTTATATGCATTCCTTGGAGTTCCTTCCTTACCGACCAAGCATTGGTCTATCACTTCAGGTTGGGAGATGGCAGAATGCATGGATGATGTGTTTCAAGATAGGGTGAGACGTGATGTGCATGCAAGTTCATTTTTTGCCTTGAGTTTAGATGAAGTCACAGCAAATGACAACACACAATGGATGGCAATGCATGTGTATACTGTGAAGAACTATAGAAGAGAAGTAAATTACCTTTGTTTGTCTAAGATTGATGGTTCTCCTAATGCCGAAAACTTGTTAAGCTTGGTAATCGAGAACTTGAAAGTGTTTGGAGGTATTGGGAGTACCGAATTAGGAGGAAGGTTAATGTGTGTTGGGTGTGATGGTGCAAGTGTTCTTCAAGGAAATCGTGCAGGATTGATTGTTCGTCTTACATTAGAGTATGCTCCTTTTGTTTTGGGAATCCATTGCATGGCACATAGAACAAATTTGGCTGGAAAAATAATATCAAAGGTTGCATTAGTTTCTAAGATAGAAGGTGTCATCTATGATGTCTATAATTACTTCTCTAGGTCTCCCAAGAGACTTAGTGAGTACAAGAAAGAGGCCGAAGGTTTGAGCAAAGGTAGAAAACTTCTAAGGGATGTTGAAACGCGATGGATTTCCTTATATAAGCCCATTCTAAGACTATATGAGGAATATCGCACTTTGGTTTTGAAAATGAAGAAGGATTGTGGAGATAATGTGGATGCTTTAAGAGTCTTTGAAGAGTTGGTAGACATTGAAATTATTCTAGGAATACCATGTGTACTCCCTCTTTTGGAACGCATGCATATGCTTGTGTAGTTGTCTCAAGCTCGAGATGTATATGTACTTGACTTTGTTGAATGCATTGAAAATACTAAGAAGGTTTTGAAAGAAATGTATGATTTACAATTGGGGTTTCAAGGGCCAAAGTTCAAAATGTGGACTAGCCTTGTGTATGGTTCTAAGAGTGATAGTTGGCTTGATTTTAATGAGAAAGATGAGCTAGGTATTGTCCTCAATAATATGTTTATAACTGTGAAGGGTGGATTTGAAGGTCAAGGTGTGAGACATTCTAGAAGGGAAGGGGTGTCCAATAATGTGTTTCTTGAGACTATTGAGAATGTGAAAAGGGAATGCCATGCTGCTGCTATTTTTTTGGTGCAAGAAATTAATGACAGATTCCCATCACATGACTTGGTTGAAGCATTTTCCATCATCTACCCACAATTTTGGTACTCTCTAACATGTGAAGTGGATTTTTAAAGGCATTTGAAGACTTTGCAGGCCACATATTGCACTCAAAGAGAAGTGGGTGGTTGCTTCTATGGTCCTATCTTGGACGCAGAGAAGCTAGATTCCCAATCTTCCTTCTTTACTACAACAATGAAGGCACATGTTGCAAAGACTCCAGTGGAGTATGCAAAAGAGGTAACTGTCACTTTTCTTTGGAAAAAGTTGTCCCAAGCTCCTCAATTGTTGTCTCAAATTTCCGAGTATGCAAAGCTTGCTGACCTTGCCTTAGTGATGATTATTGGTAGTGTCGAAGATGAAAGGACTTTTAGTAGGCTTGATTTCATAAAAAATAAGAAGAGGAATAGATTAGATAAGCATTTGGACATTTGTGTCCGTGCTTTTGAGCAAAAGTTTTATGATATCAATACATTTCCTTTCAATGAAGCTTGTAATGTATGGAATGATCGTCCTATGCGTACAAGGTATCACAGCTCATGCATTGAGGAGGAAGAAGAAGATCTTGATGATATTAGTGATATAGACAGTGACGATACATGCTAGAAGCTTCATGCTCATGATTTGATAGTATGTGCTGCCAATGATGCAATTGTGGATTGTAGCTGGTGTATGTGGTTCAAGATGATGCACTGCCATTCTTCCTTGATGGGTTGCTTCATGATTGGCAGGATGCCTTGCCATTATGCCTTGTTATTTTTATATTCATGCATGATCAAATGGGTTGTTTCATGGATTAGCAGGATGCCTTGCCATTATGCCATTGTGTTTCATGGATCAACATGATGCAAAGCCATGGCCCATTGTGCCATTGTGGTTCTGGTATATTTTGATCAACATGATGCGTTTTCTAGTGTTGTTGGTAGATGTGCCATGATGGATGTATTTCAACTTTCTATATTTTTGGATCTATGAAAATGTGCTTGGTTGCAGCTTTTGGTAAAGGCATATATGATATGAGTAAGGAAGGTTTGTAAGTACGCATGTTAATCTTAGTGTATTTTATTTTCTTACTGATGTCTATTTGGGGTTGTGCAGGGAAGGGGAGAGGATAGTTGATTCACTATCCTTAGTGAATCAACTATCCTCTCCTTGGAGGGAGCTTGGTGTAGCCATGGAGGTTCATACCTCATGGTGAAGGGGTTCAACTCCCCTACTCTCTGATTATTCTAAAATAAAATTCAATGGTAAGTTTATATTATTTCCACTTGACAATGTATATAGTCCAAAAATATGACTCTCTCTCTCTCTCTCTCTCTCTCTCTCTCTCTCTCACCCACACACACACACATACAATAGTTTCATAAACATCAAAGCTGAAGGTGTCACTATAAAAAGTTTATGTTGTTTTCTATCCAAAAAGAACCTCACATTAGAGGGTATCAAGGGTCTTAAGACTATAGTTTGAAGGTTGTTATCCATGCACAAAGCACTTGACATTGGACATCCAAACTTAACTCTTTTTGAAAACAAAAACATAAATGTGAAGCATATTTTAAGATCCATATAGGAAATATTTCATACCTATAACAATTGGATAGTATTGCCTACCTAAGTGCTATATTCGTAGTCAATTTTGAGAGAAAATGACTTTGCACCTATCTCTCTCTCTCTCTTTCTCTCTCACCTCTCTCTCTCTCTCTCACACACACACACACAAACACACACACACACACACACACACACACACACACATGTACACATGCTTGAAGAGAATAGACATTGAAGCTTATGTAAATGATAGCATTTTCTACTCATAGTATTTTCTTCATGTCAACCAAAACCTTCTCAAATTGCTAGAAATACAAATTTTTTATTTGCAATAAGCACAACAATTTTAGCTAGCCTTATTGTCTTGAGTTTGGGTCCTCTCTCATTAAACTTCCTTTACCCACCTACCTATGCCCCCCCTTAAAAAAATTCCTTGCACTCGTGAGAGAGAGAGAGAGAGAGAGAGAGAGAGAGAGAGACAGAGACAGAGAGAGAGAGAGAGAGAGAGAGAGAGAGAGCATGTCGTAATGTCTTATAAATAATCATACTATTAATGCAATCATACAAGAAAATTGCAAACTATGCCTCCTCTTTTCGATGAAAATTAAGTTTTTTTAATAGTGACAAATTCATACTAAACATTCCTTTCACTCGCCAATTTGACAAGTTTATGTTAGGCACAACATTTACTCGCCAGCAAAGTGAGCAAAATTTCAAGAAGGGTGTCCAAAAAAAATACACTGGTGTAGGCCTCCCTTCTCACAAGCTTCGAGTAGGTGATGACCTTTTCATTAAAGCTTGAGAAGGAGAGAGAGTCTTCTTTGCTTCACACACGATATTGTGTGAGTGTGTGTGATAATGCCTTGACAAAATCAGCCCCCTCTCTCTCTTGGTCGACCCCTCATGCTCTTTACTCATGCTGACACCCCATTGGACCTTGCAAAGTCTAGCCAATGATACTTAAGAAGCATAAGTGATAGCCTTGTGACATGTGTCCCCCTTTCCCCATTTGGGAGAGCTTTAGGTAATTAATTAATGCAATTAAACTCTCATTGGACCCCTTGGGAGACTAGCCAATAGTCTTCTAGAGAGCTTAATTCTTATTGGTTCTTTTATTACGTGTTCTTAAATGAATTAAACTAGATTTACTCTAGCCTAATTCTCATTGGTCCTCCTCTATGGCCATCCAATAGGATTTGAATGCACCTTGTGGGCAATTGGGCTAGGGAGCTGACATGTGTCCACTATGCCCTTTGTGTAAAGAGGCTTGCACGAGTGTGTGTGTGTTTCTCTCACATCCCCTACAAAAAGGGCTTGCCCCCCTCCTCTTTAGGAGCTTGCAAAGACTTTTTGTACACTACCAAGCATCCAATTTTCCTAAGCATTGACCATTGGACTTAACCTTTGAATTTTGGAACCTTAGCATTTTGGAAGTCTTACTGGGATGAACCTTAGGTCTTTGAATCCCATTGCTTGCACATTGCTCTTCTTCAGATGGTCCCCCTTTGGATCCCTATTTTCCCTCCTTTGGATCCCTACTGTGACCAGTCTGCTAGCCTTACCAATATTCTAGCTTTTTCTCCCCTGGTACTTCCCCGTATTAAATGATCAGTTTAACATGAGAAAATCATTTAAAAGAATTAAATATGAGTTATTATGACATTACCTCTCTCTTGAAATCATAGTCATCCTCGACTATGGGGTAGAGAAGATAAAGTATATTCATTAGTCCTTTTTCTAGCGGTAGAGGATCCCTATCTTACCCTACGACATCGTTCCAAAATGGATGACTAGTCCATTTGGCGCTTGAAAGCCTAAGGCTACAGCAAGCATGTCTGTGCATTAGTCCTATCAATCTTCCATAGTAGAGTGACAAGCTCTACTTGGTGTTTGGAAGACGTCGTCTCCACAAACGTGATTTTAAGCATGCATACTAACTTAGCATTTGTGCACAATAAAGTAAAAGAGAGTCTTATAAGAAAAAAACTTTGTTCATTTTAACCGTTTATACATTTGCTTACTCTAGGGAAGCATGTAAACATTGACAAGGTTTAGGTTATCCTTTAATTGTATGTCTTTCATCCATCTAGCATCTTCAAAAGGATAATTCTTAAACTTAATAAGATACCATCGGATAGTATTACCGCCTCTTAATACCTTGTCTTCATGTCGGAGAATGGACTCGGGCTGCAGCACCTCTTCTTGGTCCTCGATCTCCGGTGGGTCTTCAATAGTTGGTTCTTGAGGTGGCTCTCCTTTGCAAGGCTGTAGTAGCTCACATGGAAAGCGTTGTGTATGAGCCAATGGCTGGGCAACTTGAGTGGATAGGCCATCTCATTAATTGGTCAAAGAATCTGGAAGGGACCATAGTACCTTTTTGCTAACTTAGCATAGTACTTTTGGTGTCCCGTAGGATTCTTGCCCGTGGTGTCCCTTAATCGAGCCTTGGGAAATTTAAGCAAGACCCAATCATTTTCTTTAAAGGCTCTGTGCTTATCAGGAGCAGCCTTTTGCCTTTGCTGTGAGATAGAGATAACATCCTTAATCTTTTGGACAGATTCTTGTAGGTCTCGGATATACTCATCTGCAGCGAAGATCTCCCGTGTACTTTAAGTAGCAAGGGATTTTTGGATCTTCCCTCAATTACCTCGAAAGGTGCTTTTCCCGTGGAAGTATGTACAATGTTATTGTAAGCATACTCCACTAAGGGTAAGTACTTCTCCCATTGGGACCTTTGATCTACTTCCGTTACATAGGCTTTTAGTAGATCAAGAATTGTTAGGTTAGCTATTTCACTTTGTTCATCCGTTTGGGGGTGATAAGCCGAAGAGAAGTTTAGCCTTGTCCCTAAATTCTCAAAGAGACCCTTTCAGAAATTACTGGTCATTCTAAGATCTCTATCCGACATATGGACATCGGCAAGCCATGGTACTTGAAGATTTGTGATATGAAGAGGGTTGCCATTTGATGGGCTTTGATAGTCTTTTTGCCAGGTATAAAATGAGCTTGTTTCCTGAACATGTCTACTATCGTCCATATTCCCGTATTCCCATGGATAGACTTAGGCAATCCAAAGATAAAATCCATGGATATGCTCTCCCATGGTGAATTAGGGATTGTCAAAGGTCGAAGCAATCCAGGTTGCTTTCCTCTATCAAACTTTGTCTTTTGGCATACCACACATTTAAAAACATACTCTTGTATGTTTTCTTTCATGGCAGGCGAATAGAAATAAGTTTCAATCCCTTTTAGGGTAGACTGAATCCCTTTATGCCTCGCATAAGGAGGAGCATGAGATTCATACATTACTTTCTCACGTAGTGAGTTAGTAGTGAATAGTCTATTGCCATAGAGAAGATAACCATCTTGTAAGGTAAATGGTTCGTCTTTCTTCCCTAATGCAAGGGCTGAATCATGTCTCTAAAATCAGAATCAATAACGTACTCATCTATCATAGAAGCTAGATCATTGTGAGTTGCTATGGAAACCGCATCGACTCTTGGTGATCTTGAGAGTGCATCGACTACTTGATTATGCTTGCCAGCAATGTGAGCAACATGAAAAGGAAATTGCAAAGGAAATTTGCCCAACTCATTTGTTTGTCGAAGAGCTTGGTCTGCGTCATGAAGTACTTAAGGCTTTGGTGATCCGTCCGCAGAATGAAAGGAGACCCTAGTATATAGTGCTTCCATGAGTCTAAGGCATGTAGAACTGCGAGGAGTTCCTTTTCATATATGCCTAGAGCTTGCTCAACAGGGTCGAGCCTTCGACTTTCATAGGCTATGGCGTCACCTTCTTGGAGGGCAAAACATCTCCAAGGCAATCACTGCAAGCATCACATTGGACCTCAAATGGCTTTGAGAGATCCGGTAGTGTAAAGCACAGGTTGAGAGATAAGCTTTTCTTTAAGCTTTTTGAAAGCATCGTTCTCCTTGGCATACCATATATACCTAATGTTTTTCTTTGTTAGGTCATGTAATGGTCCTGCTATTAGTGAGAACTTTTCTATGAAGCGTCTATAATATGCACACATACCTATAAAGCTTCTTAGTTCATAAAGATTCCTTGGATTAGGCCATCCTTTTATTACCTCTAGCTTTGATGGATCCATTTGGATGCCATCTTGAGAGATAATGTGACCAAAATACTGAATCTCTTGTAATAAAAACTCACTTTTCTTTTGATTAACATAAAGTTTATTCTCTCGTAAGACTTGAAATATTACATGGAGATGTTGCTTGTGTCCGTCTAGTGAATTAGGGTCGATGATAATATCATCAAAGAACACTCCAGTAAAGGTTCGTTGAGGCCTGAATAGCTTGTCCATCAAGCAGTTGAATGTGGCTGGTGCATTGGACAAACCGAAAGGTATGACAATGTATTCATAAAGACCAAACATAGTGCGAAATGCGGTCTTTACAATGTCTTGATCAACTATCCTTATTTGATGGTAGGCACTTTTTAGGTCAATTCTACTAAAGTAGGTCAACCCTTGTAGCTTATCAAATAGGTCTTCTACCCGTGAAACGGGAAACCTATTCTTGATAGTGATCCTCTTTAGTGCTCTATAATCGACACACATACGGTATGTGTCGTCTTTCTTTTGCACTAGTAACACGGGTGAGCAAAATGGAGATGAGCTAGGCCTAACCATGCCCTTCTCAACTAACTCATGCACTTGCCGCATAATCTCCTCTTGTTGAGCTAGAGAAAATCTATAAGGAGGTTTATTAGGCGGTGAACTTCCTGGAAGAAATTCAATTGCATGGACATCATTGCCTCGTTTAGGAGGTAGTTCACAAGGGATGTCATCAATAAAAACATCTTGAAATCCCTTGAGAAAATTGGATAACTCTAATTCCTTGTGATTATTTATATTTCTCTTTTGCTAAAGCATTAGGTTCATTTTGAGAATATTTAACAAAAATCATGTACACAAAAATAGAGCTCTTTATTTACTGAAAGCTTGCGTATGTAAATGGGTATGGTGTTACCCAACTCTTTGGTATCTATGTATATATCTTTTTCCCTGAACCTAAAGTAGATTTTCCTTTCAGGGAATTTAACGTTGGCAGAGCCATGCGATCAAACCATGGTGCCCCTAGGATTACATCCTCGTGCTTGAGAGGAGAGATAAAGAAGTCCTCTTTGTCCACATAACTTTGGACATGGAGACTCAATTTCACGATTAAGGGAGCGAGTGAAGCTTCTTGCCCCTTTAAAGCACCATCGGTGGGTAGGACATCTCCCATCTCATAGGCTTGGATGCCTAGCTTGGTGGCCAACTCTGTGGATATGAAATTGTGAGTAGAACCAGGGTCAAAAGAGAATAAAAGTATCATGGTCTCTTACCTTTCCCCAAGCATGGCATAGAGGATATCCTTTGTGGTGAGCTTCCTGTTCTTGGATTTCCACCAAGGTAGCTCTAGGAGGCTCATGGTGGGTGTTCTTTTGGGGGCAAGAATGGTACACATGCCCTTGCTTGATGCATTTGAAACAACGGTTATCTTTATGATAACGCTAAATCTCTTCAGAAGAGAGTTTATTTTTGCCTTTATAAACTCCCTTCTCCTTAGCTTTGTTGTTGTTGGCGTTGCCTTTAGGAGACTTTCTGACAATGTCCTTCCCCTTAGGCTCATTGTAACGGTCCTTGTTCTCCGTGGGCTTAAGATCTCTCTTAGCCCCTATTTGGAAATTGATTCTGAAGCCACCATGGTATAATGTATGATCGCAGATATGGTGCGTGGCCTTTGGGAGTTGACATACTCTGCCATATCTTCAGTTAAGCCCGCACAAATTTGTCGTTTTTGCTCTCCAAAATCCATCTTTTTGAAGACAGTGACTTTGAGATGTAAGTCTCAAAACTTGTCTACACATTTATCAATAGATTCGTAAGGAGAGAGCTTCAAGCTTCGCCATTCGGTGAGTACTTTGTCTTTGGCATCGGTAGCCAAAAACTGCTTCATGATGGAAGCTCTTAAAGCTTTCCATGTTTGTGGAGCTTCACCGTTTGCCCGTAGGCTAGATCACCATTGCTTGGCAGACTTTTGAAAATGCATAGCTACATGGCGTACCTTAGAGGACTCCATGAAGCCCTCATCTCCAAACGCCGCATCGAATTGTTGGATGAAGGCCAAGACTTTGTCCGTAGCACCAAAGGTGCCATCATAGGTAAGGAAAGAGATGTTATTTCCTCCCTCTTTGAACTTCTTGAACTTGGACGACCTCTTCCAAGCGGCATAGAATTTCCTATGGCCTCTTCTTTTTTATGGTTCAAAAGTTGCACCATCGCTTTCTTCAGAAGATGAGGAATTTGAGGAAGATGGAGAAGAGGGTGACCTATTTCTTGCCTTGTTCCTCCTTGTCCACACCATCACTTTCTTCATAAGAGGAAGAGGATGAGACCTCTTTCTCGCCTTTTTCTTCTCTTGTTTTCTGTCATCCCTCTTTGAATTATGGCGTGGAGAAGTGTGCGATGGTCTTCTCCGTTTAGGAGGCTATGGAGAGCGTTTTTCATGTTGTCTTTGTGGAGCCATCTCTGCCGAGGTGGTAGGAGACTCACTTCTTTCTCGTTCTTTTGGTGGGGGCTCTTGAGTTCTCCTTTGGGAAGGAGATGTGTCATCAAGAAGTAAATTTTTGAGCCCTTCGTATGGATCCTCTTCTTCTTCCCGAATCGGAGAGAGGCCTCTTTTGGAAGTCTCACAAGGAGGCTTCCTAGGTACTCTCTCTTCTTGGTGGGGAGTTTGGAGAATCCCATGAGCACGAAGCTAACGTTGCACTTCACTTTGGAGGGATGGATTGCCCATGGCTTGTTGAAGCCTAGAAACAAGGTAGTTAACAAACATAGGGGCATCATTAGTAGCATGCTCATTAGCAAAATCAAAGCTATCAACATTAATTCCACTCTCTTTACTATTGTCAACCATTCTAACAACTTTTAGGTGTAAAATTTTTTAGGTGTACTTTGGAACTTCAAGCCCTAGTTGCTGCTCCTCTTCACCCCTTTAAAAAAGCACTCAAGCTATTGTACCCATGGCTCGAATATCATTAATTGCAAGGAATAGAAGAGAGGGTCTTTCAACACCAAAACAATATCGGCTCATGTCAAGCTTCTAATAGCTCAATAGTGGTTAAGCCCTAGGCAAGACCCATAGGACTCCACTATTAAGACCATAGCTCTCGACGGTGATGCCCCGTTATCTGCACGAAGGCAGGCGCACTGCAAGGCTGAAAAATCCCTATTCTACTTACTCAATTGTAATTAATAATACCAAACATTTATAGCTAGCTTGAGGACCTCCCTTCTTGAGCAAGAAAAGAGAAACCTTGTGCTCTGATACCAATGTAACATTTAATGGCCTAGTAACTTGTGTGTAGCGGAAAATAGCAAAGACATAGTGAGCATTTCATTAGAATAGATTCCTAATGAGCATAGCAAGAGTGCTTCGATGGAGAGAGCAACAAAAAGCATAACACCTAGTTAGATAGGCATGAACAATACTTAAAAAGAGAGAGAAATTAAGCTATGGACAAGAGTTAAGGACCGGATTTGCACGGAGCCAATCCCCCCTCCAAAAGGCTTTGTATTATAGGTTTCCCCCATCAAGGGAGACATTTTACAATACAATACTTTGTGTTCCTTCAATATCTTGCTGGTGCAATGAAGATGGAAGATTCAAGCACCATGCACACACTTATAAAACACAACATCAATTCCCTCACAGTCTCAGACCCAAGACCTCACACACCTTCGAACATGGTGAGAGCTAGCGGGGTATGAGAGTAGATTGAGAGGAAGAAGGAGTAGTCTTATGATAAAGAAGTATATCTTCTCACCTAATCACTCATAATAGCTTAGCATAGCTTAGTAAGTAGAATGGTAGAGGACATGAGCATGCATTGGAGCTTGGCTCTTGGTTGGATTTGCATCACAAAGCCAAGAGTTGTTGGTGTAGGCCTCCCTTCTCACAAGCTTGGAGTAGTGATGAGCTTTCTATTAGTGCTTGAGAAGGAGAGAGAGTCTTCTTTGCTTCACACATGAGATTGTGTGAGTGTGTGTGATAATGCCTTGACAAAATCAGCCCCCTCTCTCTCTTGGTTGAGGCCTCATGTTTTTTACTCATGCTGAAACCCCATTGGACCCTGCAAAGTCTAGCCAATGATAATTAAGAAGTGTAAGTGATAGCCTTGTGACATGTGTCCCCCTTTCCCCTTTTGTAAGAACTTTAGGGATTTAATTAATGCAATTAAACTCTCATTGGACCCCTTGGTCTTCTGGCCAGTAGGAATCAGGCAAGCCATTGGGCTGTTGAATGCTCATTGGACCCTTGGGAGACTGGCCAATAGTCTTCTAGAGAGCTTAATTCTTATTTGTTCTTTTATTACGTGTTCTTAAATGAATTAAACTAGATTTACTCTAGCCTAATTCTCATTGGTCCTCCTCTATGGCCATCCAATAGGATTTGAATGCACCTTGTGGGCAATTGGGCTAGGGAGCTGACATGTGTCCACTATGGCCTTTGTGGTGTGTAAAAGGGCTTGCATTAGTGTGTGTGTGTGTGTGTGTGTTTCTCTCTCATCCCCTACTAAAAGGGCTCGCCCCCTCCTCTTTAGGAGCTTGCAAAGACTTTTTGTACACTATCAAGCATCTAATTTTCGTAAGCATTGACCATTGGACTTAACCTTTGAATGTTGGAACCTTAGCATTTTGGAAGTCTTAATGGGTTGAACCTTAGGTCTTTGAAGCCCATTGCTTGCACATTGCTCTTCTGCCAGATGGTCCCCCTTTGGATCCCTATTTTCCCTCTTTTGGATCCCTAATGTGACCAGTCTGCTAGCCTTACCAATATTCTAGCTTTTTCTCCCCTGGAACTTTCCCATATTAAATGATCAATTTAACATGAGAAAATCATTTAGGAGAATTAGATATTAGTTATTATGACATTACCTCTTTCTTGAAATCATAGTCGTCCTCGAATATGGGGTAGAGAAGATAAAGTCTATTCATTAGTCCTTCTTCTAGCGGGTAGAGGATCCCTATCTTACCCTACGACATCGTTCCAAAATGGATGACTAATCCATTTGGCGCTTGAGAGCCTAAGGCTGCTGCAAGCATGTCTGCGCATTAGTCTTATCAATCTTCCATAGTAGAGTGACAAGCTCTACTTGGTGTTTGGAAGACGTCGTCTCCACAAAATTGATTCTAAGCATGCATACTACTGAACATTTGTGCACAATAAAGAAAAAGAGAGTCTTATACGACAAAACTTTGTTCATTTTAAACAGTTGTACATTTGCTTACTCTAGGGAAGCATTGTAAGCATTGACAAGGTTTAGGTTATCCTTTAATTGTATGCCTTGCATCCATCTAGCATCTTCAAAAGGATAGTTCTTAAACTTAATAAGATACCTCAGATAGTCTTAGTGCCTCTTAATACCTTGTCTTCATGTCGGAGAATGGACTCAGGCTGCAACACCTCTTCTTGGTCCTCGATCTACGGTGGGTATTCAATAGTTGGTTCTTGAGGTGGCTGTCATAAATATAATATCTAACTTTACTAACTGATTTTCTCATATTAAATTGATCACTTAATATGGTAAGATAAAAGGGAAACAGGAGTTAGTATATATATATATATATATATATATATATATATATATATATATATATATATATATATATATATATGTGCTTCTAGACCTATCTCAATAGGGGACCGAAAGGAGAAATGGTTGATCTCAATAGGGGTCCAAAAGGAGACGGTCTACCAAAGAGCAATGTGCAATAAGTGCTTTTAGATTTACCTCAGCAAGGGACCAAGAGGAGAGATGGTTACATCTCAAAAGGGGTCCAAGCGAAGGTAGTCTATCAAAGAGCAATGTGCATCCAATGGAGCTTAAAAAACCTTAGGGTTAGATTTATTAAAGACCTCCAAAAGTTAGTGTTAAAAAGTCCTTTGACCTTATGCAAGCTAGGGCTAACCTTGAGGTGGGAATCGTACCCAAGCATGAGGTGTTAAGACGCTTAAAGTGGTTGTGGGAACCTTGCCCAAAGCTTGAGGTGATTTTTATGCTTAAATGAGTAAGGTTTTTGAAATGTTAAATTCAAAGATAAATTCTCAAGAGGCATGAACATCCATGCTTGATTGACTAAGGCTTGAAGTATTCAATTTTAAAAAAATGACTTAAGAAGCATGAAAGACACATGCTTGCTTAATTGACTAAGTCCTTGAAGTATTCAATTCAACCAAATGACTTACTAAGCATAAAAGACACATGTTCAAATGATCCTCCACATGTGGCTCTCATGACCTGCTTGAATGCTATTGGTTAGGTTTTAAAGGGGTCCAATGAGAATTTAGATACATAGAAATAAATAATTAAGTTCTTTCTCTCAAAGTGAAAAAAGAGGACACATGTCCAAATGAAATAATAAAATAATACGAGAGAGAGAGAGAGAGAGAGAGAGAGAGAGAGAGAGAGAGAGAGAGGTGGACCAAGCATGAGAGGGGGGGTATACTCTCCCACACACACACACACACACACACACACACACACACACACACACATTCTCTCATTGTGTGGAGTGCAAAATGCAAGAGCTCCATCTCCTTCTCCAAGCTTGTTGAGAAGTGGAGAGCCTATACCAACACTCTTGTCTATGGAATGCAAATCCAACCAAGAGCCATGCTAAGCTTTCCATCTTCTTCATCTTCATTACTATGCTATTATGCTATGCTAAGCAAGAAGAGTGATGATAAGTGAGGAATTATTTCTTTCTCTATGGAATGTTTCTTCTTCCTCTTCCCTACCCTCATTTCCCGCTAGCTCTCTCCACCTTCGAAGGTGTTTGAGGCCTTGGGACTGAGGCTTGGGATAGTTAATGCTTTTTGCAAAGTTTATGTTAAGCTCGTGATGCATGAAGCTTTCCATCTTCATAGCATCACCAAGGTCACAAGGAACACAAAGATTGTATTGTAGCAAAGTCTCCCTTGATGGGAGAATCTATAATACAAACGCCTTTTGGAGGGGAAACCAGCTCCAAGTAAATCCCGTCCTCAACTATTGTCATGTTCTCTAATACTCTCTCTCTTGCAAAAGTATTGTTCATGCCAAGTTAATTAAGTACTATGTTTATGTTGCTACCATCAATTAAGTTCACCCTCCAAGTTCTCAAAGTAATCTCATAAAAATGCTCACTCTAATTTTCTTAATTCCGCTATTCTCAAAGTTCATAGGCCATTCACATTAGATTGGTATCAGAGCATTTGGTTTATCTTTTATTTCTTAAGAAGAGAGGTCCTTAAGTAGCCTACTAATGGTTGATTTTGTTAGTTATATTAGGGTAAGTTGGACTGGGAACTATTATCGGTTTTGTTGAGCCCATTATGTGGGATATGGTGCACACCTTGGGAGCTTTGGTCTTAATAATGGGGTCTTTTTAGACTTGCCTATGGATTTACCATTATTGAGCCACAAGAAGTCCAAAAAGAGCTATCCCTCGGCAATTTTGCTATGTTAGACTCACCCCACTACTCTCTATAATTAACCAATTCGAGTTGTAGGTGTAGATACTTAAGTGCTTATTTTCAAAGGCTAAGGGGAGTAGCAACTAAGGTTTTGAATTGCCAAAGGATACACTAAGGAAACACATAAGTAGTATAATTAGCATGGTTGACAATAACCAAGAGAGTAGAATGAACATTGATAACTTTGATTTTGCACATGAAGGTGTTAATGATGATGCCCCCATGTTTATCAATTATCTTGTTACTAGGTTGCATCAAGCTATGGGCAACCCTACTTTGCAATCCGAAGTTACCCAACAACTTCATGATTATGGGATTTCCCTTCCTCTCCAAGAGGAGAGAGAGTTTAGGAGGCCTCTTGATGAGACTCCCAAAAGAAGAGACTCTCCCATAAGAGAGGAGGAATCCAAAGAACGAAAAAGAAGAAAATCTCTAAATTTCTCTGAAGATGTGACTCCACAAAGACGGCGGTCTAGACTATTGCCAACTCCTCCCAAGAGGAAACGGTCAGATTGAGTTATATTCAGATTGTATAGCCTCTTCCCACCACACTATCGTCCATTTGAATGGCCTCTTTGTAGCAAGTAAACTCACCGCAATTAGTGACTAGCAAATAGTCCAATCCTGGCTCAAAACGGTGCATGAGATGTATAAATAGATCTCCAAGTGCCTGATTGTTGGATTCCTCTCTCTCTGGAGCAACATGTGTGTGTGTACTAAAGGAAGGTGCATCACTAGCATGTTCAATATTCTGTGTAACTGGTGGTGAGGCAACATCCTCAAACCATACTCTGTGATACTCAATGTCTTTCACTAGCTTTCTATGCATCTTAGACTCGTTGAATATCACCTATGAGCTATGTATAGCCTTCTTAGGTTTAGGGTGCTAGAGACGATATCCCATCTCTACATCCACACCATATCCAATGAAGATGCGCTTGTGTGATTTGGGGTCCAGCTTTTGTCTAAACTCTTTTGGCACATGTGAGAATGCCTCACACCCAAACACACATAATTTATCATAATTGGGATGTTTGCCCATCCACATCTCCTGTGGAACCTTGTAATTTAGTGGTGTACTAGGTGATGGATTGATCAAATAAGTAGCCTTTGTAACAGCTTCTCCCTAAAATTCTTGGGGTAAGTTGGTCGTAGACAACATAGAAGTGACCCGTTCTTGAATGGTTATGTTCATCCTCTTAGCCACACCATTTTGGGAGGGTGTGTAAGGCATGGTAAACTGTCTTCTAATGCCTCGTTTATTGCTTAAATCCTTGAACTTGGAGGAGATGTACTCGCCTTCGTTATCGCTTCGCAAAGCTTTAATCTTTCTACCCGATTGGTTCTCAATCAGGGTTGAGAACTTCTGAAAGACACTAAAGACGCCGCTCTTCTACTTCAAGAGATAAACCCACACCTTCCTAGTAGAGTCATCTATGAATGTTAGGAAGTATAATGCTCCCCCTAGAGACTTGGCTGGCATAGGTCCGCACAAGTTGCTATGAACAAGATCTAGAGGACTCCCTAACTCCCTTTCCAAAGGTGCTGATGTCAACCTAGTATGTTTGCCATAGATACAATGCTCACATAAAGAGAAGTTAGAGTAATCTAGCACAAGGATATAACCATAATACTACAAGACTTTCATTCCCTTCTAACTCATATGACCTAGCCCGCTAATGCCACAACTCTGTAGACGGAACCTCGGCTACACAAATAGAATTCTCTTTCATGGAAGAGACATAAAGTGAGTACAATGAGCCAAACATCTGGCCTTTAAGCAACATGACCCTTCTTGATAATCCAAGAACCATGAGCAAATATGGTAGTGTAACCCAAATCATCCAGCTGTCCCAATACACATCAAACTCTTTGTTAATTTGGGTATATGTCTGACATTGTTTCTCAGTGCCATTACGCACAAAAAATCGGATGCTTCCCAAACCGCATATATCAAGCTCATAAGAATTCCTAGCTTCAGTGTGCCATGTGTGGCAGTGTATGTAGAAAACTACTCCTTGTGAGGAGTCACATGAAAGCTAGCACACAATCCAATTTGCGCATAACACTCGTCAAGAGCTAACAATGCATCAGGACTCAAATCCAATGTGGAAATCAATACATCATTTGGCACGGCAAAAACTGTCTCAACAACTGGAGACTCAACATTAAGCTCTTCAATTTTTGCGCTGCTTTTAGGTTTTTTAGACTTCGCTTTCTCTTTGCCCTTATCATGCTGCAATGTGCGGAAATCTTTCTTCGAGTGTCCCTTTTTATGATGGTAGTAACACTCAATATTTCTCATTTCTTTGCCGCAACTCTTGCTACAACCTTGCCTGCAATCTTGAGAACTATCGCGGCTACGACCTCACTTCCTTTGCTTGTAACAATTGCCACTAGCCACATACGCATCACCATACCCACTCGCATCAAGAGATTGATGTCGAATCTCCTTAGTGAGCAACACACTAGCAACATCGCTGAAAACTAGCTTGCCATTAGGTGCAAAATTGCTTATGGCTTTGTTGAAGGTATCCCATGACGATGGTAGCAAACATAGCAAGAAAATGGCCTTCATTTCATCACCAAAATTGAGACCTTTTGAAGTAATCTGTGAAAAGATGTTGTTGAACTCATTCAAGTGAGAACTAACATTAGTGTCTTCTTTCATGTTCATGCTCATCAATTTCTGTTGGAATTAGGGCTGCAAGGAAATGCACACAGCTTGGAGAAGACGAAGGAAGCTCAAGGCACACAATGCAGAGTGTGTTACTTAGTGTGAAATGGAAAGATAGATAGCCCTAGAGTGATGGGCGTATATACAATGCACGAGGGAAAAAACCTCGTAAAGAGGGAAAAAATGCCCCGGCCGTCCTAGTGTGTTCACATACATCACTACTACATGTATATGGTAACAAATCCCCCTAGAGTGATGCGGTGAACGAGAGCTGGCACATAAGTAAAGGGAAGTGCCATGCCCTGAGGACATGATCAGTCCACAAAGGGGAGTAAGCCCAAAGCTTTGCGGAAAGCTTTGAGCTTTTCACGAGATAATTCCTTTGTGAAAAGATCTGCAAGGTTGTCCTGTGTTGGCACATAAGCCAAGCTGATCTCTCTTGCTGAGAGCCTCTCCCTGACATAGGGTAATGCACCTTAATGTGCTTTTGCAAGCATGAAAAAATGGGTTCCTCGCAACTGCCAATGCGCTATGACTGTCAGTGTAGATAGTGTTGGTAGTGTCCTGTCCAACACCCAAATTTGTCATAAGGCATCTGAGCCATACACACTCAACTGTTGAGATCTGCCCCTCGATTCTTAGATTCAATTTCATGTTGTTGATTTCCTTAATATGCTATGTTGCCGACCCACTCAAGCCTGGACCTGTGTGATGCTTTCAAAAGCTTTCAAGGCTTACTAGATTTGCTTACTCATGCATCAACTTCTCCTTACTTGCCTACTGCATCAACTTTGCAATGCTTTTTGATTTTGCAGCTGCAATTCTCCTTCAAGATTCTCAAGATATAATTTCTCGAAAGGGAGGGCTACATGCACGGGGTAGCCGAGGATGCCGGCGAGCTCCCTGTGCTCTGATACCACTTGTGGGAGCGGATGTAGAGTGTGCAAGAGAGGGAAGGAGAGAAGGGGGAAGGAGAAGAACACATCACTTGGTGGAGCTATTGAGTGTAATGCCTCTCGACTCCTTATTGACATTATAACCAAATGAATAAGAGTAAGTGGGTGGGCACCCGGCCAAAACCGGCCGCAGGGCCTAAAACCTAACAAGCAGAACCTCATCCTTATCAATAAATACCAGAAGCATTGATGTGCCATGAAATCATCATGCTAAACTTTGAAGGGCATAAAGTGGCACCATAGGTAAGTAAGCAAGTAGGCCAGTATCCCCTTGCCAACAAGTTGCAAATACTAGTAAGAAAGAAGACGAGAGGGCCAAGATTCCCATATTAAAGCCATACTAATCATCCTTAGGTAAACCATATCCCAACTATTGCATAAGCACTGCCAGAGTAAGAGTCCAACAGGACGAAGCACAAACAAGAACAATTTTGAAGTAAGTAAACATATGCAAACCCAATAGTGATCATGCACTTAATTAGAAATAGTGATCTTATATCTGAATCCATCAAAGAAACCAGAGTGCTAAGATATTTCTAAAAGCACCCAAGTGAAGCAACACCAATAAAAGAACACATATTTTCAGCCTACAAACCAACCAATAACCAGTTAACCATCGGAGGTCAAACGACTATAATTTGAACATGGTGTTCCCCACTTATAACTATACCCCAAATTAATCCAAGATCTATAGACTCGCACTAGGAAAGTCAAAACACCCCAATTTAGTACTGGTGTTCCAAGCCGAGAACCAAAAGATCAACACCACCCTAATCACAATTAAGTTATGCATTATCAATATAAGCAAAAAAACTTCATTTCAGCATCCAACCAGTCAATCAATAAAAAGATCCAAGATCTTCAACATAATTGCAGAATTTTGGGCTAAGAGTGTAAACACAAAACCTCAAGTATAGCACACCTTTAGATGTTACCATTGCCAATAATAAACCACAAAATGGTGCTTGCCAATACCATTAGAGATCAAGCTATCAAAGGCATATTTTTCAAAATCATCAGATGTAGGACCATAAAGGCTAGAAATCTATAAAGCTTTAGAGTAGTCAGGTCAAGCTTAGAGCCAGTCAAAGAGGAAAAATATTTCACATCCTTAGAAGCAAATCAATTCCACATGATAAAAAATTGTAACTAGCATTGATAATTTAAAGTCATAATAAGGTTTAAAAAAGCAAATTTTTAGAACATACTCCAAAAAGGTGATCATTTTTCAATCTTTGAGGCCAAAAACAATAGAAGTACCCGAGCCTGAACATGCATAAATTACTCAAAGAAATTTAATTTAGAACCTTTGAGGAAGAAGAAAAACCTATGGAAATGATGCTTTGCTATTAAGTATTCAAGTCAAATTGAAGGGAGCAACATGAAAACGTTAATAAGGCAATTTGATAGCTTCAAACAATCCTTCTTGGTCCAACAGATGCCAAAAAAAGTGAAACATGCATCCACTTAAACTCTCTCTCCCTTACAACCCAATGACTATAAAAGCAACAGTATGCAAGGAATTCCTCAAATCTCATTTTCTTGGAAGCAGAAAAATAAATAAAATGTTCATAGGGTAAGTGAGGGATAAACAACCCTCACCTTAAATATTTCTAGGAATCATATAATGTTGGCATCCATATCCTCAATAGCTTCAACACCATTCATAGCTTCAAGTGTGTGGGGAGGCGCTCTCAAGGTGACAACATAGCACCTATGCATGAGCTTTGGAAGAATCAGTAAGGGACATCGAAGTCAGACAAAGACATTGGCACTTACATTGGAAGGAGGAGGTCATTGATAAGCTTGGGGGAAGAGTAAAGTTGATGTTCACAGAGGGTAGCACAATAGTATCAAATCCACTTAGATAGGGATAGTATTTTTAGTGCAGTGCAAAGTATTCAGAGTTGCATGCGCAGGAGGGGAAAGAGGAACATGGGAAGAGAGCAAGACAAAGGCAAATAACTCTACATCATTTCCCACTCCACTAACCATAAAAACATAAGGGGAGTATCCCACCAAGGTGCTAGGTAAAGAATCAAGGTAATCACCCATAAGACAATATAACCATCAGCAGCATTATGCATAGCATAAGCTCGATTCATCCATTTAGGGAAATACAAGTAAGGACTTATGGTAATCATCCATAAGAAATGTAACAATTAAATCGATCATGCCCATCATGACCTAGTCACTATAAACAACTAAAAGTTAGCCAGCTGGAGAAACTTCCTAGCAAAGTCAAATGCCAGAAGCATGAGAGTTCCTTTTAAGAGAAAACATGTAGTGACAGCCAATAGATTGTAATCGGATGAAGCAATCACAACCAAGTGACGTGACCATGTGTGTGTGTGTGTGTGTGTGTGTGTGTGTGTGTGTGTGTGTGTGTGTGTGTGTGGATATACACCAAACTTTGCTGTACTCAATCATTTTTTCAAAAGAAGCGGTGTAATTTTGCTAATGAGGATTCTCAAATTGTAATATAATCTATCATTTCCTCATAGTCTCTCTGAGCCTACAAACCATGTAAGTGGTCCAATGGCCGTGTGAAAGAGTCCCAAGCTCTTAAATCAAGTTTTGTAAAAAACACTATCATTATCTTTGGAAGTAATTGGACATGGACTGAGAGCTATCTTGCTGCTACAAACTGTAATCAATCTTTTTCCTTGTCTGCTTGTACTAGAAAATCGATTCCGAATAGCACATTGTGTTCCTTGTCTCTTGCTCTTCAATGTAAGTGTAATCATTCTCAATTCTGTTGCGGTTTGCGACATCTTGTTTGTGAGTTAAATACATTTATTTGAGGTCTTAAATGGTTATTTTTTGATGGTTTGACCTTGGAACAATGTTTCTATGCTTGAGGGGAACCTTTTTGTGTAGCTCTGTGTCAGTTTTCTATACATTTTTTGGGATGGGTCATGATTTATATACCTTCCCAGATGTCTGCAGAACTTGGTAGAATATGCCCTTAGGTGTTGTAGCACCTCTCCTTAAGTTTCGTTGCATTCCAAATTTGTTTGGATGCCGAAAAAGCATGATGACCGAGAGTGGTGAGATTGGACATAGACTGATTTTCTAACTACGAAGTGGTTGATTTGCTTTTGTAGAAGTATGAACAGTCCTTTAGGTTCACTTTGATGAGATTGACGATCTCATTCAGTCTTCGTGCCCCATCCCGAGTCACTTCCTTGCATATTGACATTATATTAGTAACAACAAGCTATGCTGCAGACATCCGTCGCGCGGCGACCCGCTAACATTGGCGCTGCTATCGAGGAAGTCGATCCTTAGGTGGTGAGTGACTTAGTTGTACAAAAAATTCTTTCTAAATATTTTGACACCCATTCTGTTTACACTTAGATAATAAAGCAGCTAGACATAGGTTTAGTGCACTTAGTAGAGATTAAAGTCTAGGACCAACCAATGCTACTCCTTATGAGCAAAGAAAGTTGTGATTGAAGTACAAAAGAGTATTTCGTTCTTTGATTTTTCCATGCTTGGAAAGGGCTATTTCACCATACACTTCATTGTTGTTTCTGTATTGTTAAATTCATTTATGTTTGTGCATTTACTTGAGTTTATAGGTGTAGGTTAAGTAAAAAATTCCACCATCAATTGGGGCCAAAAGAATCAAGTTATAAACTGTCCAAAACCTTATTTTGGTGCCGAAGACCATAACTCTAAAAAGTTGTAAAATTGATGGTCAGAGCTTCAAAGCTGAACTAAACTCAACAAAACTTGGCAAAAGGGGATATACAAGATTGCAGGAGACAAATTGTGCAGATTTCTTTCAGTTTGCCTGCCCAGCATGGATCCTGATCCATGTACCTTTCAGGCCAAGTGAGTAGAGATTGTCTCCTTTGCTTAAAACTGACTCTCAGACATCAGAATCTTGAGTTTGGTCAGAAATAGGGTGCTAAAAGAACATTCAAATCAAGAAACTGGGTTAAGCAGAGCAAAGCTATGAAAATTGAGAAAATTTGGGAAAACTAAACTTTTATTTGTCCAAATTCAAAAAGGGGTGAGAATTGGGTTCAACTAAAAGCAGGGAACCAGCAGGACAAAAATTCATGACCAAATGTTGCGAAACATGGATCGTGATCCATGTACCTAGTTGACAATTGTAAAGAAAGATTAATCAGTGCACTCTTGAGAACTAAGGGAACAACTTTTCTCAAAGGGTCCACATCAAAAAGTGTAAAAACCTGATTAAAATACCAAAAAAGGAGTTGTTTGCAAAAAACCGCAAAGCAGACACAAAATATTGCTTTTGGCCTGCAAAAAGTGGGTCAAATCCAAAAAGATTTGGGGAAGAGCATCACCACACCCTCTGCCACAACCTCACCAAAGATCATGCGAAACATGGATCGCAATCCATGTACCTTTTGGAGATTTTTGAGCTGATATTTGACAGCTAAAAAAGTGATAAAATTTGAAGTACTTTTTTCTAAACCACTATTAGCAGAGAAAAGGTCAAAAGTTGGGCAAAAAGAGCATAAAACAAATCCAAGGGGAAACCACTAGAACAGACCAAAGAATTGACTTTTGGTTGATCTGAAAAAGTCAAATTACTACAAAAACCCTAAAGCTGACATCAGGGAGCCAAATAAAAGCTATGTGCTAAGTTTTAGCTCAATATGCCAACTAGGTACATGGATCACGATCCATGTTTCTCTGACACAAATTAATACAAAACTTGCACCATAGCTAGGGAACATCCCAGGGACTCCATCGATCATTTCAAAACTCATTTAGGATCTCCAAATTCAAGCCAAAAGTCCAGAACTGTCAAGCATTCTGAACAAGTGATAGAACTGACCTAATTCTAAAACCAAAAATCCATTTTCAAAAATTCTAGTACCAAATGACCTACTAACCATGTTGATTCTGTTGGTAGCAAGAAAAGTCAGTTTGGCCTCCCAACATGGATCGCGATCCATGGTCCTTTGAGTCAGAGAGGTGGTCCCTAGGAACCTAGTGGCTTTTTCAAAATTGAAATTGGACCTGAATTGTTGATATTGTGAGTAAAATTGTGGAGTATCAAAAAACCTAGCCAAATTTTGTCAATTGAAAGCTCGAACTAACAAGAACGACTATAAACTCATAGCTATCAAGCATTTTTTCACAAGTTGCAAGTGCTAGAGAATACAACCCAACAAGTAAGACCAAAACGGGGAATTCAAACTAGCTAATGAGGTAACCTAGTTTGGATTTTGCAATATCAATTCTTCATGTATTTGCGATCAGGAAGACTGTACCAGAATAGGAATCCCAGCATCATAGACCAAGTGAGCAATCACTCAATTGAAGGTAGCATGAATCAAAGACCACTGCGTCCTTTAGAAGCCATTGTAGAGGAAAGCTTTTTTGACACCTCGTCAGAAAGATCATACACCCTAAAGACTGAGGAATCCAACAAGTTGAACCCTAAGGAAGTAACTTCCATGGGGGCAGGTCCTTCACACATTTGACGTAAAATTGTTGTATTTAAAGTTTTAATTTGAAAATGTGATGAAGGCCAAAATCTATAAGGATGGGATGGTGGACCACTACCGTGTTAAGTTGAAAAATAAGCCAAGCGAGTTCAAGGATCTTGTAGATGTGGATTATGACGGAGACAGATACTTTGACAGAGAGGGAATAATGTACCTAGTGGTTCACAACCCCTTTATTGTGGAAAAATGGGGAATGACTGGCACCAAGGACAAGGTAGATGAAGAGCTAGCAGATGAACCACCAAAAATGGACAAGCAAAACGCGGTGCTCAGATGCACTAACGAGACAAAGCGGCTTAATACAGACAACATTTACGTGGGGCTATATAAGTTCAATAATAGAGAACAAACGCTCTATTATAGATGCGATGAACCCCACAACAAAGAACTGACTGACCGCAAAAAACTATATGTTTTTACTTATACAGAGGTGAGAAGTATCCAAGTGGTCATAATGGATAAGCATAGCAAAAAATACTCTCCTATGGACTATAAGAAGCTAGAGCGATATACATATTTTGGGGGACCACTCCACCAATACTATGTAGATTTAGAAGAAGTTAAAACCACAACTACTCACACAAGACCAGAAACTGGGAATGTAAGTCCAGTAAGAACCAAAGTGGAAGATTCTTTTGGACATCAATGATTCCCGAACACAGGGCCTACGGGGTCAACGGGGTCTAGGGCTTCTATGAACACACAAAGGGGCAATGCAACACCTGATTTGACTTACACAACTAGAATCCCTCCGACTATTACACGAGATAGAACAGAACGACTTGATGAATGTATGGCGGATAGGATACCAAACTAGTGCCAAGGAGAGAATATGAAGCTAGAGAGGCCAATTCAAGAGGACTAGGGATGGTGAGGATGGTTGTGGATTCTAGACGCATGCGATCGTCTCAAGTGGCAAATTGTGTACCCAAAAAGTATAGTGGATCGGGAGATCCATATGCTCATATTTCAATCTTCAAACAAGTGTTGAGGGCAGAACAGGTAACTGATTTCCATACTCAATAAGAAGGATTAGGGTTGACTCTAGAAGGAACGTCCTTGACCTGGTTTCAACCTTTAAATAGCCTGGAATTTCCAAGTATCGAGCAACTTCTTCGAGAATTCTCAAAGAGAGGAATTAAGCATAATACTGTCTCCCATATATATACATTTAGACAAAAGGAGAAGGACAAGGTGAAGGAAGCCTCGCTTTGATTTAAGCAATACATAGAAAAATGCCATGCTAGAGAACTACCTCAAGATGAGAGACTGTCAGTCCTTTTCATAGAAGGATTGCGAAATGACACTCTCAATAAAGACTTGCATTTAAAGGCATGTGTTACTTTTGAGCAAGTCATGAAAGAGGCGTTGTATTTGGTAGACAATTGCAAGGCATATGGAGAGGTGACAAAGGACACAGACCAAGGGATGAGTAGCATCTCTTCAACCACTAGTGAATCCACAATGAAACTCGGCGGACAAACCCAACTGTGCCGGACGTTGATCAAATGATCGAGGAAGTGATCAGAAGGATGAACGAAGGAAAAAGGACGAACCCAAACACAAGACAACAGCCCACCAAAAAATGTGACGCTTGTGGAGGAGATCATCCAACTCAGCGATGCAACCTCCAACAGAGTCCAGGAGTAAACGTACTGTGTGTACTGAAGTGGTGTGCTACTGAAAAAAAATGGACAAACCATGAGACCCACGAATGTTTCTATAATAGAAATTATGTTAAAGAAAGACAATACGAGCCACATGGAGGGCAACAATTACCACCCCCTCCAAGATACCAAGTAGGACAAACTAACGCAGTCCAAGGGCAGAAAAAACCTCAACCTGTGTTGGGGAATTAGCCTCCTTTACCCCAGAAAAACAGGGCCATGGTAAGGATTTCACAACATGTAGAAGCACCTTTTGTGATTAGAGTATGGTCCAGGTAGTTTCATACCGAGAAGATTTAGACAATACCTATGAAAGAGGGTTTGACAAAAATGCATATGCTTCTGAGGGACAAATTCCATGGATGGTTTTTGAGGTTATGCCAGAATCATCATACATAGCACAATCAACAAAAAACCATTACTTGGTCGATGAGAATCTGATTATGCTCATGGCAACTCATAACTACAAACCTAGGGGATATCCTCCTAGAACAGGGCAACCGATGTGGGCTCCACAAGCTTCTCCACCACCAGTAGGACCATGCTATGAATGTGATGGTGATCATTGGGCAAGAAGTTGTCCACACAAAGGAGAGCGTATCAAACTCTTTGGATACTATGGGGGGTGTACAAATGACCATCTCATTGCACGTTGTCCAAAAAACCCGATAACAAAGGGAAAGGAACCATGAACAAAATTGGAATGGTACCAAGCTCAAGTGGATCAAAAACAGAACCAACCATTCCAATAAACACAGTAATGAGAGGCCAAGCACATGAGGCTGCGAGGAACATCCCAGCCAGCCAAACTGATGAGATAGAAAATTTGTCTGTTAGAACCCCTAAGAAATCCTGAAAGGCAAAACAAGACAAGATAAAAGCCAAAAGAGAGAAAGAAAAAACGGATTTGGAAACCAAATTAGTGCAAACAGAGGAGCAGTTGAGAATGGAAAGAGACCTTAAGGCAAAGGGGCGATGTAACAAAACCATCAGCAATACAGTCGAGAGGTTCTATCTTGGTGGACAAGGTCTTTGAACCCTTGGATGTGATCTTAAAAGCTTATGAAGCTAGGTTAAAGCCCAACCAAACCCTAGGAGGATACCTGGGGTATGAAAAAGAGAGGTTAAAGATGTGCAAGGAGCTCATCTAGGCCGCTCAAGCTCTTATGGAACCACCAGTTCCAACTGCTCCAAGGAATGAGGTGTTAATCCGCGAAAAAATTCTCAAGAGTTAAAGGAGGAACGAATCAAAGATAGAGACCAAAAAGATTCGTAAAATGGAACACCTTTGGATACGAGGATGGCAGGCAATATAATAGAAGGAATGTATTCACAAGCACCTATGCCAATTCTTGAAGTGGAAGAACAATGGCCACAGAATCTGTGGGAAGATATCCGAAACAGAAAAGATAGAAGTGCAGCACTTTAGTCAGCCCCTATCACTGAGATCCACCTCGAACATGAGCTCTACCCAAATGGTATCTGATCACTGTATGGTGATGCAGGTACGAAAATGTTGAAAGACAACAAAACTCAGTCGTTGAAGATGTTACCTTCATTCATTGGTAACCATGAAACCAAATGAGAAGTAATGTCATCCCCTATCCGTTGTATGCTAACTCTATCTGGGTTACTACAAATAAGACCTCATCTTTGGGAAGAGGTGGGAAATTTTTTGGAGAAAATAGGGCTGGTATTTCCGCCACCAATTGTTTCTCCAAAAACACTGAATAACCAAACCTCAAAACAAACTAAACATGAGCCAGTGCCAGTGAACAAGGTAGGAGACTATTGTGAAGGAGAAGAAGGAAACATGACCTTGCCTATGGAGTACAAAGAAGTAAAATTGGTAGCGATATTGGATAATCGAGCCGGAATTGCCATAGCCACCAAAGCAATGTGGAAAAAATGGGGAAGCCTGCTCTAAGGAAAACTAGAATGAAACTTCAATTAGCAGATGGGTACCTGGAGAGACCTATTGGCATTTTGGAGAAAATCGTAGTAACCTCTTGCAGAATCACTTATGAACATACATTTGCTATTATGATTTTTGATGAGAGCAAAACTTTTGATATCATATTGGGAAGACCATTTATGCGTCAGCTCAAAATGGTACAAGATTGGGGCTATGACTATATCTACCTAAGACACAAGGATGTTACTACAAAGATCAGTGTCATGGACCATAGTTATAAAGATGTGGATGAACCCTTGGAGAGGAATTAAACTCCACAACTGACCAAGAAGTAGAAATATCTACTTGGCTGAAAAACAAAGCTCACAATTAAACATGTGGAGCTTTTGAGGGTGGTAGTTTGAAAAAAGAGGATTGCATTCATGATAGGTCAATACAAGATGAGGCATATGTACCAGAGCCTTTTCCAAAAGAGATATTCAAACCCTTTTGATGGAAGCAACAGATACTGGCCACTCTTGATATGTGCGTGAATGAGGTGACCCTGACCAAATTTTGTGGTAAGGAAGGATATGATATCATTGCATTCCCGATGATGAGTGTCAGCCTAAGTCCAAAATCAGAATTGGAAGTCCCTGACAGGGAAGGGGTTGTAGATTGCGGATGCATAGTGGATGAATCTCATAAAGGGACCTTGACCAAACTGATGAGGAAGCATCCCAAGACTCCATGGATAAGCTTTTAGAAGACAACATGGACGACAAGATTTTGAATAGTTTAGATCAGGACATCAAACGAGAGAATCGACAAGTGATCTACTATGATTTTTCGAAACAAAATCCCCAAAGACAGCATAGATATCTGAATAAACGCATGAACAAATGAAACAAGACAAAAGAATATTCAATACCATTATTAACCAACAAAACGTAGTATTTAAGGCTAGTTGAAGCAATTGATTGCCTTAAAGATGGGATATCAAAGAGGTACATGAAACCCGACTCAACCAAACCAAACATGAAGAAGAAGAATAAACAAAAGCCACATATGGAAAGTATTTTTGAAAAGGCAACGAAGTTATCCACCAAAATTGAGCGTAAACAAAAATACAATGAATTGAAACGAACTTTGAAAGAAGTTTGGACAACAGAGTTGGAAACTAATGATGAATCAAACGATGATAAGTTTGATGCACCTTCCCACTACAAAAGTACACTATTCAAGATAGAAAAATTGTAATGCAGAAGCCCAAATGAGACCCAAAAGAGATTGGAACTTCATATGATGGGCCTGAAAAAGTCAAATGCACAAACTTAGCAGAACCAGGCGAGGAACCTAAACCGACATACATTGCCATGGACCTCATGGAAGAAGAAGAGCGGCTTCTGATAGATAACTAAGATGATATAAAGATGTGTTTGCTTGGTCGTACAAAGACTTGAGGGGAATAGATCTAGAGATTTGTCAGCACACGATACCCCTTAAAAGTGATTCCAGACCATGCAGATAACGTCCTTGTACGTACAATGAGACTTTTTCCAAAAAAAATAAGGAGGAGATAGAAAAATTGAAGGATGTGGAGTTTATCTACAAGATTGAACACACCGATTGGGTATTCCCGATTGTGGTAGTACCCAAAAAGAATGGTAGATTGCGAGTTTGTGTGAACCTCAAACAGGTAAGTGCTGCCACCATCAGGGATAACTATCCACTACCAATAACAGACCATGTAATCGAGAAAGTTGCGGGGAAGGAGGCCTATAGTTTCTTAGATGGGTTCTTAGGCTACAATCAATTGACCATAAAACTAGAAGATCAACATAAGACAGAGTTTGCAACAGAGTGGGACATATTTGCATACAAGGTGATGCCTTTCGGCTTGACCAATGCACTTGCCATTTTTCAAAGACGGTGTAATGAAATTGGCCTATTTAATTTGAGAGTAGCGGGAATTAATGAGAGTACTTTTGAGAAATGACTTTGTGAGCATAGCGGGTGAACACAATTGAAGATAGCAACATAATCATAGCAATTAGTTAACTTGGCATGAACACTACTTTTGCAAGAGAGAGAATTTAGAGAACATGACAACAGTTGAGGACCGGATTTATGTGGAGCCGGTCCCCCCTCCAATAGGCATTTGTATTATGATTTCTCCCATTAAGAGAGACTTGTTACAATACAATCTTTGTGTTCCTTGTGACCTAGGTGATGCAATGAAGATGGAAAGCTTCATGCATCACAAACATAACATAAACTTGAAGAAAGCTTTAACTATCCCAAGCCTCAGTCCCAAGACCTCAAACACCTTCGAAGGTGGAGAGAGCTAGCAGGGAATGAGGGTAGGGAAGAGGAAGAAGAAACATTTCGTAGGAGAAAGAATTAGTTCCTCACTTATCATAACTCTTGTTGCTAGCATACATAATAGCATAGTAATGAAGAAGAAGGAGATGGCAAGCTTAAGCATTGAAGCATGGCTCTTGGTTGGATTTGCACTCCATATCCAAGAGTGTTGGTGTAGGCTCTCAACCTCTACTTGCTTGGAGAAGGAGAGGGAGCTCTCGCACTTTGCATAGCACACAATGAGAGTGTTTGTGAGTGTGTGTGGGTGAGTATACCCCTAAGCAACCCCCTAGCTTGCTTGGGTAGACCCCCCCTTGTAGCTCATCCTTGAAGCTCATTGGACCCCTCCAGGCCTAGCCAATCATAAGCAGGAGGCATTACAAGCACCAAGGGTAGCCTTGAGGCAAGTGTCCCCCTTTCCCCTTTGAGAGAGAGGGCTAGATAAATGCTAAATCAATTAATTAAATCTCCTAAATTATTATTGGACCCCTTGGGTGGCCAACCAAGAGGCTTCATGCACACCATGAGGGCAACATGAGGAGGAACTTGACAAGTGTCCCTTTTGCTTTCTTTGTACCATGCATGCCTTGTGTGAGTGTATGGGTGTTCTCTCTCATCCCCCCTCATGTAGGTCTCGCCCCCTCCTTGTAGGGATTTAATATTTGACTTTTTGACACCTCAAGCCCCTCATGCATAGGCCCAGTTCCCACCACAAGCTTGGCTCTTAAGCACTTTAAGCTTGGGTTGTGTTCTCACCTCAAGTGCAACCCTAGCATCTCAAGCATGTCAAGCACCTCAAGCATCTCAATCATTAAGCACCTCAAGCATCTCAAGCACCTCAAGCACCTTAGTCATCAAGCATGACAAGCATGACAAGCACCTTGAGCTAGGTCGGGTTCCCGCGCCTCAAGCTCAGCCCTAGCTTACCTAAGGTCAAAGGACTTTTACACACATTATTGGAGGTCTTCAATGAAGCTTACCCTAAGGTCTTATGCTCCATTTGTTAGCCTTGCTCTTTGATAGACCATCTCTCATTTGGGCCCATTTACCATTGGCCTCGTGTTGAGATAGATCTATAATCACATTTCTATATCTTAACACTTGTTCCCGTTTATTCTCCCACATTAAGTGATCAATTTAATATGAGAAAATCATTTGGGTTGGTTAGATATTAGATATTAGATTTATGACAGTACCTCTCTCTTGAAATCATAGTCGTCCTTGACTATGAGGTAGAAGAGATAAAGCCTTAGTCATTAGTCAATTTTACTTAGCGGGTAGAGGATCCCTTTTTACCCTACGACATCTTTCCAAGATGGATGACTAATCCATTTGGTGCTTGGGAGACATAGCTGTCGCAAGCATGTCTGCTCTTTAGTCCATTTCATTCTCCCAAAGTAGAGTGACAAATTCTACTTGGTGTTTGAGAGACGTGGTCATCACAAACATGATTTCAAGTATGCATACTAGTTAAATTTGTGCACAATTAAAAAGAGGACCAGTCTTATAAGACAAAAACGTGAGTCATTTAAAAGAAATTTGTACATTTGCTTACTCTAATGTAGCATTGTAAGCATTGACAAGGTTCATACTATCCTTAAGCTGTATTCCTTGTATCCATCTAGCATCTTCAAAAGGATAATTTTTGAACTTAATAAGATACCGTCGGATAATCTTAGCATGTCGTAGTACCTTTTCTTAATGCCGAAGGATAGCTTCGGGTTGTAGCACCTCTTCTTGGTCTTCAACTTCGGGAGGGTCTTCAATAATTGGTTCAGTTGATGGATCTCCTTTATAGGGCTTGATTAGGTTTACATGAAAGGCATTGTGTATGAGCCAATGGTTGGGAAACTTGAGTTGATAAGCTGTCTCATTGATGGGCTTCAAGATTTGGAAAGGACCATAGTATCTTTTTGCTAGTTTAGCATAATAGTTTTGATGGCCCATAGGATTTTTGCCCGTCATTTGCCTTAATCGAGCCTTAGGAAACTTGAGTAAGACCCAATCATTTTCTTTGAACATTAAGGCTCTTCTCCCATGTACAAGGGACTTTTAGGTCTTCCCTCAATGATCGCAAAAGGTGCTTTTCCTGTAGAAGTATGTACAGTATTATTGTAGGCATACTCTAAAGACGTAAGTACTTTTCCCATTGTGAGTGTCGATCTACTTTGGTAACATAAGTCTTGAGTAGATCGAGTATCGTAAGATTGGCTATCTCACTTTGGCCATCCGTTTGTGGGTGATAGGCCGAAGAGAAATTCAATCTTGTTCCTAGATTTTCAAAGAGACCTTTCCAAAAATTACTGGTCATTCTAGGATCTCTATCTAACACGATGGATGTGGGTAATCCATGGTGCTTAAAAATCTGAGATATGAAGAGAGTTGCCATTTGATGTGCCTTATAATAGTCTTTTTGACAGGAATAAAATGTGCTTGCTTGATAAACCTGTCGACTATTGTCCATATTCCTGTATTCCCATAGATAGACTTGGGTAATCCAAAGATGAAATCCATGGATATACTCTCCCATGGTGAATTTGGGATAGGCAATGACTGGAGTAATCCAGGTTGCTTCCCTCTATCATACTTGGTCTTTTGACATACTACACATTTTGAAACATACTCTTGTATGTCCACTTTCATGGTAGGCCAATAGAAGTACGTCTCTACTCCTCGGAGACTAGGTTGAATACCTCTATTCCCCGCATATGGAGGAGCATGGGATTCATACATAACTTTCTCACGAAGGGAATGGGTAACACATAGCCTATTGCTGTGGAGAAGATAACCATCCTGAAAGGTGAATGGTTCCTCTTTCTTCCCCAAAGCAAGGGCTGAAATTATGTCTCTAAAGTCAGGGTCAGTAGCATACTCATCTATCATAGAGGATAGATCATTGTGAGTAGCTATAGACACCGCATTAACTTTTGGTCGTCGTGAAAGTGCATCAGCCACTTGATTGTGCTTACCAGCTATGTGAGAAATATGGAAATTAAATTGCGAAAGAAAATTTGCCCACCTCATTTGTTTGTCGGAAAGCTTGGTTTGCGTCATGAAATACTTGAGACTTTGGTGGTCGGTTCGTAGGATAAATGGAGTCCCCAATAGGTAGTGCTTCCATGTCTCTAGGGCATGTAGAACAGCTAATAACTCTTTCTCATAAATGCCCAAGACTCATTCATCAGTATTGAGCCTTCGGCTCTCATATGCTATGGCATGCCCTTCTTGAAGCAAAACTGCTCCAAGGCAATCACCACAAGTATCACATTGGACCTCAAATGGCTTTGAGAGATTTGGAAGCATGAGGACTGGTTGGGAAGTAAGCTTCTCTTTGAGCTTATCAAAAGCATTTTTCTCCTTAGCAGTCCATACATACTTAACTTTCTTCTTAGTTAAGTCGTGTAGTGGTCCTGCTACTTGAGAGAATTATGCTATGAAGCATCTATAGTATGCGCACATACCAATAAAGCTTCTTAGCTCGTGTAGATTTCTTGGGTTAGGCCATGATTTTATTACCTCTAACTTTGATGGATCCATATGGATACCATCGTGAGAGATAATATGACCTAGGTATTGAATCTCTTGAAGGAAGAATTTGCTTTTCTTTTGGTTGAGAAAAAGCTTGTTCTCCCTCAATGCTTGAAAAATCACTTGGAGATGTTGCTTATGTTCCTCCAAAGACTTGGAGTAGATAATGATATCATCAAAGAACACTCCAATGAATTTGCGGTATGGTCTAAAAATTTTCTCCATCAGACGAGTGAACGTAGCTGGTGCATTAGTCAAGCCAAAAGGCATGACTAGATATTCATAAAGACCAAATGTTGTGTGAAACGTGGTCTTTAGGATATCTTCATCCACTATCCTTATTTAATGATAGCCACTCTTAAGGTCAATCCTACTGAAGTAGGTAGAGCCTTGTAGCTTATCAAACAGATCTTCTAAACGAGGCATGGGAAATCTGTTTTTGATAGTGATATGGTTCAGTGCTCGACAGTCCACACACATACGGTATGTACCATCTTTCTTTTGCACTAAAAGGACTGGATAACGAAAGGGAGAGGAACTATGCCTCACCATCCCTTTGTCTACCAATTCCTGTACTTGCCTCATGATCTCCTCTTGTTGAGCTTGTGAGACTCGATAAGGAGGTTTGTTAGGCGGTGAGCTTCCTGGAAGGAGCTCAATGCGATGGTCATCATCCCCTCGTGTTGGAGGTAAGTCCATGGGGATATCATCGATGAACACATCTTGGAATCCTTTTAGAAAATTAAACAAGTCTAACTCTTCTTGATTCCTACCATTTACATTTGATGAAACATTAGTATCTTTTAGAGACTCTTTGACAAAAATCATGTATGCAGAAACTGAGCTCTTCATTGACTTATCAAAAGCAAGAGGATTTACAAGTGGAATAGTGCGGCCACGCTCACTAGCATCTATATACATATTTTTTCCCCTGTAGGTGAAGTAGATTCTCCTTTCAGGGAACTTCATGTTGGCAGCCATGCGATCAAACCATGGTGCCCTAGGATAGCATCCTCATGTTGGAGAGGAGAGATGAAGAAGTCTTCTTTGTCGACATAGCTTTGGACATGAAGCCTCAACTTCCCAATCAAGGGAGTAATGGAGGCTTGCTGTCCCTTGAAAGCTTGCGTCAGCCATTACCATATCTCCCTTCTCAAAATCTTGAATGCCAAACTTGGCGGCCAACTCCATTGATATGAAGTTTAGAGTAGAGCCAGGGTCAAACAAGATGAAGGCATCATGCTCTCTTATCTTTCCCCAAGCATAGGAAAGTGATGATCCTTTGCAATGAGCATCCTCTTTTGGAGCTTCAATGGTGGAAGCCCTAGGAGTCTCATTGCGAGTATTCTTCTTGGGGCAAGAACGATAGCCATGTCCTTGCTCCCCACACTTGAAACACTTATGGTCCTTGTGAAAAGCTTCAAGCTCTTCAGGAGAGAGTTTGTTTTTACCTTTGTAAACTCCCTTCTCCTTGGACCGATTGTTGTTGTTGTTGGAAGTGACTTGGAAAGTATTTTGAACATTGGTTTTCCCCTTTGCATCATTTTTGCCTTTGTTTTCCATGGGCTTGACATTACGTCTAGCCCCTTGATGGAAATTGATGTGTGAAGCGACCATGGTGTGATGGATTACTTCGCTAATAGTACCAGGCCGTTGAGAGTTGATGTATTCGGCCATCTCTTCAGGTAATCCCACACACAATTGCTGCCTTTGCTCGGCAAAGTCTATCTTTTGAAAGACAGTAGCCTTGAGATGTAAATCCCAAAACTTGTCTACATACTTGTGGATAGACTCATGAGAGAGAAGCTTCAAGCTGCGCCATTCAGTAAGCACTTTGTCTTTTGCATCGCTTGCAAGGAATTGCTTCATGATGGAAACTCGTAGAGTTTTCCATGTCTTTGGGGCTTCACCATTGCCACGAAGGCTAGCCCACCATTGACGAGCTGATTTTTGGAAGTGCATAGCTACATGGTGTAGCTTGGAGGACTCTGTGAAGCCCTCGTCTCCAAAGGCCGCATCAAATTGCTGGATGAAGGCCAACACTTTGTCGGTAGCACCAAAGGTGCCATCATAGGTGAGAAAAGAGATACTCTTTCCTCCCTCCTTGAACTTCTTTAGCTTTTGTGACCTTTGCCATGTAGGAAATGATTTGCGATGTCCTCCCCTCTTGTATTCTCTAGGAGAATAGCCATAACTTTCGTCGGAAGAGGAGGAAGGTGAAGAAGAAGGAGAAGAGGGTGACCTCTTTCTAACCCTTTTATTCCTTTGTTTCCTCTCTTGTCTTTCAGAGTGATGAGGAGAAGGACTATGTGTTGATCTTTTCCTCTTGGGAAGAGTGGGTGATCGTCTAGACCGCCGTCTTTGTGGAGCCACATCTTCACAGGAACTTAAACTTTCATTGCTTTCTTGCTCTTTGGATTCCTCCTCTCGAATGGGAGAGAGTCTTCTTTTGGGGGTCTCTTCAAGAGGCCTCCTAAGCTCTCTCTCCTCTTGGAGAGGAAGGGAAATTCCATAAGCACGAAGCTGTTGAGTAACTTCGGCTTGCAAAGCAGGGTTGCCCATAGCTTGCTGCAACCTAGTGACGAGATAATTCACAAACATGGGAGCATCATCATAAGCACCTTCATGTGCAAAATCAAAGCTATCAATGTTCATTCTACTCTCTTGATTATTGTCAGCCATGTTAACAAAATTTATGTATGTACTTAGTGTATGCTTTGGCAATTCAAAACCTTAGTTGCCACTCCTCTTAGCCTTTGAAAATCGGCTCTTAAGTATCTACACCCACGGCTCGAAGTGGTTAATTATAGAGAGTAGAGGAGTAGGTCTAACATAGTAGAGTTGCTGAGGGCTAGCTCCTTTTGGACTTCTTATGGTTCAATAATGGTAAAGCCGTAGGCAAGTCTAACAAGACTCCATTATTAAGTCCAAAGCTCCCAAGGTGTGCACCATCACCCACATAGTGGGCTCAACAAAACGGATAATAGATCCCAGTTCCACTTACCCTAATATAATTAACAACATCAACCATTTATAGGCTACTTAAGGACCTCTCTTCTTAAGCAAGAAAAGAGAAACCAAATGCTCTGATACCAACGTAATGAAATTGTCCTATTTAATTTGAGAGTAGCGGGAATTAATGAGAGTACTTTTGAGAAATGACTTGTGAGCATAGCGGGTGAACATAATTGAAGATAGCAACATAATCATAGCAATTAGTTAACTTGGCATGAGCACTACTTTTGCAAGAGAGAGAATTTAGAGAACATGACAACAGTTGAGGACCGGATTTATGTGGAGCCGGTCCCCCCTCCAATAGGCATTTGTATTATGATTTCTCCCATTAAGAGAGACTTGTTACAATACCATCTTTGTGTTCCTTGTGACCTAGGTGATGCAATGAAGATGGAAAGCTTCATGCATCACAAACATAACATAAACTTGAAGAAAGCTTTAACTATCCCAAGCCTCAGTCCCAAGACCTCAAACACCTTCGAAGGTGGAGAGAGCTAGCAGGGAATGAGGGTAGGGAAGAGGAAGAAGAAACATTTCGTAGGAGAAAGGATTAGTTCCTCACTTATCATAACTCTTGTTGCTAGCATACATAATAGCATAGTGATGAAGAAGAAGGAGATGGCAAGCTTAAGCATTGAAGCATGGATCTTGGTTGGATTTGCACTCCATATCCAAGAGTGTTGGTGTAGGCTCTCAACCTCTACTTGCTTGGAGAAGGAGACGGAGCTCTGGCACTTTGCATAGCACACAATGAGAGTGTTTGTGAGTGTGTGTGGGTGAGTATACCCCCTAAGCAACCCCCTAGATTTCTTGGGTTGACCCCCCTTTGTAGCTCATGCTTGAAGCTCATTGGAACCCTCCAGGCCTAGCCAATCATAAGCAGGAGGCATTACAAGCACCAAGGGTAGCCTTGAGACAAGTGTCCCCCTTTCCCCTTTGAGAGAGAGAGAGGGCTAGATAAATGCTAAATAAATTAATTAAATCTCCTAAATTATTATTGGACCCCTTGGGTGGCCAACCAAGAGGCTTCATGCACACCATGAGGGCAACATGAGGAGGAACTTGACAAGTGTCCCTTTTGCTTTCTTTGTACCATGCATGCCTTGTATGAGTGTATGGGTGTTCTCTCTCATCCCCCCTCATGTAGGTCTCGCCCCCTCCTTGTAGGGATTTAATATTTGACTTTTTGACACCTCAAGCCCCTCATGCATAGGCCCAGTTCCCACCACAAGCTTGGCTCTTAAGCACTTTAAGCTTGGGCTGTGTTCTCACCTCAAGTGCAACCCTAGCATCTCAAGCATGTCAAGCACCTCAAGCATCTCAATCATTAAGCACCTCAAGCATCTCAAGCACCTTAGTCATCAAGCATGACAAGCATGACAAGCACCTCAAGCTAGGTCGGGTTCCCGCGCCTCAAGCTCAGCCCTAGCTTACCTAAGGTCAAAGGACTTTTACACACATTATTGGAGGTCTTCAATGAAGCTAACCCTAAGGTCTTATGCTCCATTTGTTAGCATTGCTCTTTGATAGACCATCTCTCATTTGGGCCCATTTACCATTGGCCCCGTGCTGAGATAGATCTATAAGCACATGTCTATATCTTAACACTTGTTCCCGTTTATTCTCCCACATTAAGTGATCAATTTAATATGAGAAAATCATTTGGGTTGGTTAGATATTAGATATTAGATTTTATGACAGACAGAGTCTCATACAATTTTTAGAGATATACATGGATGATCTTTGTGTTCATTCTCACCTGAGAAGTGATCACATAACACACCTAGAGAAAGTCTTTGAAAAGTGCAAAACTTATCGTATTTGCTTAAACCCTGAAAAATATGTCCATGGTAAGACAAGGTAGAATTTTGGGCCACATTGTGTCCAAAAACGGGATTTCCACTGATCAAGAAAAGATACAAATAATTGCCGCACTACCAAGACCAACAAAAAGGAAAGAAGTACAAGCATTTATGGGTCATTGTGGGTACTATAGGTGTTTCATATACATGCATGCTGTAATAGCTAGGCCTTTGTATGGCCTCATTTCTAAATTTGAATGGACGGAAGAATGTGAGCAGGCTTTTCACAAATTGAAGCAGGGACTAATTTCTGCTCCAATTTACAAGCCCCTGATTGGAGCAAGATCCTTCACATTCATGTTGACGCATCCACGTATGCCATAAGGTGCATATTAGCCCAGCCAGGAGAGAAAAAAAATGGATTTTCCCATTTTCTACTCTAGTAGGAAGTTGAACGACGTGGAGAAAAATTATACCACTACCGAGAGAGAAGGTCTAGGAATGATATATGCTGTCAAAAAATTTAGACATTTACCTTCTTGTAAACAAGCTCGTTTTCTTCGTGGATCACTTAGCACTAATATATCTGGTAAACAAACCTTGCAACACTGAAGGATTGTTTGTTGGTTTATCCTATTGCTTGAGTTTGATTTCATAGTAGTCGTTAAAAAGGGAACTAACCTGTTTAACATTGAAATGGTTCCGAGGTGGAGTGAAGAGGTCATTCCTCTGCTTACAATCGGATCATTACAGGTAGAAAGACAACCATCAATCATACATCGAGCAAGAAATCTCCAGCTTTTAGCAAGAGGACTGTACAAGCAGGGTAAGGATGGGATTTTGAAACTATGTATACAACCGGATGAAGACGAATACTACCTCAAACAAGCTCATATACAACATATAGGGTTTCACAATGGAGAAACGCAAACATACCAAAGACTAAAAAAAACTAGGGCCTCTACTGGCAAAACATGGAAAATAGTGTCCATACTTATGTAAAATCATGTGATATCTGTACAAAGCAACCTCTAGTAAAACATGCCACCCTATTTCAAGTAGTACGAGCACCCAAATGAAGTACTCACCATAATCAAGTACTTATAAAACAAGACCTTCCCAGGGGGATGGGGTAAGGCAAGAATGACAACTGTACAAGAAGAAGCAAATCATTATTTGCTAATTGCAAACCAATTGTACATGTGGGGAAAGGATGAACAATTACGATTGTGTGCAACAAAAAGCAAATATTTCTTTATCCTAGAACAAGTACATTCGGGCCAGTCAGGGGGACATTTCTTTGCTGATAAAACTGCAAATCTAGTACTTCACGCAAGAATATGGTGGCCAACATTGTTTAGGGATGTGGAGGCATATGTCAAAAGATGTGACGACTATCAACGCACAAAACCACCCCTACGAAGAGACGAAATGCCATTACGGCCAATGATGGGAATACACTTTTGCCAAATGGGACATAGATTTTATTGGTCCCATCATACCTCCTTCATATAGAACGCATGCACAATACATCATAGTAGCAACCGATTATTTGATCAAATGGGTGGAAGCAAAGGCAACATAGAAAAATGATGTACGGACTACGACTCAGTTCCTTTTCAAACATATCTTTACCAAATACGGTCTACCCATTGAAATAGTGAGTGATAGAGGAACACACTTTGTGAACAACGTCATTGAAAGCTTACTTGACGAATTCATGGTGATCCATCTCAAATCCGCACCATATCACTCACAAGCTAACGGACAAGCCGAGAGTACCAATAAAATCCTATGCACGGTGCTCACCAAAATAGTGAGTGACTAAAGAAATGATTGGGATCAAAAGCTACACTCCACATGATGGGCTTACAGGGTAGCTTTTAAAAATTCCATTGGAACCACTCCTTTTAACCTTGTGTTCGGGATTAATGCAATTCTACCCATGGAATTCTTAATTAACACATTACGAGTTGCAACACAATAAGGATGGATGGGACGTGAGCTATCGGAGAGACTAGACACCCTGGAACAATTAGATGAAACCAGAATGAGAGTAGAAAAAGACAAATGAAAGCTTTCCATGATCAACATGTGATTAGCAAGGAGTTCCAAAAAGGCGATTACGTTTTGGTGTATACCCTAAAACAACACTCCAAAAACTCAAAAAGTGAGAGATGGGGCTTTTTGTAATATATGATATATCACAAAGTGGCACCATCAAGCTTGCAACATTGGCATGTGAGGAGATGCCTAATTGGATGAGTGGCTATAGATTAAAGAAATATCTTCTTTTGCTGACACCATAAGAACTCTAAACAATACATGCAGCAGATCCGCGAAGAAGTTGAGCCCATGATATTCAAGAATAGGCACAACAAGAAGCCAAGATCAAAATATTAAAGCGGAAGGAGTAGGCAAACCTCCTCAAAAAAATAACCAACAGAATAATTGTTCCAACTCCCTTCCAATCGCATCCATACAAATGGACTCTACATGGTTAGGTGGCATAGATCTACAAATTGTGTTGCAACTTGACGATGGTACCATAGAGCGCGCATTAGTGGACACGGGGGCAAGAGAAAATGTTGTCAACTACTCCATCTTTATGAAATTAACAAAAGAACCTCTGACGCCAAATAATATTGGGTTCAAAGTAGCAAACAAAGGAACAATGAACAGCCCGTGACATGTAAATTTACCACTACTATTGGTAAATTTACCAATAACTATTGAAGGAACAACATATCCTCATCAATTTCATGTGGTCAAGGATATAGATCTTAACAAAATGGTTACTCTGGGAGTGCCCTAGATGCACACTTATCACACCAAATTGGCAGGATAATACCTTACAACTCATGCTAGTGAAAAATCTTTTGCCACATCATTTGTACAATCAGACTACATATGGTAACCTCTCCAATCAACACCTGCTCCAATCCAGCAATGTTCTCAAACGATGGTCAAGAAAATCTGGGTTAAAAAATCCATTATGCAAACCCATCCGAAGAAATTATGGATACCCAAATGAAATGGTACTACTAGTCCACCCGCGCAACATCAACCAACCCCAATCCTCAACAAACCACCCAAGGCTTTTGTCAAGGAAACCCGGTCTATCCAATCACATCATCGACAACCAAAAGCAGTCATTTAGATATGGAAACAGAAACTGACTCGCTCATTGGATGGCTCAAACCTGAAGTCAACATCAAAGCGATTTCACTGGTGTCCAAAACAACGCCCTCAATCAAAAAAGACAATGCAATGTCACAATTTCAAGATGCCACAATCAAAGAACGAGCGTGTCTTCTATAACTAATGCCACAATCAAAGAACCACGCAACTTCAACCTAATGTCATCATCAAAAGCCCCTGAACTTGTTGTTCAGAACCCATATCTTGCACAACCCTTTGTTACTCCATGCATATCTTCAATTCGCATCACAGAGCCACAATATACGGCTATGCATAGACATTTACTTCGTACCCATGCACGTTGACACATGTTTGTCTGGGACTACTTGCTATAGGAAGGGGGCAAAACGTAGCAAGATATTGATCATTTATATATATATATATATATATATATATATATATATATATACATACATACATACATACATATATATACATATATATATATAAATTTTTTTCTTTTCCTTGAACAAATTTTCAAAGCTTTTTAACTCTTAACATGCATAATCATGAGCCATATTGACACCATCTAAATGCCCGGTTAAGAATATGTATGTATGAGTGATTACAATAATTTTGGCAAAATTTTGGCCAACTAATAATAATTGTGGATAATTTTCCTTTGATTTTAGCACTAAAAAGCTAAAAAGGACAAATAATCAACAAAAATTAATAAGTTGACCAAGAAAGTCAGAATTGACTTTTGAAAGCAAACGTTGAAACTTCAAAGCAAGGGCTTCGAACATGGAAAAAATGAAAAGGTTTGGCACACGATGGATTTTAAGCCAACTTCTAAGGATCAAAACTGCAAATTAAAGGCCATTTGTCGATCGAATATGAAAATGGAGAACAGATTGAACTGTAGGTGATATGAACAATAACATATGATCATTGGAGGTGAGTATGAATGGGGCATTCTTGGTAGATATGGAACATATAGTCAAATTGGGCAAAATAAGCTCATTTGCATTCAAAAAGAGAGAGACAGAGAGCCATAGAAGCATAGAGTTTCTCGTATTGTTTTTACTTGCTGTGACCACCTCGATAGCTCTTACTCCCCCAGATTTAACAGGTATGATCATTAACCTACAAGAACACTCGTTTATGCTCCACACTGCACTAGCATTACCAAAATTGCAAATCAGAGCAGATCAAAGTCAAAAAATTTGCAAGTTGCCAAAGCCAATGGGGGAGTTCAAAACTTGCCCAAAACAAAAACCTTTTCTTCAGTAGACCCCTTATAACTGGTAGAATCACTGCATGCAAAAACAGTTGCAAAAGGGGTTGGAACATGGATCGCAATCCATGTTCCCCAAAGCCTAAAATCAGAGAAACTTGCACAGTGAGTTCCCTATAAGCCCAGGAACACCTTCCACTAATTGGAATTGCAAAATCCTTCCCAGCATGGATCTCGATCCATATACCTTGATGACAAAATCAGGGTAGAAGTTGATAGCTAACTGGAGGATGCAAAAGTATAACTGACCATGCACTTTATTCCAAAGCAACCTAAAACAAGAGGAAGTTCGAAAGAGGGTGAAACACAAGCATCAGGGATATGTGACACTAAAGGTCTAATTAGGGGCAAAGCAAAGGAAAACAGTACCTACAAATTCGTGCAAATTGCCTGGATCAATTTCCCCCTTCAGATGAATTCAGAAACTGATGGAAGTTAGTGGGGAGATAGGCAAAACCGTGGTTTTCAGGCTCAAATAATCCAAAGTCAAGGCATTATCTGATATTAGTCAAAGGAAGTGCCCAAAACTGGTTCCAAAAAACCAACATGGTCAAGATGGGGAAGACATGACCATAATATCAAAAATTGAGTAAACACAAGTAAAAAGTCCAAATTTGTAAAAATTTCACCAGTGTGCTAGGAAGACCAATAAGAAAATGTGTGCAAAAGGCTACCCCAATATCCTTCCCAACATGGAGCGTGATCCATGTACCTTTCTGCCCAATTAGAGAAAAATTTATATCATCTGGCTCAGAACACTAAACAAGGTCTAGCCATGAAGTATCAATTCATTTGGATTCCAAAATCCACTCAAAATGCCAAATTTCTCTAAGTCTGAGGATAATTACCAAGAATTGATCTAAGTACCAAACCAATGATCCAAATCCCAAAATTTTTGGACCAAGGCACCACCCTGATGATCCCTACCAGCTGGTATCACCAGATCTTCAAAATGTGCCCCAACATGGATCGCGATCCATGTACCTCAGTGCCAAATTTTTTATGTGACCTCATGCCCTTGTGACTATAGTAACCCTAAACGCACTATTGAAATTTGGTCAAATTTGGAGTAGTTTTGACAAAGTTATGCTCATTTTTCATTTTATGGTCAAGTTTGCATTTTCTTTAACTTTTCGCCAGTTTTTGATCATTTGCTAAACCCTATTTTCAATTTGAAACTGGCCTCAGGACGCCTTGAAGAAAAGCACAAAGGGAGCAAGAAGCAGCTCCATACAAGATCACGGACATATCCTCAAATGAGAAAGCTCATATCATAGAAAAAGTGCTAGAAACAATACTTGCAAACGTATTCATTGGAAAGTTTCAAGCAGTAGATGGAGAGATAGTAAAGGCCACCCTTTTTCCAAGGGATTTGTGGGCATTACATTAGAGGTCCGAAGTGCAAGCAGGGGCCAGGTGTCTACAAGTAGACAATATCCCGTGACTACCGCCATGGGGAACAGATTTCAGAAAAGCACATGAACTCATCAGTTCTATTCTGTACAATGGAGAAGCCAGCCTTACAGACAAAGACTGAGCTACGGTCAAGGTTAAAATCACTGTGGAGATAATCAACAAAGCTCTCCACCTACAACAGGGAACACACAATCTACTGCAAAAGACCAAAGCAATAGAAAATGACAAAGCATTTCCAAAGCAAAGAGGACACAAATTGACCTATCAAAACTTGATCTACTCGGAGACAGAACTGCTATTGTGCCTTATTTCACAACATTTCAAGGTACGAAAGCCACCGCAATACACTGAACCACTTTTGCACATGGCAGTGGTGATGGCAATGGGGTTAGCGGAAAGAAGAGTATTCAGCTGCGACTTTGGCAACTACCTACTTGACAACATAGTGGAAGCAAATATCAAGGGTAGCCAAAAGAGCAAGACTTACATGAATTTTGGACCATTGCTGACTAGAATTACTTACCAAGCATTAGGAATGATTGATGAGCTACCACCTGCGAAAGCACAACTGGATTTGATCCACAAATCTAAAAGAGCAGTAAAGCCATAGCAGGAACATCAATGAGGCCACAACCGGAACTCAAGCAAACGAGGCAGACTTCAAGACGACATGACACTGACAATGAGAAGACGGAATCAAATGCACCAAACAGCAAAGAAGTTGGGTCAAGAGAAAGAGAAACTCCTTTCAAATATCAATCTTCATATGAGAAATGTGGAAGTGAATTTTCACTTAGACACATAAGACTAAAAAAGAGGCCAACTCGAGTGGCAAAGGCAATCCCCATCACCCAAGCCCGAAGGACAATGGAAGAAGCACAGGCATAAAGGGAAAGACTCCGCCAACAGAAACACAAGGAAAAGAGAAGTTAGCGCACGAAAGCGGATGATGAAAGAGAAGAAGAAGAGGATGTGCCTCTACAATACAGAAAATAAGAATCTCTAGAAAGGATTAAACAACGCAAAAGAAAGGAAGCAGAGAAAAATATGAACATTGCCAGCAAAATGCAGCAACGGATTGAGAATGAGCTTAAGCGCAAAATGGAACAAAGAGAAAGAGAGGATGCAAAACGGCCACACGTCAATGATCTCGAATCATCCGACGAATCTACCAAGGCAGGAGAGAAAGCAGAAAACCAAGAAGAGAAAGGTGATCAGGACACCATTAACCAACACGAATATAATTTGAAATCACCAAAGAACGAAAAGATATCTTCATAGCCTGAAATAGAAAGAAGAGAAGAAGCTTTAGATCTTCCAGAACAAGTGGCAGACAGAGCACTGTCACAAAAGCAGGCAGCTCAAGAAAAAGAGAAGCACTGCCAGAAATCACTACAAACCGTGCTACTCCAAAGCATAGAAAATAGAAGAAAGAACGACGAATGATGTTGGTACCTTTGACCATGGAAAAACAAGTCAAAAACAACCAAGATCACCTCATTTGCAAGCTGTGGTAGAGGAGGGAGCACAAATGATCATGTCGTTTGACATTGACGCACATTTAGACCAGATCAAGCTCCAGCTCCAATGTCAAAGAGCTCTCTACAACTTGCGTAAACTAGAGCTGGAGGACACAAAAAAAGAGGCAACAAAAGCAACTGAAAGCACACTGAAGCTGCAAAACAAAATCGAGGAGTTGCAAAAAGTTCAGCTGCAAATCCAATCAAAATTACAAAGGGAACAAGAGAATGCTGTATATTACTACAAGGAAGTCCAACAATTTAATGAATCCAACACTACTCTGCAGGTTGATCAACAAAGACTAGAGGACGAGCTAATCAAGGAAAAGGAACATAGTGAGAAGCTGCAAGAGTCTTATGCGGTGGTCAGCAAGACTTTGACCCAACTTTTAGCCTTGCAGGAGATGCCGAGCTCCACAAGCATGACAACTAAATCAACCTCGCTGACCAAAGAGGTCCAGGATCTAAAGGAGGCCCTTTCTCAAGAGAAATATGACAGGAAAATTATGACAGTAGGGCATAGAGCATTGCAAAAAGCTAAAGACAAAGAAATTGAAAATCTAAGAAAGTACCTGCCAGAGGCAAGGGAAGATTTGGATGCTCTAAGGGCAACACAGGTGAAGCCAGTACAAACAGTCCCTGTGGAAGCTGAACAAACAGGAGGACTGTAACAATTCACCTTTGAAGCTCACCACATAGATATGCCAGGTACAAGCACAGGAACAACAATGCATGAATGAGCCATAACGTCCATCTCGGATACTGCAAAAGAAGAAATTCAGCGGTGGATCTCAGAAGTCAAAGACCCTTCACACAAGGAGTATCTGCAATATGAGCTCAAGGTGTCAAACGGCCCTTCTCATGATCACTCCCAACAAAGTGGTGAAAAACCTCGGGTCTGAGATGATCGCTCTACCACTGATGAGGCTAGAGGCTCTAATATGGAAATGAAAATTGTTACCTGTCCTTGAGCCAAACAAAAGAGGAGGATAAAGAGATGTTCCTCTCACTGCCATATAGATTCACACTGTCATCGACAATCAACCAATTTGGTAAAGTAAATGGTTTGAACAATTCCCAACTGATGAAACATATTATAGAAATGCTCCGCTGCATCTCACGATCCACCCAACTTATTGTCCCATCAATAGACGACGATCGTGGGAAAGATTTTATTCATGGCAAAGCAAAAGACCAGCAGTTTTGAACTACCCAATTATAACAAAGCCAAGCAATAACAATTCCCCATCAAAAAAGTATATGGTTCAGATGCTCAAAGGAGTCATCAACGTGATGAAGGAAATACCAGATCTTGCATGTCAGATGCTAGTGAAAATTGCAAAGATGCTAATCACCTACATTATGGCATTCAATGATATAGAAGCAACAGATCATCCTTGGCAAGTTTTTGTGGAAGGCACAAGAGGGTTGTGCTGGAATATGGAAACAAAAAGTCCCAGTAAAAACGTCATCATGGGATTGTATGGGAGACTCATGTTCTTGCTCTCCCACTACATGCAAACTTCTGAGGAGGCATTCATGACATGATTTTTTGAAGTCAACTCCTCCATATTTAATCCCCTGACCAAAGATTTACTAGCTCAACACATAGCATATCAGAGCACTCTCAACAATAATCCTTTCAGAGACCTGGTGACGAAGATGGAGATCGAGGCAAGGGCACAAAAATTTAGGCAACTCACTGGGACACTGGAAAAGAGGCTGATCAACTACTAAGGTGACAATCACAGGCAGATTGCACGAGGACGTGCAATGAATAGGAAGGGAGGAATGTTTTGTGGACACAATGGAATGTCATTTAAAAGGCGGATATACACCAAACTTTGTTGTACTCAATCATTTTTTCAAAAGAAGCGGTGTAATTCTGCTAATGAGGATTCTCAAATTGTAATATAATCTATCATTCCCTCTTAGTCTCTGTGAGCCTACAAACCACGTAAGTGGCCAAATGGCCGTGGGAAAGAGTCCCAAGCTCTTAAGTCAAGTTTTGTAAAAAACACTATCATTATCTTTGGAAGTAATTGGACGTGGATTGAGAGCTGTCTTGCTGCTACAAACTGTAATCAATCTTTCTCCTTGTCTGCTTGTAATAAAAAATCGATTCCGAATAGCACATTGTGTTCCTTGTCTCTTGCTCTTCAATGTAAGTGTAATCATTCTCAATTCTGTTGTGGTTTGTGACATCTTTTTTGTGAGCTAAATACATTGATTTGAGGTCTTGAATGGTTGTTTTTTGATGTTTTGACTTTGGAAGAGTGTTTCTATGCTTGAGGGGAACCTTCCCGTGTAGTTCTGTGTTAGTTTTCTATACATTTTTTTGGGATGGATTGTGATTTATGTACCTTCCTAGATGACTGCAGAACTTGGTAGGAATATTCCCTTAGGTGTCTTAATACCTCTTCTTAAGTTTTGTTGCATTTTGAATTTGTTTGGATGCCGAAAAGGCGCGATGACCTAGAGCGGTGAGATTGGACATAGACTGATTTTCTGACTAGGAAGTGATTGATGTGCTTTTATAGAAGTATGAAGAGTCTGTTAGGCTCACTTTGATGATCTTATTAAGTCTCCGTGCCCCATCCTGAGTCACTTCCTTCCATATTGACATTATGTTAGTAACAAAAAGCTATGTTGCAGACGTCTGTAGCGGCGACCCGCTTACATCTAGTCGCAATCTATGACAAGGTACCAAAATCGAGATTCATCACGAAAAAGTTCCTAAAAACTACAACATATTAGTCCAAAAAAGTCGCCCTATGGTCTAAGAACACTCTCCTATGGTCAAAACGTCAAAAAATAGTTATTTAAGCACTTAAATATGCAATTAAGGCTCATTGACACGTAGTCACAAACCACAACAAAAATGACAATGCTTAGACTTGAATGAAAGAGCATGGAAAGAGAAACACAATGCAAGTTTCAAAACTAAAATCAGACTATCGAATGATTAGTTGCGATGATTACAAGTTGGAACAGCTTCGTAGCTTGCGTTTATGTTTTTAGAGCTCCCTTTCTCTTCTAAAGATTAGCCTCCTTTTTACATTAAAGTTATTGACCTTTATACCTAGGGCTTTCTAAATGGCCAATGGCCGGTTCACATGGACCTTTACAATTATCATGACCGAATTACAACTCAAGGAATTGACCTGCTACTTTGGAATCAGGATTTACACAAAGTATCACTACACTAGCTCGAAAAAATAATAGAGTACAAATGTGTGTCCAATTACATGTTCGGCCAAGTGGATGCCCGTTTGGTTAGTCCGCTAATATTCCTCCCTTCCTAGCTCGTGTCATCCCTTGACACAACCATGTGCAATCTTCTTGTTAGTGTTGTCTTCAACTTGTCTTCAAGGTTGGTCTTTAGCCTTGTATGCTTTGTCGTTGATGACTCTCCCCCTTCCTTGAGTGATTCATATCTTTTGTTTTCTAGGTGATGCGTGTGTTGGAGTTCAATTTATCAAGGCAATAATTATTGCTGCATCTCCTTTTGGTGCCACTGTTGGCCTTGAAGATAGCTCTCATGACCTGCTTTTGTTGGAAATGAGCTTGTTTCGTTGTTGACTTGATGATGGTCCTCTTTTTGGGTTCATTGCAATGCGAGTCATTTGCAATATTTTGCCAATTTTGTAGCTCTATGGGAGCTACGTATGGTTGTTGTGGATAGATTGCTTGCTAAAGTTGTCATTGCTTGTCGTTGTAGGCCATTCTTTAACTTGATCATTTTTTGCTGGAGTGTTGTTGTCACCCTTGAAGATAAAAGATGCTCTTGATAAGCATATGGAGACCTGTAACTATTGCTCTCTTGGCGAATTACTTTGAGAGCCATTTCCTTATTGCTGATGTAAAAGAAATATATACAAGAGGATGATGATGTTAGGTTCTAAAACCCTGATGACCAAAGGTAAAAAACCTGGTGGGACAAAAGTGCATTTGATTTACACTCTTATTGGAGTTGAGAAATTCCACTTTAAGTACTTGTCATGCAAGGTGAGGGCTTGGGAGAAACAAAGGAAGAGTGCTTAATGAAAGTGCCAATCATGGGACACTCTATATGCATATGACAAATTTGTCAAACAAAAGCATGCAATGTGAAGGAGGGATTTGATGGGTGCTTCAAGGAACAAATGTAGCACATGTGACATCAAAGGACGTCACAATAGCTTCCACGTTTTCAAGAAGGGTTTTTGTTGTAGAAGATTCTCCACTCCTATGTCACTATGCTCAGTGCGTGAGTGTCTTTTGAACTTCCTCCTTCACTTCCCAAACTTAAAATACATAGACTTAGACTCTTACGCTCACCTATACCAACATGAGCGACACAACATAACTATGCTTAACTCTTCTAGCTTGAGCAATACCTAGAATAGCTAAGACTCTTAGACCAAAGAAGATAGTACTTGAAGCTTTGGAACTAACGCCTTGCTCATTTGGTGGCTTAGCTGCTCGACTCTGACTTTTATGCCATGTATTTTTAATGGCGACTTGGACTTACCTGTTCAGGGCCAAAAACCAATTCCATCATTTCTTGGAAATTTATGCCCCTTTCATTGTGTTGGTTTATGGTTGCCACCATTTTGTCAAGTATATTGGCATACTTTGGCTCCTCTTGACTTTCTTTTCATATGTTGACACTGCTTTGTGAAACAAGTCCTTCAGCTCTTGTAGGGACTGCTGTAGCTTTTGTGTTATTTCCCATGAGAAACGATTGTCGATAGGTGTGGGTTCTTTGTGACTGATTTTCCACGAGCAATTTTGGAACCCGCCTCATCTTTATTTCATGTGTAAGCATATTTTGCATTTGCTCCTTTTGCTGGATGACTTAATGGACGCTAGGCTTTGGTATCCATACATGATGATTTCCGTTGTAGAAGCCTTGATTTTGGAGTAGATGATGAGGTATCCATCTTGAGATTGTAGCACCCTCGATTGTGATTGGATTTTGTTGGCTCTTGGTTGTCTTTGCTTGCTTTTGGGTGGAAGCTTGTGCTGCATGATTTCTTTTGGTTGTTCTAGATTGAACTACAACTTTTGGTAACCATATACTTCCAAAATCTTGTCTACTACTCCTCTTAACCCTTGAGAATAAGCACTCAAGTAACTACACCCATGGTTTAGAACATTGTTAATTGCAAAAATTAGTAGAGTGGGTTTAAAAGTCTTAAGCTGACACCAGTTCTTATCGAGGTGACTAATAGCTCAATAATGGCTATAAGCCATAGGCAACTCTGGAAAGACTCCAGTATTAAGATCATAGTTCCTAATGGTGTCCTCTGTACCTTGCAAGCAGTCATGACAACCGTGATAAAAACCTATGTCTAAGCCATAGGCAAGTCTGAAAAGACTCTTAGTATTAAGACCATAGTTCCTAATGGTGTCCTCTGTACCTTGCAAGTAGTCATGCCAACCGTGATAATAACCTTTCATAGATTACTCAAGGAGATCTCTTCTTAGGCTAGAGAAAAGAAACCTTATCTTTGATACTAATGTCAGAGAATCTAGTATTTTCTCTTAATCATAGTGGAAATAAATTATGAGGGGGGTTTTCCTTTAAGAAAATTCTCAAGAGGAGAACCATAAATTGTCTCGGGCTGATTTCATTATACCATTTACACACATTAGAACATTAAATCATGCACATACATTGAAGAGAATAACACAATTAAGATTGACAACTTGTTGAGGATAGGATTTGCTTGGAGCCGACGGTCTCCCTCCAAAAGGACTTTCTATTATAATTCTCTTGATGAGAGCCTTGATTACAATACAAGCTTGTGCTTTTGCAAAGCTTTTCTTGAACCAAGAAGATGATGAGCTTCATGATTCCATGATGTAACCCTCCTTCCCAAGCCCTAAAAACCCCAATGGGGAGAAAGAACTATGGATAAGAGATTGATAAGGGTGAAAAGAAGTATATCCTAAGAAAAACACCAATAATTTCTAGTATGCTTATTCCATGAGCAAGCCTTAAGAATAGCCAAAATAATATAGGCGAAGAAGGAAAAGAAGAAGAACTTATGCATTCACTTGCTTGGATTTGCATCCATAGCCAAGTTCTTGAGCATAGCCTCCTCAAATCCCCACGAGCCCTCCTCTTTTGTCTTCTTGCATACTTGCCAAAATGCTCAAAGTTGAATATTATTACATGGACCATGAAAAGTGAATACTTTAAAAGCAATTAGATGCATAAGCAAACACATGTCCCCTCCATTCCTTTCTTGTCTTGAACAACTCTCCTCCCTCCTCTTTTGACTAGCCTTTGGCAAGGGTGCATGCACGCACACGCACACGCACACGCACACGCACACGCACACGCACACGCACATGCATGCTCGCGCGCGCGCGCGCACACACACACACACACACACACACACACACACACACACACACACACACACACCCCAAATCACTCAATAGTGTCCCCTCTATAGCAACTAGACCCACCTAGGGCTAGAGGCAACTTTAGGCTCCATCACCACTTGGAGTCTCTCCACATGGAGCTAAACTAGTGGAGATATGATGGAGCTAAAGTAGTGGAGATCTGCATAGTCAGGAGGGCACGAGCAGCTTTGAAAATGGGAATCACACATAATGTTAAGATATTCATAATCTACATACATACACCTATAAAAGAATTCCTTGGGACACTTTTGTTACCATATACATGTGGTAGTGATGTGGGTGAACACACTAGGACCGCTGGGGCATTTTTTCCCTCTTTAGGAGGTTTTTTCCCCCGTGCATTGTATATACGCCCATCACTCTAGGGCTATCTATCTTTTCCATTGCACACTAAATAATACACTCTCTATAGTGTGCCTTGAGCTTCCTTCGTCTTCTCCAAGCTGTGTGCGTTTCTTTGCAACCCTAATTCCAACAATTGGTATCAGAGCAAGTTGCATCCTCCCGGGCTTTAGTCGCCAGCTGCTCCAGCACATGCCTGCTCACTTTCTCCGATTTCACTGAGCTTTGGCCAACGTTCGCACGTCGACAAAATTTTTGGGTATGCTCGTTAAGCTCAGACTGCTCAAATTTCTGAGTCAGGCTCATTTCGGCCTCCGTTTCCACTATTGGCAGTACTACACGCGCTATTTCGTCATTTTGTGCAAAATTTTTGTCAGTGCCGTTTTCTGCATAACAGGTGCCTTACATTCTTCTACGGTTTGTGCTATATATCACATGTTGTTCCCGCTTCATTTCTCCTCTTTTCGGGCAGTTTTCACATCAGGTGCAGCATTTACCATGGATGACAACAACAAGATGTGTTCAAGATGTTTGTTGCTAAGGACAGGTTGGCTGGGGACAATTACCCTATGTGGGCTTACATGATGCAACATGTTCTTGTGTCAAAGGGCGTCTAGAATATTGTCCAGGGTATTGATGTACGTCCTGGTTCTCAGGATGCAGGCGATGTTGAGGATGTTGCAGGTCTTGGTGCAAGGATTGCTGCTATAAAAGTTGTTTTGCCTACAACAGAACAATCTCGTTGGGATGTAAAGCATGCGCAGGCTCATGCATTGATTGCATTGTCTATGAAGCGCACCATTGTTCCTCACATTCGTTCAGCAAAATCTGCAAAATAGGCTTGGGATATTTTGGCTGGTCTTTGTGCAAGTCGCAATGACGCTAAAATTGCTTTGCTGCGTAAAGAGCTGGAATCGAAGATTATGCATGAGGAAGATAATATGGACACTTTCCTTGCTGGTGTCAAGGATATCAATGAGCAACTTTTTTCTGCAGGTGAAGTCATTTCAGACAGTTCCCTTGTGCAGACTGTTCTTGATGCCTTACCAGATTCTTACGAGACTTTTGCTAGTACTTGGAGACTTATGACCCAAGGAAATCCTGAAGTTGTCAAGTTTGATGCATTACGCACAGTACTCTTGCAAGAGTCACTTTCCAAAAAAAACAAGACTAGACAACGTGCAGTTGAACAGGCTTTTAAAGCCTCTCAAATTAAGGGTGGTAATAGCAATGCAGCCTCTTCTTATGGTTCTGCTGCGAGTGGCAAAACTTCTGTTCCCAATGCTTCTACTGGCAGCACTTTGTCTGGAAATTCTGGTGATAAGGAAAAAAAGAAGATGTGTTGCCATTATTGTAAAGCTAATGATCACTTGATCAAGTAGTGTCCTAAGTTGAAGGCCAAAGAGGCTAAGAAGAAAGAGGGCGGTTCCACTGTAAATGTTGGTTCCACTACAAATACAGCCATTGTTGAGTCTTTTGTGAAAGGAGACTGTGTTGCTAATGTTGATGCAGAATGGGCTTTTAGTGCAGAGTGCACTTACAATCCATTGTCCATGATGCATGCTTGTTAGTTGCTGCAAATTCACATGTGTGGTATTTTGACAATGGTGCTACAAAGCACATTACGTCCATGATGCATGCTTGTCAGTTTGCTGCAGATTCACATGTGTGGTATTTCGACAATGGTGCTACAAAGCACATTACCTCACATCATGAATTGTTCACCTCTCTTGAGTCTGTCCCTCATGGGAATTCAGTCACTTGTGCCAACAATGCCTCTTATCCGGTTCAGGGAGTTGGAAGGATTGTGCTTACTGCTGCAAATGGCAATTCTTTCACACTTGTTGATGCACTTTATGTACCTGGGATCAAGAAGAATCTTTTGTCTATATCTGCACTTGCTAGACTTGGACTTGTAGTAAAATTTGTGGATGACAGATGTACAGTTGATGATCTCAATTTTGGTGATGAAATTGTTGCATCTGGGCTTTTGTGCCGTGGGCTGTATAAGCTCAGTTTGTATGACAAGTGTGGACAAAATTTTGAAAATGCAGTTGCTGATTCAAGGGCTATTTCATATGCAAAACTTTAGCATGCACGTTTTGGTCATCTGAATTTTGCCAGTTTGCTGCGTTTGCAAAAGTCTAATAACGTTGCTTCCTTGCCGCCTCTTGAAGCACCTGTCAAACATGTTTGTGAAGGCTGTATTTTGAGTAAAACGCAGCATTCTAAGTTTCCAAAGGATGGTTCAGTTAGGGCCACATGCAGGTTGCAGCTTGTACATAGTGATGTTTGTGTGCCCAAGCAAACTCCATCCTTGGGCAATTACCTTTACTTCGTGACTTTCATTGATGATTACTCCAGGCATGCATGGGTATTTCCGCTTAAAGCGAAGTCCGAAGTTTTTATGTGATTCAAACAATTTTTTGCTATGACTGAAAATGTATCAAAATGTACTATGGGCACCCTCCGTTCTGATTGAGGGGGGGAGTACATGTCTCATGAATTTAATGTATTCTTGGCTAGTCGTGGGATACAACACCAATGTACAATGCCTTATACACCTCAGCAAAATGGTGTTGCTGAGCAAAAAAATAGGTCACTTACGGAAATGGCACGATGTATGGTCAAAAGTCAAGCTTTGCCACATTCTTTTTGGCTTGAGGCCATCATGTGTGCCACTTATGTACTTAACAGGTGTCCAACAAAAGCTTTGCAGTCTATTACTCCATATGAAGCATGGCACGATAGAAAGCCTTCTATTGAGCACATGCGTGTTTTTTGCTGTTTGGCATATGCTTTGGTGCCACAAACACAGCGTAGAAAATTGGATGATAAGGCTGTCAAATGTATTTTTGTTGGTTATAGTGCTAAAAGCAAAGGTTACAGGTTGTATCATCCACAAACAAAGCGTATTTTGGTTTCATGGGATATAGTGTTTGTGGAAGATTCTGTTCGGCCCTTGCTGTCATGTACTAGAGAAAATAATATAAGCTCACAGGACATTTATGACACTTTGTTGCCTGTTTTTAGTGTTATAGATCAGTCTATTTACTTATGCAAATGTACATGATGTACTTGATGAGAAAAGGGCTGAAAATGAGCAGGCTAGAGGTATGCCCAAAATGGCTGGTGCACACTTTGCCTGACAGTAAATTGGATGCACCTTTGTCTAGTCGTACTCTTTCAGGCTCTCGCCTTGCATCTTATGCATCAGATTGTTATGCTTTGGCTATGTCTAGCTTACATGATGTTGAGGAACCTCTGTCTTTTGATGAAGCACAAAATTCAAAAAATTGGATGGCTGCCATGCAATCAGAATATGATGCACTTATAGAAAATGAGACCTCCTGGCAAAAAGACCATTGGTACTGTTGGAATTAGGGTTGTAGAGAAATGCACACAGCTTGGAGAAGACGAAGGAAGCTCAAGGCACACAATGGAGAGTGTGTTACTTAGTGTGCAATAGAAAGATAGATAGCCCTAGAGTGATGGGCGTATATACAATGCTCGGGGGGAAAAACCTCCTAAAGAGGAAAAAAATGCCCCGGCGGTCCTAGTGTGTTCACACACATCACTACACATGTATATAGACAAATCCCCCCTGGACTGATGCGGTGAACGAGAGCTGGCACTTGAGTAAAGGGAAGTGCCATGCCCTGAGGACATGATCAGTCCACAAAGGGGAGTAAGCCCAAAGCTTTGCGGAAAGCTTCGAGCTTCTCACGAGACAATGCCTTTGTGAAAAGATCTGCAAGGTTGTCTTGTGTTGGCACATAAGCCAAGCTGATCTCTCCTGCTGAGAGCCTCTCCATGACATAGTGGTAATGCACCTCAATGTGCTTTGTGCGAGCATGAAAAAATGGGTTCCTCGTAACTACCAATGCGCTCTGACTGTCAGTGTAGATAGTGTTGGCAGTGTCCTGTCCAACACCCAAATCAGCCATAAGGTGTCTGAGCCATACACACTCAACCGTAGCTGTGAAGACTGCCCTATAGTCAGCCTCACAACTCGAAGTGGCCACAGTAGGTTGCTTCTTGCTCAACCCTGATATACATGAACTGCCAAGCATGAAACAAAAACCACTTGTGGACACTCGCGTGTCAAAACAACCAGCCCACTTTGAGTCTGAAAAAGCATGTAATTCTGGCGGCATTTATCCCCCCTTGGGGGATCATTGTAATTCTGGCGGCAATGATCCCCCCTTGGGATAAAACAAGCCAAGATGTAAAGTGCCACTAAGGTAGCGGATAATCCTCTTGACAGCCTACCAATGCTTAGACCCTGGGCTATGCTTTAATATGCTGACCTGTGAAACTAAAAACTAAATATCTGGCCTCGTGTTGCATACATAAATGATGCAACCAATAACAGTTTGGTAAAGAGTGACATTAGCAGGATCGCCAGCATCATGTAGACTCAACTTCAAACCAGTTTCCATGGGAGTGTCAATAGGTTTTCAATCCTCAAGTCCAAACTTACATATCAATGTCTCTATGTAACTTTTCTGACACAAGGCAATACCACCATCACACTACTTAAACTGTATACCCAAGTAATGATGCAATAGCCCCAAATCTTCCACCTTGAAAGTAGCATTCAAATCAGCCTTAAATTCAGCAATATGTCTCCCATTTGGTCCAGTGATCAGCAAATCATCGACATAAAGAACCACAATGAGAAGTACATCACCCTCACGCTTTACATACAATGTGCTTTTTGTTGGACTGTTACGAAAGCCTCGTTTACCCAAATGAGTGTCAGCTTTCTCATACCAAGCACGAGGAGATTGCTTCAACCCATACAAAGCCTTCTTACATCTGCACACTTTGTCCTCTTGTCCTTTTATGACAAAACCGCGAGGCTGCGTTACATAAACTTCCTCAAATATGTCACCATTCAAGAAAGTAGTAACAATGTCTAATTGATGTACATCCCAACCAAAGTGAGTTGCCAATGCACATAGAAAACGCACAATAGTCATACGACAAGTGGGAGCAAAAGTCTCTTCATAATCTATGCCTTTTTGTTGTGCATAACCCTTTGCAACAAGTCGAGCCTTATGGCAATCGATCTCACCATCCGGCTTCCGTTTCAACTTGTAAACCCACTTCGTACCAATGGCCTTTTTGCCAGGAGGCAAATCACATAGAGTCCATGTGTCATTTTCTATAAGTGCAGCATATTCTGATTGCATGGCAGCCATCCAATTTTCTGAATTCTGTGCTTCATCAAAAGAAAGAGGCTCCTCGACATCATGTAAGCTAGACACAGCCAAAGCATAACAATCTGATGCATAAGATGCATGGCAAGAGACTAAACGAGTACGACTAGACAAAGGTGCATCCAATTTACTATCACGCAAAGTGTGCACCAGCCATTTTGGCATAGCTCTAGCCTGCTCATTTTCAGCCCTTTCCTCATCAAGTACATCATGTACATCTACATCAGTAATAGGCTGATCTGTAACATTTTCAGAAACCCCCATAGGCTGTACATTTGCCTCATTGGAACTTACATTCGCATTTCCACCACTGAAAAGAGGCAACAAAGTGTCATAAATGTCCTGTGAGCTTATATTACTGTCTCTAGTACATGACAACACGGGCTGAACAGAATCTTCCACAAACACTACATCCCATGAAACCAAAATACGCTTTGTTTGCGGATGATACAACCTATAGCCTTTGCTTTCAGCACTATAACCAACAAAAATACATTTGACAGCCTTATCATCCAATTTTCTGCGTTGTGTTTGTGGCACCAAAGCATATGCTAAACAACAAAAAACACGCATGTGCTCAATAGAAGGCTTTCTATTATGCCATGCTTCATATGGAGTAATAGACTGCAAAGCTTTCGTTGGACACCTGTTAAGTACATAAGCGGAACACATGATGGCCTTAAGCCAAAAAGAATGCGGCAAAGCTTGACTTTTGACCATTCATCGTGCCATTTCCGTCAGTGACCTGTTTTTTGCTCTCAGCAACACCATTTTGTTGAGGTGTATAAGGCATTGTAGATTGGTGTTTTATCCCACGACTAGCTAGAAATGATTAAATTCATGAGGCATATACTCCCCCCCCTCGATAGGAACGGAGGGTGCCCATAGTACATTTTGAGACATTTTCAGCCATAGCCAGAAATTGTTTGAAGCACATAAAAACTTCGAACTTCGCTTTAAGTGGAAATACCCATGAATGCCTGGAGTAATCATCAATGAAAGTCACGAAGTAAAGGTAATTGCCCAAGGACGGAGTTTGCATGGGCCCACAAACATCACTATACACAAGCTGCAAGCTGCATGTGCCCCGAACTGAACCATCCTTTGGAAACTTAGAACGTTGCATCTTACCCAAAATACAGCCTTCACAAACATGTTTGATAGGTGCTTCAAGAGGCGGCAAAGTAGCAACCATATCAGATTTGTACAAACGCAGCAAACTGGCAAAATTAGATGACCAAAACGTGCATGCCAAAGTTTTGCATCTGCAATAGCCCTTGAATCTGCAATAGCATTTGCAAAATTTCGTGCACACTTGTCATACAAAGTGAGCTTATACATCCCACGGCACAAAAGGCCAGATGCAACAATTTCATCTCACCAAAACTGAGATCATGAACTGTACATCTATCATCCACAAATTTGACTATAAGTCCAAGTCTAGCAAGTGCAGATACAGACAAGAGATTCTTCTTGATCCCAGGTACATAAAGTGCATCAACAAGTGTGAAGGAACTGCCGTTTGCAGCAATAAGCACAATCTTTCCAACTCCCTGAACCGAATAAGAGGCATTGTTGGCACAAGTGACTGAATTCCCATGAGGGACAGACTCGAGAGAGGTAAACAATTCACGATGTGAGGTAATGTGCTTTGTAGCACCAGTGTTGAAATACCACACATGTGAATCTGCAGCAACTGACAAGCATGCATCATGGACAACAGGATTGTAAGTGCACTCTGCGCTAAAAGCCCATTCTGCATCAACATCAGCAACACAGTCTCCTTTCACAGAAGACTCAACAATGGCTGCATTTGTAGTGGAACCAGCATTTGCAGTGGAACCACCCTCTTTCTTCTTAGCGTCTTTGGCCTTCAACTTAGGACACGACTTGATCAAGTGATCATTAGCTTTACAATAATGGCAACGCATCTTCTTTTTGCCCTTATCACCAAAATTTCCAGACGAATTGCTCCCAGCAGAAGCATTAGGAAAAAAAGTTTTGCCACTCACAACAGAACCATAAGAAGTGGCCGCATTGCTCTTACCACCCTTTCTTTGAGAAGCAATAAAAGCCTGTTCAACTGCACGCTACCTAGTTCTGTTTTTTCTGGAAAGTGACTCTTGCAACAGCAATGTGCATAATGCATCGAACTTGACAACCTCAGGATTTCCTTGGGTCATCAGTCTCCAAGTACTAGCAAAAGTCTGGTAGGAATCTGGTAAGGCATCAAGAACAGTCTGCACAAGGGAATTGTCTGAAATGACTTCACCTACAGAAATAAGTTGCTCATTGATATCCTTGACACTAGCAAGGAAAGTGTCCATATCATCTTCCTCATGCATAATCTTCGACTCCAGCTCTTTACGCAACAAATAATTTTTAGCTTCATTGTGACTTGCATAAAGAACTGCTAGAATATCCCAAACCTGTTTTGCTGATTTTGTTGAACGAAAGTGAGGAACAATGGTGCGCTTCACAGAAAACACAATCAATGAATGAGCCTGCGCATCCTTTACATCCCAACGAGCTTGTTGTGCTGTAGGCAAAACAACTTTTATAGCAGCAATCCTTGTAGCAGACCTGCAACATCCTCAACATCGCCTACATCCTCAGAACCAGGACATACATCAATGCCCTGCACAATGTTCTAGACGCCCTTTGACACAAGAACATGTTGCATCATATAAGCCCACATAGGATAGTTGTCCCCATCCAACCTGTCGTCAGCAGCAAACATCTTGAACACATCTGTGTTGTTATTAGCCATGGTAAATGCTGCACCTGATGTGAAAACTGTCCGGAAATAGGAGAAATGGAGCGGGAACAACACGTGCTATATAGCACAAACCGCTGAAGACTATGAGGCACTGACAAAAATTCTGCACAAAATAACGAAATAGCCTGTGTAGTACTGCCTGTAGTGGAAACGGAGGCCGAAATGAGCCCGAATCAGAAATCTGAGCAGACTGAGCTCAACGAGCACACCCGAAATATTTGTCGACCTGCGAACGCTCGCCAAACCTCACTGTAATTTGAGAAAGTGAGGAGGCGTGTGCTGGAGCTGCTGGCGACTAAGCCCGAGAGGACGCAACCTGCTCTGATACCAATTGTTGGAACTAGGTTTGCAGAGAAACGCACAAAGCTTGGAGAAGATGAAGGAAGCTCAATGCACACAATGGAGAGTGTTTTACTTAGTATGCAATAGAAAGATAGATAGCCCTAGAGTGATGGGCGTATATACAATGCTCGGGGGAAAAACCCTCCTAAAGAGGGGAAAAAATGCACCGGCGGTCCTAGTGTGTTCACACACATCACTACCACATGTATATGGTAACAGGTACGAAGTGGGTTTACAAGTTGAAACGCAAGCCGAATGTGAGATCGATCGCCATAAGGCCGACTTGTTGCAAAGGGTTATGCACAACAAAAAGGCATAGACTATGAAGAGACTTTTGCTCCACTTGTCGTATGACTACTGTGCGATTTCTATGTGCATTAGCATCTCATTTTGGTTGGGATGTACCTCAATCAAACATTGTTACAACTTTCTTGAATGGTGACATATTTAAGGAATTTTATGTAACGCAGCCTCCCGGTTTTGTGAAGAAAGGACAAGAGGACAAAATGTGCAGATGTAAGAAGGCTTTGTATGGGTTGAAGCAATCTCCTCGTGCTGGGTATGAGAAAGCTGACACTCATTTGGTCAAACAAGGCTTTCGTAACAGTCCAATAGAAAGCAGTCTTCACAGCTACGGATGAGTGTGTATGGCTCAGACGCCTTATGACTGATTTGGGTGTTGGACAGGACACTGCCAACACTATCTACACTGACAGTCAGAGTGCATTGGCAGTTGCAAGGAACCCAGTTTTTCATGCTCGCAAAAAGCACATTGAGGTGCATTACCACTATGTCAGGGAGAGGCTCTCAGTAGGAGAGATCAGCTTGGCTTATGTGCCAACACTGGACAACCTTGCAGATCTTTTCACAAAGGCATTGTCTCGTGAGAAGCTCGAAGCTTTCCACAAAGCTTTGGGCTTACTCCCCTTTGTGGACTGATCATGTCCTTAGGGCATGGAACTTCCCTTTACTCATGTGCCAGCTCTCATTCACCGCATCACTCCAGGGGGGATTTGTTTATATACATATGGTAGTGATGTGTGTGAACACGCTAGGACCACCGGGGCATTTTTTCCCTCTTTAGGAGGTTTTTTCCCCCGTGCATTGTATATACGCCCATCACTCTAGGGCTATCTATCTTTTTCATTGCACACTAAGTAATAAACTCTCTATTGTGTGCCTTGAGCTTCCTTTGTGTTCTCCAAGCTATGTGTGTCATAATAATCAATATCTAATTCTCCTAAATGATTTTCTCATGTTAAACTGATCATTTAATATGGGGAAGTGCTAGGGGAGAAAAAGCTAGAATATTGGTTAAGCTAGCAGACCGGCCACAGTAGGGATCCAAAGGAGGGAAAATAGGGATCCAAAGGGGGGGGCCATCTGCAAAAGATGGCCCCCCCCTTCGTGTTCTCCAAGCTATGTGTATCATAATAATCAATATCTAATTCTCCTAAATGATTTTCTCATGTTAAACTGATCATTTAATATGGGGAAGTGCCAGGGGAGAAAAAGCTAGAATATTGGTTAAGCTAGTAGACCGGCCACAGTAGGGATCCAAAGGAGGGAAAATAGGGATCCAAAGGGGGGGGCCATCTACAAAAGAGCCATGTGCAACAATGGGCTAAAAAGACCCTAAGGTTCAACCCATTAAGACTTCCAAAATTCAAAGGTTGTGTCCAAGGGTCAACCATAGGGGAATTGGGTGCTTTGTGTGTGTACAAAAAACTCTTTACAATCCCTACTTAGGAGGGGGCGAGCCTTGCATGTAAGGGATGAGAGAGAAAGCCACACACACCCACACAAGCTCCCTTTACACAAAGGGAATGAGGGACACATGTCAACTCCCTAGGCCAGATGCCCACAAGGTGTACCCAATTCCTATTGGATGGCCTTGGAGGTGGACCAATGAGAATTAGGCTAGAGTAAATCTAGTTTGATTAATTTAAAAACACTTAATAAAAGAACCAATGAGAATTAAGTCCTCTAGAAGACTATTGGACAGTCTCCCAAGGGGTCCAATGAGCATTCAACAGCCCAATGGCTTGCCTGATTCCTATTGGCCAGGAGGCAAAGGGGTCCAATGAGAGTTTAGTTGAATTATTAAATTACCTAAAGCTCTCACAAAAGGGGAAAGGGGGACACATGTCAGAAGGCTATCACTTATGCTGCTTAATTGTCATTGGCTAGCCCTAGGGAGGTCCAATGAGAGGATAGCAAGAGCAATTAGCAAGAGGGGTCGCCCAAGAGAGAGAGGGGGCTGATTTTTGCAAGGCATTATCACACACACACTCACACAATCTCATGTGTGAAGTAAAGAAGACTCTCTCCCATTCTCAAGCTTTAATGGAAAGCTTACCACCTACTCCAAGCTTGTGAGAAGGGAGGCCTACACCAACAACTCTTGGCTTTGTGATGCAAATCCAACCAAGAGCCAAGCTTCAATGCATGCTCATCTCCTCTACCATGCTAATTACTAAGCTAAGCTATGCTAATATGAGTGATTATGTGAGGAGATGTACATCTTTCTCGTAAGATACTCCTTCTTCCTTTTAATCTACTCTCATACCCTGCTAGCTCCCACGGAAAACAAGGGTTCCAATGAGCCTAAGGGGAAGGACAATTTCCAAAAGTCTCCTAAGGGCAACTCCAAGAAAGCTAAAGAGAAGGGAGTTTACAAAGGTAAAAACAAACTCTCTCCTGAAGAGCTTGAGCGTTATCGCAAGGATAACCGGTGTTTCAAGTGCCGCGAACAAGGGCATGCGTATCACGCTTGTCCCCAAAAGAACAACCGCCAAGATCCTCCAGAGCTACCTTGGTTGAAATCCAAGAGGAGGAGACTCACCAAACTCACCACAAAGGATCTCCTCTATGCCATGCTTGGGGAAAGGTAAGAAAACATAATGCTTTTATTCTCTTTGACCCTGGTTCTACTCACAATTTTATATCTATAGAGTTGGCCACCAAGCTAGGCATACAAGCCTACGAGATGGGAGATGTCCTACCCGCCGCAAACAGTGCTTTCAAGGGGCAAGAAGCTTCAGTCACTCCCTTAATCGGGAAATTGAGGCTTCATGTTTAAAGCTATGTGGACAAAGAGGACTTCTTTATCTCTGCTCTCAAGCATGAGGATGTAATCCTAGGGGCACCATTGTTTGATCGCCTAGCTGCCAATGTTAAATTCCCTGAAAGGAGAATCTCCTTTAAGTTCAGGGAAAAAGACATGTATATAGATGCTAAGGAAATGGGTAACACTATCTGTTGAGCCAGTAGAGGATCACACCCACATTTTTGCTCACACTCATCATTTTGTAACCATTGATTGTAATAAATGTCTTTTCGACATTAATTTTGATTTGAGCCATTCATTAAGTAACGGGACTCAATTGAGTTTCCAGCTTGTAATCCCGAAGTAATTTCACTTGCTGATGTAATTAGTTAGAGATGTTCTCACCTCCAAGGCTGAGGTATATAAGCCAAAGTTTTTATAACCTAAGGGCAGATTATTAATCAAAGTGAGTTTTTGAGCGCCGTGACTGTGTCTGAGAGAGAGAGAGAGAGAGAGAGAGAGAGAGAGAGAGAGAGAGAGAGAGAGAGAGAGAGAGAGAGAGAGAGAGAGAGTCTTATCTACTTGCTACGCGAGCTACGGAGCCGCCATTGGAGAAGCAACACCGCCATTGTGTTAGCAACGACGAGAGCTACGCACAGATACCAAGAGTGCGCGCTATCGGCTTCTATGTGTGGTAAGTTCCTACGAGCTTCGGTGTGAGTTTTCTTCCAACTCGTGTGTCGGAATTGAGCGTACAGCATATCTATAGAACCGCAACGAGTAGAGCTACACATTAGTACCATCGGGGTCAAGTTTCAGTCACCTGTATATTTCGGCCTGTCTTCATACGCGTTTACCGCACGGAGTGGTTATAGGTTGAGTTTGCAGTTCAAGTCTTTAGGGTGTTGTTCTTACCTAGTGTATAGACTTCCCCTTGAGTTTGAGGTCAATTCAATGATTCTAGATCTTGTTTCGTATAGCATTCGTTTGTAGTACAGATTTCAGTCACTTGCGTATTTTAGAACTTAGATTTGATTTCCTTAGTAGTGATTGTCATTAGAAGGTCGAGTAGGTGATTTGACACCCACCTAGTTGTTTCCATGCGCCTGCGGGTCAAGCTCCGTCCTCGTCTGACAAATTCTGTTGTTGGTTGAGTTCTCGCTATTTAGCTTCCGCTAGCGGCGTAACCGCCTTAACATTTGGCGCCGCTGCCGGGGACGAGAGCCCTAAGTAGGTGACCTTAGACTAATCCTACGAGGTGAGTCGTATAAACTACTTTGTATACTTTAATTAGAAAAGATCTAGGAGTGGTGGACTCCGAAGATCTCGAGAGATACTAGGAAGTGGGGTATTCCTGGGTCTTCCGTGTTGACAGTATTTTTAGTTTAGCTTAGATTTGTTTGTTGTTTTGTTGGTGTTGAGTAGTTGTTGATAGAAGAAGAATTTGCTAGTCCGTGAGTGGCAATGGATCTCTTTAAAATCACAATTACCAAACCCATTTTATGATTAGGAATAGCTTAGGTAGGATTTCATTTGATCCTGATCTAGAGCTAGTAATCATTGGAGTATTTGCTTGATATGGTTGATTGCATGTTAGATCACTAAACCATCGAGTTAGTAGTGAAACTTGCAATAAACAAAAGTCAGAGAAATTTTCTGTGTATCTGGGAGTTGCTGAGCACTTGAGAAAGCTTTAGGAAGGATTCTGTGCCAAAAAACTGGAAATCTGCAACTTTAGACATCATATGCGGTCTAAATGACCAAACAGAGACCAAAACAGAAATTTTGACTTTACCAGAGTGTTCAAAAGGGGGGTTATACCCTAATTTCAACTTAAAACAAGAGCATTAACACTCAAAGAAACCCAAAAAGACAAGTCGGAGTCCAAGAAACGCAAAGAATAGAAAATTTTGGATTCAGATCTTGTTTTTACATTCAAACCTGACAAAAACACTTGAAACTCAATTATAAACATTGGAGAAGGCTTAAAACCAAGAATAGTCAAAATTTGGGACAAAAGACATCATACGCGTATAATGTCTTTTAGCACATCCACTGCTTATTTTTGATATCTGACCTGACAAGATTGTTGCAAACACTGTAGAAAGCATAAATATCAAGTCTTGACCAAAATTGATGAAAAAGACATCATACGCGTATGATGTCTTTGACCTAATTTTGGACATATTTTGATACTTTGCCAACACAGATCCATTGTAATAGCTGTCTAGAGGTTATATTTCAAGTTTCATCCCATTTGGATCACAATTGACCCAAAACAAGTCAAAAGCGGAAAATTGCCAAGAAAAGCCTAAATTAGCCATAACTTGCTCAAACAGAGTTCAAACTGAATTTTGTGAGTGGACAGAGCATAAGGGGGCTACTGAGAGTGAGCATAACCAAAATAGTCCAAATCTGTGAAAAAAGACATCATACGCGTATAATGTCTTTTTCAGCATAACTGCAACAAAATTCTCACTTGATGAAACAGAAGTTGTCCAACTGACAAGATTAAACAATTGACCAAGTATCAATCAGTTTGGATCAATTCTGACCACAAAAACTTGGGAAAACAAATTGCCGAGACGGAAAAGTTAAAGTCCTTTAGGGGAATTGATGAATTTGAGATCGGGCAGAAATCTCCAGAATGACCAACCAAAACAAGGGGAACAAGCAAGTGTCATATCAACCGAGGGAAGTGTAAACCAAAGTTGGGTGCAACCATTAGAGCCGATCTTTGAAGGAAGTGTTTCTGATACTTCTTCGGAGAGATCTTACGAGATTTTCACCGAACACTTAGAACACTTGAACCTGAACAACAGAGAAAATATGGCAGCAGGACCATCAAACCCTTCCGCCACAATGAAGCTATTGTTCATAAAATACCAGTACGACAATGAGCAAGGTGCCAAGATCTACAAAGATGGAATGGACCGCTATTGTGTAAAGATAGAAGATAGACCTAGTGAGTTCAAGGACGTAGTGCCTGTGAGCTATAGCGGAGATAGATATCTAGATGACGAAGGTACCATGTATTTGGTAGTCCTAAACCCTAACATTGTGGACAAGTGGGGATTGATGGGTACCAAAGCCAAAGTAGATGAAGAACTTGAGGAGAAAGCACCAATAATGAACTTCCCTGATACGAGGTTAAGAAGAGAGAATGAAACTACAAGGATCAACACTGATAACATCTATGTGGGGCTATACAAATATAATAATGGGGAGCAAGATCTCTATTATAGATGTGAAGACCCTACACTGGAGAGTTGACAGACCAAAAAAGACTTTATGTCTTTACCTACACAGAGGGATCGGAAGTGAAAATTGCCGCTTACGACAAGTATGGGAGGCAATACTCAACAATGGGCAAGAAAGAATTAGAAGGATATACATAATTTGGGGGACCACTACATCAATATTATGTTACTTCTAGCTCACAAAGACCAGCACCAACAAATGGAGTGCAAAACCCAATGACAATAGGAGGACAAAGAATTTAGGCTGCTGACTCTTTCAGTCAACCTCAGTACTCGAAGCCCGGACCAATGGGATCATTACATTCCAGAGAGTCAATGGATACGAATCGAGGTAGTGCAGTTCCCATCCCCACATATACCACTCCAGGTCCAAGGTTCGAAGCGGAACCATCACATTTACCTCCTAGTAGTAGACTCAGGGCAGGGGAACCGACAAGGGTAACCCATGAAGTCCATGATGCTAGAGAAAGCTTTAGCCGGGACACAGGAGCAATGAGATTGGTAGCAGACCATAGACGTATGAGACCATCTCAAGTAGCCAAGTGTATGCCAAAGAAGTATGGTGGTTCAGGAGATCCGTATGCACATGTGTCACTCTTTAAGCAAGTCTTAAGAGCTGAGCAGATAACATATTTCCATACACAATACGAGGGATTTGGTCTTACTCTAGAAGGTACGGCATTGACATGGTTTCAACCACTGAACAGAGGGGGATTCCATGAAATTGACCATTTGCTAAGAGAGTTTGTTGAGGAATTCTCAAAACGAGGGATTAAGCACAATACGGTCTCACAAATATATGCTTTTAAACAGAGAGAACACGAAAAAGTGAAGGAAGCATCACTTCGCTTCAAACAATACATTGAGAGATGTCCAGTACGTGAACGACCACAAGATGACAGACTATCTGTTCTCTTTATTGAAGGATTGAGAAACGACACTCTCAAGAAGGACTTGCACTTGAAAGCTTGTACAAGTTTCGAGCAAGTAACGAGAGAAGCATTGTACTTAGTGGATAACTGTACGGTCTATGGAGAGGTGTCAGCGGATACAGATTTTGCATCCAGTAGCTCTTCCTCCGTAGCGAGTGAGACTACCACTAAAAAGAATGTTCAAACAACAACCAGGCCAAATTTAGAGCAAATGATAGTAGATGCTCTAAAAAGGATGGCACCATACCAAAAGCCATTGCCAAAACCACTGAAATGGTGTGCTATTGAACAAAAATGGACTAACCATCCAACAGAGGAGTGCTATTACAACAAAGGGTATGTAAGGGAGCGTCAGTATGCACCTCCTTCTCAATTAGCACCACCTCAGGTACATCCAGTACCTCGATACCCAACGGGAAATGTACCAGGACCTATGGGGATAGAAAGACCGCAACCGGTATTGGGACAACAACCACCTTTACCAGGAGCAAGACCAGTGGGCATTAGATATGCACCAACCTTAGAGAATCAGGAAGAACAAGCCTTAGTTCCTGTTCAAGCCTATTATGAAGAATCTGGTGCACACATGTCTCCAACTGTGTATTACCCACCAGAAGAACCCAAACAACCAGAACCATGGGGCATGATTGGGAATGTTGGAACACCAACAGTTACAAGTGCTTCTGATGAAGAGAGATACAATTTGGACGCAAGAACATTGATGTTCATAGCTCATGGAGGGTTAACAGGACAAAGACCATCCTATCCACAAAGGACGAATCAAGTGGGACCAAGACCAGCACTAGGACCCTGTTACAAGTGTGGAGGTGACCATCTGATGAATGTTTGTCCACATACGGAAATCATTAGAATTAACGCTTATTGCACTGAGTGCAGGGTTACTCACTTCATTGAGGATTGTTCAAAAAATCCAAACAAAGTGCAAAAGACGACATTGAATATGCTAGAAACTATTCCTACCAGTAGTGGGTCCGAAAATGAAACTCTGATACCAACGCAAGTTGTTACTAGAGCTCAAGCTAAGAAAACCACTAGAGAACCTGAGAATGGAAAGTTAGCGACTGAAGTGGTTAGTCAAGGACCGCGGAGTCAGAGAAACACATGGAAAGCTAGAAAAGCACGCATGAAGTTGAGAAAAGAACGTGAAGACGCTATTCTAGCTGAGGAACTAAAGCGAACTAAAGATAGATTAGAAAAACTTGAGAGTCAAAACGGGAAACAAAAGATGAGCCTCGAAAGAACGAAACAAAAGAGTATCAAAGAAACAACGAGCTTAAGCTCAGGGGGATCAGTGCTAGTCGACAAAGTACACGAACCATTGGACGCACTGATGAGAGCTTACGAAGCTAGGTTAAAGAACAACCAAACACAAGAACAGAGGTGGATGACATACCCAAACGTGGAATTGGAAAAGCAGAGACTTGAAATGTGCCAGAGAATGATCGAGACTGCACAAGCCTTATTAGAACCACCAAGAGAAACAATGAATTGTGGAACGGAAAACCCAATTCAACAAGAGACTATCATTTCACGGGTAGCTGAAAAGACTCCCAGTGCACAAAAGCCTGAAAATACACACAAGGATGACCGCATAGTATTGAACACAACCGATCAGGAGATAGAGAGTTTTCATCCAGTCATACAGAGGATTTACGGAAGAGATGAGGATTACAATGAATTTTGGAAACAAGTGAGAGAGGCAAACTTTGCAAACGAGCTCAGTTGCCAAGCTAATCAGACAAATTGGGAAAAGGACATCAGGAATCCTCCCATAGTGGAATTTGAGGCAGGATCTCAAGTGGACTTGGATCTGCAATCTTACTGGGGAGATGGGGGCTCTGTTAGAACAATGGAGAGCAAACCTCATTCACTGAATACCTTACCTTCATACTTAGGAGAGTATGAAGCAAAATCCGAGATTAGAGCACTTCCCTCACGAAGAATCTCATCAGAAAAAGTCATGGACTCGCAAGGATTGATAGAGATCTTGTCAACACTAGTGACATGCACTATCACTCTAGCTGAGCTTTTGAGGCTAAGACCACATATGTGGACCACTGTAGGAAAATGCTTGGAGAAATTTGGGATAAAAGACCCAACATCGAGACTGCAAGAGGGTATACAAGAGTTGAACAAACCACAAAAGAACGCTAAGCCTGTACCCTTAAACAAGGTCGGAGAGTATTGCGAAGGTGAAGAGGGGAATACAACCTTACCAGTTGAATTCCAAGGAGTGAACACGATGGCACTACTAGACAGCGGAGCTGGGGTAGCCATTGCTACAAAAGAAATCTGAAAAAAATGGGGGAAACCAGCAATAAGGAAGACTAGGTTGAAACTCCAATTAGCAGATGGACACATGGAGAAACCTATGGGGTTATTAGAGAAAGTCGTAGTAACTTCTTGCGGCATTGAATACGAACATACTTTTGCTATTGTCGATTTTGGCAAGGAGAATAACTATGATATCATACTGGGAAGACCATTCATGAGACAGTTGAAAATGGTCCAGGATTGGGGCTACGATCACATATACCTGAGAAATATGGAAACCACTACATGTGTGAACCTGAGAGACCATAGCTACAAAGATGTGAACCGAACACCGGTAGAGGAGTTTGATTCAGTTACTTTGGCGGGATCCGAATTTCCAGCTTGGTTAGGTAAGCCCAAGGAGTTATGGATGTGTGGAGCCTCTAAATGTGGAAGTCTGAGGCGAGAAGAATATGTTTTAGAAAGGGCTATCGAAGACGAAACTTATATAGGAGAACCCTTTCCAGAGGACACGCTTGAACCATTAGAATGGACACACATTCTAGCAACCCTAGATGTTTGTGCAATTCTGGATGGTCCCACAACGAAATTTTGCGACAAGGACGGGTACGACGTGGTTCCGTACTTCATGCTGAGAACTACACTCGAAAAAGAAACTGAAAAGAACGATACACTGGAAAAGGAAGATGAAGAAGAGGTGTTTCACGACATTCCCGATCATCCAGAGTGGGGAAATGAAGCAGACAACGAGTCAACGGACAATTCAAGCAGAAACGAAGAAACTATAACGGATTTCCGATTTTATGATTTTCCGAACCAAACTAAACAACGCCAGAAACACTATAGAGCAAAGAGAAAAACAAAGGGGGTTAGAACCAATCCGATGCCTAGAATAAGAGGAAAAAATCAATTCCTAATGCTAGTAAAGGCGGAAGATTGTGTTAAGGACAAGCTTTCTGGAAGAATGAGAGGCAATGAGCAAAAGAGCTTACGAAAAGACAAAAGAAGCTCAAGAAATCAAGTTCAAAGGAATGAAACGAAAACTGAAACAGAAAAATCAGAAAAGAACAAGCGCAACAGAGAACACACGGAGTCCAAGTTAGAACGTAGAAACAAGTACAAAGAGCTCAAGAAAACTCTGAAAAAAGTTTGGACGACAGAAATTGTGAGTGATCGAGGCACACATTTTATAAATGAAGTGATAGAGATCCTTCTAGATGAATTCATGGTAATCCATAGGAAATCAGCCCCGTATCATCCACAAGCAAACGGACAAGCTGAAGCAACAAACAAAACCATATGCACGGTCCTTACGAAGATTGTATCTGAGTCAAGAACTGACTGGGACCAGAAGTTGCATTCAACATTATGGGCATATAGGGTAGCATATAAAACATCAATAGGAACGACCCCATATAACATGGTTTTTGGGCTAAATGCTATCCTACCAATAGAATTATTGATTTCAATCTTAAGCGTGGCTAAGGATCTAGAGTGGACAGGGCACGAGCTTTCTGATAGAATAGATGACCTGGAAAAGCTAGACGAGCTTCGCCTAAAAGCAGTAGCTTCTATCTATGCTCAAAAAAGACGACAAAAGGAATTTTTTGATAAGCATGTGCGGACTAAAGAGTTTAAGGTTGGGGACTATGTCCTAGTTTACACTCTGAAACAACATTCTAAGAAGCTTAAAAAGCGAGGGATGGGACCTCTGGTGATTAAATATCTATCACCAAGTGGAGCCGTCAAGCTTGCTACATTAGACGGAGAAGAAATGCCCAATTGGATTAGTGGATGCAGAGTGAAAAAGTATCTTTTGCCGCCAACCCAAGACATGCTTCTCAAAATACATTAAGAAAAGCTGCGTGTCTAGAAAAAGAAAAAGATTGTGGAGGAAGCGCAAGCCGAGGCGAAGGAAAGAATGGAGAAAAGAAGACTACTGCGTCAGAAACAGCGCAATGAAGAAGCAATACGAATAAACGCAGTCAGTATAACAGAAATGGATAATGACAAAGAAGAACCCATCATTGAATGCAAAGTAGGAACCAACCAAATCAAAGCCAGAGCACTATTGGATTCAGGAGCTCAAACTAACCTACTTTCACCCAGTTTGTATAGACAATTGACAAATGCCACTAAATTACAAACTGCCAAGCAAGAGTTAAAGAGTTACTCTGAGAATTCAATCAAAACTGTCGGATGCACAGTTTTACATATACAGATTAACCAGTATGTGTATCCTCATATGTTTTACGTGGTTGAAGACCAAGCTACACAACATCCATTATTGCTAGGACAACCATGGCAGAAGCAATACAATGCAATGATTGACTGGAGTTCTAAATCAGTGCTTATCAAATACGAAGGTGAAAGTCAATCAGTTAAGTTCACCAAAGGAGCAGTGCCAACTCCAAAGGAAGAATCCAAGAACAAAGGTAAACAACAACCAGGGAAAAAGAACAAGCAATGGCAACCAAAAGTTTCTATACAACTGGATTGCTCTTCGACGAGGAACTCTCAACATTGGATAAGGAAGACAAGCAATAATATAACAGCTCAACCTTGGGAAAAAACGGAGTCAAAGTTGGTATGGAGACCAAAAAAGGTTGTGCCAGAGAACACAAAGGTGGAAAACAGAGTCTTCAATACTAGACAACAAAGTGATTCCAGACAATCAAAGACAGTGAAACAGATCTGGATTCCAAAGAAGTTCATGACGGCACAAAGCTATAGCAAGCAAATTTGGATCCCAAGGATTTGTAAAAAGGAACTCCCTTCAGTACAATCCACGGAAACTCCTAGGTATTTCAAGGCGAGGAAATCAACACAAAGAACAAAGCAGGTTTGGGTCGCAAAGAGTTTGTGGCAAGCACAAGCGAAGTGAAAGCAGATTTGGATTGTGAAAAAGAACAACAAGGTAAAGAAGAATCCATCTACTGATTATACTACCGAAGTGCCAAAACCAACCCAAAACCCGACCACCAATCCTTCAATCAAACAAAGAGCAGCTTTATTGGAAAGACTGCTGTATCATCGCTCTACAATTGCATTGGGAGCTTATGACCCAAACAACTACAATGCTTCGCCCACAGACACTTCATAGTCATCCGGGAGGACTCAGACTAGGAGGGGGGGAGGTATACAGGTATACAGGAGCTACAAAGCAGCTACAAGCGACAAAAAACAAAGAAAAACAAAAATTATATTACAAGGGCAGTGTCTTACATGATTTTGCAATTTTAATGTTTGATTGCGGATATTGATAATATTTATGCCCTTATATACCTTGTTTTGCAACAAGAAGAGATCAAATGATGAATTTGGGTCTCTAGACGTGTAAATATCACTAAATAAGAGTGTTTTTAGAGCTAAAAAGTGGAAAAAAGTGGTAATCCAAGTCCAGAAATCACAAATAAGTGTATATTCATATTCACAGGGTTACCAGCTATTTATTGTGTATGTTTGGAATTTTTTGGCTTCAATTTGCTATTTTGCTTTATTTTTTATGATTTTCCTAATAAAAGTAAAAGAAAAATAAGAAAAAAAGCAGGTGAAATGAGATCGGAAAAAAGAAAAGAATAGACGGTGATGGTCCTAATGACAAGGGCAACCCATGGTAAAAATTGGGTACAATTCTGAAAAAGTTGCGGAAAGTCCGAAACGGCAGAATTTTGGCAAGTGGACGGAATTATAAGAAAACAGGTCAAACGGAGTCCGATTTGGGAAATTTCAGATCCTAAAGCACATCTCACAATGAGATAGAGCACATGACAAATTTGGTGGCAAGTGAACCGGGAAGTCCGAAGTCAAGTATTTTTCACATCACTTTCAAGCTCATTCACACTATTACCTTCTTGGAGAAGAGTAGAGAGCCACAGGAGCACAGATCTTCTACGACCTTCTACGACTTCCACAAGAGCTCAGAGGACACCAGACATGAGAGGTAGACTCGTTTCCATAAGCTTTTGATGCTTATCATTAACTTTTGTCGCAAAAACTGACCAAAACTAAGAAACAAGAGCAGACGGGGAATGGGGTAGAATGCTAGGTAGTGGCACAACCGCCTAACCAAACCTTGCAAGAACTTATAGGTGGGTTACCCTAGTATAGAAGATGGGTTTCTAACACTCAAAGCTTGAGAAAGAACGACTGGAAAAACCCTAGGTCAACAGAGCCTGCAAGAGGCAAACAGGAAAAAGTTGTCGAAACAACACGAAACTTCACAGGAAGTTCAACCACATCAAGGACAATGCAACCATAAAATATCTCCAAGTTTGAATCACAAAAAGTAGGTCGGAACAACCAATTTGGCTGCGGACACACAAAGCGTCATTTTGGCATAACGACTGAAATTGACGACCGAATGAAATGAAACTTCACAAGCAACTTCAAGTAACTATCGATGACTTATGTTTGCAAGCAAAACCCAAAAGAAAGCTGATTCAAAACCCAAGGTGATTCATATCCAATGAGCTGGAAATGCAACTCTCGAGAAGAAAAGTTGAAGAAATTCAACTCCAAGGCAAAAAGACGACTTCGGAGACTGAAATGCCTATAAGGGGGCTTTTTAGCTAAACTGATGACTTTTTAAGTTGAAAACTAGTTAGCAGGGCTTAGGGCACTGTTAACCCTCACAGCACACGGACATCCTATGATCTATAAACATTGTATTATTTAGAGTCAGGTACCGGGCTTGTCGGACCAATAGGGAAAGGTAGAGTGATCGTCGATGAGAGCGCACTTTAACTTGGACATTCAAGGGATTAGTTGGTTAAGCATGGGCGCCCAAGTGTGAATGGGGTGAGCTCCTATAAAAGCCAACTAAACCTAATTTTTACGAAAATAAAAAACGTGACTCTTAAAACGGACGGGTTGGTTTGTATAAAAGGTAGATCGGGATCGGGATCATTTTCCCAAGCCCAAGCCCAAGCCCAAGCCCAAGCCTCAGTCCTATGATATATACTAGACTCACTCTTATATATATACCCTACTCCCTCAAGAGAGAATGAGAGCATGTGGGACAAGTCCTCCACTCTCCTCCTTTCTCTTCCCACTTGCACCCTTAGACTTTCTAGTTTGGGCCTAGTTCCCTACTGGAAATTGACAGTTTTAGGGATTCCGAGGGCATAGAGTGACCAAACGGAGGGCTGTAAAGCACGGCACGACCCTCTGACCGATACGCTCGTTTCGAGCTATCACACGACCCATTCCACGACACGCTCTAAAAAATATAGCAAAAAAACAAACAAAAAACACGCTAAAAACTAGTCACAAGGCCTCCTAGAGCAGCTTTTTGACACCTTAGGGTATCAAAAGCACATGCACTTACGCTCTGGGCGGGTGCTAGAACATGAGCATATTGAGGGTGCCTCTGTTCATACGGACACCCATTACCCATCCACGATAAGCTCTAGACCCTCAGCGGGGACACAAGGTAGCACCACCCAAGACCCTAAAATAGCCGCTAGTGATTCCTCCTCCGACTCAGAAATCATGGAAGCATACCCTACCCAAAACACTGAGAGAGAAGGCCATGCACCTCCCGAAGCTCCACAGCCTAGTACTAGTATGTTTAGCCGTTTCATGGAAACATTAGGTAGAGCTACTCGCTCGGAACCTGATGCAAATGAAGCACACGAAGGGGGTGGGGAAGTGGACTCTCCTTTCACATCGCACGTGGACCCCACACCCCCAAAGAGTGTCCATGTGGATATCCTACCAACTTCTTACCAAGAAGGCCCTGTTGAGCTGCCTCCTTCAGAAGTTCCCTCTAGAGTACCGTTGGTGACAAGTAAAACCACGGGGAGCAACATTGCTTCTACCTCACAAGAAACCGTTAACACGTTGACTCTAGAAGGATTGTTCATTAATGATCATTGGACATACGACCTCCACACTGAGGTGTTGACGGATCTACACTCTGGCCACGCCTACCATGTAGGATGGATAGAGATTGTACAATCCACCTCTAGTGCCACGAGCATCGAAGATCAACAGAAAATGATCTGTAATGTTATCCATGGCATTATTCAATCAGAAAGGCAAAATCGAGGGGTAAATATACTCTCAACTGGCCCCATGAGATTTCTGGATACGAGCAAGGCTCAACAGCCTACTCTATCACAAATGGAGACTTCTCTAATGAGCCCCATGAACCCATCTTACGTCATTTCACCTGGGGTCTCTATGCAATCTGAGCCTCCGAGCGAAAACTTTAGCTTCCCTAACTTGGCTCAACCCTCTATCAAGGAAAACCCAGTGCTCACTCCAGGGATAAGCCTGACAGAGAATGTACCGATGACATCTACGGTTAGCGCAGTGCCACTACCTAGTGTCGTAGTACCTAATATGGGGCCTCGACCATATGTGCCTCTAGCCCCTTATGCACACATGGCCCCCACACCTCCAATTGTACCACTTGCTTATGCTCCTCGAGTGCCGCTCCCTAGCTCTTATCCGAGTGGACCTATGCCCGGTTATGTTCCATATCCTGCATCATCTACACATATGCCAAGACCGGTACCCGTTCCTCTCCCACATATGATTCCAAGAGTACCTCCACCGGCCCTGCCTCCTCACATAGGTGACTTGGCAGCGTTTGATCAAACCATAGGTCGATCTATCGCGGAAAATATGCGTCACGCATATGATAGAGAGCCTAGAAGTAAGGCAGTACAAATTGCCAAACTCACACAAAAATTCAATGGGGACGAAGATGCTAGAAAACACATTGAAGTGTTTGAACAAGTATGTGATTCCTTAGGGGAATGCAACGAACTACATAAGTGCAATGCCTTAAGCTTGACATTAAGTGGGAAGGCTGGAGATTGGTATAGAACCCTAAGGGTGGACGAGAAAACAATCTACCCTACCCTTCGAAGGTTGTTTCTAAAGGAGTACATACGAGAAGGTGTGCTTTGGGGTGTAGCATCTCAGCTACAGAAGGCTGAACGTAAGGAAGGAGAGTCAGTAAGGGACTTCATTAGTCGTCTAAAGCACTTAAACTCTCGCTGCCCTGTAAATGAGCGCTTCAACAATAACCAACTACTTGATCGATTCATTCGAGGGTTGAGGAATGAAGGAATCTATAATGGACTAGTGATTAGAGGTATCACAACCTGGGAAGATGTCACTGCCAATGCAATCCAATTAGAGGACAACTTGATGATAGCAGGCATGAGGGTGTCTACTGACACGAGATCCACTAGCTCACAAGCCATTGAGTATGAACCCATGACTGCAAAGCCCATTGCCAATGAGCCAAAGGTATTTGAGACATTCTTGACAGACCTCACCAAGGCAATCCAAGAGTCTCTTAAGGATAATCGACCCCCTCAAAATAGTCACATGTATCCAAGAAGGGAGCAACAATGGTGTTCCATTTGCTTAGGTCCACATAGTACTAGTGAGTGCCCTACGTTTAGAGTAAAATTTAATGGAACTTGCAACGCATGTGGTAGGTATGGTCACCAAGCTAAGGATTGTTTAATGATCAAACGTATGATGGCAAATAGACCACCTGTAGCCTGGACGGATGCGCCTCGAGCTCCTGTATTGATGCCTACTCCACCTGTTGAGCAACTACCGCAACACATGGTCCCTAGATCTCAAAATGTTGTACAAGCTACACCGCTACCACCTCCTGTGCTAGGACCGCAACCCCCGCATCCAAGAGTCGCCCCTATGAACCAAGTGGGTTGCGAGCCATCTAATGCTTATGCAGATGGTTGTGAGGAGGAAATAGACACTAGCATTGCCTACGGACTTGATACATTGGAAGAGTGTCCTATATACTACATGGAAGATTGTTGGGGGCAAGTCAAGCCGGTTTATCAAGCTGCTGCTCTCGCATCCAGAGGTCAAAATATCAACACCCAGGCTAGGAGGCCACCTCTTCAATGCTACGAGTGTGGTGGACCACATCGAGCAGCGGAGTGCGCTATTAGGCAGCAAAAGAATGCTGCACAGATGCAAGTGAATCAAGGGAGCACGTCTGCAATGCCAATACTCACATGTAATCGTTGCGGCATAGATCACTTGATTGCCCAATGCCCCTATAACCCAAATGCGCCTAAAATCACACCCCTGAATTTGGTCGAAATTGCTAGTGTGACATCGCCAATACCACCCGTCGCACCCGCTTATGCGATTACACGGTCCATGCTTCAAGGGCCAGGCCATATCCTCGAAGAGAGAGATACCGTGTCAGTTATCCAAGCAAAGAAAAAGAAGACACGAAGGAAGAAGTCGCAGAATACGGAAAATTCAAAGCCAAGTTCCAAAACAAACATAAGAACAGGAGATGACCCCGTGTATATGAATGACCTCGAGGATGATAAAGACCGACAAAGAAAACCGTAACATGGAACCAAATGAAAACCGAATAAGAGAAAATCATAAAGAGCCTCTGAAAACACCACAAGTGTTTCCAAATCCAATCCAAGACCCCCAAGATAAACCGCAGGGGCAAAAAGGGAAGAATCGTAAAAAGAAGATTGGGACGTACCCAAACCCAGTAGACGAGATTAAGCAGGTGAAACATCTAAGAGGTTTAGTGGAGGAGACTCAAAGGAAACTAGAACCAGAACCCATGCATATCAAAATTCATGACACAGTGTTTCCCACGCAAGTTCATCCACCCCACATGAACCATAGACCGTTAGCCATATCTAGTATCATCCAAGAAGGGAGTGAGGACGGGACATCAGAAAGTGAGCATACACCCTTCTTGTTGGAAAGGATGTTTAACGAAGGAATACCTGATCCCATTGAGGAATATGAGATTCCATCCTCACCAGTTCCTAGTCAAGGACCTACACCCTGCAAAACGCCAATGAATGTTGCCAAACTAGTGGACTTCATGTCTTCTGAGGTCCGAACCACGATCATAGCAAAGCTGTATGGAGATCCTGAGTTATTCCTTGCACTTCGAGCATTCCTTAACGGAGAGCTACGAACGGGATTACTGCAGTTTGCGCAACCAAATAGGCCTGACTCGATTATGATTGATGAGGAAAATCATGTGCAATCACTTGACTTAGATGGACACGAGTCTGTGATTGAGGTACCCATTAACGAATTAGGGCAGTATTTTGAAGGCGACGAGTCTAATGCGACCCTACCCATCACTACCAAGGGATTAACTATAAAGGGAATTCTTGATGGTGGTGCGGGAGTTAGCATCGTTACAAAAGATTGTTGGGAATCCATGGGAAAACCCCGCCTCAGTGTTACTAACATTGTGGTAAAGATGGCAAATGGTACCATAGCCAAACCTATGGGGATGCTCAAGGATCTTAAGATCAAAGTTCTAGGACACAAGGTACGACATACGTTCATTGTAATGGATTTCTCTAAACACCTTATGTCATATGAAATGATTCTAGGACGACCATTCATGAGGGAAGCACAAATGGTTCACGATTGGTCTAAAAATCATGTCTATTTGCAATTCCAAGACTCTGTCCTTAGAGTGGATTTGGTGACTGGTAAGGTACACCCCTTAGGGAGTAAAACCATTATTGATCATCCCTCTGACACCACAGTTCACTCGGCCCCACTACAATATTGTTACACTTGTAAGAAGGATACAGACATTGGCCAAGATTCTCCTTACATGGATGTGTTACCGGGTATGATGGAATCGGACAATGTGAATTGGGTCCACCTAGCATCAACCATAGACACATGGGGAAATAGGGGGACGACCTGGGTAACACCTCAGGGGGATGAAATGCCTGTACCCTTAAATATGCTACAAGCAATGCATATCGCTTCCAACAAGACTCATCCTAATGTAACGAAGAAAACATACAAGTGGGTCCCTAAAGCTTCTTTAGTGACCATAGCTAGTGCTAAAAAACAGAAGCCTTGTAAGAAACGTACCACTCGCTCCAAGAAAAGTAAGAAAATGTTGCGATGGATCCCTAAACGACTATTGGAAGCCCAAGGCTACTATCAAGGAAATGATCAAATCTGGGTGCCAAAACGTAGATTGTGCTCTTACCTATCACTTGACCCAAGTGAGCCCAATCCCATAGCTCCAAAACGAATCAATGATCGTGGAAAGAAAAAAATCACAGAATGCTACACACCTAGTCCAGAGCTAGTTTGGGTGCCAAAGAAAGAACGATTTGTTCCACCTAGCTCAGGAAGGGGGGAGTCCCATGAAGCTTCTAGCTCCTCATGTAATACATCCATAGAGGTAAAAGCTTCTACACAGCCTCCATGTATAGTAGTGGACCTCCATGAAGCTACAAAAGAATCCACACCTCCCAGTGTTCAAGAATCACCTAATGAACCACTTCAAGTTCGATCCTGGGAGAGTACCTTACCACCCTTGCAACATAACGAGGCACCTAGGGTAATAGAAAACTACTGGCAAAAATCCTCACCTATTACCAACTGGAACAATTGGTTTCAAAGGGTGACAAGCTCATTTCAAATGGTATGATCTACCCAAGGAAGGGGGGAGTGTTTGTTGACAGTCATCATTCATTTGTTTCCCTCTCAACCTTTTTCCCTGACCTCTCAATTCCAATCTTAGGGAATGTACATATAAAGCTTTATACTCACAAAAAAAAAAAGAAAAAAGAGCAAGAGCAATTAGCAAACGAGTATGCACATTAAAGTCAAAACATTGACTCAAACCTACACATGTCACATTTGGTACAGTGAAACAGAAACCTATGCCATAAAACACCTTTGATCCTCATCACTTGAGTGATGGAGGGTAGGTAAGATTAGTACGATAGGAGTGTTTCTGTTTTAGAGTTGAGTGATTAGCAAAGATCTCTTTTCCCACTAATGTGCCTCCTGGAGGTATTCCTTTTGTTTCCTAGTGTGTACAGGAGCGTGTTGCTATTGATAGGATTTGGACGTTCATGGAACCTTCAAATCAAGCGCAACCATCAACACAAACAGGTGTTTCTTGTCCATTAGCATTGCCCTTATCTTTTTTGCATCCATGTTTGTCTGCTTTGATTGTGATTGGTAGCATACTATTCAGCGCATTGGCTAGTATCCAACATTTAATTCAATGCAATCTTTTGTCATAATCACTTGTTTAGGTGTAAAAATCAAGCAGTCCGACTAAGCTAGTTTGACCAAGTTAGGTGTTAGAGATCTTCTCTTAATACCATGGGGAATGCCTTCCTAATAAGCAATGGTTACTTAGGTTCTTAATCCGATTTAGGCAGCATTGTATGAAATGTACTAGGGCTTTCTAGTGGGCTTAACCCTATTGACCTTTAGCTTAAGTATTATAAAGGGAGTTTACTAATGTGATGAGCCTGGGGAATGTAACAGTGTTATATGACCCCCCAAAGTTACAAAATTAAAATGCTGAAAAATAACAAACAAAAAATCAAAGTGCTACACTGTAAAATCTTAAGCTGGAAGAGAAATCTCGGCTTGATTTGGTACTGCACTCACATGTATCGCCTATGGTACTAGAGTCCTAGAGGTTCCCAGTGTGGGCGCTTTTCCTTGAAAAGCAAAAAACCCAAGGCATACAAAATAAGCACCCACTTCATAATTGAATCAATGTGAAAAGACTTTGGGGGGTCAAAGAAAAAGTAATCAGTCAGGCGATGATTTCATGAGAAATTCCTTTTATGGTAGCTTAACTACAAAGTCTTCTAGATATAGCCTCTAGTCAGCCCTCGAACATGAATACTTGGCTCTCGCGATTAAACAACTTAATTGACCACAGAAAATTAAGAAGCTTACCCATGGTGTTAATATTCGATCTCTAGTGCTTTTCGACCGTCAAATTAGCGACCCCAGACTTGTTTAATTTTTTACCTTTATATCTGTTTATGCATTTGATTACATTGCAATTTAATGTTCATTGCTAACAAATTGTTTGAAATTCTTTTACCAATCAATTTTTCTACCTAAAACTGCATATGCTTTTTAAGAGAATGCAATTACTGTGCCAATGCTGTTTGATTTTGCAGTGACTAAAGAAGGCTAAGGACATTCATCTCAAATGCTCTTCCACCTCGACGAACCAGCTTCAACTCAATAGCTTCCGAGGACGGAATCTACATCAGGAAGGGGGGCATGTTAACCCTCATGGCACACGGACATCCTATGATCTATAAACGTTGTATTATTTAGAGTCAGGTACGGGGCTTGTCGGACCAATAGGGAAAGGTAGAGTGATCGTCGATGAGAGGCGCACTTTAACTTGGACATTCAAGGGATTAGTTGGTTAAGCATGGGCGCCCAAGTGTGAATGGGGTGAGCTCCTATAAAAGCCAACTAAACCTAATTTTTACTCATTCTCTCATTTGTGCAATTGAAGAGTGCTCTTGCTCCATCTCCATCTTCTTCTTCTTCACCTCCTTGTGTGTGTGTGTGTGAGAGAGAGAGAGAGAGGGAGAGTGTGTGTGCGATCGAGCATTACGAAGGCACGACGGCGGCGAAGCGGTTGAGCGCGGCACGACTGCAGCTTCTTCTTCATTGCGGCGAGGAATCCACCACGAAGGCGAGCGTAGAGCGGTGAGTGACACACCCTTTGTTTTCTTGAGCTTGCTAGTTTAGGCTTGTTGTGTGCTTGGAGCCGTTTGTGGCTCGCATACGGTGTATTGGCAAGTCCCTTGCTTCGACAGTGCGGCAAGGAGCGCACAGGCACTAGCACAAAGCATTCTTTGCACAAAAAGACCAACATTTCAAGAAAAGACATCATACGCGTATGATGTTTCACAGCATGAATTTCACATCCATTTCAACATTTGAGTGCATAGCCTCATTCCACATGTTAATCACATCCTATGAACCAAGTATCACGAGAATTGGAGTTAGAAAACCCAAGGAAAACCAAAAAGATGCAAAGTAGGCCATAAAATTGATTTTTGGTCCTAATTTTGTCAAAATAACTTCAAACTCATTGAAACTTTGTAGGATTGTTGTTAAACACATCTACAAGCTATCTGGAACCAAAAAGCACCATTTTGACACAAAAGACATCATACGCGTATGATGTCTATTTGCACTTACAGAGCCAAAACTGCTCATTTGTCATCATACATCTATTATATATATCTAATACATGCTACATATGATATTTGGAACCATTTGGTCAAGAGGATCACCCCATTAGCCCAATTGAGGGAAAATCCTTCACCTAAAGCCTATTTTTGGCCCAAATCCAACATACTCAAGTCCAAACCAAGATTTGAGTAGGAACAGTCCTTCACTAGTACATGGGGAGTCCACAGAACCAATCCCATGCAAAATTGATGAAAAAGACATCATACGCGTATGATGTCTCCAGAGCCATTTTTAGCCCAAAATCTATCCAAACTTCATAAATCCACTGAATAAGCCTATCTAAAGCCAAATCCAAGCTTATAGAGAAATTTGGTCCAAAAATACACTAAAAGACATCATACGCGTATGACATCTCACTATGTGATTTTGGCACCTCAGGGCTCCAACCACCAAACAGAAGTGATCTACATGCCATTTGAAAGTGAACCACCAAGTTTTATCCAATTTGGATCATAAAATCCAATTCCCTTTCAAAATTTTGCCAAGAGCCGGAACTCGACTGAATTGGCCAAAACTTGACCAAATGGGATCCAAACTCAAATCCAAGCATATGATAATCATGTATACACTATCAGCTACAAGCACAACCAATATAAAGTCATTTTGACACAAAAGACATCATACGCGTATGATGTCTCCAACATGATTTTGAGCCCATTTTGCATATTTTTTCACCTACCTTGCATCCTTAGGCCCTGAATAGCTCATGTTTCAATTTTCAAGTCATTTGGATAGTTAAAAGCTTCATTTCGGCTTTCAGTACTAAAAAGACGCTAACTTCTGAAATTGGAGTTACAGGATCCATGGATTCCACCAAGTCATGGGCAACGAAGAGAAAAAGACCGACAATCAAAGATGCTATTGCAGAAGCGGAACCATTTGACATTCCAGCAGAAACCCTCAAGCCAACCAAAACTTGGGTGGAGGAAGCAGTATTGGAGAAAGAGGGAATAAAGATCTACCAGGTGACTTTCAGAGATCCTCAAGGGCAAGCGGTGGATGTACCGATGATCCCACAGGAATTGGTAGATTATAGCAGGTCAGAAGACATCAGCAGGTACCTGGAAAGGGCAGACTTGCACAGTTTCTTCACCTCGAGACCATCATGTGTGGATACAAGAAGAGTGTACGAGTTGGCAACATCCATTCAGAAGGATGGAAAGCCACATTGACAGCCATGGATGGAGAGAAGGTAGAAGTACAGATCACTCCACAGCTAATTGCAGACGCATTGAAGCTGCACAACAAAGGGAGCTCGGTCAGGGAAAGAAGGGAGGCCATAAAGGTCTATGGGCCCAAGAAACAGAATGCGACCTATGGAGATATGAAGGACCCAAGAGCGGCAACCCTTTGCCGAATGTACAACCAATTTCTTCATGTTTGCAGTAAAAGACCGCAAAAGTATACGACACCACCCCATGCCATTGCGACCACCATCACATGGGCATTAAAGAGCAATATGCCAAAAGAGGTGAATTACGCTCAACACATCCACGAGCAAGTAATTTCCATGCACAACGAGAAACCAAAATACATAGGAGGAGCGGAAATTCTGACAAGAATAGCTTATGAAGCTATTGGAGCTAGAGATCAGTGGCCAAAGGCTCCCTCTTAGAATGAGTGGCTTAGAGAAGCCGACGAGGAGGAAGAACAGCCCGAAGTATCCAAGAGGGCATCCACAAGAGCACGCCGGAAACTAGAAGTAGTTTCAGAACCTGAAGAGGATGTGGACGAGCCACTTAAGAAGAAAGTAAAGAAGAAGGTTGCTCCCAAGCAAACCAAAAGTCAGAAAGCGGCAAGAATGGAAAGATTAGTGGAGCAGTTTAGAGCGGAAAAAGCTCTAAAGGGTGACTTTGAAGAAAAGTGGGTGCCAGACCCCACTAAAGTCGGAACTAGCTCGGCCAGGCCACACATTGATCAATACGATCAATATATTTAATCTTATGAGGAGTCAGAGGCTATTTTGGAGCAGCAAAAGAGAAATGATTATGAGGATCTGGTAGAGATAGGATACACCGAAGAAGATGCCCTGGAGGCAGTTTATGGGATCACCCTACAAAAACAAGATGAACGGAGAGGGACGGAGAAAAAGACAAAGAGTAAAAAAGAAAGTGAAGATAAACTGGACGAACCGAAAATACTAGAAGAGCCAAAGCCAGTGGAGGTGGTGGCGGAAAGAGCTTTAGAGTTGACAGATGATGATGAAAAAGACATGCACATGGTGCATGAACTGCTCAGCAAGATAAAAGAAAGGTCCAAGGCAAAGGAAGTAGAGATTGAGACAGCCAAACAAAGGGAAGCGGAGTTGCAGAGAAATTTAGAGAATGCTATGACTGAATCTGAAAGTCATAAAGCATCACTCTATGATGCGGAAAACGAGAGAGACGGCTTGATACTCCAACTAGCCGAGGCTTCAAGAGAAGTAACAAGTGCACAAAAAGCAAGGGAGCGGATAGAGGATGAGTTGGAGGCGGCTAAGGATGAGCTCATTGAGCTAAGGGAAAGAGTCGAGCTCCAAGAAAGAACAATCACTAGACTCAGGTCTACCCCTAGAGCTAGCAGAGCAGGAACCGAACAAGAGGGAGCTATCGTACCAGTTTTGGAAGACCAAGTCCGAAGCTTACAAAGAGAGCTAAGATTAGAGCAAGTACAAAGGTTGCACATTGCGGAGGGATCATTGGCCGCAGAGGAGAGGCTCACATTAGAAAATCAAACACTACGGACAGAGAATGAGGCCCTCCGCAAACAGCTCCAAGATCTACAAGAGCAACAAAGAAGAGAGACAGAGACACCACACGAAGAATCAGGTGGAGCAGCCATAGAGCTACCAGAAACTAGAGAGGCAACCACAATTGAAGATCCAACCCCAGCTCAAGAGGTGGCCTCGACTTCAAGAATCTCTGAAGAAGAAGAACAAAGGCTCCATGACCAAATAGAAAAGTCAGCAGAGGAGAGTGCCAAGGCGGAAATGGAATGGGAGAGGAGACTCCTAATCTCCATTAGACTTCAAGGACTAGACACAAAAGTGCTCCATGAACAGTGGATGCAACCCAGCCTGCCTTTCCCTTTGATGAAATTTTGAAGTGCTAAAGACAAAAAAGAGACTAGAAGGAGAGCAGTATGTCGCTCTTTATGAAGCCGACATCACAAAGGAGGAACAATCAAAGAAGATAGTAGATTCACAACCTAGATGGAGGAAAGGTTGGCTGAACAAATACCCAGCCTACCTCATCTACTTGGTGGAGGCACCAAAGGAGATCCGGGAGAAGGCAACCTTTTGCCCGGTGCCAAGAGTCAGAAACTGGAAAGAGCATGGCAGGATTGCAGAAAAGAAGCCAAATTGGCTTAATTATCCCAGGATGCCAGGACCAAAGGCAGGAGAGAGAATAGGTAAAGCCTACATGGTGAAAACCCTAACGGGCACCATCAAGCTCTTTACTGGCTCTCCTGACCTTTCATGTCAGATGCTCAAGAAAATCTGTAGGACTCTCTTAGCTTGCATTGAAGTGTTCGCGCCAGATAAAGCCACGACCTCGAGTCTACTATCGACGGCCGACACGGTGTCTGATATGATGTACGATCTTTCATTGCAGCCTTCTCCAAAAGTGTTACACCTCCTATACCAAAGGATTATGTTTTTGCCTAGCTTCCACATGCAAACATTGAAGAAGCTTTCTATACCGGCTTTTTCACCCACGAAAGCAAAATATTCGGCCCAACCTTGACCACCGGCAACCTACGATACGAATCACATTTGAGAATGCTCAAGACGACAGGACTTTATTGACCAAGCATAAAAGTCATGTCAGGGACGATATGAACGCGGGGGGGGGGGGGGGGGGGGAGTGTTGAGCCAGCAGAGGATCACACCCACATTTTTGCTCACACTCATCATTTTGTAACCATTGATTGTAATAAATGTCTTTCCGAAATTAATTTTGATTTGAGCCATTCATTAAGTAACGGGACTCAATTGAGTTTCCAGCTTGTAATCCCGAAGTAATTTCACTTGCTGATGTAATTAGTTAGAGATGTTCTCACCTCCAAGGCTGAGGTATATAAGCCAAAGTTTTTGTAACCTAAGGGCAGATTATTAATCAAAGTGAGTTTTTGAGCGCCGTGACTGTGTCTGAGAGAGAGAGAGAGAGAGAGAGAGAGAGAGAGAGAGAGAGAGAGAGAGAGAGAGAGAGAGAGAGAGAGTCTTATCTACTTGCTACGCGAGCTACGGAGCCGCCATTGGAGAAGCGACACCGCCATTGTGTTAGCAACGGCGAGAGCTACGCACAGATACCAAGAGTGCGCCCTATCGGCTTCTATGTGTGGTAAGTTCCTACGAGCTTCGGTGTGAGTTTTCTTCCAACTCGTGTGTCGGAATTGAGCGTGCAGCATATCTATAGAACCACAACGAGTAGAACTACACATTAGTACCATCGGGGTCAAGTTTCGGTCACCTGTATATTTCGGCCTGTCTTCATATGAGTTTATCGCACGGAGTGGTTATAGGTTGAGTTTGCAGTTCAAGTCTTTAGGGTGTTGTTCTTACCTAGTGTATAGACTTCCCCTTGAGTTTGAGATCGATTCAATGATTCTAGATCTTGTTTCGTATAGCATTCGTTCGTAGTACAGATTTCAGTCACTTGCGTATTTTAGAACTTAGATTTGATTTCCTTAGTAGTGATTGTCATTAGAAGGTCGAGTAGGTGATTTGACACCCACCTAGTTGTTTCCATGCGCCTACGGGTCAAGCTCCATCCTCGTCTGACAAATTCTGTTGTTGGTTGAGTTCTCGCTATTTAGCTTCCGCTAGCGGCGTAACCGCCTTAACACTATCCCCATTGTACATACACCAGCTTTCAACAAGTCAATAAAGAGCTCTATTTCCGTGTACATGATTTTTGTTAAAGATTCTCAAAATGAACCTAATGCTTTAGCAAAACAAAATAAAAGCAACCAAAAGGAATTAGAGTTATCCAATTTTCTCAAGGGGTTTCAAGATGTTTTTATTGACGACATCCCTTGTGAGCTACCTCTAAACGAGGTAATGATGACCATGCAATTGAACTTCTTCCAGGAAGTTCACCGCCTAACAAACCTCCTTATAGAGTTTCTCAAGCTAAACAAGAGGAGATTATGCGGCAAGCGCATGAGTTAGTTGAGAAGGGCATGGTTAGGCCTAGCTCATCTCCATTTTTCTCACATGTGCTATTAGTGCAAAAGAAAGACGGCACATATCGTATGTGTGTCGACTATAGAGCACTAAATAGGATCACTATCAAGAATAGGTTTCCCGTTCCACGGGTAGAAGACCTATTTGATAAGCTACAAGGATCGACCTAAAAAGTGGCTATCATCAAATAAGGATAGTTGATCAAGACATTGTAAAGACCGCATTTCGCACCACATTTGGTCTTTACGAACACATTGTCATGCCTTTTGGCTTGACCAATGCACCAGCCACATTCAACCGCTTGATGGAGAAGCTGTTCATGCCTCATCGAACCTTCACTGGAGTGTTCTTTGATGATATTATCATCTACTCTAATTCATTAGACGAACACAAGAAACACCTCTAGGTAATATTTCAAGTTTTAAGAGAGAATAAACTTTATGTTAATCGAAAGAAAAGTGAATTTTTCTGGCAAGCGATTCGGTGTTTAGGTCACATTATCTCTCAAGATGGCATCCAAATGGATCCATCAAAGTTAGAGGTAATAAAAGGATGGCCTAAACCAAAGAATCGTCATGAACTAAGAAGCTTTATAGATATGTGTGCATACTATAGACGCTTCATAGAAAAGTTCTCACAAATTGCGAGACCATTACATGACCTAACAAAGAAAAGCGTTAGGTATACATGGTCTGCTAAGGAGAACAATGCTTTCGAAAAGCTTAAAGAAAAGCTTATCCCTCAACCTGTGCTTACACTATCGGATCTCTCAAAACCATTTGAGGTCCAATGTGATGCTTGTGGTGATTGCCTTGGAGCTATTTTGCTTCAAGAAGGGCACGCCATAGGCTATGAAAGTCGAAGGCTCGACCCTGTTGAGCAAGCTCTAGGCATATATGAAAAGGAACTCCTTGCAGTTCTACATGCCTTAGACTCATGGAAGCACTATTTATTGGGGACTCCTTTCATTCTGCGAACGGATCACCAAAGTCTTAAGTACTTCATGACGCAGACCAAGCTCTCCGACAAACAAATGAGGTGGGCAAATTTCCTTTCGCAATTTCATTTTCATATTGCTCACATTGCTGGCAAGCATAATCAAGTAGCTGACGCACTCTCAAGACGGCCGAGAGTGAATACAGTTTCCATAGCAACTCACAATGGTCTATCTTCAATGATAGATGAGTACGCTATTGATCCTGATTTTAGAGATGTGATTTTAGCCCTTGCATTAGGGAAGAAAGAAGAACCATTTACTTTACAAGATGGTTATCTTCTCTATGGCAATAGACTATGTGTTACTAACTCACTACGTGAGAAAGTAATGTATGAATCTCATGCTCCACCTTATGCGGGACATAGAGGGATTCAGTCTACCTTAAAGGGAATTGAAACATATTTCTATTGGCCTACCATGAAAGTGAACATACAAGAGTATGTTTCTAAATGTGTGGTATGCCAAAAGACAAAATTTGATAGAGGAAAGCAACTTGGATTGCTTCAACCCTTGCCAATCCCTAATTCACCATGGGAGAGCATATCCATGGATTTTATCTTTGGATTGCCTAAGTCTATCCATGGGAATACGGGAATATGGGCGATAGTAGACAAGTTCAGTAAACAAGCTCATTTTATACCTGTCAAAAAGACTATCAAAGCCCATCAAATGGCAACCCTCTTCATTTCACAAATTTTCAAGTACCATGGCTTGCCAATGTCCATAGTGTCGGATAGAGATCCTAGAATGACCAGTAATTTCTGGAAGGGTCTCTTTGAGAATTTAGGGACAAGGCTAAACTTCTCTTCGGCCTATCATCCACAGTGAAATAGCTAACCTAACCATTCTCGATCTACTAAAAGCCTATGTAACGGAAGTAGATCAAAGATCCCAATGGGAGAAGTACTTACCCTTAGTGGAGTATGCTTACAATAACGCTTTACATACTTCCACGGGAAAAGCACCTTTCGAGGTAATTGAGGGAAGATCAAAAAGTCTCTTGCTACTTAAGGTACATGGGAAGTTCTTCGCTGCAGATGAGTATAGCCGGGACCTACAAGAATCTTTTCAAAAGATTAAGGATGCTATCTCTATCTCACAGCAAAGGCAAAAGGATACTGCTGACAAGCACAGAAGAGCCCAAACCTTTAAAGAAAATGATTGGGTTTTATTAAAGTTTCCCAAGGCTCGATTAAGGCACACAGTGGGCAAGAATCCTACGGGACACCAAAAGTACTATGCTAAACTAGCAAAAAGGTACTATGGTCCCTTCCAGATTCTTAGGCCAATCAATGAGATGGCCTATCAACTCAAGTTGCCCAATCATTGGCTCATACACAATGCTTTCCATGTGAGCCTATTAAAGCCTTACAAAGGAGAGCCACCTCAAGAACCAACTATTGAAGACCCACCGGAGATCGAGGACCAAGAGGAGGTGCTGCAGCCCGAGTCCATTCTCCGACATGAAGACAAGGTACTAAGAGGTGGTAAGACTATCCGACGATATCTTATTAAGTTTAAGAATTATCATTTTGAAGATGCTAGATGGATGCAAGGCATACATTTAAAGGATAACCTAAACCTTGTCAATGCTTACAATGCTTTCCAAGAGTAAGCAAATGTACAAAATGTTAAAAATGAACAAAGTTTTTGTCTTATAAGACTCTCTTTTTCTTTATTGTGCACAAAAATGAAGTAGTATGCATGCTTAGATCAAGTTTGCGGAGACGGCGTCTCCCAAACACCAAGTAGAGCTTGTCACTCTACTATGGAAGATTGATAGGACTAATGTGCAGGCATGCTTGCGGCAGCCTCATGCTCTCAAGCACAAAATGGACTAGTCATCCATTGTGGAATGATGTCATAGGGTAACATAGGGATCCTCTACCCTCTAAGAAAAGGACTCATGAATATGCTTTATCTTCTCTACACCATAGTCGAGGACGACTATGATTTCAAGAGAGAGGTAATGTCATAATAATCAATATCTAATTCTCCTAAATGATTTTCTCATGTTAAACTGATCATTTAATATAAGGAGGGAAAATAGGGATCCAAAGGGGGGGCCATCTACAAAAGAGCCATGTGCAACAATGGGCTAAAAAGACCCTAAGGTTCAGCCCCTTAAGACTTCCAAAATGCTAAGGTTGCAAAATTCAAAGGTTGTGTCCAAGGGTCAACCATAGGGGAATTGGATGCTTTGTGTGTGTACAAAAAAATCTTTACAATCCCTACTTAGGAGGGGGCGAGCCTTGCATGTAGGGGATGAGAGAGAAAGCCACACACACACACACACACACACAAGCTCCCTTTACACAAAGGGAATGAGGGACACATGCCAGCTCCCTAGGCCAGATGCCCACAAGGTGTACCCAATTCCTATTGGATGGCCTTGGAGGTGGACCAATGAGAATTAGGCTAGAGTAAATCTAGTTTAATTAATTTAAAAACACTTAATAAAAGAACCAATGAGTATTAAGTCCTCTAGAAGACTATTGGACAGTCTCCCAAGGGGTCCAATGAGCATTCAGCAGCCCAATGGCTTGCCTGATTCCTATTGGCCAGGAGGCAAAGGGGTCCAATGAGAGTTTAGTTGAATTATTAAATTACCTAAAGCTCTCACAAAAGGGGAAAGGGGGACACATGTCAGAAGGCTATCACTTATGCTGCTTAATTGTCATTGGCTAGCCCTAGGGAGGTCCAATGAGAGGATAGCAAGAGCAATTAGCAAGAGGGGTCGCCCAAGAGAGAGAGAGGGGGCTGATTTTTGCAAGGCATTATCACACACAAACTCACACAATCTCATGTGTGAAGTAAAGAAGACTCTCTCTCCTTCTCAAGCTTTAATGGAAAGCTTACCACCTACTCCAAGCTTGTGAGAAGGGAGGCCTACACCAACAACTCTTGGCTTTGTGATGCAAATCCAACCAAGAGCCAAGCTTCAATGCATGCTCATCTCCTCTACCATGCTAATTACTAAGCTAAGTATGCTAATATGAGTGATTATGTGAGGAGATGTACATCTTTCTCGTAAGATACTCCTTCTTCCTCTCAATCTACTCTCATACCCTACTAGCTCTCACCATCTTTGAAGGTGTGTGAGGTCTTGGGTCTGAGACCGGGGATAATTGATGTTGTGTTTGCTAATTTTTTGCTTAGTGCATGAAGCTTTCATCTTCATTGCACTAGCTATTCTTGAAGGAACACAAAGAATTGTATTGTACAATGTCTCTCTTGATGGGAGAAATCATAATACAAAGCCTTTTGGAGGGGGGACTGGCTACATGCAAATCCGGTCCTGAACTGTTGTCAATAGCTTATTTCTCTCTCTTTTGAAAGTATTGTTCATGCTATCTAATTAGGTGTTATGCTTTTTGTTGATATCTCCACCCAAGCACTCTTGTAATTCTCATTAGGAATCTATTGTAATGAAATGCCCACTATGTTCATGCTAATTTCCGCTACACACATGTTTTTAGGCCATTAAATGTTACAGTGTGCATTTCTCTGCAACCCTAATTCCAACAACTTTGAAGGGCAAAGGGAATTAGGATGAACACATAGCATAAGGCACAAGAACACCATGCTAGCACCATGATGCCAACACCTATTAAATCACTTCCATCACTAGTAGCACGAGAGACCAACCACCACCATGCACCATCAATATGATAACAATTTTTCTATGACAGCTACCATACACAAAGATGCAAAAACCTCGCTAATACCATGGTAATAGTTATTGGTTTGTGCCATTGCCGTGCACCATATGGAAAAGGGTATTCTATCTCACTATGAGCTAATCTTTCCTCTCATGGTGACATGACCTCATCTTGTAAATACTTTATTTGTGAATTCAAGCATTCAGGCTTCTCCAAATATTTATGTTGTCTATCTCTTATTGTTCATATTCATTGATTGAGATGTTGCATGTATGGAGGTCTTATATCCGAATTCATTTGTCATCATGTCCCCAAGGGAGTGCATCTTGTAAATTGGTTCGTCAGAGAGAAATAGGATGTAGAAAGGGCTATCTTCAAAAACATCCTTGGGACAAGGAGATAATGTTGCTTGCTTAAAAGCCCATCACTTTGGATTATAAACCTTTTTCTTCTCGAGAGGTTGAGAGGAGCTACTTTTATATGGTGAAACCAAAAACAAGGGCAACAACATTGCCTTGCTCAAAAGATACTTTGGTTATCCACCTTGCAAAGCTGGGAGATGTTCTCAAAATGATTGAGCAAGTGTTGATTTGAAGCATTAAGTATCGTGCAACAAACTATAGTGCCTCCTCAACTGTATTCAAACCCCACAACCTACGAGCTTGTTATTGAATTGCACAAGAATATCATGTAAAGTAGGACTACTTGGTACATTGCCATGATCAGTTTTGGAAAAGGCACCCACAATATCCTTTGTGCATGGCTAGATAGAGCCCTATTAAAAGAATGGCAAGTCTTTGAGAAAGTCTTGCAAAGAGAGATAACTTTTATACCAAGAATAGCCAACCCTACTAGCTATGCCAAGTTGCACGACTTTGGACACACCTTGCTGTTGGAGCTGACATGTTGAGTTCTAGTATAAATGATAGAATTTTGAAAATTCCAACAATCAAAGTTACTAAGAATTCAAACAATAACTAAAGGAAAACTATTTGCAATAACAAAGAATGGTGGGAGAAAACACAAAAGGTAAGGCTTCTTCTTGCAGTAAAAGCAAAGAGTGTGATGTTGGATACAATTATGATAGCAAAACGAGAGATGCCTAATATGATGGGATGTTGTGCTTGAGATTAGGTGATTGTATGTAAACAAGATCAGGTGTATGTTGGAGGGTGATGATAGGCAAACAGAAATGGACAAGGATAGGTAATGTTGCATCAATCAAAGAGACATATATGATGGGATGTTGTGCTTGAGATTAGGTGATTGTATGTAAACAAGATCAGGTGTATGTTGGAGGGTGATGATAGGCAAACAGAAATGGACAAGGATAGGTAATGTTGCATCATTCAAAGAGACATATACTTATACATTGGATGCACCAATTGAATTGCTCTCTATATCTCACTTTGGTTATGGAACATCTGATCTTAATATGTGTTTATCTCTATGATAAAGTGGTAATGCTTTAGCTCAATGAAAGGGTATCAAATGGGGGCTTTGCTAAAATGTGAGCCAATAGACAGAAGGGAGAGGAGTGCACTCTGGAGACGCTGGTACTCGGCTATGGTGTTTATATCAGCGCCGTAGCGAGTGAGTGGGGGCATGAAGAGCCAGGCCGCAGTCGCATACAAGAATGCCAGAGTGAGGGCGATTGAGAGCGGGCGAGGAAGCTGCAGATGAGCCAGCATGGTCTTCTTCAGCAGCACCTCCATGGCAGTCGCGCAGCCGTGCAGAATGAAGAACGCCGTCACCTCCCCCGTCGCTCTCGATTTGTTAATGTAATAGAAGATGAGCTCGTGCACCAGACCTGACACCGCAAACGTCACCAGCATTGCCACTGCCCTTGCCCTCAACGATGGCTTCTCGCCATTTTCTGACATAGCCTTCCTGTTTTCTCTGATCTCAGCATGGTTGAGTGCATTGGTGGTATCAAACCTCATGAATCCATGAAGATTTTTCTGCTTTGCTGCTCTCGTGAGCATTGCCACCGTTCTTGCCCTCAGCGTTGGCTTCCAAGCACCATCTTCACTTTCAGGGTTGAACCCAGGATTTGTATTAGGGCAAGAAAATAGAAGATTATGTTTAGCAAGGACTGGTTTGTGTTCAGGAAATTGATCATCAGGAGGAATTGTAGGAAAACTAGGGTTTAACTCGTCACAAGGGCTAGACTCAGGGCTCAGGTTTGATGTGTTGTTAGTGATGTCAGTTGCAGCATCCGCTATTCGCAGATCTGCTTGTTGGGTGCCCTCTACTGGTTCAACAAAATGAGCTTCAGAGTCAGAGTTTGAGTGGATGCTTTGGTTTGGGTTATAATTTTCCTTTGCATCGTTGCCTACTGTTGGTTCTGATGCAACGACTGGTGTTTCGTGCATTTGTGTGATAGTTTCTGATGCAATTGGATCTGCATCATTTACTGCAGAGCTCTCCATCATATCAATTTGCATGTGCGTCATTGACGTCTCACTTTTCTCATCCTTTAAAGCTGCATCTGTTGATGTCTGTTTATGAGAATTTGGGGTTTGCAAAGGAGGAGCTGTTTCTGGTGCAGATGAGTTTTTTTGTATGTTGGATTGGTGAGCCTTCTGCTTTTCTGCTCTCATGAGCAGAAGCAGGGCTGGGTTATAGACTGTGGACCGGAGAATTGTGGTGACGACTAGATTCCATCGCCGGCCCCAAAACTCAGATAGCGAAGCAGACATGAAGGGGTTGTTGAATTGAGGATCAGATTCAACCCCAAAGCAAGCGGTGGCAAGCTTAGCGAGCCCGCCCAGCATCAACTCAAGGCCTAGGTACATGTGGCATGTGTATAACACATAAATGGCCCATAAAGGTAGGCCATTTCTGTATGAATATATGTTGAGAATGACAATCACTGCAATAAATTGCCACCAAAACTGGCTTTTGTGCGAGTCCTGAGTTCTTTTGTCTGCTTTTCTTCCTCTTACTCTGATGGGCATCATCACGATGGTTGCAAAGTAGAGAAAACCAGAGGAAGGGTAGTCAATGCCAGCATCCCAGCAGAGGAGCAACAATTTTGAGGGAACTGTCCACAGGAAGATGAAGGAGAGTATGGCGCGCAAGTGATATATGGGGATGGTCCATGGGAGCATGAAGAAGATGGGTAGAATGGGGAGAATGAAGGCAAGACGTGGAAGGCCTATTGGTAATCTTAGCACAACGCGGTGAGCTACAGCGAGGCCTGCTACAGCTGCAACAAAGAGGACTAGCCCATGCATGTAGTGAAGCTCTTCCATTGTTTGTGCTTAGCAAAGCTAGCAATATGGCTTTGCAGATGCTAGCTAATTTTTTGTTACTTGTTATAATGAAGGGCATTTCTCTCAAGACTTGAAGAACTAGAGATGCAATAAAGTAAGTTTCTCAATACTACATATGGCAACATTTTTTGATGGTTTCTTGGAGGTATAACCAGTTGGATCTTCAAAACAAGTTGGATTAGGAATATGTTGCAGAGATTGTCCTTATGTTTAAAAGACCAAGCTTTTATTGTGTGAAGTTGGCAGTTTTAAGAAACCCTATCCTTCTCTTTTCCATGTAAGAGAACAGGAAAAGGACATGTGCCGGATGAATTTCATCCAAAGTTAGGGAGAAGTGTGTAGGTCCCATTGGGGGAACAAAATGGGGGCGGGCTCCCCCAAATGTGTGTGTGTGTGTTTTTGGGGGGGGCGGGGGGGCCTTGGGACTATTTGACACCACTTTGTCAGGTGGGATCTATGGTCCAGCATCTTCGAACGATGTGGGCCGTAGATCTGTTCTCAAGAATAAAAGGATTCCAGTCGGTTGAGCCCTTACGACTCGAACCCACCACCTACACAGCTGGAGGCCACAACTCTCCCATTAAGCTATTGCGCGCCACTTGAAATGTAGGTGTGTACATAGAATCATATAGCAAAAATGACGGGGTGGAGATCACATGGTGTTCACTTGGAGATCACTTTGGGATGAACGGGGTCACATTGCAATCACTGTAATCACTTTAGGATAGTTGGAATTAGGATAGTTGGAATCATACTGTAATCACTTGGTAATGGGTGGGGTCACAAGGTGATCACATGTCGACTGGGATTCACATGGGGATCACTTGGCAGTCACTTGATGTTCACATCAAATTTACTTGGTGTTCACTTTAATTATGATCACATGGTGATTACTTGGAGATTAAACCGCCATCGGACGGTGTGTGTGTTTTGGGGGGGGGGGCGTTTGCGGGCCTTGGGACTATTTGACACCACTTTGTCAGGTGGGATCTATGGTCCAACATCTTCGAACGATGTGGGCCGTCCATCTATTCTCAAGAATAAAAGGATTCCGGCCGGTTGAGCCCCTACGACTCGAACCCACCACCTACACAGCCGGAGGCCACAACTCTTCCATTAAGCTATCGCGCGCCACTTGAAATGTATGTGTGTACATAGAATCATATATCAAAAATGACGGGGTGGAGATCACATGGTGTTCACTTGGAGATCACTTTGGGATGGACGGGGTCACACTGCAATCACTTTGGGATAGTCGGAGTCACACTGTAATCACTTGGTAATGGGTGGGGTCACAAGGTGATCACATGTCGATTGGGATTCACATGGGGATCACTTGACAGTCACTTGATGTTCACATCAAATTTACTTGGTGTTCACTTTAATTATGATCACATGATGATCACTTGGAGATTAAACCGCCATCTACTTGGGGGTTGCGGGCCTTGGGACTATTTGACACCACTTTGTCAGGTGGGATGTATGGTCCAGCATCTTCGAATGATGTGGGCCGTCCATCTATTCTCAAGAATAAAAGGATTCCGGCCGGTTGAGCCCCTACGACTCGAACCCACCACCTACACAGCCGGAGGCCACAACTCTCCCATTAAGCTATCGCGTGCCACTTGAAATGTAGGTGTGTACATAGAATCATATATCAAAAATGACGGGGTGGAGATCACATGGTGTTCACTTGGAGATCACTTTGGGATGGACGGGGTCACACTGCAATCACTTTGGGATAGTCGGAGTCACACTGTAATCACTTGGTAATGGGTGGGGTCACAAGGTGATCACATGTCGATTGGGATTCACATGGGGATCACTTGACAGTCACTTGATGTTCACATCAAATTTACTTGGTGTTCACTTTAATTATGATCACATGATGATCACTTGGAGATTAAACCGCCATCTACTTGGGGGTTGCGGGCCTTGGGACTATTTGACACCACTTTGTCAGGTGGGATGTATGGTCCAGCATCTTCGAACGATGTGGGCCGTCCATCTATTCTCAAGAATAAAAGGATTCCGGCCGGTTGAGCCCCTACGACTCGAACCCACCACCTACACAGCCGGAGGCCACAACTCTCCCATTAAGCTATCGCGCGCCACTTGAAATGTAGGTGTGTACATAGAATCATATATCAAAAATGACGGGGTGGAGATCACATGGTGTTCACTTGGAGATCACTTTGGGATGGACGGGGTCACACTGCAATCACTTTGGGATAGTCGGAGTCACACTGTAATCACTTGGTAATGGGTGGGGTCACAAGGTGATCACATGTCGATTGGGATTCACATGGGGATCACTTGACAGTCACTTGATGTTCACATCAAATTTACTTGGTGTTCACTTTAATTATGATCACATGATGATCACTTGGAGATTAAACCGCCATCTACTTGGGGGTTGCGGGCCTTGGGACTATTTGACACCACTTTGTCAGGTGGGATGTATGGTCCAGCATCTTCGAACGATGTGGGCCGTCCATCTATTCTCAAGAATAAAAGGATTCCGGCCGGTTGAGCCCCTACGACTCGAACCCACCACCTACACAGCCGGAGGCCACAACTCTCCCATTAAGCTATCGCGTGCCACTTGAAATGTAGGTGTGTACATAGAATCATATATCAAAAATGACGGGGTGGAGATCACATGGTGTTCACTTGGAGATCACTTTGGGATGGACGGGGTCACACTGCAATCACTTTGGGATAGTCGGAGTCACACTGTAATCACTTGGTAATGGGTGGGGTCACAAGGTGATCACATGTCGATTGGGATTCACATGGGGATCACTTGACAGTCACTTGATGTTCACATCAAATTTACTTGGTGTTCACTTTAATTATGATCACATGATGATCACTTGGAGATTAAACCGCCATCTACTTGGGGGTTGCGGGCCTTGGGACTATTTGACACCACTTTGTCAGGTGGGATGTATGGTCCAGCATCTTCGAACGATGTGGGCCGTCCATCTATTCTCAAGAATAAAAGGATTCCGGCCGGTTGAGCCCCTACGACTCGAACCCACCACCTACACAGCCGGAGGCCACAACTCTCCCATTAAGCTATCGCGTGCCACTTGAAATGTAGGTGTGTACATAGAATCATATAGCAAAAATGACGGGGTGGAGATCACATGGTGTTCACTTGGAGATCACTTTGGGATGGACGGGGTCACACTGCAATCACTTTGGGATAATCAGAGTCACACTGTAATCACTTGGTAATGGGTGGGGTCACAAGGTGATCACATGTCGATTGGGATTCACATGGGGATCACTTGGCAATCACTTGATGTTCACATCAAATTTACTTGGTGTTCACTTTAATTATGATCACATGGTGATCACTTTGAGATTAAACCGCCATCGGACGGTGCAAAATCGATTCCGCCCCCCCAATTAATAGGGACCGTAGATCCCACCTGACAGAAGTGGTGTCAATTAGTCATGAGGGGTTGCGGGGGCTTCAAATCATGACTTGAAGAATATGTAGAGAGTTGTTCATCATATAAGGTGAAAAATCTAGTGCTGTCTTTAAAATTTGGAGAAAACAAAAGGTTTGTGTTGTTGCTTGAACTTGGAATATTGAGCACCTTGACCGATGGATTGCGCCACATTTTATGAAGGGTACACATAATATTGAGCATCTTGGCCGATGGTTTGCACCACATTGTATAAAAACTGAAAAGTTTTTGGAGAGGAAATGTTACTACATGTCCCCAAACAGCTCTTTTTAGTTTCTAATGGGCTATGAAGAGAGAGAAGGATTATGGAATTTTTGAAGGAATTGACGATGTCCAGGCTGCGAAGTAAAACAAATGGGGTGGTAATAGATGTATTGAGAATGCAAATTCGATGGGTTTTAAAGGGGACACGAAGAGCGGCCCAAGCCTCAGCTTCATGGAATATAGCATCATGCTACATTTCAACATTCTTAAGAGGAGAACTTGAGCATGTGCATCCTACAAGTGGATTAGCTAAAGACCAATTCTTTGAAGAAGGTGCATTTGTACTAGTTCCTTGATAAGCTTGACAAAGTTCACAAAGGTCTCGAGTCTAATGCCATGCGGTGATCTTTTTGAATCCTTGCAGGACCCTTTTCTCACAAAAGTTAATCTTTCATGCAGATTATTTGTGTCATTAAGTCGATGTAAAATCACCCTTTCTTTCCATTTCCAAGTAATAAAATTAAAAAACAAGTTCTAGATGTATAATTGTTGCTCATTTTGTACCCAAGCGCTATGCAAATGTATGCCCAACTCTGTTTGAAATCTCCATTATGTAAATTTTTGATTTACTACTAAAGTCTCAAGTTTCAACATGCAGTGATGGGGAAGCTTTACTTTTACCATCTTTAGAAGCTATAGTTTTAGCGTGTTTACTTAAAAAAGCCACCATTTTGATGGCGCTTATTGAAGCCACGGAGAAAAGCACACGAATGCAATGGTCATAGAATTGTGTTTGCCGGTCCATTGAAAAAGGGGAAGATTCTGACATAGGCATGCAATATGGATAAGCAAACTCCCCCCCCCCCCCAAAAAAAAGGCTCATAGTTTGTGTTCACAAGGTTTAGCAATTCAAATGTTGCGTTGGTGGGAGCTAAGTTATTAGTAGGTAAAGGAGTGTTGGGAAGCCTAGGAATTGATTGTGATAGATAAGATTCAATCTGACATAGAAGAGGACAATTTTACCACACCAAAGTGCTTTCAAAGTGTGAAGCGTGGTAAGCAAGGAATGCATTGTGCTTCCACCCACGTCTTCCTAGATACATGTTTTCTTACCCATGTAGATTTTCTTTGATTTTATACTCTCCACCATACTAACACTCTTCAATTGTTTACCCCTTCATGTCCATGGCCACAAGCAAACTTTTTATTCCAAAGTTGTTAAGCCTTTGGATTTCAATTCTCACACTTAATTGTTTGCTTGCTTTCCACTCAATGCATGCAAAGATGCATGTTTATGAAAGAGTAAAAATAAGGAGTGCTAAACACCCAAATTTCTTCTAAGAAAAGAGAGTGGGTACTGGGTGTCCAATGTGACTAGATGGATCCCATGAAAAAATATGGGTGTCCAATTTGACTAAATGTTTGGCAAAAGAGCAAGTCTTGTAACAATCATCAGAGAAGGGTTTCCTAGAGAAAAAAGGGTACTTTGGGGAGCATCTCAACAGTTTCATATTAATGCAGGTAAATATCTAATAAGAAAATATATTCTTGTAGATTGTGTCATAATAAAATTGGCTACTTCAATATGTGATTTTTATTAAGGTTAAATTATCTTAGCATAATTTCTTTTATTTCATACATTTAAAATGGTAAACTTACATACACTTCTGATTTTCTTGCTCAAAAGATCTCTCCTTGATTTTTACATCCCCATTGTTTCTATATCTCCTAGACGTGAGCATGTACAAGCCATTCCTTGTCTATAGATGTCCATCCCTGAAGTATCTTCATGCATAGTTACAAGAAAAGCATTTGATCAATTGGTCCACTTTGTCACCCACTTTCCTTCCAAAAAAAAAGAGTGATGCCTTTCCCTAGACCATCAAAATCTTTCACAAGTTCCTTAATCCTCAGTGCCTCAATGCATATTCCTGATTTCTTTTCTAAGGTGATAAAACATTAAAAACAATAAAGGAAGAAAGGCTATTAGTAGTTATCCCAAAATGTTAGATCATTAAATTTAACATATAAAGCATAGATTCTCAATTGAGCAATGAGATTGAGTTAATTCAGCGTGCTATGTTTCCACCCAACAAGAACATGCATCATCCTTGCTTCGATGAATTATGGCTTAGGAAGGTATTCTCTTGCCTCCATGACAGTCTACATTCCAACTCTAATTTACAATGAGATACATGGGATTTGGATCTTTAATCAACCAATATACTTGTGAGTTTGCCAACTTGGGGAGTAGATCCCATCCTAAGGTAGTTAACCCGAAAGACTCTATAATCGTGCCCGTTGTGTTGGGGAATTTTCCACAATTACTCAAATGCACAAGCGCGAAATTTGTTACCCCTTTTTTGACCCTTGCCAAGAATCTTATAAATTCATTTCAATTTATCGAAAACTCATTGTTACCATCTTGTATAATTCATGCCAAATCTAGTAATGCTAATTGACAACCTAATACAATTATCTAATTGCTTAGCTTGTCATTGTGCTAATTGTGCTATGCATTCATGCCATTCGCTTTTATCAAGGCAACCATTAATCATACTCTTACCATAACCAAAACCACTCAGGCGACTAATTGAATTAGTCAAACTAGCCATTACTCAAGTGTTTTGGTGGGATCTTCATGAAAGAAACCACAAGGAGGGGTTTTCATCCTTTGTCGCTTGTAAAAATTCCATTTTACTTGTTTCCTCTATGATATATTTTGTTATTGCAGTAAGAAACATCCAAGTAAAATTTGTGTTTATCCATGTACGCTTGAGAAGAGAAATTTGAAAAAGAGACTAGGGGGTAGGTCCTCTTGCACTATTTTCTTATACCTTAAGGCCTGGATAGGTGGAGAAGGCTCCTTTTTCTTAAGAGAAGAGGAGGCTAGAATGGAAATTCATAGATAGGGCTTGAAAGGAGTTGATCAAGATATGTATGGGGATATCTATTATCCATTCAAACATGGGCAAGAGAGATGTGTGTGTGTGTGTGTGATCGCCACATATGTACATACATATTTGTGTGTGTATGTGTGTGCGCGTGCGCTCCACACACATAGATACATACTTTTGACTATATACCATAGGTATTGTGCGTAGGAGCAACGCAAGAAGAGAGTAGAGATGGAGAATAAGAGAGAGGAGAACAAAGGCGCACACAAACGGACTCCTTGCCACAATAGTGACTAGGGTTTGAGAGTCCTTATTACTTAGACTACAAAGAATTCATGATGTCTAGCTGCTTGTTTGCTCGGGGCTAGCACATTGGGCTTTACCAACCCAACAACCTCCCACTTAAAGGTCAATGTGTCTCTAAGAAATGGGGTAACTATATATATATATATGTGTGTGTGTGTGTGTGTGTATATAATACACACACACACACACACACACACATATATATATGTGTGTGTGTGTGTGTGTGTATATATATATATATATATATATATATATATATATATATAGACCATCTACCCTGTGTCTATCAAAGTTCAACAATATGCAAACTACTCCACATGAATGTTGGCGGAAGCGTGTTCCCTAATCACTAGTGCTTAGTGGTGGACTATGGAGGTTGAAGGAATAGATTAACCATGGTTTTACTCGAAGTAAAATTCATTCATTAGAAAATAGCTTCTAATATAGGTTTGGTGCTTTACAATCATTGGCTAAAGAGACTGCACCCTCTTGCTATTAGACCATGTCATCATTTATCTTTCCTAGGTGGCTAGAGTGCTCCATGTCGTGCCTCAAGTTGGGCTTACCCTAACAATCACCCTCTTAAGCCAAACTTGGGGTTTTACAAAGACTTCATTGGGGGAAAGTGTGGTCATGGAAGAGTCACCATGCCTCATTTGAGTCTTTGCTAAAAAATAAATGGTATAACTCTTGCTCTAGTAGAGCCAAAAACACCAACTTCTTTCGTCCCACCAAGTGTCGAAAGGTAATCAATGATTGTTTGTTCGTGATCACTCCCATAAGCACCTCCCTCTAAATCCAGGCTATCATCTCTCTAGACTCATCATACCACTTGTTCTGGCTATTAACTCTGCCTCTATTGCTATATTTAACAATGTCTCTATTAGTATAAGAGTGAGCTCCTCCAAAGGTCTCGACTCCTCCATGCATAGGTGTTTATAGATCCCCTCTATGGTTGAAAGCAAGGGATGGTGGTACAAAATTGGTTGTCCTTGACATCACCTAGGCTTGGTGGGTTCCAGAGTAGAACAAGACTACAGTAAAAGAGGGCAAAAGCGAAATAAAGGAGAAAAATCAAATGCAAAATTCTCAGGTTTATTACTTTAGTCTTCTTTTTGGAAATGTCCCGTAACAGATCGACATGGGTGCAAGACGTCGGTGAGATTCTGATTCCACCGCACTCTCACTCTATGTGTGTGTGTGTGTGTGTGGCACCCTTTGTTCTCTATGAAGCACCATATCCCTTTCTGTGTGTGTGTGTGTGTGTGTGTGGCACCCTCTGTTCTCTATGAAGCACCATATCTCTCTCTCTCTCTCTCTCTCTCTCTCTCTCTCTCCCCCCCCCCCCCCTCCCTCCCTCCCTCCCTCCCTCTCTCCGGCACCCTTTGTTCTCTATGAAGCACCATCTCTCTCTCTCTCTCTCTCTCTCTCTCTCTCTCTCTCTCTCTCTCTCTCTCTCTCTCTCTCTCTCTCTCTCTCTCTCTCTCTCTCTCTCTCTTCCCCCCCTCGGCGCCCTCTGTTCTCCGTGGAACACCATACCCCCCCCCCCCCCCCCTCTCTCTCTCTCTCTCTCTCTTCCCCCCCTCGGCGCCCTCTGTTCTCCGTGGAACACCATACCCCCCCCCCCCCCCCCCCCCCCCCCTCTCTCTCTCTCTCTCTCTATGTCTCTCTCTCGGGATAGTTTCCTACGATTTTAAAACTTTCTTCTTGTTCTTCTTCTTCTTCTCTTTCTCTCTCTCTCTCTCTCTCTCTCTATACCTCCATGGTAGCCCATGCTAGTACCATATCTATAGAGACGATGTTGGAAGCTGAGTGTGATCCCTTCAACAATCTTGAGTGAGGGATACCTGCATTTACAGAGGGTAGTGTAATGGGAACCATGAGCATTCATGAACCAGTTAGCAACCAAAAAAAAATTGCGGGGCTATTGGGCACAAAGAAGCATGAGCAATGATGCAAGGAGCACAACCCTACTAAGATAGTTGAACTTTCTACAACCAAGTCAAGGAACAATATATGCAAAGCCATGGCTAGATGTTGGCGTCAGCAAACCCAAGGACTAACAACACTACAACAATAGGAAATTCTAGACCCTCTCATGCATTATCAGCCATTTTCCAAGTTGAGGAGTTTGGATGTGCAATTGAGTCTTCTTTTCAACATTCACAACACATTGACTCAACTAAAAGTACCCCACTCTTCAAGTGAGCTTTTTGTGAAGAGAACCTCTTTGACGATGATACTGAACAATGTTGATCACAGGACAACGTCAATGAACCAGTCCAAAATTGCTGTTGTTATGGGTGTTTAAGGATGTAATATAGCAGCAGCAAGCAGTCGACTGGAAACGAAAGATGAGGATGAAGTGTTTGCACTCATTGCTTGTCATAGACAATTGCCTCCGCATACAAGTATCACAAGTGAAATTAGAGATTTGGTGACCGCTTTTTGGAAATCCAAGACAAGAGTCTCACCTAACAAAAAGGATATTTGCAAGCACAGGATCGAGGCAAAATGTGTCATCAAATATTCCATACATCTTGTAGATGACTCTCAAGTAATATGTTTCTTCCACAATGAAATTCTGTATTCTTCAACATTATTCCAATATCTAATGCCAAAAACTTTACCTTTCACCTTCTTAGCTACTTCGATCCATCTCTCAGCATTGGTGAGGCCAAAGTTTCTCGGAGCTGGGAAATGTTCTATGTAGTGCTAATGGTGTACACACGTGCAGGGAAAGGTACTAAGACAAGTGTGAAAGACCTGGGCAGTTGAGTTGACAAGTACTTTGTGAGCCGGTCTAGATGCTCCTCAAATGGAGACACAATGTGGAAGTTATGTGGCTGTCCAAAGTTGGCAGGGTTTGCTGATCCCCAAATGATAGGGCAAGTAGGGGCAAGTTGCCAGAGTGGAATTTAGTGGATAGATGCATATCAATCACACAATTTTCATTGTCATGAAAAACCACATTCTTTTCATCCACATGAGATAATCCACCATTACTAAGCTCTATCAAAGTCTTTTCTTCACGCATTTCATCATCTACATCATTGCCTTTACCATCAAGCATGTATCCTTGAGAAGCCACACTCATACCTTCATGAATAAAAATAATTACGTTAGCGTGTGCCTTTATTGTTGAAACCATAAAAGTAGACACATTTTCAACATTTCAAATATCATTAACTTCCGTTGCATCATCCCTTGAATCTATATGCTCTTTTCTTTCCATTATCCATGCCTTCTTATCAACAATTCCATTAACCAACTTCATAGCAAGTAGTCATCATTATTATCCCATTCTTCCATACATCCTTCTAGGAGTGATTCCTCAACCTTGAATGTCAAATCCACAATCCTCAAAACCATAGGATGCACACAGGTTTCCATGTTAAGTAGTCATTCTCATTCCATCATATTTTTCCAACGCCATACAACTTATTGATGTAAGCCTCTTAGTGGAAGTAAGCAAAACATATTTTCTATTTTCTTAACTATTCCAAACTTTTCTCACACTCTAATCCCATACAATCTTTCTCACCACAAATGTAGTCTAAAACTTCTTATACTTGCAAGAACTTGCAAACAAGAAACCCTTTGTCCTATTATCCTTCACATCATGATCTTCAAACACTTTCTCACAAAGCCTTTAGATAATCCTCCAACTCTTCCAAGAGTATAAGTATATCTTGTTCATGCTTTCTACAACACAAACGTCAATTAAGAATGTTCCTCAATGGGGCACTAAAACACTGTTGGAAAAACAAAATAGAAGACATCTTTATAGTTATGCTCACTAATATTGCTCAAAAATCCAAATCACCTCTAGAAAGCACCTCCAATATCCCTCACTACAAAATCAAAAATGTGTTCCAAGGATTTTTACTCGTGCGCGCTTACTAGGAGACCACAATGGAAGCTAACAACACTCACAAAATTACAACCACACATTGACAGATGAACTTGATAAAAAATGATGTTACTTCCACTATTCAAACCACAAAAACCACAATAATATGCATACATCCCCCAATTTCCATGCATATGCACATCACACCTATTTGCCATAATCATGTCCAAGCTACCATAGAAACAACTCTATTGAAAACTGCCCATAACTCACATTTAAAGCTCCTAATAGGTCATTTTCATGCTTGAAGGAAAGCTCAAAACATGAGAATAAAGACCTATACACACGCTTTTTATTGACTCCATATGAGGGTATATAAAAATATACGGACAAAAGAGGGTTGTCCTAACTAGGCTAAAGAGGTAGAGACAAGGTTGGAGCAAAAAAGTTGAAGACAAAACCCCATCCAAGATCCAAAACCAAGAGGTGGAAATTTTTGAGATTATTTAATTATAAAAGCACCCCTTCCTTGATTGTGTCCAAAAGTCACTTATATTCAACCAAAAAAAGAACCCTCAATAGAAATTGCCTGCTAGCTAGCATTGTCTAAACGACTTGCTTTGCATGTACAAATGTATTCTAAAAGAGTTCAAAAGGCCATATAAGAAACACCACTTGTTAGCAGCAAGCTAACCCATGTAACATTTTACGAGAGTTTCATTGTAAAAACACTTATTCTTTTGATAAATTGAGAATATTGTAACTCTTATTTGACAAGTGGATATTGTAATCTATGAGTCAAAGCTATAAGCTTCTAGATTGTATCAGAGCTAATCCTGGTTAGAGGTCATAGATGGTTAGTTTTTTTACCTAAGAAACCTTGGCTAAGGTATAAAATCCAACTTTGTAAAGTTTTTATTAAGTTTTGGATAATGAAATACACAGCATGAGCTTACGACGCTCTCGTCTCTCCTTCTCCTGCTTCTATCTCCCTTGTCAATTGTCACATTGCGGTGCCGTCTATTGAGATGCAACCACAGGTAAGAGCTTTACACATTGACGTAAGCATATCATGATAAATTGTAACATTTGATGTCGCCAACCCGAGGCCTAAATTTCATCATAAGTAAGAATTTAAGCTAGTAAACCACAAAGTAAGCATAGGCGGGGTATTGGGACATCATTGCTAAGCATTTAGATGCATTCCGGGTCAGAAACGAGTAGGTCAAAATCTCACTATTGTTAACAGCCGCTTTTTTTTGCCACTCGTTCAAAGTGAGATTTGAGATCATAAGTAGGTGTGCTTAGGTCCTATATACTTGTCTTAGAAATTTTATAGCATTCGGATGTTGTTTGATGATGTAACAATCATGATTTGTTTGCAGATTAGCGACTAACTTTTGGTGACTTAGGTCATTTGAGTGTAGCTTGAGTTAGATGCAAGTTGTCTGTTGTTTTCCAAGAGATTGACACCCTCTTGTAGCCTCCATACACTAGTCGAGTCAGCTTCGTCCCATGAATTGACAATTATGTTTGTGGTTCTCGCTATGTCTATAATAAAATAAGACTGAGGTTAGGAAGCCCACCCACATTTGGCACCGTTGTCCGGGAACGAGTAAACCTAAACTAGGGAAAACAAGAGCGTCTAGTGTAGTTTTCCTTTAACTTCCTTTAGGATCACCTAGAGTTAAACTTTCTCTTTAAAACCGCATAGGTTAAGAGTGTCGTCTTTTGCTGTGTAGAGGTAGCTTAGGAGTAGATTGTACTTGCTAAGTACCTCGTAGGATTGTAGGATTAGGTTGGGATTTTGAGAATAAATCATGGACAAGACGAGTCTTAAGATCAATGCTCAAGAAACCATAAAAACAGGAAACAAGTGTTTGTGGACACCTTCTACAACCCGGTTGCAGGAGAACCTAGGAGTAGGGTAAGTAGAATCCAAGGTGGGATCTCAAAGCATTGCTCAATCCAAAAGAATCATTTGTGAGTTGTTTATAAGTACTTTCCACATAACCGACTCCCATCATATCAAGTAGAGTCTAGTCCTGACAGAAAGCTTGGAGAAATATCTTCAAAAGCTTTGACAACAACAACAATTAGAGTGGTATAAGCTTCTCAAATTCACGCAAAGAAGAAATCGTCAACCGTCACAAAAAAAGGTAAAGCTAAGGTAAATACTAAAGAAGATTGACCTTGCAAGATGACTTTACCTTCAACAAGCCTATACCAAACTTCTCGCATAGCCTCCACATCAAGAGCCAAGGATTTTATGAAGGTAACACTCAAATATAAGAAACTCTAATTATGGTACAACATAATCAAGAGAATATAATTAGTATTGAAAACTTGGATTTAGCACATGGTGTAACCACTGATGATGGACGAAGAGATATCAATTATCTTGCTGGAAAGCTTCAAGAAGCTATGGGAAACTCAACATTGCAAGTAGATGTTCAAAGCTGGAATACAAGCTCTTCAAGTGTCTCCAAGTACCCAAGAAAAGAGAGTTCATGTGAGGCCTCCTAATGAAACTTCCAAAAGAGGAATCTCTTTGTGTAATGATGAGGAAACAATGGAAGGACCTCCAAGGAAAACTATTAAAAAATAAGCCATGCGTCAAGAACTTCCAATGGAGAAGTATGAAAGTGACACCCCCCCATCACCTCTGAAAGTGATGCGGCCCCAAGAAGGGGGCAAGCACGGTGGTCACCCAACCCTCCCTAGAAGAAGAGAAAGTCTTCAAGCACTCTCTTCATTTGTCAATCCTAGGAAGAGAGAAACAATCCAAGAAGGAGGAAGCAGAGAAAGAAGTCACCATCCTCTCTTTCTTCTTCTTCTTCCTCTTCATCGTCATCATCCTCCGATAAAGAGAGCAGTGACTCACCACCCAAGAAAGCAAAAAGAATACGTAAACAAAGAAGCTATGCGGCATGGAAGAGGTCATGCAAGCTCAAGAAGTTCAAAAAGGGAGAAAATATCACTTTTCTTACATATGATGGAACATTTGGAGCAACTGATAAAGTTTTGGCTTTCATCCAACACAATCTTGACGCAGTTTTTGGAGATGAAGATTTCTTGGAATCTTCAAAGCTCCGAAATTTCTTGATGCATTTTCAAAAGTTGGCATGTCAATGGTGGGCAAGCCTACATGCCCAAGAGAATGTCCAAAGTCATGAAAGGCCTTGAGAATTTCCATTATGAATCAATTCCTGGCAAGCGATGCCAACGATAAAGTCTCCACAAAATGGAAAAGATTGAAGATGACTCCTTATGAGTCTACTCAAAAATATGTAGAGAGGTTTTGGGAGTTACATCTAAAGTCACTGTTTACAAGAAGATAGACATTGCAAAACAAAAGCAACAATTTTGTGCCAACCTATTGGAAGAGATGTGTATGTCAACTCACAACGGCCTAAAACTAACTTGGTGGTCATAAATCACATGATGGTCACGTCAAAGATTCATTCCTAACAAGGGAAGAAGAAGGGCCCCAAGACTACGGAAGCTAAGGAATAAACTAAGCAAAAGGGGAAGAACAACGTGACACAAGATTATTCCAAAGCCAATACCAACAAAAACAACAACAACAACAACAACAACAACAACAACAACAACAACAAATCAAAGACAAAAGATAAAGGCTACAAAAATGAAACAAGTTTTCACTTGAAAAGGTAAAATGTTATCGTAAGGATATCAAGTGCTTCAAGTTTGGGGAGCAAGAACGTGTTTCACGAGTATGCCCTAAGAGAAGTGAACGTATTGACCCTCCTAGAACTACCATGGTTGAAGCTCTAAAAGAGAAATTCCATTGCAAGGGAGCACCATTCTCTTATGCTTGGGGAAAAGAGAGAGAGAGAGAGAGAGAGAGAGAGAGAGAGAGAGAGAGAGAGAGAGAGAGAGAGAGAGAGAGAGAGAGAGAGCATGATGCTTTCATGATTTTTGATCATGGATCTACCCACATTTTTATTTATGTTACCAAGATAGGAATCCATGACTTGAGACAAGAGATGTGGTCAAAGCAGATGGATCTTTCAAGAGGCAAAAGGCCTCAGCCCCTTCGTTGATTGGGAAGGTAAGGCTCCTTGTGCAAAGCTATGTAGACAAAGAAGGTTTCTCCATCTCCCTACTCAATCATGAAGATGTTATCCTAGGGGCACCATGTTTTGTTTGCACGACTCTTCCATCTATGAAGTTTCTTGAAAGAAAGTCTACTTTTCCTATAGGGGCAAGGATTTTGCACTTGATGTAAATAGTGTGCTAACACTATGCCACTTGTAGAGACTCAAGCTTTAGACAAAGTAATGAAAAGTTCTCTTTATTGTTACATAGTTTTTGTCAAACAATCTAAGAAAGATGCATTTGTTCCTACTAAGGTCAAAAATGAAACTAAAGAGGTGTTAGAATTTTCTAGTTTCCTAAATGAGTTTCAATATGTGTTTATGGATGACAATCCTAGGGAACTACCTCCCGAAAGAGGAGAAGATGATTATACCATAGAACTTCTACCTAGTAGTTCACATCCTTATAAACCTTCTTATTGAGTCTCAACGCCTCAATAAGAGGATATTATGAGGTAAGTGAACAAGATTGTGAAAAAAGAGATGGCAAGACTTTATTCATCTCCATTTTGAAGAGATCTTGCATTTTGAGAGCATTCTACAACATACTATCTGACGATATCTTTTCAAATTTAAGAATCATCCTTTTGAAGATGCAATTTGGATGCAAAACATCTAGCTAAAGGATATTGTAAACTTTACAAATACTTACAATGACTCATGTCAAAGGTAAGAACCAAGTATGAACGAACTTGTTTTATAAAGAACTTTATTTTGTTTTGACTCTAAGATTTCATTTGAATATTCATTAATTTTTATGTGTATGCATATAATGAATCATGCTTGAGGTAGCTTAATCTATCACACACCTAGTAAACCTTGCCATTCTACTACAGAAGATGATAAAGGCTTAGTAAAGACATGCTTGCGACAACTAAGTCTTCCAAGAACCAAGTGGAAATAGTTGCCACTGTGGAAGAATTTTGACGTGTAAAAAGGGATCCTCCACCCAAAGTAGAAGGACTAGCTATGACTTTTTTTCCCTTCCCCATAGTTGAAGAGGACTATGATTTCAAGGGGGAGGTAATGTCATGAAAATTAATTGCTAACCTTCTATAAGTATTTTCCATCTTAAATTGGTCACTTAAGCCTCGAAAGAATGAAAGAGAACAAGTGAAATTGATTAAAGTGCTTGTAGACTTTGTTAGGTCAAAGGCTTTGGACCAAAGAAAAGTAGTCTATAAAAGATCAAGGATAATCGTCGTACACTTTTGGAATACTTTTTTGAGGTGCTCTGTATGTTCATCTCTCAAGAGAGAGTGCACACATAAGTCATCCACGTAAATTTCCAAGAATATCCTCAATTATTTCTTAAAGGCATTTTCCATTAATCTCTGAAAGGTTGTTGGGGCATTGGTAAGGCCAAACGACATTACCCTATACACGTATATTCCCCATTTCGTGGCAAATGCTATCTTGTATTGATCTTCCGGAGCAGTTGCGAGTTGGTTATATCTTGAGAACCCATCTGAGAAGGAGTATGTCTGCTTACGTGCCACTTGTTCTAGGACATGGTCAGTAATAGGTAGGGGATAATTATCCCTTATTGTGGCGGCATTAACCTTCTTTAAATTCACACGCACTCGTACTTTACCATTCTTCTGAGGCACTACCACAATGGGAGATACCAAGTTGGTGTGTTCTATCTCATAGATAAACACAGCCTCCTTTAATTTATCAATCTCCTCCTTGATGCGCTTAGCAAATGTATCATTGTACGTGTAACGTCTCTGTCAACTAGGCTTTCCATCGGGTTTTAAAGGGATCGTGTGCCGGCATATCGTAGGATCTACTGCTTTCACGTATTTATATGAACGAGCGAACACGTCCTTGTACTCCTTGAGAAGACTTATGACCTTCTCCTACTCCTCTGGATTTAGATGTGTTGCTATATAGGTTGGCCGTGGCTCTTATTCAAGTCCTGCCAAGTCTAACTTCTTTGCATCCTCAGGTCCATCATAGGACTCCTTGTCCTTTCGCTCGTGTAGTTTCACTACCTTCCGATCTTGGATAGTGAGCTTTCTGTAGTGGAATGGCACACTCATTTGGTCCTCATTTGGTCTATCTTCTTTGCATCCTTAGGCCCATCGTAGGACTCCTTGTCCTTTTTCTCTCGTAGAGGTTGCATCATCACTACCTTTCGATCTTGGATAGTGAACTTTCTGTAGTGGGATGACACACTTATTTGGTCCTCATTTTTCTTGTCTTCTCCTTCCTCACTTTCTACTTCTGTTGTCCATACTTTCCTGAGAGTTTTCTTAAGCTCTCGCTACTTCTTTCTCTCCACCTTGGTCCATTTAGTTTTTCCAAACTCATTTAATCTTGGTTCTTTTGTTTTTTTGGGTTTTGATTCAACTTTTGACTTTTTGGTTTGTTTTCGCAGGTCTCTTATGATCTCTTTTGTTCTCGGATCTTGAGCTTTAGAGAACCTTCAAGATATCTTGTCCTTGACACAATCTTCAACCTTTACAAGCATCAAAAACTGTGTTTGATCCCTTCTTCTAGGCATAGGGTTCACTCTTGGTTTGTTTTCAGCTCTCTTTTTCTTGTAGCGCTCTTGACATCTAGGTTTTTGATTTGGAAAGTCATAAAACCGGATATCTGCTATTGTTTCTTCTTGTTCACTTGGATTGTTAGTGTTAAGTATGGAGCTTGATTTGCCCCTTGTAATTTTTTCTATTAAATATGCACATTTGTAAGGCCCGCGTTATGAGGAGAAGCCATTGTGTGTGAAGAATAATCACTCCCCGAAAATCAAAATTTTCACGGCTTTGCCGCAATATTATGGCTAGACAGCAATCGAAAAGTGGTTGAAAAACGGCCAATCGGTTGGCCAGTGGTCGATAGTCAATGGCCGGTGGACGATGGGCGGTGGCTAAATTCAATGGCCAGTGGCCGATTTCAAGATGGAGTTGTCTTCTAAAGGGCGGCCACACATGGGCACATTGGAGAGTCCAAGTCGAACTTGTCAACACAAGGGTGGCTACACATGACTGCCTCTCATGAGAGAGGGAAGCCCTTTTGGCCTATAAAAGGAAGCCATTTCTACACACATTTTGGAGTGTGAAGTTGATGCAACAAGGTGGGTGTGAGGCAGTGAGAGTGAAGCAAGGTGACAAGACAACAAGCCAACATCGAAGGCCAATGTGGTAGGTAAGGTAGAGCAAGATGCTCTAATTCTCTCATTAGACAATGTGTCTAATTCTTGGATAGTAAATTTTGGGGCTTCATTCCATGTGACACCACACAAGAAACATTTCCAAGATTACACCAAAGGTAATTGTGAGTATGTATACTTGGGAGATGATGAAGCTTGTGAAGTTTTCGGCAAAGGTACAGTTTGTGTCAAAACTGCTAACGGAAATGAATGGAAGCTTAAAGATGTGAGGAATGTTCCTTCTCTTTGCAAAAATTTGATCTCTATAGGACAATTGGACGATGAAGGTCACAACATTGCATTTGGAAACAAACAGTGGAGATCTCAAAGGGATCTTTGGTGGTTGCCAAGGGAGCAGAGGTTGGTACACTTTACTTGTGTACTGTCAACATGCTGCAATCTTTAACTTGTGCAATAGCTATAGAAGTTGACAGTGCAGTGTGGCACTATCAGCTTGCATATGAGTGCCAAAGGAATGCAAATCCTTCAATCAAAGAAGCTTCTACTTAGAGTTCTGTGAAGATTGTGTTTATGGTAAACAAAAGAGGGTAAAATTCCTAAAAGTAGGAAATGAAGGAAAAAATAAAAACTTGAATTGGTTCATTATGATGTTTGGGGTCCTGCAAGTACACCATCCCTTGGTGGCTCATTGTACTATGTAACATTCATAGATGATGCAACTAGAAAAACATGGGTTTATGCCATGAAGAAAAAATTAAATTTGTTTTCCATATTTCAAAGGTGGAAAGCCTCTGTGGAGAATGAAGCAGGTACCAAGGTTGAATGCCTGAGATCCGACAATGGAGGCAAATATTGCAGCCAAGCTTTTGAAAGCTTTTGTGCTAGAAATGGCATTTGGAGGCAAAAGACAACCCCAAGGACACCTCAACAAAATGAGATTTTGAAAATGATGAACATGACAATCATGGAGCAAGCACAAAGCATGCGGTTACATGAAGGCCTACCGCTTGAGCTTTGGGTGGAAGGTGTAAGTATGTCTGTGTACTTAATCAAACGGTCACCTTCACTGGAATTGGATAGGGGAGTTCCAGAAGAGGCATGCATAGGTAAACCGATGAATTATGAATTTCTCAAAGTATTTGGGTGCGAGGCTTTCATGTACATAGATAGAGGACTAAGATCAAAGCTAGATGCAAAGTCCAAAAAGTGTTTCTTCATTGGCTATGGAGAAGGTGACTTTGGGTATCGCTTATGGAACCTTGAAGATGGTAAAATCTTTAGAATGGCACCAAATGTTGGGGGTCCCATCGTTGCATAGCTCCAATGACCAACAAAATTATCAATCTGGAGGGATGAGCTATCCGGCTAGGGCATGGAAATACTCACACAATTAGTGAGCTAATCATGGAAACACGAATGGTTAACTCTATGAGGTCTAAGACACAATGAAGAGAAATCTCCACATCCACTTCTCTTCACCTCCAATCAACCCAATCACACATATTAACGATTGCAAGACGCACACAACACTAATCCTATCATGTAACATACTAATCACAAGCACACACACATAGATATATCGAGCACCACACTCTTATCAAACCTACATGCAGACACAAGGAAGAGAGGGAAATCACACAAGATTAGAGAGGGATTAACCACTAATTAGTTACGATTTAGCTAATCTAAGCATCATAGGCAATCATAAGAAACGTGAGAGAGGCATAGTGAAAGAGAATTCAACATTGATTAGTATTAACCAAGTCACATGAGCAAGGAGAATCTCAAGGACTCCATAGCCACACACCTCAAGTGCTCTCGCCAAAGAGTGCTCTCAACAAATGAGCTTGAGAACCCCAATTTCCTTTACAAACTGCCTTATGTACCTAGGGTGAAAATATGCAATGTCCGAGCACCCAAGCCCTTTAGGGCTCCACCAGCTACTGAATTTGCAACCTAGGTACACCAATCGACCTGTTTTTTATAGCCTGGAACTCCCATTGAGCCCATAACACATTAAAATATTACAATGGCTTGAAATAAATCGGAAATTTACAATACATGACCATTTTGGGCAAACGTGAAAAATGTGTAACTCCAATCTTTACTGCTTCTTTGTATTCATCCTCGATGTGCATTCGTACGTCTTTAGTCTTTAGCAGCTCCTGTTACTGACGTTGACTAAGTTGAGACAGAGAGAGAGAGAGAGAGAGAGAGAGAGAGAGAGAGAGAGAGAGAGAGAGAGAGAGAGAGAGAGAGAGAGAGAGAGAGAGAAGGCTAAAGAGAGAGATAGAAGGCTAAAGGATGGTGTGATGAGTGGGTGAGAGGGAAACACTATGATGCTCTTTGCTTGCATGATCTGCAACATCAAATATTGACACCATCAAGTGGTGTGTGTGTGTGTGAGAGAGAGCCAAGTCATTGCCATCAACTACAGCGGCCGGAGGCTGGTGGGCAAATGACCAAGTAGGAGCCGCCATTTAAAGGGGGTCCTGGAGCAACTTTTGGGGCGAGAGATAGGGGCGAGGGATCTGAGGGGTAGGTATGTGTAAAGGCAGGAGCTTTAGAGCCGCATGACATCATCAAATTTTAACGTTTATTTGTTTGCAAGAAAACAAGTGGCACACACAGTTGGGTGTCATTTTGTGTGTATGTGTGTGTGTGTGTGTTCATCTACTAGAAGCGATCGCAGGCAACTCCAAATTTGCAGCACAATAGAAACATGTGTGAAATAGTGCAAGTATGAGTGTGTGTGTGTGTGTGTGTGGTTTTCCAACAAAGGCAGAGTGGGGCTAGTGAATGCATGTGGGTGTGTGTGTTGAGGCAACACGCACCCAATCGCACTCAATCTAGGCATGTGGAAGCACTATTTGAGGGAGATGAGCATGGGTATCCACTTTCACTACTATTGTTCAAGGCAAGGCCAACGAGTGGGGCAGTCAGGCACATCATTCTGGGAAAAAGTGAGACCAAACTGAGTATATACGATGAGAGTGATGGAGTTACAGTGTGTGTGGGACCAACTCCAAATGGATGCAATGTGATTATTGAGAGCCAAGCTGGGTGTGTGAGGTAACGTTGCAATTCTAGAATCCTAGAATACAACGCTTTTAAACATTTACGAAAGAAAGCAACAAATCAACGAGGGTGGGGGCTGTGAGGTGTGTGTACTACATGTAGCCAAGCCCAATTTCAACGTGCTACTCGATCTGGCAGCAAAAGAAAAGTGAATCCCTTCCATGCAGCTTTGCACGGGCAAGTCGGATGCTCCTGAGTTCAGATCTCCTAATTTAAACCCGTTTTCCTTTTTTCATTTGTTCAAAGTTCTTTAAAGTTCTGTATTAAGCTTATTAGGGGATCTTTCCCACCTACATTAGCTAGAGCATCTAAGGGGCATTCCCATTCACCCAATTTGACCCATGAAGCACTAATTAGACTCATCTATTTGAAAGAATCAATGCACAATTTGGCATTGTTGCAGTTGACACTCAATTGGACAATGAATGTATGCAAAATTAATGCATATGTTTACTCAATTGAACATCCTAATTGTATTACCAAGCATTGAGACTTAAGTTGCTCATTTCAACATCAACAATCATTGAAAACCCAATAGGATTCTTCATTTGGGTTTGAGAGGCTACACATATGTGATGTTTGGTCTCAACTTGATACACAAGTACACAATTCGATGCAAGATTACTATGTACAATTAAATGTTGGCATACCTTCTAATGGTAATACACATAAATCATCCCCAATTTCATATCAATTGAGTCATCCATAGCAATGTAGAAATGATGCAATCTCAAAAAAAAATAAAAATTTGATTTCAAAGATGATTTGGGACCAAGCATTGCACACACAAATGTAGTGTGAGACTTCACCTCAAAAGCAAATGTGTATCCAATTTTTTATCATTGGGATCTTGAATTGCTCATATACCATTTATCTAATCATCCAAATCATTTAGATTTGTGATTTTTTTTTTGTGAGGCTACTTGATTATGGCATTTGCAAATGCACAAATCAACGAATTTTTTACCATTTTCAATCAAATTGGCGCCCCGCGTCACAATGGTAATGTAGATAAATCATTTTCAATTTGGTATCAATTAAATCATCCAAAGTCAATCAATCACATACACACCAACTTTTTAGGTCTTTTAATCATTACAATTGGTAACCAAGACCAATTATTTATCCCCAATTTGGACATCAAATGCCATTGCATAGGCACACACATCCAAATTTAGCCCAAACATTTTGCAATTATTCCATTAATTCCATTAATTCCACATTGCAATTCTCAAATTGCACACTTGATCAAGCATAAGTGAATGCATGAATGCTTAATTTCCCAAAAAATTAACCATAATTTAACATAATCAAGCAATGCGCACACTCAAAAATTAAGAACAAAAGCTCAAATTTTTGTTAATTGGCAATGAAATTAGGCTTACGCCTAGTGATAAAACACATATTTGAAGCACAGTTCACAATCAAAAAACATTTGTGTGTCCCAATTGATCATCAATCATTAAATCAAGTGGTCTTCAATTAGGCACACACGCTCAATTTTTACCCAATTTTTTGGCACAAAAGCATAACCAATGATTGGAATTGCTTAGCATTCACATCAATTACATGATTTCCCACTCATATATCATCAATTAATCAATTTCTATGCATGCACACACTCAAAATTAGGTGCACACACACACTTGAATTTTATGGTAGTTTTTTTCTCTTTGGTTCTTTACACACACATTGATATTTACACACACATGAATTCTTGTTGCAAATCAAGCTTGATCTTGACATCATTCATTAGTCAAAATTGACCATCAATTTCACTCCAATTCATTCAAATTAGGCATAAAATGTAGGTGAATTGATTTATACACCTAATTTTAGAAAGTAATTAGCACACATTGGAGTAACATTAAGCAATCAAGAATTTGATTGAGCAAGTTAATGCACTTACATTATCAATGCATTCCAAGCTATTCCTTGCTCCACGCGTGATGATTCCACCTTGCATACACATGTGTGGCTCTTCCAATTTGGGCCCAAAAATTGACCATTGTAGGCCAAAAATCAACCACTCAAATCAATAGATTAGGCATGGATTAACACAAAGAAACTTGATAAAAGTGTTGACTCCCCCCTCTTATAAGGGGATTGAACATATATTACACAAGGTTAGTGTGCGCTCCTTGCCGCACTGTCGAAGCAAGGGACTTGCCAATACACCGTGTGCGAGCCACAAACGGCTCCAAGCACACAACAAGCCTAAACTAGCAAGCTCAAGAAAACAAAGGGTGTGTCACTCACCGCTCTACGCTCGCCTTCGTGGTGGATTCCTCGCCGCGATGAAGAAGAAGCTGCAGTCGTGCCGCGCTCAACCGCTTCGCCACCGCCGTGCCTTCGTAATGCTCGATCGCACACACACTCTCCCTCTCTCTCTCTCTCACACACACACACACACACAAGGAGGTGAAGAAGAAGAAGATGGAGATGGAGATGGAGCAAGAGCACTCTTCTATTGCACAAATGAGAGAATGAGTAAAAATTAGGTTTAGTTGGCTTTTATAGGAGCCCACCCCATTCACACTTGGGCGCCCATGCTTAACCAACTAATCCCTTGAATGTCCAAGTTAAAGTGCACCTCTCATCGATGATCACTCTACCTTTCCCTATTGGTCCGACAAGCCCGGTACCTGACTCTAAATAATACAACATTTATAGATCATAGGGTGTCCGTGTGCCGTGAGGGTTAACATGCCCCCCTTCCTGATGTAGATTCCGTCCTCGGAAGCTATTGAGTTGAAGCTGGTTCGTCGAGGTGGAAGAGCATTTGAGATGAATGTCCTTAGCCTTCTTCAGTCACTGCAAAATCAAACAACATTGGCACAGTAATTGCATTCTCTTAAAAAGCATATGCAGTTTTAGGTAGACACATTGATTGGTAAAAGAATTTCAAACAATTTGTTAGCAATGAACATTAAATTGCAATGTAATCAAATGCATAAACAGATGTAAAGGTAGAAAATTAAACAAGTCTGGGGTCGCTAATTTGACGGTTGAAAGGCACTAGAGATCGAATATTAATACCATGGGTAAGCTTCTTAACTTTCTGTGGTCAATTAAGTTGTTTAATCGCGAGAGCCAAGTATTCATGTTCAAGGGCTGACTAGAGGCTATATCTAGAAGACTTTGTAGTTAAGCTACCATAAAAGGAATTTCTCATGAAATCATCGCCTGACTGATTACTTTTTCTTTGATCCCCCAAAGTCTTTTCACATTGATTCAATTATGAAGTGGGTGCTTATTTTGTATGCCTTGGGTTTTTTGCTTTTCAAGGAAAAGCGCCCACGCTGGGAACCTCTAGGGCTCTAGTACCATAGGCTATACATGTGAGTGAAGTACCAAATCAAGCTGAGATTTCTCTTCCAGCGTAAGATTTTACATTGTGGCACTTTGATTTTTTGCTTGTTCATTTTCAGCATTTAAATTTTGTAACTTTGGGGGGTCATATAACATTGTTACACTCCCCAGGCTCATCACATTAGTAAACTCCCTTTATAATACTTAAGCTAAAGTTCAATAGGGTTAAGCCCACTAGAAAGCCCTAGTACATTTCATACAATGCTGCCTAAATCGGATTAAGAACCTAAGTAACCATTGCTTATTAGGAAGGCATTCCCCATGGTATTAAGAGAAGATTTCTAATACCTAGCTTGGTCAAACTAGCTTAGTCGGACTGCTTGATTTTTAAACCTAGACGAGTGATTATGACAAAACATTACATTGAATTAAATGTTTGATACTAAGCAAATGCGCTGAATATTATGCTACCAATCACAATCAAAGCAGACAATCATAGATGCAAAAAGATAAGGGCAATGCTAATGGACAAGAAACACCTGTTTGTGTTGATGGTTGCGCTTGATCTGAAGGTTCCATGAAGATCCAAATCCTATCAATAGCAACACGCTCCTGTACACACTAGGAAACAAAAGGAATACCTCCAGGAGGCACATTAGTGGGAAAAGAGAACTTCGCTAATCTCTCAACTCTAAAACAGAAACACTCTATTATACTAATTTTACCTACCCTCCATCACTCAAGTGATGAGGATCAAAGGTGTTTTATGGCATAGGTTTCTGTTTCACTGTACCAAATGTGACATGTGTACGTCTGAGTCAATGTTTTGACTTTTAATGTGCATACTCGTTTGCTAATTGCTCTTGCTCTTTTTTTTTTTTTTGTGAGTATAAAGCTTTATATGTACATTCCTTAAGATTGGAATTGAGAGGTCAGGGAAAAAGGTTGAGAGGGAAACAAATGAATGATGACTGTCAGCAAACACTCCTCCCTTCCTTAGGTAGATCATACCATTTGAAATGAGCTTGTCACCCTTTGAAACCAATTGTTCCAGTTGGTAATAGGTGAGGATTTTTGCCAGTAGTTTTCTATTACCCTAGGTGCCTCCTCAAGTTGCAACGGTGGTAAGGTTCTCTCCTAGGATCGAACTTGAAGTGGTTCATCAGGTGATTCTTGAACACTGAGAGGTGTGGATTCTTTTGTAGCTTCATGGAGGTCCACTACTATAGATGGAGGCTGTGTAGAAGCTTTTACCTCTATGGATGTATTACATGAGGAGCTAGAAGCTTCATGGGACTCCCCCCTTCCTGAGCTAGGTGGAACAAATCGTTCTTTCTTTGGTACCCAAACTAGCTCGGGAGCGGGTGTGTAGCATTCTGTGATTTTTTTTTTTCCACGATCATTGATTCGTTTTGGAGCTACGGGATTGGGCTCACTTGGGTCAGGGGTTAGGTAAGAGCACAATCTACGTTTCGGCACCCAGATTTGATCATTTCCTTGATAGTAGCCTTGGGCTTCCAATAGTCGTTTAGGGATCCATCGCAACATTTTCTTACTTTTCTTGGAGCGAGTGGTACGTTTCTTACAAGGCTTCTGTTTTTTAGCACTAGCTATGGTCACTAAAGAAGCTTTAGGGACCCACTTGTATGTTTTCTCTGTTACATTAGGATGAGTCTTGTCAGAAGCGATATGCATCGCTTGTAGCATATTTAAGGGTATAGGCATTTCATCCCCCTCAGGTGTTACCCAGGTCGTCCCCCTATTTCCCCAAGTGTCTATGGTTGATGCTAGGTGGACCCAATCCACATTGTCTGATTCCGTCATACCCGGTAACACATCCATGTAAGGAGAATCTTGGCCAATGTCTGTATCCTTCTTACAAGTGTAACAATATTGTAGTGGGGCCGAGTGAACTGTGGTGTCAGAGCGATGATCAATAATGGTTTTACTCCCTAAGGGGTGTACCTTACCAGTCACCAAATCCACTCTAAGGACAGAGTCTTGGAATTGCAAATAGACATGATTTTTAGACCAATCATGAACCATTTGTGCTTCCCTCATGAATGGTCGTCCTAAAATCATTTCATATGACATAAGGTGTTTAGAGAAATCCATTACAATGAACGTATGTCGTACCTTGTGTCCTAGAACTTTGATCTTAAGATCCTTGAGCATCCCCATAGGTTTGGCTATGGTACCATTTGCCATCTTTATCACAATGTTAGTAACACTGAGGCGGGGTTTTCCCATGGATTCCCAACAATCTTTTGTAACGATGCTAACTCCCGCACCACCATCAAGAATTCCCTTTATAGTTAATCCCTTGGTAGTGATGGGTAGGGTCGCATTAGACTCGTCGCCTTCAAAATACTCCCCTAATTCGTTAATGGGTACCTCGATCACAGACTCGTGTCCATCTAAGTCAAGTGATTGCACATGATTTTCCTCATCAATCATAATCGAGTCAGGCCTATTTGGTTGCGCAAACTGCGATAATCCCGTTCGTAGCTCTCCGTTAAGGAATGCTCGAAGTGCAAGGAATAACTCAGGATCTCCATACAGCTTTGCTATGATCGTGGTTCGGACCTCAGAAGACATGAAGTCCACTAGTTTGGCAACATTCATTGGCGTTTTGCAGGGTGTAGGTCCTTGACTAGGAACTGGTGAGGATGGAATCTCATATTCCTCAATGGGATCAGGTATTCCTTCGTTAAACATCCTTCCCAACAAGAAGGGTGTATGCTCACTTTCTGATGTCCCGTCCTCACTCCCTTCTTGGATGATACTAGATATGGCTAACGGTCTATGGTTCATGTGAGGTGGATGAACTTGCGTGGGAAACACTGTGTCATGAATTTTGACCTGCATGGGTTCTGGTTCTAGTTTCCTTTGAGTCTCCTCCACTAAACCTCTTAGATGTTTCACCTGCTTAATCTCGTCTACTGGGTTTGGGTACGTCCCAATCTTCTTTTTACGATTTTTCCCTTTTTGCCCCTGCGGTTTATCTTGGGGGTCTTGGATTGGATTTGGAAACACTTGTGGTGTTTTCAGAGGCTCTTTATGGTTTTCTCTCATTCGGTTTTCATTTGGTTCCATGTTACGGTTTTCTTTGTCGGTCTTTCCCTTTGTGGTATTGGTTCTAGTCTCCATTGTCTCGACTGAATCTGAATCATCCTCGAGGTCATTCATATACACGGGGTCATCTCCTGTTCCTATGTTTGTTTTGGAACTTGGCTTTGAATTTTCCATATTCTGCGACTTCTTCCTTCGTGTCTTCTTTTTCTTTGCTTGGATAAGTGACGCGGTATCTCTCTCTTCGAGGATATGTCCTGGCCCTTGAAGCATGGACCGTGTAATCGCATAAGCGGGTGCGACGGGTGGTATTGGTGATGTCACACTAGCAATTTCGACCAAATTCAGGGGTGTGATTTTAGGCGCATTTGGGTTATAGGGGCATTGGGCAATCAAGTGATCTATGCCACAACGATTACATGTGAGTATTGGCATTGCAGACGTGCTCCCTTGATTCATTTGCATCTGTGCAGCATTCTTTTGCAGCCTAATAGGGCACTCCGCTGCTCGATGTGGTCCACCACACTCGTAGCATTGAAGAGGTGGCCTCCTAGCCTGGGTGTTGATATTTTGACCTCTGGATGCGAGAGCAGCAGCTTGATAAACCGGCTTGACTTGTCCCCAACAGTCTTCCATGTAGTATATAGGACATTCTTCCAATGTATCAAGTCCGTAGGCAATACTAGTGTCTATTTCCTCCTCACAACCATCTGCATAAGCATTAGATGGCTCGCAACCCACTTGGTTCATAGGGGCGACTCTTGGATGCGGGGGCTGCGGTCCTAGCACAGGAGGTGGTAACGGTGTAGCTTGTACAACATTTTGAGATCTAGGGACCATGTGTTGCGGTAGTTGCTCAACAGGTGGAGCAGGCATCAATACAGGAGCTCGAGGTGCATCCGTCCAGGCTACAGGTGGTCTATTTGCCATCATACGTTTGATCATTAAACAATCCTTAGCTTGGTGACCATACCTACCACATGCGTTGCAAGTTCCATTAAATTTTACTCTAAACGTAGGGCACTCACTAGTGCTATGTGGACCTAAGCAAATGGAACACCATTGTTGCTCCCTTCTTGGATACATGTGACTATTTTGAGGGGGTCGATTATCCTTAAGAGACTCTTGGATTGCCTTGGTGAGGTCTGTCAAGAATGTCTCAAATACCTTTGGCTCATTGGCAATGGGCTTTGCAGTCATGGGTTCATACTCAATGGCTTGTGAGCTAGTGGATCTCGTGTCGGTAGACACCCTCATGCCTGCTATCATCAAGTTGTCCTCTAATTGGATTGCATTGGCAGTGACATCTTCCCAGGTTGTGATACCTCTAATCACTAGTCCATTATAGATTCCTTCATTCCTCAACCCTCGAATGAATCGATCAAGCAGTTGGTTATTGTTGAAGCGCTCATTTACAGGGCAACGAGAGTTTAAGTGCTTTAGACGACTAATGAAGTCCCTTACTGACTCTCCTTCCTTACGTTCGGCCTTCTGTAGCTGAGATGCTACACCCCAAAGCACACCTTCTCGTATGTACTCCTTTAGAAACAACCTTCGAAGGGTAGGGTAGATTGTTTTCTCGTCCACCCTTAGGGTCCTATACCAATCTCCAGCCTTCCCACTTAATGTCAAGCTTAAGGCATTGCACTTATGTAGTTCGTTGCGTTCCCCTAAGGAATCACATACTTGTTCAAACACTTCAATGTGTTTCCTAGCATCTTCGTCCCCATTGAATTTTTGCATGAGTTTGGCAATTTGTACTGCCTTACTTCTAGGCTCTCTATCAGATGCATGACGCATATTTTCCGCGATAGATCGACCTATGGTTTGAGCAAACGCTGCCAAGTCACCTATGTGAGGAGGTAGGGCCGGTGGAGGTACTCTTGGAGTCATATGTGGGAGAGGGACGGGTGCCGGTCTTGGCATATGTGTGGATGATGCAGGATATGGAACATAACCGGGCATAGGTCCACTCGGATAAGGGCTAGGGAGCGGCACTCGAGGAGCATAAGCAAGTGGTACAATTGGAGGTGTGGGGGCCATGTGTGCATAAGGGGCTAGAGGCACATATGGTCGAGGCCCCATATTAGGTACTACGACACTAGGTAGTGGCACTGCGCTAACCGTAGATGTCATCGGTACATTCTCTGTCAGGCTTATCCCTGGAGTGAGCACTGGGTTTTCCTTAATAGAGGGTTGAGCCAAGTTAGGGAAGCTAAAGTTTTCGCTCGGAGGCTCAGATTGCATAGAGACCCCAGGTGAAATGACGTAAGATGGGTCCATGGGGCTCATTAGAGGAGTCTCCATTTGGGATAGAGTAGGCTGTTGAGCCTTGCTCGTATCCAGAAATCTCATGGGGCCAGTTGAGAGTATATTTACCCCTCGGTTTTGCCTTTCTGATTGAATAATGCCATGGATAACATTACAGATCATTTTCTGTTGATCTTCGATGCTCGTGGCACTAGAGGTGGATTGTACAATCTCTATCCATCCTACATGGTAGGCGTGGCCAGAGTGTAGATCCGTCAACACCTCAGTGTGGAGGTCGTATGTCCAATGATCATTAATAAACAATCCTTCTAGAGTCGACGTGTTAACGGTTTCTTGTGAGGTAGAAGCAATATTGCTCCCCGTGGTTTTACTTGTCACCAACGGTACTCTAGAGGGAACTTCTGAAGGAGGCAGCTCAACAGGGCCTTCTTGGTAAGAAGTTGGTAGAATATCCACATGGACACTCTTTGGGGGTGTGGGGTCCACGTGCGATGTGAAAGGAGAGTCCACTTCCCCACCCCCTTCGTGTGCTTCATTTGCATCAGGTTCCGAGCGAGTAGCTCTACCTAATGTTTCCATGAAACGGCTAAACATACTAGTACTAGGCTGTGGAGCTTCGGGAGGTGCATGGCCTTCTCTCTCAGTGTTTTGGGTAGGGTATGCTTCCATGATTTCTGAGTCGGAGGAGGAATCACTAGCGGCTATTTTAGGGTCTTGGGTGGTGCTACCTTGTGTCCCCGCTGAGGGTCTAGATCCTATCGTGGATGGGTAATGGGTGTCCGTATGAACAGAGGCACTACCAATGTGATCGTGCTCTAACACTCGTCCAGAGCGTAAGTGCATGTGCTTTTGATACCCTAAGGTGTCAAAAAACTGCTCTAGGAGGCCTTGTGACTAGTTTTTAGCGTGTTTTTTGTTTGTTTTTTTGCTAGATTTTTTAGAGCGTGTCGTGGAATGGGCCATGTGATAGCTCGAAACGAGCGTATCGATCAGAGGGTCGTGCCGTGCTTTACAGCCCTCCGTTTGGTCACTCTATGCCCTCGGAATCCCTAAAACTGTCAATTTCCAGTAGGGAACTAGGCCCAAACTAGAAAGTCTAAGGGTGCAAGTGGGAAGAGAAAGGAGGAGAGTGGAGGACTTGTCCCACATGCTCTCATTCTCTCTTGAGGGAGTAGGGTATATATATAAGAGTGAGTCTAGTATATTCATAGGACTGAGGCCTGGGCCTGGGCTTGGGCTTGGGCTTGGGCTTGGGCTTGGGAAAATGATCCCGATCCTGATCTATCTTTTATACAAACCAACCCGTCCGTTTTAAGAGTCACGTTTTTTATTATTTTCGAAAAATTTTGCCGCCCGCTCACTCGCGTTTTTTATTTCCGATTTTTTTAATTTTTTATTTTTTCCAAATTTTTTTTTTTTTGGGTGCAGAAAATACAGAAATTGAAAACGCAGAAATTGCAAAAACGCAGATATGCAGAAATTGCAGAAAATTTAAAAAACACAGAAATGCAGAAAATTGCAGAAATTGAAAACGCCGAACTTGAAAATGCAGAAATTGCAGAAATTGAAAAAACGCAGACAATAGCAAAAATTGAAACTTGACAGCAAATGCAGAAAACGCAAAAAACAGAAATCTCCACACACTCCTTCCCTGCCTTTCCTATGATAGAAATTGCACCACAAGGAAGCGTAAAGTGGTAACCGAGCTTAGTGTAGGACATATCCCCGGCAATGGCGCCAAAAATGTGCGCTCCTTGCCGCACTGTCGAAGCAAGGGACTTGCCAATACACCATGTGCGAGCCACAAACGGCTCCAAGCACACAACAAGCCTAAACTAGCAAGCTCAAGAAAACAAAGGGTGTGTCACTCACCGCTCTACGCTCGCCTTCGTGGTGGATTCCTCGCCGCGATGAAGAAGAAGCTACAGTCGTGCCGCGCTCAACCGCTTCGCCACCGCCGTGCCTTCGTAATGCTCGATCGCACACACACTCTCCCTCTCTCTCTCTCTCACACACACACACACACACACACAAGGAGGTGAAGAAGAAGAAGATGGAGATGGAGATGGAGCAAGAGCACTCTTCTATTGCACAAATGAGAGAATGAGTAAAAATTAGGTTTAGTTGGCTTTTATAGGAGCCCACCCCATTCACACTTGGGCGCCCATGCTTAACCAACTAATCCCTTGAATGTCCAAGTTAAAGTGCGCCTCTCATCGACGATCACTCTACCTTTCCCTATTGGTCCGACAAGCCCAGTACCTGACTCTAAATAATACAACGTTTATAGATCATAGGGTGTCCGTGTGCCGTGAGGGTTAACAGTTAGTGAAATTAGTAAAAAATGAGTAAAAATTAGCATGGAATTAGTTAAATTAGCATGGAAATGAAGCAAAATTAGTAATGGTTAGTGAGAAGGTAGTGAAATTGGGGGTTTGGGATATTCATAACTCAAAAATTAGCTTCAATTACTTGCACACACATCATCACACTAAAAAAATGATGAAATTAGTAGTGAAATTACTATTATCAAAGCATCCTCTACTCCTCTAGCTTAGGCAACCGCTCCTCGACAAAGTGTCTAAAAAGTATTTGAAAAGTGCAGATTGTATCGCATCTCATTAAACCCTTTCAAATGCCAATTTTGGGTTAAACATGGAGTCATTTTAGGGCATATAGTGTCCAAAAATGGGATTTTCACATATGAGAGCAAAATTAAAGCCATTTCCAATTTGCCACCACCTACAAACTATAAAGGAGTTCAAAGGTTCATGGGCCATGTTGGTTATTATCGACGGTTTATTTTAAACTTTACCGGGATAGCTCGCCCATTGTACAAGCTTCTTATTGAGTTCCAATGGACTGCGGAGTGTGATCATGCTTATGAGTTATTAAAAAAGGCCTTCACAAGTGCTTCCATCCTACGAGTGCCCGATTGGAATGTAATTTTCCATGTGCATATTGATGCATCGAACTTTGCTATTGGGTGTGTTCTAGCTCAAACAAGAGAATATAAATTGGACTACCCCATTAGCTTTGCAAGTCGTCAATTAAATGATGCTGAGAGGAACTACACCACTACAGAGCGGGAAGGTTTAGCTATGATGTTCGCACTAAATAAATTTTGCTACTACCTTCTTGCCAACAAGTTTGTTTTCTATGTGGATCATCAAGCGTTGTTGTATCTAGTGAATAAACCTTGTTCCACGGGAAGAATCACACGATGGTTGTTGATTCTTCTTGAGTTTGAATTTATCGTTGTGGTGAGACTCGGTAAGAGACATGTCATGGTGGATCATTTGTCTCGCATATCCAATGGTGAAGCTCCTACTAGAATTGATGATAAATCACCAGATACTTCCCTATTCCTAGTCGAGACCATGCCTGAATGGAGTGAGAAGATTGTGAACTTTTTAGTTAATGGTTTTCTACCCAAAGAGCTTCGTAAAGATATAGCTGAAAATTATGAACCTTATTCTTTAATTGCAAGAACTCTCCACAAGCTAGGGAAAGACGATATTCTTAGACGTTGTGCTTGTGAGGATGAGTATTTATACATATTGCAAGAAGCCCACATGGTTATAGCCGGGTGACATTTTTCAAGGGAGCTAATTGCTAGAAAGTTGTTGCAATCAGAATATTGGTGGCCTACCTTATTTAAGGATACATCACTTTTTGCAAAAGGGTGTGAGGAATGCCAACGTTACAAGATCACACAATGAAAGGATAGGATACCCTTACTTCCTATTAAAGTGACTCAACCATTTGAAAAATGGGGTTTAGACTTTGTATGCCTAATTAGTCCGACAGCTCGTAACACTCAATCTCGATATATTATTGTTGCCACTGACTACGTGACAAAGTGGATGGAAACCAAGGCGACACGCAAGGCTGATGCAAGGTCAAGTGCTAAGTTTCTCTTTGAGAACATTGTTGTCCCCTTGAGATTGTGAGTGACAATGGTACTCATTTGATAAATGGAGTGATAAAAGAACTCACAACAAACTTCATGATAGCCCACCATAAGTTTACACCTTATTATCCACAAGAAAATGGCCAAGCTAAGAGCACTAATAAGACTTTGATTTATATCTTGACAAAAATAGTGGAAGCTCATCGCACGGATTGGGATTTGAAGCTGACATTAGCTCTATGGGCTTATCATATTTCTTACAAAGGGGCTACTAATTCTACACCATTCAAGATGGTATATGGCCAAGAAGAAGCAGTTTTCCATGGGAGTTTGTAATTCCTAGTCTGTGGGTAGCTTCTCAAGAAGGTTGGGATGGTAATCCTTTAGTTGAGTGTTTATATATTCTCAAGGGTAACTTGGTTGTGTTTGAACTTTGGTTCTTACCCCATGCTCACATAGAATTATGATTTTAGGGTCTCTTGGTGTTCTAAACTTACACTCTTACTTCCAAGAGATATAGATAGTGGATTTCCCATAAGTGTTACTTGGTTTTTCATGAGTTAGATCTTTTTATCTCCAAATAGCCTCAAATATCAATATCCATTGGTGAACATTGTTTATACTCTAAACCCCGGTATCACTAGATTGCATAATACTTTTACAAACTTTACATGCATTTGGTTACTTATAGCACTTTTATGGATGGAAAAACTAACCATATGGTCCATGAACATGTAGGAAGTAGGAGTAAAGCTTAAGCAATAGTAAAGTTTTAAGAATATGGTGTGAGGAAAGGAGTGGGGATATGTGCAAGAGCTTCACCATGGTAAAAGTATATCCAACATTCAATGCAACACCTGTATCCATGTCTTCAAAAGTAATGCAACTTGCATTAAATAGCACTTGTTCAGTGTTGGCACAAACATGTTGGATTATGGAGCACCACCTACCAATATTCAGGTTCACTTTGCAGCCTACATAAAGCATTGTCACCAGAGAAAGGATGTATTCCTAAAAGATG